>NC_081408.1:292561141-293786122 GCF_030272615.1 Cryptomeria japonica
ATGGTAAATTGCATTGCTTGTTAGCCTTTGGCTTTACAGCTGTTAGCTGCATCAAATCACAACTCGTACATGAACAATGGTCCAAGAGGTTGTGTCTCTTTTGGTTCCAAAATAGAAAAATCATATAGACTAACAACATTGTGTTAGACAGAAGCAACCATCAAATGCAAAACCTATGATTAAAAACCTGCCACAAATATGGGGTGTTAGTCCCCCCATTTTGTTTTTTGCAGCCACAATAGAGGCGTCCCACTGCGAGAGTAACTTGAGTTTCGTGCTAGTGTTTTCTCTAACAAAAGTACCAAGTTTTTGTAGCCCGCGGCCTCTTCTTCCTGCCAGGATGCCCTCCAAATGCGATTCCTTCATTCACAAGCTTTTAATGTGCATGTTATGCACAATAAACCGACAATAACCATGAAGCATGTCGCAGCCATCCTTTGACATTTCCACATAATTTTGTGTGGGCACCAAGGACTAAAACAGAGAACTCGACAACAACTACACATCACATACCATGGGTTGGAGCACCACAAGAAGTTGGCATGGCATGCATGTCTTGGAAATATATGTCAATGCATGTTGTTGGTACGATACGTCCACTGTCGAGCCACAATACACATAGCCTCCAACATATATATGCATATATGTTTATTCTACACTTTTCAAGTGTGATTAGGTGCTACCAACTTGTGTCAGACATGTCTATTCTAGCTTCAAAATGAGATTGTAAAAACGACATGAATTGACATACATGACACACGTCTATTTTGGCTCCAAAAAGGACATATCGTACCAATGACATGCATCAACATATATGTCCGAGAATAAATATATATATGCAAATACAAGTGGCAGGCACCTAATAGCTACATGAAAGACAAAGTGAGATAAAATGTTTTGTTTCAAATTGAGCTTCTTCTACATGGTCTTGACCTCGTTTACATGTTATGGTTTGTCTTTTGATGCAAACAGACTCCTCAAAATTAGATTGTTGACTCATTGATGCAACCATTCCTTGACTGTGTGTGACCTGCTCTTGTTTAGGAGTTGATCTGTTGTTTGCTGACAATTAGGAGTTGATTTGTTGTTTGTTTGATGATAGCAAACATGGTGCCTTTTTCATTTGCCTAACATGGAAAAAGTAAGATTAATGCGCGAACGAAAACATTATTGTTGAAGGGCTCCTTGTTGAAGCAACACTTCGTCTATTCTGGCTCATTGTTGAAGGGGGATTTATGGGACTATAGGTTTTCTTTTTTTAATCTAATGAGCACCTAAGAATAATGGAAACAAAGCATAATATTTCCATAGTTTCTTTTATCTATGTTTTATTCTGTTGTTTTCCTCTGTATTGTAGAGGACATGTTTGTGTGTGTGTGTGTGTCTCTCTATGAGTGTTTGTGTGTGTGTGTATTGCTTCATATATATATATATATATACTAACACACACCAAACCGCAAACAAACAATCCAAACCCTGACGGTTTTCAACAAAATCCAAAAAATCAGCCGTCAACAATCAAAAAGGGAACCTTGGTATCCTGACACAACCATGCTGCAAAATGATGCAACCATGCTGCAAAATGATGCCTAATTTTCACAGACAGAACACAAAATGACACAAGAAATAAATAAAAAAATATTGAATGTCTTAGGGTTTCAAATTACCACAGCCACCTAAGCCTCCACCCAAATCGTTGTCCTCTTGACACCTACTGAGGAAACACTCACAACCACCTCTGTGATACAAAAATGAAATAAAAATTTACAATTTCAAACACTGGGTTGACGAAGGAATCATAAAACTATCTTTAACTATTAGGGTTTGAATTTACCGATGTTGCCATAACCCTAAACAACAATCTTCAATCGTACCACCACCTGTACGCTATGATACCTCCTCCCTGCACATGAAAAAAAACCCGCATGTTAACAGGCAAGAAGGGTATACGACTAACAATATACCCAGACAACTTGGGTTATGCATGCGGTCGGCTTTTCTCCTCCCCTTCAGAGCCACACATATTTTAAGAATGCATACCTATAACTACAATTGAAGCGCAAATCCTTCGCTCAGTGATTCAACTGGGCACATGAATTTACAGCCTGAATTTCCACGGTCGAATATTTTGTTTCGCCTCCACCAGCACGTTCTGCATGCAGCTATCGGATGAAATATATTTTCAATTTTCGTGAAATGGAGTTTTCATTCAAAAAATTTTAAAAAATGAATTGAAAACTGTGCCCATAACACGTGGCCGTTGCCCAATGTTAGTCATGTTAGTCGATGCAAAATTGAAATTGGGAGTCACCAAAAATATAAAACGCTTGCCCGGTGGTATGTTAACCGCCTCGCCCGATGTAACCATAACTGTCACATCGTGGTGACAATGGCCGAGAAAGTGTTAACCGCGAGCAAGCTTTTCCATCAAATGCAGAACAACAACATCATCCACGTCATCGCAGCCGCGAATTCCTCCATGTCATCTATGGGTCCCAGGAACGTCGCTCTCATGGACCTGACATACTTGAATGGTATGGCTTCAGCATCATATCGAGGCATGCCATTTTGGAGCCAAAATAGCTATAGCCATGGTTGAGTAATATCAAAATAGTGGATGACAAGTAAGTCACAGTCTAAATGTTATTCGGTCCATTAAAGTTTGCAGGGAGGATTGTAAGAGCTCCGTAGTACTAGCATCTCATTAAATTTCCTAGCCCTCAGTGTGAGATGGAGAAATAATGGCAATATCAACTTGTCTCGCAAGGAATTAATCAGCAACAATTCATTTGTGAAACGGTGAATAACACTATCCCCACTTTTCCATTTCTAACACATTTAATATCTATCCATTTCTGAAACCAAATAATTATATTTCAATGGTAATCCACTTTATAGGTGTCACTATTAGTCATCAAATTGTCTCATGATGATGAGTCCATAGGGTAACTTAAGGTGGAAATAGTCAATATGAATGAGTTCAACAAAGAAATAAAAGTGTGTGATATCAATGTAAATATATAGCTATAATTATGGTATTGTTCTACAGTTGTTACACAAATCAATTCACATCCAAAGCACTCTATAATTTATCATTAATGATAATATATGATGCAGTAAAATTTACCATATCAAACTAACATCCAATATTTAAATGCATCTATTGTTTAAGGATTTCAATGACTACAATCCACATAACTATTATTTTCACTACAAGAGGGAAGATGTTGATATCATCTATCAATAAAATCCATTTAAAACATATTAGAATTTTTTTGAAACATTAAAGTCAAAGAGTCATCTCTCCAATGATTTATAGAGAAGAGTTATTGTACATGAATGCAATGAAAATGTAGCCTAATTATAGATTTGATATACCATCTATATCATAATGACTATAAAATGTATAGATGTAATTGGCATACCTCTTTTCTTGATTATTTGAGCATGTTGCTATGAATTCATTGACAAATGATTCATCGATCTTAACACAAATCACTTGCACTAGCATAAGTAGGTTAGACAAGATCCAACATCTCACAAAATCTCTATAGTGGTCATCTCATTGTCCAACATGAAAAATAATCACAATCCTTATAACTTACAATTATTGCAAGACATAAAATATTTCCATTCACCATAGGTAAAATTATTGTATTCTATCCATTTAAAAATATTTGCTCATTTCAAGTTAGTTGTACATATTATGCACAATCATTTTTACCATACATATATAAGATTTGAAAAGCATTATTATATTATTTTACATCCATCAATGAAAGTAATCAGGATAAAGTTCATTAACCAATGTCCATATTATTCCAATAGAACTTAAAATATCCCAAAGTAACATCAGTCCCTAGAAACAAAGCCTTCTAACCTCTTTCTACTTCCTCCATCTCTTCATCCCTTGAGGAGATCACCAATTTCGGCTCATCCACTTGTATTTGCTCCTCAAGTCCTTCCAGATGAATATATTCTATGATCGAGTTTGGGTTCTTGTTTTCCTCCATTTTTGTCCAATTCTTTAAGAATTCCAACCACCAACCTATTTTTCGGATGTTTCTCCTCGTCATCCATCAACACAGTAAGGAATTTGGACACTTCTTCAATCATTTTGTTGTAATGATTTGGTAGAGGAATTTAGTAATTATCGTAATTCATCAGAGCATCATCTAACCCTACCAGCACCTATTTTTTTAACACCAAATTGCATAACCTTTTTCCTTATGCTAGCTCAAACCTAGATCTAATGAGAGCGCTAAAAACATTGAGGAGATATTTCTGTTAACACGATACACGTGATCCGTCCTTAATAATTCCTCCCCTGACATAGGTTTCATCGCATACAAGACTATTGGGTGATTATACCTCATTGTAGTGCTCAATCTCTTTTTTTCCAACTTTTCCTAGGAAAGCCATTTGTCTTCTTGTCACCATCAGTCAAATTGGAGTTTCCATCCCGCTATTTGTAGATAAGATATTTCTAAAACAAAGGAGCAAACCAATATTTGGTCTTATGCGTTAGAGCTATTCTAGATGTTTCCATAAATATAGTTCGATTTAAAAATTCTCTAATTCCACCTTAAAAATATTCCCTTATTCAAGGTATGTTGTTTGTCCTTTCCAAACATTGTTATTACCTTGGTATTTATTACCTTGGTATTTATTTAGGCCTTTCAATAATTTCTAACTAACTACATTTTTTTGGCCAACATATCTTTCATGTCATTCCCTTCCCTGTAGATGTGGCTTATTTTCAAATCATCAAGTTTTTTAATTATTTCCTAGAAAGGATTAAGCCATCTTTCCATCAACTAGTTTGGCAAACTATTTTCTGAATAATATTTATCACTATCATGGAATCACCTTCTAGATGTATGTTCCTAGCTCTTATTTTTAATCCAATTTGTAATCGAGGTATATTGTTTGTCCTTTCCAAACATTGTTATTTGAATTCCCCTCTATCATATCATTGATTCGTGATTTTATCTGCCATCAAATCCCAAGAATAGCCTATGATAGATCATTCCTGCCATCCTGGCACACCTTCATTAATGGTTTACCAACAAATTAATCCTTTTAAATTTAGCTATGTTACTTCCTCCAAACATTTCACTAAACCTCTATTTTCTGTCTTTATCCAATGTCTCCATCCTCTACAAATTGCTAATAATTGCAATCTGCTCCTCAAGCCTCGTTTTGAATTAATGATATCCTATTATCCACAATCCATCTTAGATATAATTATGATTATTGATTTCATTTTGGTTTCCCTTAGATCTACTCTCTTAGAGATAATCTTATTTTCATTACTCGGTTATGGTTTATTGATTTGCTTTTACTAATTTGATATTTTTCACTCTATAGTTTTAATAGTCATCATTTTATCTTTTTCCCAAACAAGATAGCTTTTGTTATCCTTAACATCACTAAACTTATCATTTTATTACCTTGGTATTTATTTAGGCCTTTCAATAATTTCTAACTACATTTTTTGGCCAACATATCTTTCATGTCATTCCCTTCCCTGTAGATGTGGCTTATTTTCAAATCATCAAGTTTTTTAATTATTTCCTAGAAAGGATTAAGCCATCTTTCCATCAACTAGTTTGGCAAATTATTTTCTGAATAATATTTATCACTATCATGGAATCACCTTCTAGATGTATGTTCCTAGCTCTTATTTTTAATCCAACCTGTAATCGAAGCAAACTTTCTCTAATTCTTGCTATATTACTAGTAGTTTCTCCTACATCTATTGATTCCTTTGCAATAGTTTTTCCTTGTTCAACACAAGCAACACACCCCATACCACCTTGACCTAGATTTCCTTTCACTACTCCATCAATTTTTTTTGGATCCATCCTTTCTATGGGGCCATCATTTGACTTTGTCTCTAGCCTTCAATGAGTGTTTATTCATGCTCCCTTCTTAATTCTTGGAGATTATTAAACCTCTGAATTTCTTACTCATTTCATCTTCCCATTGACTGAATGAATTATTCTTTGTCACTTGATACCTTACTACTGCATTGGTTCATTCCACAATTTGACTCTCTACTCTTTGTATTAGAGTTTTTTCTAACATCTATTTTTTGGTAATTGACACTCTATTGGTTGGTTTCACTATGTTGTCATTAATGGCAACATATTTTTAGGTTCTAACTTCATATGGTGTACCGACAGGCACTACACAGACTCTACACTAGCACTGGCTCCAACACTGACAGGATAGAACATTTCTTTGGTCACCGACAATGCAGACCGACATGGTATAGTAAAGGTCATCGGTGTTGGAGGCCAACACATCTTGGGTCTGACATCGACAACTTGTTTTAATATTTATTAATTTATGTTATATGGCCGACATGTAATTTGATATTGTGTATATCCTTGTAAGCCAACATAAGGCATAAATTTGTATAGGGTATATAGGTGAGATTGATTAGATCATTTTGAAATAAGGATAACAATGATAGGATGGATATATGGATGTAATGTAATGTGAAATATATCAGAGAGACTATGTATGTGAGGAATTCATTGTAAGGGTTATTCTGGTACAGAGGCTTAGGGTTTTAATCAGAATAGATAGAGCTTAAACTAGAACTATATTCTCGCATAGAAGATGTTATCTTAGCAGTTCACACTTCTCCAGATTGTTGTTTAGAATGTTATGTAGTCAGTGAGGTTCCTATTGTAATTGAGTAGCGTGCTCTAGGTTGTAAGCCTTCCTACAAGTGCAGGCTCATCATATATTGTAATATCTCTTCATATGGCCAGTGAATTGATATTGTGGGTCACAAATCCCATCGTGGTTTTTCCTCTTTAAGGTTTTCCATGTATAAATCTATGTGTTATGGTTCTCATTTATGTGTTTGGCTTATTGGTTGCATTACTTCTTTCAATTCTATTTATATCGGTATACCGGTTGGTATCTAAATGTTTTGTAAAGGCTAAACTCTACTATTTCGGTATAACACTGATTCACCCCCCCTCTCAATGTTATTGGTTTCCAACAATTAGTATCAAAGCCTTGTGCCTCAGAGGAATATTAACAGCTTGAGGAAGACCCTGAAACCGGAATCATTGAATATGGCTTTAGAGAAGCAGCTTGAGATGGCACTTGAAGATTATCATGTTGAAAGATTGAAGAACTTAAAGCTACAAGATGAGTTCAATTTTGCTAAAGAATTTATTCTTCTCCTACAAGAGAGGCTATCATCTATTCAAGCTAGGAGGAAGGAACTTTTGCAAAATCAGGATGATGAAGAGAAAGATGCACTTAAGGAACAATATCATAAATTGAGTCAAGAGAACATGGTTGTGAGATTTTGCCAAAATCAAGAGCTCAATGAAATGTACAAAATAGAGACACAATATAGGACAACAATACAATGTATTCTCATCAATAGAAAATGATAAATAATATCAATTTCATACAATGTAGATGAGCTTGCTTATATAGGAAAGGCTAGGGATATGTGAGCACACAAACATGACATGTGGCTCAATAAGAAACAAGGGTAGGTAGGAAATAGGCGTGGGTAGGTAGGAGAAATAATATAATAGTCCACATGAGGTGGATCGCCCACTAAATGTGGAGTGTAACAATAAGATCAACACCATAAAAGGTGGAATTTCTCCTACACACACTATCCCAATGTGGCACAAACACCCAAGTGTCACATACCCAAACTACTATGAAATGCATTTCCTAAGTAAACTTAAGTAAGTGTAATAATATTCAAGATGAATAATTATTTACACCAACACCGTCCCTTAAGTGCAACTTAGGGGAATGCACTTAAGTCAACAATGCAACTAAGCAATGCAAGATGGGTCCCGGCTACTAGGCCATGTTAGGTACCCATGTACAAATGCAAATGCATGAAAACCAATGCAATGAAATCTCTCACAAAGTGGGGAAAGAGAGAAAAAACTAATGGGAAAAAACCCTCCCCCAAAAGAGAGATGAAAGCTATACAAGAGAACTCTCATAGAAGAATGTGAGGAACAAAACCCCATGTGAGGAAAAAGTCCCCCCCATATGAGAGAAGAAGAGAAGGTAGGAAGCCCCCCCTCAATGTGGAATCTGCACAAATGATAGAAGCTCGATGTATGAAGAAACTGCTCCACGAACGTTGAACAACATTCCTCCCCTTAGGAAGAAACAAAACCAAAGGTGTATCCATGAAGTCTCCCCAATCATGAAGGGAAGATGTATGAAGAAAACTCATGATGAAAGGAATCTCTAAAAACTGCTCAAGTGTCCCCATGTTGATGCTAAAAGATACCCCCTCCAAAGGTGGTAAACTGTGCCACACTGCTGAAAAAGGAACTCCAAGATCTAGTGGAGATGTGTGTAGAACATTTCCCAAAGACTCACATGTCTCCTCAAAAAATTAAGAGACCTCCTCCAACTATTGTACACAAGTATCCACAATCATGTCAACCTCTAAAGATTGATCATGTAGAGAATGCACAAGAGGGTCAGAGTGTTCCCTCACAACAATCGAAGAAGGATCATCTTCATCAAAGAGAAGATGAATGTCATCAATGATGTCTCCCAAATCTGCAATGTAGGATTCCACAAACAAACCTGCAATATCTATCAAGCAATCATCCCATGAATCTGAAGCTGGAAGACAATGAATATCCTACTGCATTGAATCACATGAAAGCAAAACTGTCGCACTATCCACATCATCAGGTGCAATAGGTGATGTGATATCAATAGGAGGAGATGAAATACAAGGCTCAAGAATGGGGTCACATGTGAGAATCCAAATGTTCAAGTGCCCAAAGTTCTGCTCAAAATCTGAACCATCACAAGAAGAGTGATCATCATGTGTAGAATCATCAAATGTGAAATCATCATCATCAACAAAATTTGAAAAGGAGTATAACTGAGATGCATGATCAACCACCCCAGTCGCAATGATAGGTCTAGTCTCCAAGTCTCTAATGAAAACTGAGTCAGGTGTGAACTCCACAACTCTCTTAGTTGCGCCATGTGTGATTTGATAGATAGAAAGGAGATTGTTTGTCAAGTGGGGTACACACAACACATCATTGAAGGAGTTATCCCCAATGTCAATAGATCCTTTCCCAATCACATCCATGTATGTATGATTGCCCATCAAAATTTGTGGCATGGTGCAAGGCTCAAATGTAGAGAACATAGACTGCGAAGATGCCATATGATGAGAAGCCCCTGAATCTAGAAGCCATCTCTCTGAATCATGACTGATAGTAGCACATAGAGCTTTTCCTTTTCTTGTCCCAAAAGAGTGAGTCTTCCCACTTGTAGAAGCCATGAATGCTTTCCCTTTTCCTTTTGAATGTGAGGAAGTGGAAGTTGATGAATCATCCTTCTTGTAGACTTTAGGCAAATCAATGTTATGCTTTTTGATGATATGTGTGAGCTCATCAATCTTCTTAGAATGGCAACGATGCTCGTCATGACCAATCTTTTTACAATAAGCACAAGTAGGTCTTTCCCTCTTTGGTGAATTATCTCTCTTGGAAGAGGATGAATCTCCTTGTTGTGGAGAAGATGGTGCTTTTTCTTTAGGCTTTGATTGCCATTTCTTCTTGTTTGAGTTGTCCTTTCCTTGATTTCCTTTGTTCCCTTGATTTGCCACTAATGCTTGAGACTTAGAAGCCTTAAGAATGCCCATGCTTATCAACTTAGTTTGTTCCATCATCAACATTTCATTGAAAGCATAAAATGTAAGCATTTTGTAGCTTGAACCCATTGTCATCCTATGGGTTTGGAAACTAGAAACAAATGCTGCATATTCTTGTCGAAGCTTGCCTATCAAGTTGAATATCAATTGAGTATCCTTCTTATCAATGCCACAGTCTTTGAGTTGTGCCCTCAACTCATTTGCCTTAGTGACATAATCTTCTATAGTATCAAAGTTCTTGGGATCTAACATGGTGAGATTACTATCAATTTGATATCCCCTAATCTCATCAATTTGACCATACAAGTCTTGAAACTTTTGCCAAGCACCCTTTATTAGAGTACACTTCTCAATATGAAAAATGAGATCCTTTGATACATAATTTCTTAAAGTACCAATTGCCATGATATTTTTACTGAGCCAATCCAAGTGACCAACTGGATCAACCTTAGGATCAGCAAGAGCAGCAATAGTTCCATCAAAGTAATGAGTGAGTCCTTTTTCCATAAGTTTACTCTATGCATCAATTTTCCAAGTAGCATAATTATGAGGAGTTAAGAGAGGAAACTTAGAAGAACCCATAGTAGCAAAAAGGAAGGAACACAAGAGCACAAAAGCACAAGAGACACCCCCGCAAATTCACTCAATCAAAGTACCCCCCCAAAAATGATGATTTTGGCACTTTATATGTAGTGCGTGTACAATAGGCCACTTGAGAACAATGGCAAGGTGGACTTTTGATTTTGTTTTACAACTGCCCCAATAGGCTGAGAACGACAAAGGAAAAGATCAGAAGATAGATCTATGCAATACAAATGCCAAATTCGCCAAATAAGACCATATGATGAAAGTACAATTTCTACTAACAATTGCTGCAAACTAATAGCATATTCTGAGAGTAGACAAAAAATAATGCACTTTCAAAAAAAATAGCACCTGAAAAGGAGTTCGTATGAGCTTGAATGGAGACCTGGAAGTTGCAAAAACGGGGATTAGATAGGTATAGTCACCAAAAACTGAGAATTCTAAAAAATCTGTTCATCAAAATTAGAAAATAATTCTACCACGTGAAAGTACATGAAATTATAGCCCATTTCAAAAAAAATTGCACCCAAAAAGGAGCAAAAATGAGCAAGTTATGGCCATTTGAAGTTGAACTGCAAAATTAAAAAGCTCAATGAGAGGGGCCTACAAAAATTTTGAAAAATGCTGATGTGGCAATGACATCTGAAATTCACTATGTTAAATTTGATGACTGTATGACCGTTGCAAAAACTTTGCCTCCCTACTGACTGGGCGTCCGTACTGTACGGACTGCTGACTGGGCAGGTGACTGTGCAGTACGGATGATGACGTGGCACTGTATGAACGGATTGCGTAGTGCGGTGACTGTGTGTATGGTTTAGCCCGTGGGCCAGTGGCCACCTACTGCCGAAGGGAAGTGGAGGGAAGCTGGCGGCGTAAGTGAAGCGGTCGGCAAGAGGCGACCGACGGGAGGGGGCGGCGGCAGGTGACGCAGCCAACGGGAGGATGAAGCTGCAGCTAAGGACGCCGGAGGTGGCGGTGACATAGGCGACGTGGACCGGTGCTGCAGACCTGCAGGGTACGGGCACGGGCAGCGGCGGGTATAGGTGCGGGCGACGACGACAGGTCCAGACCTGCAAAGTCTGGTAGATAGTACGCCTGCAACCTGCAACACACAGGTACACACTGCACGAGGCGGGGGGTCTGCGGACCCCCCAAAAACACTTTTTGTTTTTTTTAATTTTTTTTTGAAAAATTTTCCAAAATTTTTTTTTTTTTTTCAATTTTTTTGACGAAATTTTTTTTGATTTTTATTTTCGGAAAATATAAAAAAATTTCGAAATTCATACAATAATAACAAAATTGGCGAAAAAAAATTTTCTCACCAAAATAGCCCGACTTTATAACCAAAATTCATGGAAAAGGCCTTCTAGACGCAATGGCAAGGTCAGATCTGGTCTAGGATGCCTCCAAAAGATGTTGCTCCTCAGATCTGCCTCTTGACGTTGCAATAATGTCTCTTCAAGACGAATCAATGAAGCCCCAATGGCTCTGATACTATGTGAGATTTTGCCAAAATCAAGAGCTCAATGAAATGTACAAAATAGAGACACAATATAGGACAAGAATAAACTGTATTCTCATCAATAGAAAATGATCAATAATATCAATTTCATATAATGTAGATGAGCTTGCTTATATAGGCAAGGCTAGGGATATGTGAGCACACAAACATGACATGTGGCTCAATAAGAAACAAGGGTAGTAGGAAATAGGTGTGGGTAGGTAGGAGAAATAATATAATAGTCTGCATGAGGTGGATCACCCACTGAATGTGGAGTGTAACAACAAGATCAACACCATAAAAGGTGGAATTTCTCCTACACACACTATCCCAATGTGGCACAAACACCCAAGTGTCACATACCCAAACTACTATGAAATGCATTTCCTAAGTAAACTTAAGTAAGTGTAATAATATTCAAGATGAATAATTATTTACACCAACAATGGTTATGAAGAATGAAATGCAAGCTATAACTTTGAGGATGTCTAAGGAGATTGAGGACAGAAAGAAAAAGGAAGAGAATCTTGTTGTATCCATAAAGAACAAATTTTAAGAATGTGGTAGGTTGGTTCATGAAAATGATATGTTGAGAACTAATTTGGTACAATCCTAGAGCAATGAGCAAGAGTTTGAGGGACACGTGATAATACTAAGAGATGATTTAACTCTTGCAAGTGATTTCAAAGAAAAATTCAAGATCAGCTTAGCATATCTTGATGAGTTATTGAAGAGACATAGGCTGATTAGAGATTCCAGTGGACTTCGATTTGAGAAAGGATAGAGTTCTGGTACTTGAAATGAAGATCAAAACCATAAGGCACCGGTAAGGCAATTCAATGCTTATAAATTAAATGGTAGATGTTTTCTTTACAATAGATTTGGACACGTGGCTAGGCAATGTAGAAATAGAGAAAATCATAACCCTAATTCTGCTCCCAGTAAATGTTCTAAATACAATAAAATTAGTCACAAGACAAAAGACTGCATAATGAATGTAAAATTCTATACTTGTGGAAAGTTTGGACATATGGCTAATCAGAGCAGGTCAAGAAATCTCACTGGTTTTAGCAAGGCAATTCAAAAGAACAATGCTACATGCTATGCATGCAATGAAATTGGACATATTGCTAAGTTCTGTAGAAGCAGAAATCCACCGGTTGGCAATGGAGGATCAAATGAAAAAGGAAAAGAGAAGGTTAATGAAATCTGGCAAGATCATACTCAGAGACTGAAGAGCAATAATCAGATTGGAATATCTCGATTACCAATCTGGTAGAAGAGGTTGCTCCTGCACCAATAGTGAGCTCATTTGGTAACTAAGGCAGATGCCTTTGGGGTAGGTAAAATTTCATGGAAGATGATGCATATGCCCCTGGAGGAGATTCTGGAAGATGTTCTAGATATTGGAAAGGATTATCTGACATTAATGTGTTCAGAGTGAGATTTAGTATCTTTCATCGACAATTATTTATGTCAATGGAAGATTAGGGTTTTCTCTCGATGGATAAAAGGTCGAATACACTTCATTATTATTCACCTAGTGTTTAGAGCAATTCAAAGTGATTCAGAGTGACTTAGTGCGATTAGTTCGGCTATTCAGAGGCAACTAGATTTCCAGTTGAGTGATCACACCAGTGTCTAGAAGGATTTGTTGAAAGTTTTCACTAGCAGTGATCTAAAGGTATTTTTCTTGAATCATGGAGGTGGGATCATCTTATGTTCCTATTTTCATTGTAAACCAACTGTAGTGGACGTTAAGGACCACCCCAGGCCAATTTTCAAGCAGTATCCACATGTGGCTACCAAGGAAGATTTGGTTGGAGCATTTTCTCACATTCCAGAGGGAGTAGTATATGTAGAGGATATTAGGGTATGCATCCATTATCATATAGAGGACTTAGGCACTTTAGAGATCAAATGGATGTATATGAAAGAACCCATGTGAGAATCTAGTAAGATCAAACTAGCATATCAACACATTGAAGACCTAGGGTTCATAGATATTCTGGATATTCTAGAGTTCGACGATGAAATAGTTAAATATGTACTAATAAGAGTACTTTGGGAATTCATATGTCTGGACAAACTCTATAAAATTACTAAGGAAGCCATCCAGGCAATTACTAGCTTGTCATCAATAGGACAACATCCGGATAAGAAAGTATCTAATGACTTTGTGAGGAACATCACTGGTGCTACATCAGACAAGAGGTTGATGAAGGTGAGCACTATTACCAAGACTGATATCAAGTTTGGCAACATGGTTATAGGGTACAAGGTAACTCAGACTAACTAATTGAATTTAGTTTTCAGTTCATGTATTTTGGTTGCATATAAGATGATGAAGGATAATATCAAGTTAGATCTTTGTCGCTAGATGCTTGAAGAATTATTGATCAACTTAGGGAAAATTAAAGGTGAGAAGAAGGGGTCCTTCTGGTATGGAAAGCTATTAATCTTCTTAATGTTATACTTTTTGAATGATACTCCTAGTTCTAGTAGGAAGCAATGGGCTTTTGACATCCCAGTAGGAAGACAGCTAAAGAAATCAATTGTTGTATTGGGAAGTCTGAGAGATGATAAGGTATGGGGTTACATTAAATCTTTTCAAAAATCTATGAGGTCTAAAATAAGAATACCTAAGTATATAGTAGAGAAATACTCTACTGATATTTGTTTCATGGTTAAGAGGGATGTGACTCTCATGGAGGCAGACAATCCCTAGAAGATTTGGATAGAGGAAATGGGATATGAGGTAGATGCATTAGTTCTTGATGCATATGCAAAAATTCTACTAGATGCAGAAATAGATGACGTAGAGAAGCCCTGTGGAACTACTTAGTAGAAGACTTGAAGTTGAAACTAAGTTCAATTGAAAGAAAAGGGAAAAACAAGAAGGAAAGACCAATAAGTTTGTATAGGAGGTTTCAAAGGACATTAATGCACTCATTGATGTTGTCCCGGAGAAAGGAAGAAAGAGGAAGGATCTGGTAGTTCACATTGAACCTGTTACTATTGAATTTGAATTTGAGCATGATGAAGAAACCAAAAGAACCTAAAGTGGAAGAAAATAAACAACCGGTTAGGAAGGTCACCATCAATTTATTGGCACAAAAGCAGGCACCTAAAGCTATATCAACAACTGCATCCAGTACTGCCAAAAGGAGGAAGAAGAGTGACATTAATTTGGCACTAGAGACTGGTAATGTGACTATTATACCACCTATGACTTATGCTGAAATTGTTGATGAAATTACTAAGGATGGGATGCTGAAAAATGTTAGGTGTTATTATGATACATTAGAAGTTGATGAAGAGAGAGACCTAGAGGAAGAAATTCTATTATAATTGGATATGTATAAGAAAGCATTAATAGAGATAGAAAATCAAATACTGATAGAGTTATATAACATGCTAGATGCTAGAAGATTATCTGCAATGCAAGAAGACCAACAGATTAAGATGCAATAAATTTTAGCTGTCTGTATTAGCATAACTCCAGATGAGATGGAAAAGACAATTGAGCCTGCAAATAGGAAGGTATTCAATAGCAAACATATAATAACTAGCCTAATGTTAGGAAGGATAAATGAGGTAATAAAAGAAACATAGAAGGCTTGGATCAATTTTTTGGGAGAATACAGAGGATTCTTTACTTCATCAAAGACCAAAACTGAGACTGTAGATACATCGGTTAAAGGGAAAGGTAAAGGGATCATGGGTACTCCACCCTCAGTTTTGAAGAATATCAAGATAGTGGAAATTGAGCCACCGGTAAACACAAATGTAGAGACAAACATAGAGACACTAGTTAATACAAAAAACATTGTATAAGATACTAACATTGAGGACAATTCCTCTGGATACTAATGTACAGGTTGAGGACATTGTTCCTAGAGAGGAACCGGCAGTTGCAAAGACTCCACCAAGTGGCAAAGCCACTAGTGCAAGTGAGGAGGTATTAAAGGATAAATCACTAGAGAAAACAGGGGAATCCAGAAGGGAACTAGGTGCTGACACATCATTATTGACAATTAACATTTCACTAGAGGAAAACAAAACCATTATAGAGATGAATCCCATAGAACTAATGATGATGGCTGCTCAGAAATTGATGAAGGAGGGAACCAAAGACAAAAGGATTATAGATCAATCCATAACTATTTTGCACATATTGGTCCTGGATTGTAAGATTGAAAATGAAGCGATCCCTTTCAGAAAGCTTAAGGTAATCACCAAGCACATATCAAAAGACTTTCAATTCTTTCAGTAGATCTCTAACTGGCAAGCACTTTAAAAATTCACTTTGGCTAAGAGAGCCTCTTTTGATCAAATCATTGAGAGAGAAAAGCAAAAGATTGAGGAGAAGACAATTTTAATAGAAAATTATTTGAAATGGTGTACTAATATATACAGGGTATGTTGCAATACTGAGATACTTACAACAAATGTAGATAAAAAGATAAAAGAGATACACGAGAAAATTGCTAATATTGCTAACTCTTTTGATGGACTAATTTCACTAACAACATCTATTGATTGGCAAATGTTGACTTTAGAGAACCCAATTTCTACTCTTGAAAAGGAAAGAGATAAGATAATTTGGAGAGCTACAAGTCTTTAAGGTTTGGTGAGTCCAAGATTGGATTCACTTTGTGTACATAAGAAGGAATGCATGGATATGCTGGGAAAGCTCACACCAGCAGAAGTTAATGAGAAAGAATCACTTGAATATTTACTGAGTGAACTTGTATCTATCTCCGACACATTCAAAATTGGTTGGGATACCTATATGGAATTATTGGAGAAAGCTTATTTGGAAATCTTGAAATTGGTCAAGCTCCGGTAAGACATTTTTGGAGGTATTCAATACTTATTCTTTGACATTCTTTTTACAACTTTTTTTGGGCATTGATGTCAAAGGGAGAGTAGTATACATGTGAAAAAGAATGAAGAGTAGCATACATTAGGGGGAGTTACAGATTTATTAGAATTTTGGAATATTTGAGCATTTTGCATATTCAGCTCAGGGGAAGCAGGGCAGAATGAAACCAACTATTGAAACCATGACCATTTTTACATGAATGTTTCCATCAATGCCAAAGGGGGAGATTGTTGGATATTAACACTCTATTGGTTGGTTTCACTATGTTGTCATTGATGGAAATATTTATATGGGTTCCAGATTCATATGGTGTACTGGTAGGCACTTCATAGACTCTACACCGGAACCGGCACCGACACCAACATGATAGAATATTTCTTTGGTCACCGACAATGTAGGCGGACATGGTGTAGTAAAGGTCATCGGTATTGGAGGCTGACACATCTTGGATCCAGAATCGACAACTTGTTTTAATGTTTATTTATTTTTGTTATATGGCCAACATGTAGTCTGATATTGTGTATATCCTTGTAAGATGACATAAGGCATAAATTTGTATAGGGTATATATGTGAGATTGATTAGATCATCTTGAAATAATGATAAAAATGATAGGTTGGATATATGGATGTAATTTAATGCGAAATATATCAAAGAGACTATGTATGTGAGGAATTAATTGTAAGGGTTATTCTGGTATAGAGGTTTAGGGTTTTAACTAGAACGTACAAAGCTTAAACCGGAACTGTATTCTGGCATAGAAGATGTTATCTTAGTAGTTCACACTTCTTCGGATTGTTGTCTAGAATGTTATGTATTCAGTGAGGCTCCTATTGTGATTGATTAGTGTGCTCTAAGTTGTAAGCCTTCCTACAAGTGCAGGTCAAATATTGTAATATCTCTTCATATGGCTAGTGAATTGATATTGTGGGTCACAAATCCCACCGTGGTTTTTCCTCTTTGAGGTTTTCCATGTATAAATTTGTGTGTTATGGTTCTCATTTATGTGTTTGTCTTATTGTTTGAATTACTTCTTTCAATTATATTTATACCAGTATACCGGTTGGTATATGAATGTTTTTTCTTACTCTAAAATCTACTATTTTGGTATAATACTAATTCACCCCCCCCCCTCTTAGTGTTATTGGTTTCCAACACTCTTTTCTTTAAATATTTTTTGATGTCTTTCCTTCCATAATTCCCAAACTACTATTGAAGTTATTTCTTTCCACAAGCTATCAAACATTCTTGTCTATCTCATGGCATGCAAAATTTTGAACCATTCCAATAATCATTGTGGTATGGGGAATTGAAAGTTTAGCCTATTTAAATAATTGTCTAAACATTTCTTTGCATAGAGTTAACCCCAAAAAATATGATATGTTATTTCATTCTACAATTTACATAATACACATCTACTAGCCCCTTGGATACCCATTTTTTTCCATTTGATCCTATGTGAGCACTTTTTCTTGAATTGGCATCCATGCAAATACCCCTGGATTTGAAAGATGTTGTTTTTTCCTTAATAATTTACATGGCCAATCTTCCTTACTCATAGATTATTCTTTAATTTTGTATCCTAAGTTTACTTTATAGGAACCTATCTTAGATCCACACCATCTAATCCTATACTTTTCAATGGCTAGCACCCCACTTCTTTCTTTTTGGATTTCTTTTAGGAATTGTTTCTATTGTCTTGGAGCCTCTATGTCTTCTAGTGATTTCCATTTCCATTAAATCATACCATCCTGTAAGACTATTGTACCATAATCTCTCACTTTACTCTCCCAAGTCCAAGCAGTTTCCCTTTTAATTTTCTCCATATTGGGATAATTTTTAAATTTTTATAACTATTCCACAAGTCAATCTATAAGGAGGCATTCCTTCTATCTCCCATGTTTCATGTTGAGATATTATATGCATGCATTTCAATATGTAGTTCTAGGCCAATCTTCTTAGAGGATCCCTTGTAGTCAATATTCTTATGGGATCATCACTATCTAAATATTTCCTTCTTAAAAGCCTGACCCATTTTTTATCTGCTTTGCTATATAACTACCAAACAAATTTTGCTCCCATTGCTAGATTCACTAGTATTAATTTCCTTATGCCTATGCCTCTTTCTACCTTTGAAGTACAAATTTTTTCCCAAGCAATTAGTGGGACTTAATTTTAGTCATTTATTCCATTCTAAAAGAATCTTCTCATGATTTTGTTTAATTTCTCTTCTACTGCCTTTAGGACTTTTAGAAATGACATAGAATAGACAAGTATTTTGATAAGACCGATTTAACCATTAATAACTTCCTAGCTAATGAAACTCATTTTCCTTTCCATGATCCCATTTTGTCTGCCTACCAATTAATTAGGTTTTCCTAGTAGGATTTTTTATTTATTCCATTAAAACATGGTGTTCTCAAAAAATTCCTAGAAAAATTAGCCACTATTAGATTTAAGGTTTTGTCTAGTACCCTTTGAAGGCTAGGTTGAGTGTTTACGAAGAACACCTCAGATTTATTACAATTGATTTGTTGTCCTGAAGATTTGCAATACCTATTAAGAAAGCCTTTTATTTTCTTAGCTTCACCCCTACATGATTGCCAAAATAGGATTGTATCATTTGCAAATTATTGCTGTGTAATAGGCTACATACCCATCACTACATTTATACCTTGCCAATCTCCATTAATTTTTATCTTACCAATGAGCCTCTCTAAATTTTTTTGATCTAGTCTCTATTAAATCCAAATTTTTATAAAACTTCATACATAAATCCTCTATCCACTAAGTCATATGCCTTAAGAGTATCTAGTTTCAAGATCATACTTTCCTATCTAGTTTCCTTGTTGAATAAATTTCTTCATGAGCTATAATTATGCCTTTGACAATTGATCTGCCTAGAGAAAAGGCACTTTGTTATTTCAAAATGATGGAATTTAAAACTACTTTTAATCTATTTACAATGATTTTAGATATTATCTTATATGTTGTATTTCATAGGGTAGTTGGTTGAAAGTCACTCATGGTGTTAAATTCCTTATTTTTTGGGATTAGAGCTAAGAATGTGTGATTTATTGCCCTAATATGTTTTGTTTTTTTTCTTGACTCCTCCATTGTCTTATAAATATCTTCACCTACTATTTCTCAAAATTGTTGGTAAAAGCCTACCAAAAACCCATTTGGGCCTAGAGCCTTATTTAGGCTCATTTGTAACATTGTTTCTTTGAATTATTCTTTGGTTATCTTTTTGAAAATCTCTATGTTGTGGTCTTCTATTACAATCAATGGAATGTAACCCAAAAAATTCCTCTATGATCTCCCCATTCATTTACACTTTCTTATTTAGGGTTTCTTCAAAGAAACTTATTTATTCCTTATGGACCTCCTCTAGTATGAGTCTTCATCCCATCCTTTTTATAAATGTCTATGAATTTGCTTCCTTTTTTATCTGCCATTAATATTTTATTGAATAATTTAATTGGCATTTATGTCTCCTTCCCACAGGGGCTTCACGTAGTGAACCTAGGTTATAGCACGCGCGTTCATGGAATAATAAAGAATCCCCCTATTTAAAAAAAATATTGCCCTAAACTTCTTTTTTGTCACCCTCTCCCAATAGACAACCTAAATTAAAAGACCCCCTCTTTTCAAAAAATATTATATTTTTTCATAGCCAAAATTAAAAACACCCCTATTTTCATTGATAGGTAATATATTGCACCCTCATTTTTGGGATATTAAATCCCCCAATATGAATGCACATGATATAATATTTCCTAGCTAGTGAATGCCCCGTGCTCCTTCCTTAAGTCACATGTCATGAGATTTCAATCTCAAATGACATTCTTCCCTTGACATTATTTAATTCAATTTTACATTTAATGAATTCTCTCTTTCAAATTCGTCTATTCCCATCCCGTTTTCAATCATAATCTCATTTGAGATTCGAAATGTCTTTTTCTACTCTAGTTTTCTCTTGGAATATATTTTTGAAATTATTTTTATTTCAATCTTTTAGTTTGTTCACCTATACTTTAGTCTTTTGTTTAGTTGATACATATAGGATTTATCTCCATGTTTTATCTCATACCACTAATTTTCTATCAGTTCTTTCAAAACTTGAATCCCTCAACAACATGTTTTCAAACTTAAAAGGAATACTTGCTATGTGATCATCCTATCTTGTTGTTATATATATTAGATAGTGGCCTGACCCTGTGTATGAAAGCATTGTTACTTCATAGTACTGCATTTGACTATCCCAATATCCCATGCTCAAAAACATACCTAATTTTTTTGCTATGTTGGTAAATACCTTTTAATTATTTGTACATGTAAATATGCAATTCCTTGCTTACATATCCTTAAGTTCATTATTGACTATAAAAACTTAGAAATCTAATTGCACCATGGTTATTTTCCCTTGACCATCCAATTTTTCCTTATTGTTTAAATCCTCACCTAAAACCTCACCTATAATTCCTTTCTCAACCCTAAAACCTTCAGTTTTTCTATTAATTGCATCCATAATTCTATTTTTTGCATTGTTTGGGCTGGGCCATAAACATTTATAATATAGAGCTTATCATTGGTCTCTATCATTATACATTTTATTATGTTGCCCCATCTATTGTCTTCTGTCATTGATCCATAAACTTTGATCAGACTCCCAATCACTCCTAATCCCCTTAAATCCCCTTCTAAGCCAAAAATGTGTCCCCTCCATTGTTTTCAATTATTTAATCTCTTCTCACTTTCCTCTTTTATTAGTTTAGTTTCTTGAAGTAGGAAAATATGTACTATTGTTTGATCAATTTGGTGCTTGGTCAAATGCCATTTATTAGGGGCATTGATGCCCCTACCATTCCATGTTATGATTTTCATTCAGTTTGGGGAAGGTTAAGTTCCTTCCCTAAGCTTTTTATCCTTTTCTTCCCTTTATGTTATGCTAAAGTGGCTATAGTCATTTTGGATTTGTTTGTAATCGCTCCTCTTTTTATTTTATCCTTGATTCTTGGACCCTTGATTCTAGATTGTATTTGTTCCAATATTCTTTCCTCTAGTATCATAGCTTCATCATGTTCTAATTATTCTACCTCTTCCTCTATATAATTTAATTCTATATCCTCTTTTGTCATGGATTTTTTTATGCCTTGTTCCATGCTAGTTTGTTATCTTTGTTTCCTTTCTTATATCCACCTTTTGCCAAGTGATTTATCTTGCCCATTGTTTCTACTTCCATCTTTTCCTTCCTTGTTTATTTTTTGGTGAGTTGTCTTCTAATTCTCTCTTATCAATCTCAAACCCAACCTCCTTATATGTTGCACCCACTAATTCCATTCCTTCTTCACTTTTGTGTGTTTATTTTCCTCCAAGGTTTAGAAGACCTCTTTATTTATGTCCTCAAATTCTTGTCTAATTTCCTCTAATTGTTGGCAAATATTCTCTCTTAAGTCTTTTGTATCTTTGAGGAGTACAACCAATTCTTCCTCTATGTCCCTATCTTGGCTTGTAGAGTTGTTCATTTCCCCTCACAAATTTGTATCATGCCAGTATTTCCAATTCTTGTTATTTCTTCTGATGACGTATATTTTCTTTTCTCAAAGAGATTTCTTTAGTCTCCTTAATTTGTAGAGTGTCTTCCTACTTCCTTGTCTCTTTTAGAACATTAGTATTCGAATTTATGTGTGAAGGAATAGGGGGTTCAATTACAATATTAGCTATATTCTCTAGTGGTGTTATATCAAGTCTATCTACCAGTTCTAGGTTTTTTGAGCACCCTTCTTGCATTTTTTCTCTTAAAAGGCAATGCTTTGATTGTCTACCTTGCAAGGTGCATGCCTTTTGTTTCCATCTTCCCCCATCTGAAATTATTTCTTAATTTTTGTAAATTTCTATATCCACATCTATTTTGACATAGATGTTTACAATATCCCCTATTTTACCATTTAAGAAATCTTCATCAACACCTAAAAAGGATCCAGGTGCATCCCCAATCTTTATTATTTCTTCCCCACTCTTATATTTTGTTGGTAATCCCACCAAAATCAACCACTTGACCATTTTATTTATCTTCATTTTCATTGGGTCAAAGTGTGGGTTCAGAATTAATTTACTAAAATTAGTTCCTTTAAAGAAGCTCAAGCCCTCATATAATATATCATGTTTTAGTTTCATATCTATGTATTCTATTAGAAAAAGACATTTTGTAGAGGGTGAATTCTTACCTTCTCTGGGTACATTCTTTTCCACCATTCCATGATCTCTTCTTCATTCCCCCCCTCTTTGCTTCATTTGATGACCAATGTTAGTTCTTTTAGCTTGTTCACTATTGGGGCTATTAGTTCTATCAGTATTACAAATAGTTTACTACATGGACTTTTCTTCCTCCAAACTCCTTCCTAGCTTTAATAATCTCTTCTCAAAATATCTATCTCCCAATATTTCTTTCATTTCTATTTTTTTGAAACCTAGTTAAATATCTTTTTAAAATTTGTCTCTAAATATTAATAGACCTTTTCTTCTCTCCACTAGAGTTTTCTATGATTCTAGGGTTGATCCTTCTATCCATTGGGATCCTATTTCCCAATAGGTTTGAGTGCAACCGGAAGCTCTATTTACTTTTCCATTCAAACTTACTAATTGATATTTTATTTACTCTCATAGCTAGCAAAGACCATGTCCCATTCCTTTCCTTTCTTGATAAGCCACTCCAAGTTCTTCTCCATTTTGTTTCCTTCCCTTTAGGACCTGTATCCATATTTTCCAATGGGATTGATGCTAAAATATTCCCTTAGATTTGAATTCTAGTCATTTCCTTCTAGAGTTTGTCCAATTTTCGGCAACCTGATCTCTTTAAAAAAAAGGTCCATCATTGCTATGATAATTTTCCAACAAATGTCTAATGGTGTTTGGTCCATTTCCTTTGTTCTAGTTGAGATTTACAGACCAGGGTTTTCCTGCTAGTTATTACAGAGTTGGAGGTTTTATAATTATTCTTTTGTATTTTAATTATATTATTATTAAATTATATTTCAAAGTGGGGACATTATAGTCTGCCCCACCTAAGATTTCTTGTCCGCTAGCAATGTCATTTTTAATTTTCTCAAACTGAGGCATCTACTAATACAAAGATTCCCCAGATCAATCTTTGGGAATTTGTAATCTTTTATGTGATGTAATTACCTTCTTTTATACACTTTAAGATAGTTTAGGAATTTAAGTTTGTATACCAAGTGATGTTTATTTAATTATCAAGGTTATTTCCACCTATGCTAATATGATACATATGGAAATATATCAGGTCAAACATTGAACATACACATGAAAACATGAAGCATACACATAAATATATGCATACACAAAGCATACACACAAATAAACATGTTGTGAGTTTTATTCATTCATCTTTACCCTATATGATCGGATGATCAAAGCTTTGATGCAAAATGTAATGTTCCCTATTTATAAATTGTCAATCCCCAAAGGGAAACATACATTACTACCTACCATGTTACAATATTTATAAATTAATGACTAGGGTTTCTCATAGTATAATTAGGAATTTTCCTTATTTAGGCCTAATCTTAATCCCCTTATAACTTATAATCCTAGATCGGAGACATGCTTGTCTAGGGTGCGATAATACCATCTCCCTAATGTAGCCCAAATTACTAGAACCTCTCTCCATTAACCCTTGGGGCCTGCAACCCAAATTTTAGGATCATCAGTTCTTTCACCCTTGGAGATCATCTATTATGAGATGGTTTTATTTTGCCTCTCCCTAACAACATGATACCACTCCTAAAAAAAGGAATTAGAACTAGTTAAGAGCTTGGAATTGATATCTTGTTACACTATGAACATATATGAAATTAAGTATGGTTGTCATACATATTGTAATTTATATTAATATTACTATTAAATTTTGCATAGGAATATTACTAGGCTTCATATTGTTGAATATCCCAACAACTCAAAGGGGGATGAATCAGTTGATACTTAAGCAATTTCCTTAATACTTTTACACATCTAGAATAACTAACAGAATTAATAAATGCAGATATAACATGAAAGCACATACAAAACACATATCACACAAAGAACACAAAAAATGACATGGGAAACCAAAGAGGGTAAAAAGAATGGAGAATTTTAGTTCTCAAGATAAAACACTGGTTAAGGTGATTTTAATAGAGGGTGGCTCATTGCCAGAATGGTCACTACCCAAAAAAAGGCTCACTACCGAATAAAGAAAGAAAGAAAAAGAGAATCCACCACTAATACACAAACTACAATACCACACTACTTCTGGTGACTCAATACAAATCACACACATTACACATCAACATAAAATGCATTTTTATTTTTCAATCTCGCAAATCTTCCACAAAATGCTAAACATATTTCCCCACTAACTCAATCAAATCATCTTCAAATATACTATCTTTGGGAAATATAATCTTCTAAGTCAGCCAAGATAGAGATCTAAAATAGGTCAAATTTAAAATTTCTAGTGGTGGAAAGGAATGATAAGTAGACCATACCACAACACATACAAACGGTCAGATCAACATGTTAGATGCATTACAAATTCTAGACCCACATCACGACACACACACTTAACCAATACTGATAAACTTCCTTGAATTATGAACTTAATTCAGACCCAAAATAGTACTACCCAATAAGAGTGAAACCAAGATACTCATGAATACAATCAATCAACACCATACCTAACAAACAAAGAAATTTGGATCACCACTAACTCAATCAACCCATGTTGAGTTTCAATTAAAACACATCTTCTCAAGCATCAAAGATTCTAGGAATGCATCTTCCAAAGTACCAACACTAAGACCATATATTGACATTAATGACAACCATTATATTGACATCAATGACAACCAATAATAAGCATCAACATCACATTTATAATCTCCCACTTTGTCATTGATGGCAACATTCATCAACAACAAATACAAAACTCTCTTTGCACCATTGCACATCTCTACATCTCCCCCCCTTTGACAACAATTACAAAGGTAAGCATGACACCCCCTATGAAGCTGACTCCTACTCCCCCTAAGAGAAAGCACTCAATAATTAGTCCATATAAATATATGCAAGATATTCACTGGACCAATGCACATCCAAGTATACATAAGTTCAAATTAGGAAGGGGTAATACCCCTAACTTCTATCGAATATGCTAAAGTGTATCTTTACACAATGCTTTCATGAAGATATATACAATTTTATCTTTTGTAGTTACATACTCAGGCTTGAATTAATTTTCCAGAATATTTTACCTCAACAAGTGATACCAGATGGATATATGCTTTGTTCTGGAATGCTACATCAGATTCTTGGAAATATTTATTGCACTAGTGTTATCACACATAATTGAGATAGGTTCATTGAATATTACACCAATATCCTTCAATGTCTACTTCATCCATAATATCTATGTGCAACACGAACATGATTCAATATATTCTGCTTCAACTATAGATAATGACACAAAATCCCACGTCTTACTTGACCAAACAACTAACTGGGAGGCAAGAAAGAATGCTCCACCACTTATACTTTTTCTGTCATCAACACTTCCAGACCCATCTGCATCAGTATAAGTTGTTGAAGTGAAATTTGGACTTTTGGGATTCCACAGACTAAGCTCTTTTGTTCCTTTCAATAATCTGAAAATTATTTTTACTGCCATAGCATGTGATTCTTTCAGTTCTTGCTAAAATCTAGCTGCCAAACAAACTGCATACATGATATCTGGTCTAGAAGTTGTCAAATATAACAATCCTCCAATCATTGGTTTGAACTGACTTGCATCATCTTTTGTCAACTTCCATCCAGTTGTCATAGGTATACACATTAATTTGTAATTCTCCAACTGAAACTTCTTCAACAATTCCTTAATGTATTTAGACTATGAAATATAAATCCCTTTGATATTTTGATTCACTTGCAAACCAAGAAAGAAATTTAACTCACTAATCATGGAAATTTAAAACTTCTTTTGCATCTCATTAGAAAAAAATTTCTACATGCCTTCATTTCCTCCAAATATAATGCCATCAACATAAACCATGACAATTAAGTTTTTACCTGAATCAGTTCTAAAATATAGTTTATGTAAATAGATCCCTTTTGAAAACCTCGGTCAATCAAATACCTATCTAGGCTTCCATACCAAGCTCTAGGAGCTTATTTGAATCCATGTAGGGCCTTCTTCAATTTGCAAACAATATTGGAATCATTTGTTAACTTGAATCCTTCCTATTGTTCAATGCAAACTTTTTCTTTCAATTCTCCATTCAGAAATGTCAATTTCACATCCATCTTATAAACCTTGAAATCCTTACAATATGCAAAATCCAAAAATATCCTAATAGCCTCCATTTGAGAAACAAGTACATATGTTTCTTTAAAATTCAATACCTTCAACCTGTGTGTAACCTTTACAAACCAATCTTGCCATATTTCTCACAACTTTTCCATCTTCATCCAACCTGTTCTAAAATACCCATTTTGTTCCAATTGTTTTCTTATTTGTTGGTCTATGAACTAATTCCCATGTCTGATTCTTCTCAATTTGTTCCAACTCTTCTCTCATTTCCTTTATCCAATTATGATTATTGCATGCTTCTTCTACTAATTTCTATTGAATCTTAGATAGTAAACATAATAGAACTTATTCTTGAGCTACTTTGCTTTTGTCATAATTCCTTTGTTCTTATCTCCAATAATATAATCCACTGAATGATTCTTCTATACATACCTTGGGGTTTCATATGTAGACACCAGAGCATCCTGATTTACCTTTTCTTTCCCTTGTCTGATTGCATCTTCCTTTTTTCTATCAGGTAGTTCATATAGTACCCCTTCCTCGATCAGATGTTTTAGACTCATGTTGACTTCAGTTAACCTTTTTAGTGGATACAATATATTGTGATATTTTATTTAGACTTTATGCGATGTTGTGATATGCTTTAATTTGAGTTGCAGTGTATGTTTTTATGCAGTATTTCCTTATCGATGTTTAAATGTGGTTTTATTGGATTACTAACATGGACTGACGTATTCATTTTATACGCACGATGAGTTATATACATGTTTCATGTTTGTAAGTGTATGGGGTGCGAGGAGATGATTTTACTTCACTCACTTTGGTGAGATAGGGAACATCACGATTCTCCTTCACCAGTGTGTTTTATGTGGCTATATATATATATATATGCACATGTGGTTCATTGATGCAGTGAATTGTAGGTACAAGTACCATGTAGGTATGAGGTATCATCTCCACCTAACTTCATAGGTCTGAGTGTACCTTACTGATCCGATGGAAGTGGAGGAGATATTCTTAAGACCTATGTTTTACCCTGGTCGTGCTCAAAGTGAGTGTCCCACTCATTCTTTAGTTTCCCTTTGTTTGGTATGTGAGTCGTGCATTTGTTTGAGTTATTTTAGTTCTGTTCTATGTGTTTGTGAATTAACTATTAAATCTTAGAGTATTTAATTAGAAAATGTGTTTTATTTATTTATTTAAATAAATGGATAAAAGTTATATGAGACCCCTCAGTATTCTAAATGGTTAAGTCAATTTGTGCAATTCAATAAATTAGGGAATCTGATTTATTATATTTTTTCAACTTATGAAAATTACTTATGTATATTCATTTTTGTAAAAAGGTTAAATGGAATTGGAAAAGTAAAGCAATAAAATTTTGTTTTCCCTCATTGAATTTGAAAATGGAAATATTAGATTCAGTTAAAAAAAAATTGAGAAAATGATATTCTGGAGAGAAAAGACTTTCTGAAATTTACTTTATGATGAATGAATTTGATTTGTTGAGAAAAATTTCAACCTAAAATAGTTTTAGGTTAAAATTTTTCTTTATATAACCATATTCTTTCACGGGAAAGGGGAGAGAGGAAATTTTGGAGAATAAATCTTAGGGAAGAAATTTTGGAAGAAAGTTGTGCATTTTGGTTGAAGGAAGTTCCCAGATTGCAGGTTGGGCTCTTCTCAGTTTTCTTTGTGGATTGTTATTAAGGTTGGATTCTGTTTTTATATACCTATGTTTTGTTTTAAAAAAAATTAATTGGTTGAAGAAATATTTGTGTGAAATGAATTGATGTCAAAATTTGTTGAATCAATCATTTGGTTTTTGAAATATGAAATGAGCATGAATTCAAATCAGTTATAGTTTTTCTCCAGTCTATTTTCGGATTGTGAAAAGAATTAATTAAAAAATCAGAGTTTTGTGTGTGTCTGTGTGTTGAAAAAGAAAGAGACTTTCATTCTTGAATCTCTCTTTTTAGTTTGTTCAAATTAAATTTCTTATTCATTATGTCTGGTAGAAGAAAATTAATTTCCAATTTCTTCTGGGTATGTTGTTATGTTGCCAAAAGTTTCAAAAAAGAAAATTTCATTCTCTGTTATTGTTTCCAAACAAAAATTTATGAGTTTTTTAGTTTGGGGGTTTATTGTTTTTTTTTAAATAAATCATCCTCTGTTTATTTGGTCTCAAAAACATTTCTGAGTTTACTTATTTTGGGGTCTTTCATTTTTTATTTTTTTAAAATTATTAAGATTTTGGAAAAATTATTGTGTCTCCAAAATTTTCTCACGAGTCTGTGTGTTTTAGTAAGGGCTTTGCTTTTATAAAAAATTTAAAAAAAGGATATTTAAATATCGCGTGAGATGGGGGAGTCAGGGCTCAACCCCATCCTCACGATTGTGAGGGGGGTTGCCCTGTGTGAGCAACATTGCTCACGTATGTGAGGCAGTGCTACCTCACATATGTGAGGTAGCATTGCCTCATATATGTGAGGGAAGTGTTTCCTCACATGCGTGAGGAGTGCTGCTCAAGCGCCTTCCCCTTTGAAAGAGGGGCCGATGTGGCTATGAAAAGCCACGTGGGTTGCTTTTTAAAAAGTTTTTTTTTTTTTTTTATGATGAAAAAAAAATATATAATAGTTTTGGAAAATTAAAATTGAGATTTTTAATTAAAAAAAATAGAAATTCTTTATTTCATTTTAACAAAAATATATTAATATTATATTAATAAATAAATAAGTTAATTTATATTTTTATATGTATTTCAAATATGCATGTTTTTATAAATGAAAATTTTGGGTTATAAATTATCACAAGTTGGTGATTTTATTTATTTGATGTAACTTGAAATTAAGGAATTAGAGAACCTTGGTCGAATTAGCATTTTAAACAAAATCAAAATTATTGTCAATCTAGATTAGCAAATATGTTAGTTTAATTTTTGTATTCGCATTTATTTTCAAAGCTACAAGTCCTTTGTTGAATGTGTCAGATATGTCATGTGGTTGTCTTCATGGTTGTGATTGGTTCTTGTCAAGGGCTTGTCAGTTAGTTAACCTTGTGTTGGGGTTGATTAGGCCAAGTGGTTCTAAACAGTATTGAACTTTGTGTACTCTTTCATGTGTATACCTTGGTTTTGGGAGTTCTTGTGATTTTGTTAAGTGTCATATGGGAGAGTGGCATTCGATTGGGGGTCGTGCCCAAAGTGGTTAGCTAGGTAACCCATCAAAAGTTTGTTTAAGTAAGTTGTAATGTAATAATACTGAGGGGACTTGGTAGATGAAATACTAATTAAGATAATTATGCCTCGCTCATGGTTGCGTGCTAGTATAGACTTAGGATGTAGTGAGAAGGCTTGGAATGGAAAGCCAATAACCTTGTCCTCATGAAAGGACTGTTTGGGTCCACACGAGACTTAGATGGGGTTGAGGGTTCGAGAGAAGTTACCAGCATAACCCATGATGGGGGTCGGGACCTAAGGAGGCCTACATGGATAGCCATACCAAGCTAGGTGATGACACTCTTCCCTTATCATCACTAGTATATAGTCTTGTTGATTTCACCTATTTTGATGTGGAGTCATGTTCTGTGAGTATACTGTTTGTGAGTTGATCTGATGTTTTGTGAGACCATGTATTCTTTCCTTTGTTTTCTAGTGGGTCTTAGTGCTATCTCCTAGCATGGAGGGGTGGTTCTTTTGAGCCACATGGTCAGGTGGTAGTGCCACTTTCCATCGGTATCATGTTCCCTTCCTTCTTGCAAGGGTTGTCTTTGCAAGTGTTTTAGATGCTCTTTGGTCTTGATCATCTTCGTGTTCCAGTTGGATTCCTTTGTTCCCCTTGGATTCATTATTGTACCTATTTGAACCTTATGAGTTCAATTGTATCATTTGTATTATTATGCCTTCTTGGCATGTTGTAAACTATGTAACTCATTATATGATCTTCTATTTAATTCATATGTTACCCTATAATTTAAATTCAATGTATGTGACATATTATAAGTTGTTAGATTTTGTAATGATAATTGTGGGGTTATTGAATGAATTATTGTAGTAAACTTGATGTATGTAATCATTAGTATGTAATGAAGTCAAATGCAAGTATGTAATTTTAACATGTCTAATTTAGTTCTTTAAATGAATATCATTGCAATGTATTAGGGATAGTTAACATGCATCATAAGTGGTTAAGTGATCCTTAAGATTTCACTTTCTTTTTAAAGTAATCTTCACTGGAAACCCTTTAGGAATATGGATAAGTCTTCCGCTTGTGAAATTAATCAGTGCAATGTTATAACTTAATGCACCTTAATGATATTTTATGTTAAAAATAAAAAATAAAAAATTATTTCCGTTTTTATTCCTATGTTTTAGTGTGATACTTTAGGGTTTCTTGGTGGGGCATTACAATTGGTATCAGAGCCCAAGTTTCAACAATGGATACTCTGGTTTAAAATTGAGCCCATTCAACGTGACCTTTTGCTAAGTCTTAGTGTTTCCCTTGTTAGTATCGTTGTTGTAGATCTAAAAAATTTCTCTCGTGAAGTGTTAAGATTGTGGCTAGGAAAGCCAAAGGTCGAGGTCGTGGAGGAGGCTACAATCGAGATAGAGGTGGGGGACATGGCCGAAGTTCAGGTTGTCATAGTCCTTCACAACAACTCACTCATGAGAGTGTAGAGAATATTTAGTCTATGAATCAAAGTGAGTAGCACACTATAGAGAAGGTTCTCGAAAGAGAGGAGCTGAGGCAGATGTTTCAGGAAGTGTTAGCTAGTCTTGGCCCTAGACCTAAGGTCAAGAAGCCTAGCCATGCTCAGATGGGAGAATCTTACTAGAAGAATCTTGACAAGAGGAAGAGAGAGAGAGGTCCTAGTGGACTAGGATTCAGTTATTATGGAACATATGAGAGATTTGCTAAGATTGTGTCCTCCTTCCTTTGATAGTTAGGGTATCGGACTTGAGGTAGAGACTTGGTTGATTGGTTTGGATAGGTGTTTCACCATGTATCCGTATGGCAGAAATATCAAGGCAAGGTGTGCCATCATCCACCTCCAGAAGTTTGCTTCTATTTGGTGGCTACTGAAGGAGGAGAGGATCAGTTTAGACATTAGCACCGTGACTTGGGAGGTTTTCCAAGAGAGATTTAGGACACGCTTTCTCTCAGCTCAATGGAAATAGTGTCAAGCAGACGAGTTTCATGCATTATGCCAGTTCAACATGACTATGGATCATTATTAGTATAGGTTTAATGAGTTCAAATAGTATGTTGGTATTGGGAGTGATGAGGCTATGTTGGTCCAACACTTCTTGAGAGGTCTTAATGACTGCATCAGTGGAGGTGTGAGAGTATTTGAGCCTTCATCAGTAGAGTTAGTCATGGTGAAAGCTAGGCTAGTAGAGTAGAATCTTGCCCATGCTCATGGTGGTCAGTCTGGAGTACATATTAGTAGTGTGCCTTACATTTTAGGAGTTTTCAGGCACCCGCTAAGGGTGGGCAACAACAACACCAATGTTTTAGTCGAGGCCAAAATAGTTCCAAGGCTAGTAGGGTGGCAACTCTCAACCTAGGAAGAATAGGAATTGGTAGAGGAGTAGGCAAAGTTTCCTAGGGCAATCCTCTCAGGGTGCTTCATAGGCCCCTTGTAGGGGAAGTTTCCAGTAGTCCTATGGGTCCTCTAGAGGTAGAGGACTTGGTAGGGGATCTTGTTTCTCCTATGGTTAGTATGGCCACATAGCTACTCAAAGTCTACAATGTTCTCATCAGATAGGTAGTTAGAGACCAGCAGCGTCAGAGCCTATAGTGGGGGATGAAGGTAGATCCCATAGAGTTTTTATGGCGGTTGATGATCGCCAAGCTAAGCACCAAGGTACAAGGATCAAGACATCAGGTGTGTTGGGTAGTATTTCTATCTTTGTACTATTTTAATCTGGTGCTTATGATTCTTTTATATCTTCCTCTATTGTGGAGCGATGTGGGCTCACGTCTGCTAGACAGGTGGATAGGTGGCAAGTAGAGTTGGCTATGGGTTTGTGTGTGGCCATAGATTCATTCATTCCTAGATGTGAGTTGGACCTAGGACCCTTTGTTACCATAGTTGACCTTCGAGTCATTCCTTTGGGGTCTTATGGAGTTGTGTTGGGGATGGATTGGTTAGCATCTCATAGTGCTCGTGTAGACTGTTGTCAGAAGACAATGGAGTGTTTACATAATCATGGTAGCAAGGTGGGGATCGTTCAGGTTTTTAGACTGATATCCTTACGTATGATTTCTGCTAGGACCCCAATGCAACTAAGAGGGAGGGGTGAATCAATTGTCTATTAATTTCAACCCAAATATAACTTAATCAAACTTGATGCATAATACCAGTAAACCAATCTTAATTTTGGTTGATAGTTTAATAGTTAATAACAGTACCAGTAGAGTTTAATGTATGAAACAAAAAGACAAATAACATTCACAACACATAACACAGATATTTGTACGTGGAAACCCTGTAAGGGGAAAAACCATAGTGGGAAACCTTACCCATAATTAGATGATACTACTGCAGATAGTATGTATTTACAAATGGGGTTTGCACATGCAAAAAGGCCAATTGCCTACAACAAACTACTCAATCACAAGATGGGAGTCACACTGACTATAATTGGATTGTTAAATCCAATGATAATGTACTACTCAAAATAGCATATTCATATGTTGGATTCAGTACCAGTTAAGCTTTGATTGTCTTCTTCAAACCATCCTTGAATCTTTAAATAATTTTTGCATGAGTAGCTCTCCTTATATTCACATATACCTCATTACATTCCTCTTCCACTTCTACATAATCTCACAAATGAGATCTTACATATATACCAAAACCTAAGACCAAATGTGTAGGTCAGCTCACTTAGAATATTACAATTAAATCAATTACAAATGAATCAATATGTAGTGCATCATGTCCTCTCAATGCATTTACAATAATAACCAATCAATAAATCATCTCCATAATGTGTCGTGCTGATCTAGAATAGATAATGCTTGTAAGTCCATAACCTAGACTAATTTTCCAGTAACAACAAATATGCAAACTCAATTAGACCAATAACCAAATCACCAAAACCAAGTGTCCAAACCATGCCTTTGACATAACCAAGTAATCTCCAGATGATAACAAATTATCCTTAGCGTTGATAAACAATATAACCTGTCGGTGAACTAGATACTGGTGACTATGCATAAGTCACTAAACATGTCGTTGAACATAACCAAAGATCTCCAGTGCTGATAAGTGTTGACAAGTGTTGACATCAATGAAAAAACTAATGCAACACATCCATAATACCAACAATCTCCCCCTTTGGCATTGATGGCAACACAAGATGGAAAAACCATCTAAGTGCCAAAGCAAAAATGCCAAAAACCAAAAACTAACAATCTCCCAAAGAGATCAATTACAAGAAATTAAAATACATAATATTACTCCCCCAATGAATAATCTCTCCCAAAGGTAATGCATTTTTCCATAGATATCTCTCTCCCTTTGACATCAAATGCCAAAGAAATTCAAAAACTAGATACAACTAGTTCATAGAACTAATTATAAGTACCAACTTATCCAACTACTCCCCCTGAGAAGTAGCTCTCCTTCATTAAAGCCAGAAAAAGGTTTCTCTGTTAATTCCTATTTGTCAAATACCAATCTCCAACTGTCTAAGTCTCTACCGGTGAGGGTATTACCCCAAGCTACTCTCTGAGATATTCAAAATTTTCTTTAGGCAAAGGCTTAGTAAAGATATCTGCAATCTACTCTTTAGTATTCACATAAACCAATTTTACTTCTTTTACTTCAACACTCTCTTTCAGAAAATTGAATTTGATAGAAACATGTTTTGTTTTATAGTGAAATACCAGATTCTTGGATATATCAATTGTTGTCTAATTATCACAGTAAATGATTATAGGTTCTTTGCATTTTACCTTTATGTCCTTCAACATTTGCTTAATCCTTAATACTTGAGTACAATTAGTTGCTGCTATAACATATTCTGATTCTATTGTTGATAATGATGTACAACTCTATTTCTTGGTCAACCATGAAATCAATCTGCTACCAAGAAAAAATGCTTCACTGGTGGTGCTCATTCTATGGTCTACATCTCCTACCCAGTTTGCATCTGTGTATGCACATAAATCAAAATTTTCATCTTTAGGATACCATAAACCAAGATTTGTTGTGCCTTGTCGATACTGGAAAATCCTTTTCACTGTTGATTCATGATTTTCTTTAGGATTACTCTGAAATCTTGAAACAATACATACTACATTCATAATATCAAGTCTTGTTTGTGTCAAATATAGTAAACCTCCAATCATAGACATTTCAAATTCTTCCTGCATCTTATTAGAAAAGTCTTTCCACAATCCATCACCTCCTCCAAAAATGATATCATCAACAAAAACTTCAATAACCAAGATTCCATCATTAGTTACTTTGAAATATAAGTTGTTGTTAGCATTACCCTTAGTGTAAGCAAGCTTCAAAAGATATTTGTCCAATCTAGCATACTAAGCTCTAGGAGCTTGCTTCAATCCATATAAAGCTTTCCTTATCCTGCAAACCATATCTTTGTCATTTGTCAAAGAAAATCCATCAGGTTGTTCAATATAAACTTCCTCTTTAAGATCACAATTCAGAAATGCACATCTAACATCCATTTGATATACTTTATAGTTCTTGTGTGATGGAAATGGTAGAAATAGTCTGCCTGCCTCAATTCTAGCTACCAGTGCAAAGGTTTCATTATAATCAATTCCCTCTTTCTGTGAAAATACCTTACACACTAATCTTGCTTTGTTTCTGATTACCTTACCATCTTCATTAAGTTTATTTCTGAATACCCATTTAGTTCCAATTACATTTATGTTTTTAGGCTGAGGAACCAATGTTCATGTGTTATTCTTTTTAATGTGTTTCAATTCATCTTCCATAGCCATAATCCACTGTTTATCTTCACATGCCTCAATAATTGATGCTGGTTCAATTTGAGAAATTAAGCATATCTCTTCATTTGCTAGTTTTCCTCTTGACATAACTCTTTGATACTTATTCCCAATCATCTGACTTTCAGAGTGATTCAATCTTACATACCTGGGTGTATTCACTTGTTGTTGTTCTTCAGTCATTGTGGAATTCTCAGATGATGTTGGTGTGACTGGATCTATATTATGTATTGGTGTATTCAGTGTAGGTTCATTTGTGATTATCTTAACTACCGGTTCAAAGTTTGTAGACCTTGAATTACCTCCAAACTGTTCATCAATCTTCACATTTGCACTCTCAATGATTTTCTACAATCTTTTATTAAAATATCTATATGCATTTCTTTTAGATGAATAACCAAGAAATATTCCTTCATCACTTCTAGGATCAAATTTACCAATATACTCATCTCTCCTAATATAATAATTGCTTCCAAATATTCTGAAATATTTAAGAGTAGGAGTATTACCAAACCATAGTTCATAAGGGGTTTTACTGGTTTCACCTTTGATGTGAACTCTTTTGAATGTGTAAGCCGATGTATTCATTGCTTCTCTCCAATACACATGAGGTAGGTTTGCTTCTGATATCATTCTTCTAGTTGCATCCAAAATAGTTTTGTTCTTCCTTTGCACAACTCCATTTTGCTGGGCTATCCAAATTGCTGATAGCTATCTTCTGATTCCATTCATTTCATAGAATGTATTAAATTCCTTAGATGTGAATTCACCTCCTTGATCTGATCTTAAACATTTTACTTTCTTACCAGTTTCATTCTCTACCATTACCTTGAATAGTTTGAATATCCCAAAAGCTTCTGATTTCTCCCTGAGAAAAGTAACCCAACACATTCTGTAATAATCATCAATGATTAGCATAAAATATCTATCTCCTTGTAAACTTCTAGTTGTTGCTAGACCACATAAATTAGTATGAATTAAATCAAGAACATTATTGGATTTTTCTGGAATACTCCTAAAAGTTGTTCTAACTTGCTTTCCAAATTGACATTCCTTACATATCGGATTTTAAGGTTTTACAATCTTAGGTAAATCCCTTACTGCCTTATTTGTACTTATCTTCACAATGCAATCAAAATTTACATGAAAAAGTCTCTTATGCCATAAAAAACTTTCATCAATATGCGCAATCAAGCATGTCTTCTCATTTTTATTCAAATGAAAGATATTACCTCTAGTTTGATTATCGGTTGCAATTTCCAAACCAGTTCTATTCATGATTTTGCATTTACCATTCTTGAATTGTAACTAAAATCCCTTTTTAACTAATTGACCAACACTCAAAATATTATGCTTCAAACTCTCAACATAATAAATGTTGTCAGTATTGTGCTTACCATCAAAAGATATAGTACCTTTTCCTTGGATCAAACAAGCTTTATCATCCCCAGATCTTACTAGACCTCCATTGTATTCCTGAAAGATTAAGAATTTACTTTTATCGCAAGTCATATGATGTGAACATCCAGAATCAATGATCCATTCATCATTTTCTTCAATTTTAACTACCAAGGCCTGCTCTACCAGTTGTATAGTAGGTGTTGGTTGATCATCTATTATTGCAACAAAATCCCATCCATTTTCTGTCGGTTCCTCATCAGGAATCATCAGTAACTCCTTCATCAACTTAGTAACATGATTTGTGTCTATTCTTCTTAAATCTATATCTCCGATATTTAGGGTAAGGCTTATATGTTCTTTTAGCTTCTTCTTTCAATCTTACATGGCTATCAAGACACCTAGATGCCATATGACCAATTTTATTGTAGTTAAAACATTTAAATGGTGCTTTACCTTTATACTTGCTTCCAACTGGACCTTTAAGCAGTTTTCTTGCAAATAGTGCTTCAAGCTCTTCAAGTTCTTCATTTTCCCTTCTGATGTCTTCAAGCTCTCTTGCATAAAGTTTTTTCCAATCAGATTTCTCAGATGATGATTCTTTGAAAGCTAAATCTATCTTAATTATAGCTACAAGACCAAATTCCTCAAGTTCAAAAGCTGAAAGTTTTCCAACCAAGGTATCTCTAGATACTGATGTATTAGGCATTGTTCTCAATTCATTAATAGCAATTAATTTCATTTTGTATGTGGGTGGAAATTCTCTTAAAGCTTTAGAAACAATTTTATCTTCACTTAAGGATCCTCCACAATATTGTATACCTAAAACAATTTCATTAACTCTTTCCATAAAAGCAGAAATCCTTTCAACTTCTTCCATTTTCAGATTTTCATACCTGACCCAAAAGCATTCCAGTTTTGCAATTTTGATAGTGGTATCACCTTCATTCAATGTCTCCAATTTGTTCTAGGTAGCTTTAGGAGTAGAACTGTCTGATAATCCCATGATTTGTTGATCTGACAATGCGCTCAAAAGTGCTTCTCTTTCTTTGTAATCATTCTCCTAATATTTAGCCAAGTTAGGTGGATTAGGTTGACTCTGTCTAGGACCAATATAGCCATTCTTTGTAACATACCATATGTCTCTTCCAATGAAATTCAGATGTGTCATCATTTTGATCTTCCATATACCATAGTTAGTTCCATCAAGCTTTGGAATGTCCTTCCTAAAATAGTTAGTTGCCATAGAATCTCCTCAAATTGTTAAACTTCTGCAAAAATAGGACTTAGCTATGATACCAATTGTTAGGACCCGGAGGCAATTGAGAGAGGGGGGGGGGGGTGAATTAGTTGTCTATTATTTTCAACCCAAATATAACGTAATCAAACTTGATGCATAATACCGGTAAACCAATCTTAATGTCGGTTGACAGTTTAACAGTTAATAATAGTACCAGTAGAGTTTAATGTATGAAACAGAAAGACAAATAACATCCACAACACATAACACAAATATTTGTATGGGGAAACCCTGTAAGGGGAAAAACCATGGTGGGAAACCTTACCCACAATCAGATGATACTACTGTAGATAGTATGTGTGTACAAATGCAGTCTGCATATGTAGAAAGCCCAATTGCCTAGAGCTCACTGCTCAATCAGAAGATTGGAGTCACACTAACTACAATTGGATGGTTAAATCCAATGATAATGTAGTACTCAAAATAGCATCTTTATATTCTAGATTTAGTACCGATTAAGCTTTGATTGTCTTCTTCACACCTTCCTTGAATCTTCAAATGATGTCTATTTGAGTAGCTCTGCTTATATTCACATATAGCTCATTACATTCCTCTTCCACTTCTACATAATGTCACAAATGAGATCTTACATATATACCAAAACCTAAGACCAAATGTGTAGGTCATCTCACTAAGAATATTACAATTAAATCAATTAAAAATGAATCAATATGTGATGCATCATGTCGGCTCAATGCATTTACAATAATAACCAATCAAAAAATTATCTCCATAACATGTCATGCTGATCTAGAATAGATAATGTTTGTCGGTCTATAACCTAGACCAATTTGCCGATAATAGAAAATATGCAGTCTTGATTAGACCAATAACAAAATCACCAAAACCAAGTGTCCAAACCATGTCTTCAATATAACCACGTAATCTCCAGATGATAACAGATCCTCCTCAGTGTTGGTGAACAACATAACTTGCCGATGAACCAAATATCGATGACTGTGCATAAGTCACTGAACATGCCGGTAAACATAACCAAAGATCTCCAGTGCTGATAAGTGTTGACAAGTGTTGACATCAATGACAAAACCAATGCAACACATCCATAATACCAACAATTTCCTCTATGCAACTTAAGTGGTGTATGTGCAAAGGGTGTCATCTTTTTGTTGTTTCTCTTGAGGATGTGGATGAGGAAGAGAGTCAATAAATCTCTATTGATAGTCATCCTATTCTTCAAGAGTATGTCAATGTGTTCCCCATTAATATTCTTGATATGCCTTCGAAGCGGGAAATAAACTTTCACATTGGCTTGGTTCCTAGTGTGGAACCTATTTTGAGAGAACTATATCAGATGACTACTTAGGAGTTGAGTGAGTTGAAGCTGTAGATGGAGGAATTGTTGGCCAAGGGGTTCATTCATCCTAGTGTTTCTCCTTGGGTTGTGCCAGTTATCTTCATTAATAACAAGGATGGTTCTCTTTGGTTATGCATTGATTACCGATAGTTGAATAAGGTAACCATCAAGAATTGATATCCATTTCCTTTAATAAATTATCTTTTTGATTAGGTAAAGGGAGCCAAGGTGTTCTCTAAGATTGATCTAAATTTTGGGTATCATCAGTTGCGCATTCATGATGTAGATATTCATAGGATGACTTTTTGTACCCGTTATCATCGATATGAGTTCACTATGGTTCCATTTGGGTTGACGAATGCACCTTCAGTTTTCATGAACCTCATGAATGGGGTTTTTTGCACCTACCTTGATAGTTTTGTCCTTATGTTCTTGGATGGTATTCTGATCTATTCTAGATCTATAGAAGAGCATGAGGGCCACTTGTGATAGCTATTGCAGTGTTTGAGGGAGAAGCAACTTTATGCCAGCTTGGTGAAGTGTGATTTCTTCCAATCTAAGGTGAACTATCTTGGTCATGTATTTTTAGGAGAAGGTGTTGTAGTGTTGTAAACTGTACACCCTTGCTAGGGTGGTACAATTTCAAATTTAGGTTAGCACCTGCCTTAGTGTGTTTTCATCTTGCATTATTATTTCCCTTTAAGAATTCAATTAATTGATTTAATTAAATCTAAATTTATATTCCATCACTTTGAATACATTATAAAATTGGGCCCTTTACCCTAAGTGTGCCCCTTTTAATTTTATTCGTCCAATAAATCATTTAATCATAAACCCGAATTATGTCCTATTTAAACCTTGAAGGTTTGATTTCGCATATCAAAATACCTCTAAAAAAGATGTAACTATGGGATTCTCTCTAATATCATCATATCTAATGACCCTCAAAATTTGGTGAAAAGTTGGTTTGACCATGTTCGTTCCCGCCACGGTCCTCGGTTTTTTTCTCAAAATTTTGGGAGCACAATTCTATGATATTATAATGCTTAACCCCAAAATATTGGTGCTAAATTCAATTCCTAGGCCATTCTAAAGATGGAATTAAGTCAAATAATATCTAGGGTTTCATACATTAGAGCTCTCTTTCTTCATTTGAAGGCATCTCTGAAAATATAGGAAAAGGTTGTTGGAGTGAGCACAAGGAGCCTTCTATATAGTGAAAGAGAAGCCTATGTGGAGTCCTCAACAATATTCAACAACATTAAACAACATTTCATCAAGCATTCATCATCAATTAGGAGCCTTGAAGACATTGAAGAGTAATCAGAGATCTTCTGGCAATATCTCTCCCTTGGAGATTGGTATGATTTCATGTTATTTTCATGTCTTTGTATGAGATTATTTACATGAACTAGCATATTTACATTCATGGTTTATATCACTTTGCATCATTTATTTAGAGCATTTACTTTGTCAATTACAAGAAATTAGGGTTTACTCTAGGGTTTCTCTAGATTGTTTACTATCATTTTAGGATCTTGCATACACACAAGGTCCTAGCACACATATTTTCAGTACATTATTGGCTCTTTATGGAGGTGGAAATCACCAAAATAGGGGTTTTACTAAGGCAAAACCCCATATAGCCATTAAAACCTTCCCTTTTCAGTTGGAGGTGTAGAAACAGGTACCTGAAGGCACTTTTAGCTCAACAAAAGGCACATGAACCACTCATAATCATCAGATCTGCCCTAATCTACCTAGGAAAGGGGTATGGCACCCTAGTCTTTCCTAGGATAGTGGTGTGGCACCATGGTCCCTATTCTTTTTCAGTGATTTTTAGGAGGTTGCAGCTTCAGGACCTCTAGTTTGTAGTGTCTCAGTTGCAACCTCATGTCTGCAAAAATAGGACAATGGCATGGCACCCTAGTCCAAGTCAATTTGGTTCAATTTGCAACATTAGTTACACATCAATAAATCCTCCCCCTTTCATTCTTTTAGTATCTAAGTTTTAGATCTGCAAGTTTGTTCAATTCTAAGTTCATTTGTGCTTCATTCTTTATCCCCTAGCCTAGTTAATCATTTAAACCCTAGGTTTTTTCTCATCATTTGCGACAAGAGGAATAGAAACCCCAAGAGGTAATAGTTGGCTCTCTCTTTCTCACAAGAAGTAGTGAAAGTGATCTATCTCCCTAGGCTCTTTCGTATTCCCAATGTGTTGGCAAAAGTGGGATTAGGTCCTACTCACCTGGTCTTGCTTTTCCTGCTACTACATTTTGGTGAACCCAACATGAATCCAACCTTCTTTAATTCTGATTTATGTTCTTAGATATGAGTTTTTTTTCTATTTCAAATTCAAATTTACATTTACAAGTTTCAATTCCTTGCAAATTTCAAAATTTAGAGGTTAATTTTGTTGAAACCCTAATTTTTTAATTCAAAATTGAACTTGTGGATAGCTTCATTTGGATCACTAATTTCAGATCTAATTTAGGAAAATATTTCCCTCATAAATTTCATTTTTCTAAATCAGTATTTAGAGTTCTTTCATTAGTTAAAATTGAACATTTCCTTCTATTTTGTATGTGTTATCATTTGAAAGAGGAAATTTTTTGTCATGATTCATTCATTTCATAAATGTGATAATGGGTTAGCTCCCTTGTTTCAATTTTTCCTTCTCTTGTAGAACCACCTCCTATCTGTGAAAACATTTTAGTGCCTAAAAGAGTTGTTACCAACCCCTTCAAAACTCTCCCATGCTTTAAGGATGAAGACTTGAAGAGTGATCTTGATAGTTCTCTTAAAATGTGCCCTTCTCATCTAGCCATCTTAGAGGAAGAGGATGATATCATAAACATCTTTCTTAATGTTACTTTACCTTCCTTACGTGATGCCTCTCTAAGTGAAAAGGTATTGATGGCCATTAAATTATCTTCTCCTAAACTTGGTCTTACCAATGGGGGCATGTTAGTACAACAAGAGGTTATGAGCACTTCTTCCAAAGATCTCCTTCCTAAGTATGAATCTTTGGAGAAATTTGTTCATCTGCCTCCTAAAGAATATTCCCCTCATGAGGTTAATTTTGTGCTAGAAGATGGTATTGTCCCTACTTTTCCTAGTGATGGCATTTTATCTTTTGATTCCAATAAAATTCCCACTAAAGATGATGCATTAATGAGAAAAGCTTGCCCTTCTCCTAAACCTTGTCTTATCCCTAAAGATGCCTTAGAGAAAGAAGATGAAATCATAATAAATTTTCTTAATGATCTCTCCTATAAAGATCCTATTGAAGATATTTTGAGGAAAGAGGATGATTTAAATACATGTAGTGATTCTCTCCTTCCTAAGGATGAAGAATTAATGAACAATGCCATCCCTTATCCCAAAATTGGCAATAACAATAAGAACATCTTTGTACAAGATATTTCTAATGCTTTCTTCAACGACCTCACTATTTGGGATGAACCATTAGAAGAAGGTGTTGATTATTGTCTCCCCCATGAGAGAACACTATTTGAAGGGGATGAAATCATGATTAATAACTCCCTTGATAGAATCTCACCTTACATGAATCTCAATCATTGTCCCTCTTAAAATAAAGAATCTCCCTCTCCTCAACTTCATTCTACTCATAAGGATGCCCTAGTTCAAGACAAGATGGCTAACATATTTTTAAAATATCTCCCTCTCAAAGGTGAGACTTTAGAGAGTAATGTTGGTCCTTCTCCTAGAGAGTCTATTCCCCATGTAGATCCTTTGATGATAGAGGATGTTATGACCTTTCCTAGTAATACTCTTTCTTCTAAAACATCAATGCCTACCCCTAGTCTCCCTCCTAAAATTGGTCCTATCCATGATAACATTTTTGTGCAAGGAGAGACTATCAACAATTATTTCAACAATCTTGTACATTCTTCTTCAAATGACACCTTTGATATTCCTAAACCATCCTCAATCAATTTGATACATGTGAATGAAACACCTAATAAACCCCTCTTCATAGTTCAAGGTGCTTGTCCTTCTCCAAATTCCCCACGTAAGCCTCTTAGTGGTTCAAGGTTGTTATGCTAATGATTCATTTTGCACTCCTAAGAAACCAATTATTACTGTGCAAGGAGGTTATCCTACTAAGAGCCCTTATGAGTATGCTAAGAAAATCACTAGAGAGAGTTCTCATGCGGTTCCTCATATTTACAAGACAAGAAACAATAGGCATCCTAGTACTCCTCCAGTTATCCCAACTTCACTTCCTTCCTCTCAACCTATTCTTCCACAAGCACCTAGTATAACAAATCTCAGCAAGGAGTATAATCTCATTGAACAACTTAAGGCCACTCCTACTAAGATTTCTATTTGGGATTTGGTTCAAAATTCACCTTCTTATCATGGGATGTTACAATATGCTTTGAAAAACTTAGATGTCCCACCTATAGTGACACATAATAACATGTCCGCTTTGATTGATCCTATAAATAAATCCAAAGCTCAAATTGTATTCACACAAGATGAGTTACCTTCTCTTGAAATCCAAAATCAATATGATCCTCTTATGATTATGGTTATTATCCATGATAGTGCTATAAGGAGAACTCTTTTAGACAATTGATATGGCCTTAATGTTTGTGGTTTGGACTTATTGGATAAGATTAAAGTGGATCGTTCTCTCATCAAACATTCTTCTCTTACTATTTGAGGTTTTTATAATGTGGCTAAACAATGTCTAGGTATCCTAACTATGCACATTAAGGTAGGTCCTATTGTGTTACCTACACCCATTCATTTTATGCTTATTAATTTGACATATAACCTTCTATTAGGGAGACCTTGGATTCATAGCATGCAAGTTGTCCCCTCAACTTTTCATACGAAAGTCAAGTTCATTTATAACAATAAGACATATACCTTGTTAGCTGATACCAAACTTCAAGAAGCATTAAAATTTGGATCTTCTTGTTCAACTACTTCCCATTCTTCTTCCAATCCTTCTACTTCAAATATATCTATTTCCTTTAATGATGTTGTTCCTTCTAGTACTCCTGATTCTTCTACTCAATTGGAATCTCCTCCCAAGGATCTCTTTTCTCCCGAAGAAGTGCTCGCAAATGATGATTGTGGATCTCTAGACTTTACTGATAGTTCTGATATTTAATATAAGTACAGATCCAATAGCCAACAAGATGAGAGGGGTGGTGAATCATACAAACTTAATCATCCATAAAAACATCAGATTCATCCTCGGTAACATATACTTTAGTAATATAACCAAAACTGTTAAATATGCAAACTTAAAAGCATATAAACATCATAAACCTCATAACACCATATTTAACATGGAAACCCAAATACGGAAAAACCACTGTGGGATTTCGGACCCACTAAGAAATATACTCTTCTAGAGTATGCTCGGTTAAAAGAAAATTATGTTAAAGATTACAAACACATTGCTAGATGTGACCCGGTTAAGGGATTTCCCTCAGATCTGTTAGGATCTTCACCTTGTTAGAAGTGACCTTGTTAAAGGATTTCAAACACTCAATCAAAATGTCACCTTGCTAGAGGGTTTTACAAATAAGACTGTTAAGTCCACTTAGTTAAGAGATTTTCTGTCACTTTCATGAAATAACTGTAATAAAATCTATCTGCAACTTCACATCTAAAATGCTAAAGAAGATTCCTATTTTTTCAATACGATCTAGACATAGAACTAATCTTGTCTAACTATTGGGCTTCTATACTTTGTTATTCAAACAGGTCTTCAAGCTTCTATGCTTGGTAATCACTATGTAGCATCCCTATGCATACACTTGCGTGCATACATTGTTCATCAGATGTGAACTCTCCTCCTCTATCTAACCTAGGACATTTTAGTTGTCTTCCTCTTTCATTTTCAACTCTTTCCTTGTACCATTTAAACATTTGAAAAGCTTTTGATTTTTCTTTCAAAAACATTACTAATATCATCCTTGAATAGTCATCCACAAATAATATGAAATATTTATCACCATAATAACTTTGAACTTTCATAGGACCACAAAGATCAGTATGTACTAGATCTAAAATTCCCTTAGAAGTGTAAGACTTACTTGTAAAGCTTGATCTTGTCATCTTACCCATCTGGCATCCTCGACACATAGCATTCTCAGGTTTTTAAGACTCAGTAGACCTCTTACTTGGTGCTTCTTGCTTATTTTGATCAGATTATCAAAATTTACATGACAAAACCTTTTATGCCACAACTAGGTATCATCTATCTTTGCATGCAAACACTTATTCCAAGTTGAGTCAAGGTGAAATGTGTTACCTTTTATTTGTGTCCCAATAGTAGCTAACTTTCTATTCTTGTCATGAGCTTTGACAATTCCTTTCTGAAATTCTATTCGGTAACCTATGTTGTTTAGCTGTGCTACACTCAACAAATTGTATTTCAAACCTTCAACCCAATAAACATCATTGCATCTTGCATTGTCAAGAAGTGTTATAGATCCTTTATCTTTCACCGGACATGGTGCATCATTACCAAATCTGACATAGCCTCCATCATAATCTTCTAATATAACAAACTTGTGTTTATCTCCTATCATATGATGTGAGCATCCACTATCTATAATCCAAGAATAATTAGTGTTTATGTGAGATATTATGGTTTTTTCTTCATACCTTTCTTCATCTAATCCATCTTTGATAGCCACATAAACTACTTCCTCTATATCAATCTCATCTGATTTATCATCATTGGATTCTTCATTAGCTATTAAGCATGTCTTTCTATCTTTTATTCTAAAGTCTCGGTGTCCTCTGTAATGATTGTCTTTCTGTCTATCATCTCGGTAATCTCTCTTTTTGGTAGAATCTTTGTCAGGATAGTTAGAAGGCATATGTCCTATCTTATCACAATTGAAACATTTCAAAGGTAGTTTTCCTGTATACTTACCTTTGCCTCTCAGTAAACTTTTGGCTAATAGTGCTTCAAACTCTTCTTGCTTTCTGATTTCCTCATACCATTTTTGTACTGCCTCCATGTTCTTACAAAATCTTTCACTTGCTCCACTGTGATCTCCTTCAGAGTACTTATACTTTCTTTCATTGAAATCATTAGATTCATCAAGATGAAAAGAACTAAATGCAGATTCAACTTTATTTATTGAAGATCCACTGTTGTCAAAGTTACTTAACTCAAATGCATGTAGCTTACCAATAGTAGCTTCTAAAGAAATTGACATATTAGGTACAGACCTCAATTCATTGATTACAGAGACTCGGATTGCATAAGCTGGTACAAGGGTTCTTAATAACTTACTTGTTATGTCCTTTTCTTCAATAGTTCCTCCTACTCCTTTGATTTGATTGACAATCTCCTTTAGTCTTGTACTATACTGAGTTATGTTCTCACCTTCATTCATCCTCATAGATTCAAGTGGTCCTCTTAGACTATCTAGTTTTTCTCTTTGAACATGATCATCTCCTCCATATACTGATATGAGCTTATCCCACATTGCCATTGCATCATTACAGCCTTCTAGATCATTAAACTCTGAATCGGTCAATGCAGATGTTATTTCAATCATTGCTTGAATATATTCTTGCTTCACCTTTATCTCTTCCATAGTCAATGGATAGGTGCTTGGTGTGACAAAATCATTCTCCAGATAGTATATAGCATATTCTCCAGCTCATGATGGATGTAGCTTCATCCTTTTCTGCCATGTAGAGAAACTTGACTTGTTCATATTCGGTGTATCCCTCTTACACATCTTTGGATCTTTAACTCAAGTGCTTTTAAACTTTCCTTCCAGAGTCCAATCTCTGATACCAATTGATAGTTCTGATACTTAATATAAGTATAGATCCAATAGCCAACAAGATGAGAGGGGGGAGGGTGAATCATACAAACTTAATCATCCATAAAAACATCAAATTCAACCTCGGTAACATATACTTCAGTAATATAACCAAAACTATTAAAGATGCAAAGTCAAAAGCATATAAACATCATAAACCTCATAACACTAGATTTAACGTGGAAACCCAAATAAGGAAAAACCACTGCGGGATTTCAGACCCACTAAGAAATATACTCTTTTACAGTATGCTTAGTTAAAAGCAAATCCTATTAAAGATTACAAACATGTTGCTAGATGTGACCCGGTTAAGGGATTTCCCTCAGATCTGTTAGGATCTTCACCTTGTTAGAAGTGACCTTGTTAAAGGATTTCAAACACTCAATCAGAATGTCACCTTGCTAGAGGGTTTTACAAATAAGACTTTTAAGTCCACTCGATTAAGAGATTTTCTATCACTTTCAAAAAGTAACAGTAATAAAATCTATCTACAACTTCACATCTAAAATGCTAAAGCAGATTCCTATTTGTTCAATACAATCTAGACATAGAACTAATCTTGTCTATCTGTTGGGCTTCTATACTCTGTTATTCAAACAGGTCTTCAAGCTTCTATGCTTGGTAATCACTATGTAGCATCCCTATGCATACACTTGCCCGTATACATTGTTTATCAATATTTTCCTATTTATAAACAATTAGGTAACCGCTTAATTTCCTTGATCACATTTCCCATGATCTGAAAATGTTTTACCTGGCCTAGGAACTTGTATATATTTCTTGGAACTTGTGCCAGGGTATTACGGTTCAATCTGAGTTGTAGATCTTCATGCCAACTTTCCTTTGCCTTAGATTCGTTAACAAACTTCATGCACGGCTCACCAATCATTTAATCAGTTCCAGCTCATCAGCTTCCTTCATTAAATAACATACATAACCATTTAATGCATTTTGTTATAGCTCAGTTACAACTCGGTGAATACTAAACTTCACTCGGTAGACATTCTTCCTTCATTAACCGATAGCGATAACCTTAGGGTTTACCGACTAGGTTCTTTGCTTGTTAACATAGTATAGTATTAACCTTTACAATTTACAACATATGTATGATGTTAAAACAATCTAAAACATCATGATCTCATCATTGTCTGACTCAGTACTAGTTGCCCATTGAATACCTTATTCATCATATTCTTTCATGTGTCTTTTACCGACATCTATATACTCTTCAAATCATACTTCTCAAGATACGGCATCATCATACTGAATTAGAAAATCAATTTCTTGACATCAATGACAAAATAATAATATCAAGATAGTAAAACATCCTTAATCAGTTATATCCATAATCATCAGCAACCTTCTCAATATCCTTAAGAAATGCCAACAATCTTTCATTGTTTGTTATAATACTATATTGCCAACATTTACCCCTACTTTTATAGGAGAATATAGGGTACCTTATAGTGGATCTTAGATTGAGAAGGATAAATCTAAGGAAGAACCCAAAGAGAAACCCACCTTGTCTAAGGAACTAAGTAATTGCTTTATGGTTGCTTCTAATTCAAGTGATTCTTCAAATCCTTCCTCTAATTCATATAGCACTGAGACCTATGAGGAATCACCATCTCCTTATGATTTGGAATCCTTTTATGGTCTTTGTTATCACATTTTAGCTAAGAGTGGCTATGATGGAAATGGTTGTGGCGCAAATGAACAAGGAATTAAAGTTCCTTTAGAACATGATATACATGAATCTTCATTTGGACTTGGATATAATCCTTCTAAGCCCACCAAAGCAACTAAAAGACCATCTCTCAATGTGAATGCTATATTTAGTAGTGATGATAACCTCACCTCAATTAAATCATCTTCTACTTCTTTCAAAACTCATCCCCCTCATAAGGAGATCTTGGTGATGAACAAATCTCTTTATAAATATCCTCAAGAGATTTGTAATCCCCCTTATGAGGCTTTACTTTATACTCATTATAAAATTCCTTTTTCTAGGAATAAGGCTCTAATGAGTTACACTTATCCCTTTCCCAAGATTTCTTTTGTGCAAGAAAAGTATGATTTAGTGGTCTATTATTCTCCTATGAACTTTTCTCTTCCTAAAGGATTTTTAACATTCATCATCTTATACATGTTTTTAATCTCACTTATAGTAGAGCATTTAACATGTCATATTCAAATACCTAATCCAATCTATCATGTCTTTAAATAACATCAATGGCTATTATATTGCTCATAATTATGTGACATTGGTAGCTCACTTACTGGGGGTTCATTGTCATTCATGATGGTACAATTTCACGTGCAATCAGACTTTTGGAAGAAAAATAATAGCCTTTTTCTATCTCATCTCTTCTCCTTATATATGTAGGGTGCAAGAGTGATTTCAAACATCTCTCCTTCTTAAGATTAAAATTTCCCCTTTGTGAAGTAATGTCTTCTATAAGGATTTCTTATCGATTGTAGAGGTGTATTCATATTTGAATTCCTTCTCTCATATTGGAACGAGCATCCCTAATAGGGATCTTAAGTACATATCCTTATTTGGGACCTCCTCCTTGGTGTTGGAAGTCTTTGATTATTCATCAATTTCTTTTCTTCATTGAGTAGTATATTTTATAATAAACCCTTCTATTTTGTGCATGTGCATATCCTTGATGAGGATCTCTTGCCTTATTTTAGAAGAGTGTTGTTATAAATAATCTCTCTTTGATGTCATCTCAATCCTCTGTTGTTTTCAAATCTCTTGCATTTATTCATTCTAGAAGATGTTATATTTGTCTAAGACAACTCCTCTTGAAGGCAAATGTCCTTTTGAACAAAGATCTCTTCTCCTCCAAGGATCTCATTTACACTTATATAGAAAGATATCTTTTTGAACTATCTTATCCTTGCTTGAGGGGTATTCTCTCTCTTCCTTGGATTTATGACATTATTGCATGATGGATATCTTCTTGGTGTCGAAGGTAGGTATCCTTGTTCTACTTACACACACATGCATGAGGTTGAGTGGAACTAATGGTGTTCTCACTCTCCTCCCTTACATGGATCACCCACATAGACTCTGAGGGTTAGTTTTCCATGTTCTTCTCTCCATGGATCACCTAGTTTTAGGGGCGAGATGTTCATGGTTCCTTTTCTCTTTGCATGGATCACCAAAGTTTGTATTCATGGTTTATATCTCTTCTTCCTTCTCATTGCATTTGTTTCCATTTAAATCTTTCATCTTGTGTTAGAGAGCTCTCAAATCCTCACACTCTTTGTTGTCTTGGAATTGAGGCTTAGTTCTCTTTCTTACCAAATGCTTCTCCATTAGTTTTTGATCTTATATCAAATCTTCTTGTGAGCATTTTTCATCGACCTTCTTCACAATTCGATGTGGTAAACATGATACCCTTTTTCAACTCAATAAAATTAGCAAGCCAAAATAGGGGAGCATATAGCTACCCTCGAGTTTTCATCACCTTCCTTAGTAAGCATTTAGGTGATTTTGTGGTTTTATCTAACATGTTTTTTTGTAGGGTGTTGATCCTAACTGTGTACTACAGATACTGCTGGGGGCTTCATCTGACAACTTGTGGATATATCCTTTTTCATGAATATTTACTTTTATGTACTTTAGCTTGTATATGCATGTAGTGTCACATAACCGCTAAAGTGGGGGCTAAATGTAGTATTGTAAATTGTACACCCTTGCTAGGGTGGTACAATTTCACACTTAGATTAGCACACGCCTTAGTGTGTTTGAATCTTGCATTATTATTTCCCTTTAAGAATTTAATTAATTAATTTAATTAAATCTAAAGTCCTATTTCATCACTTCATACATTATAAAATTGGGCCCTTTACCCTAAGTGTGCCCCTGTTTATTTTATTCCTCCAATAAATCATTTAATCATAAACCCTAATTATGTCCTATTTTGACCTTTAAGGCCCAATTTTGCATATCAAAACACCTCAAAATCAGTTGTAACTTTTGGATTCTCTCTAATATCATTATATCTAATGGCCCTAAAAATTTGGTGAAAAGTCGGTCAGACCATGTGCGTTCCCACCACGGTGCTCGACTTTTTTCTCAAAATTTTGGGATCACAATTCTATGATATTATAATTCTTAACCCCAAAATATTGGTAGGAAATTCAATTCCTAGGTTGGCCTATTGGTGTAATTAAGTCAAAATTAAGATCTAGGGTCTCATACATAAGAGCTATCTTTCTTCATTTGAAGGCATCTTAGAAAATATAGGAAAAGGTTGTTGGAGTGAGCACAAGGAGCCTTCTATATATTGAAAGAGAAGCCTATGTGGATTCCTCAACAAAATTCAACAACATTCAACAACATTTCATCAAGCATTCATCATCAATAAGGAGCCTTGAAGACATTGAAGAGTAATAGGAAATCTTGTGGCAATATCTCTCCCTTGGAGATTGGTATGATTTCATGTTATTTTCATGTCTTTGTATGAGCTTATTTATAGAAAATTGAATATTTACATTCATGATTTAGATAAATTTGCATCATTGATTTAGAGTATTTACTTTGTCAATTTCAAGGAATTATTGTTTACTCTTTAGGGTTGCTCTAGATTGTTTACTTTCATTTTAGGATCTTGCATACACACAAGGTTCTAGCACACACATTTTTAGTATATTATTGGCTATTTGTGGAGGTGGAAATCACCAAAACAATGGTTTAACTAAGGAAAAACCCCATATACCCACCCAAACCTTCCATTTTTAGGTGTAGGTGTAGAAATAGGTACCCGGAGGCACATTCAGCTCAGCCAAAGACATAGGAACCACCCAGAATCATCAGATCTTCCTTAATCTACCTAGAAAAGGGGCGTGGTGCCCTAGTCCTTCCTAGAATAGTGTCGTGGTGCCATGATCCCTCTAATTTTTAGTGATTTTTAGTAGGTTGTATCTTCAAGACCTCCAGTTTGCAGTGTGTCAATTGTAGCCTCTTGTCTCTAGAAACAAGACAATGGCATGGCACCTTGGTCTAGGCCAGTTTGGTTCAATTTATAGGATTAGGTACACATCCATAATCATCGCCCTTTCATGTTTTTAGTATCTTAGTTTCAGATCTGCAATTTTGTTCAATTCTGAGTTCATTTGTGCTTCATTCTTTATCTCCTAGCCTAGTTGATCATTTAAACCCTAGTTTTTTCTCATCATTTATAGCAAGAGGAATAGAAACCCTAATAGGTAATCCTTGGCTCTCTCTTTCTGACAAGAAGTATCCAAAATTATCTATCTCCCTAGGCTATTTCATAATACCAATGTGTTGGCAAAAGAGGGATTAGATCCTAGTGACCCGGTCTTGCTTTTCTAGCCACCACAGAAGTATCCCTAGATCCTTCTAAGATCCAAACCATTGTAGATTGGCTAGCGCTGATGAATGTTTCTGAGGTTTGGAGTTTTATGGGTTTGGCTAGATATTACCACCACTATGTTCAGAGTTTTTCCTTGATAGGTCACCCAATCACTTCTCTTTAGAGGAAAGGGAAGAAGTTTATTTTGTCAGAACAACATGACAACTTTTTGTACATTGTTATAACTCCTTGTTAGTGCTCCTATTTTGGTAGTTTCTGATCCATCCAGAGATTTATTGTTTGCATGGATGCCTCTTTAGAAGGCATAGGATCAATTCTTATGCAGGATGGATGTGTGGTATCCTATGAGTCTCGCAAACTCAAGGACCACGAGCTGAACTATCTAGTTCATGACTTAGAGTTGGCAGTTGTAGTTCATGCTTTAGTCAGATGGTGACATTTTCTGTTGGGGCATTGGTTTGAGGTACACAGTGATCACCATAGTTTGTAGTACATTTTCATGCAGCCAAACTTGAATGCTCGACAACAAAGATGGATGGAATTCTTCTGCCAGTATGATTTTGAGGTTCGATATATTTAGGAGAAAGAGAATGTAGTGGTAGATGCTTTGAGTCATAGGTGACATGAGATTGCAACATTTTCCCTTGGGGTAGATTTGAGAGAGAGAATTATGGGGATTCCTCCTCAGGACACCTGGTATCAGGATGTTAGAGACATGACTGGGACTGGAAGGCCATTAGAGGGTAGATATTTTTGATATAACCTTCAAGAAGATGGTCTTCTTTGACATCTTGGATGGATCTATGTACCTCCTTTAGATGGACTTCATATTTTGATCATGAATGAGTCCCATCGTATACCTTATTTGGCACATCCTGGTGTCAAGAAGATGCACGCAGATCTTAGATAGATATATCATTGGGCTGGTATGAAATGTGACATTGCTGATTTTGTGTCAAAGTCTTTAGAATGTCAGCAAGTAAAGGTGGAGCATCAGCACCCTGTAGGGATTTTACAACCTAATTTGGTATTGGGTTGGAAATGGGACATCATTTCCATGGATTTAATAGCTGGGTTGCCTATTTCTTTACATCATCACAATCCCATAATGGTCATTGTTGATATATTGACAAAATTTGCTCATTTTATTCCTATTCAATCTTCCTATACAACAATAGTGGTGGCACAAGTTTTCATGGAAGATGTGGAGAGGCTTCATGGGATTCTGAGGTGGATCATTTTTGATAGAGATCCTATCTTTACTTCAGCATTGTGGACCTCACTTTAGCATGCTTTGGGGACCCAGTTGAACTTTTGTTCAACTTATCACCCAGAGACCGATGGTCAAACCGAGCGTGTGAATGAAGTTTTGGAGGACATGCTTCACATGTATGTTATGGACCAACAGTCACGTAGGGAGGACCATCTATACCTTGAGGATTTTTCTCATAACAATTGATATCATAGCTCCATAGGTATGTCTCTCTTCCAGGCATTGTATGGTCATCCTTGCCATAATCCTTTGAGTTGGGATCAGTTAGATGGCAGGGTGAATATAGGACCAGATATGCTTTTGAGGGATGGAGTAGCATGTTGAGAAGATTCGTGGGTATTTGGTATCTTCTTAGAATAGGAGGAAGAAGTATGTTGATGCTCATAGAGTGGATCATCAATTTTCTGTTGGTGACCATGTGTTCTTGAGAGTGCATTCGCAGAAGAGTTCTATCCATTATGGAAAGGGATCTAAGTTGGCACCTCATTTTGTTGGCCCTTTTGAGATCCTTGAGAAGATGGGACCTATTGCCTACTATCTTTCCATGCCACCAAGCCTATCCCAAATCCATGATGTTTTTCATTTTTCAGTTCTTCAACCTTACCATCTTGATGTGACCCATGTTCTTGATTGGAACTCTTTTCAGGTCGAGGATGGGTAGATTTCCATGGACCTCTTGCACATTCTACAGCGTCAATTTTTGACCCTCAGGGGTCATACCATCAACTAGGTAAGGGTCCCATGCGACCCAAATGATGAGACCTCAACTACATGGGAGGATGCAGCGAAGATGAGAGAGCTTTATTCTTATATGTTTTAGGCTTCGAGGAGTAAGCCTAGTTTTGGGGGGGAGAATGTAGTACCCCTTCCTCGATGAGACTTTTTAGACTCATGTTGACTTTAGTTGACCTTTTGATTGGATACACTATATTGTGATATTTTATTTAGACTTTATGCGATGTTGTGATATGCTTTAATTTGAGTTGCAATGTATGTTTTCATGCAGTATTTCCTTATTGATGTTTAAATGCAGTTTTATTGAATTAATCACATAGACTGACATATCAATTTTATACATATGATGCGTTATATACGTGTTTCATGTTTGTAAGTGTATGGGGTGGGATGAGATGATTTTCCTTCACTCACTTCAGTGAGATAGGGAACGTCACGATTCTCCTTCACTGATGTTTTTTTTGTGGTTGTAAATATATGCACATGTGGTTTGTTGACGCAGGGAATTGTAGGTACAAGTACTGTGTAGGTACGTGGTATCATCTCCACCTGGCTTCACAGGTCTCAGCATACCTTACCGATCTAATGTAAGTGGAGGACTTAGTCCTAAGACCTACGTTTTACCCTAGTCGTGCTCAAAGTGAGTGTCCCAGTTGTCTTTCAGTTTTCCTATGTTTGGTATGGGAGTCGTGTATTTATTTGAGCTATTTTAGTTGTGTTTTTTGTATTTGTGAATTAACTATTAAATCTTAGAATATTTAATTACAAAATATGTTTTATTTGTTTATTTAAATAAATGGATAAAATTTATATGAGACCCCTCAATATTATAAATGGTTAAGTCAATCTGTGCAATTCATTAAATTAGGGAATTTGATTTATAGATTTTTTCTATTTTGTGAAAACTAGCTGTGTATATGCATTTTTGTAATAAGGTTAAATAGATTTGGAAAAGTAAAGTTAAAAAATATTTTTTTCCCTCATTGCCTTTGAAAATGGAAATATTAGATTCAATTAAAAAAAATTGAGAAAATGATATTGTGGAGAGAAAAGACTTTTTGAAATTTACTTTATGATGAATGTGAGAAAAATTTCAACCTAAAATAGTTTTAGGTTAAATTTTTTCTTCATATAACCATATTCTTTTATAGGAAAGGTGAAAGAGAAAATTTTGGAGAAGAAATTTTAGGAAAGAAATTTTGGAGAAGAAATTTTATGAAAGAAATTTTGGAAGAAATTTGTGCATCTTGGTTGAAGGAAGTTTCCAGATTTGCAGGTTGGGCTCTTCTCAGTTTTCTTCATGGATTTCTATTAAGGTTGGATTTTTGTTTTATATACCTATGTTTTGTTTTAAAAAACATTATTTTGTTGAAGAAATCTCTTTCTGAGATGAATTGATGCCAAAATTTGTTGAATCCTTCATTTGATTTTTGAAATGTGAAATTAGCATGAATTTAAATCAGTTTTAGTTTTTCTCCAATATATTTTCTGAATGTGAAAAGAATTAATTTAAAAATAAGATTTTGTGTGTCTTTGTGTGTTGAAAAAGAAAGAGATTTTCATTCTTGAATCTCTCTTTTTAGTTTGTTAAAATTAAATTTCTTATTCATTATATCTAGTAGAAGAAAATTAATTTCTAATTTCTTCTGGGCATGCAGTTATGCTGCCAAAATTTTTGAAAAAGAAAATTTCATTCTCTGTTATTCTTTCCAAACAAACATTTATGAGTTTTCTTAGTCTAGGGATTTATTGTTTTTTTTTTTAAATTATCCTCTGTTTATTTGGTCTCAGAAAAATTTCTGAGTTTACTTATTTTGGGGTTTTTTTTGGTTTTTTTTTTAAATTTATTAAGATGCTGGAAAAATTATTGTTTGTTTTAGTGAGGGGTTTGTTTTTATAATTTTTTTTTTATAAAGGATATTTAAATATTGCGTGCCATGGGGGAGCCAGGGCTCGACCCCATCCTCACGATTGTGAGGGGGGCTTCCCTATGTGAGTAGCTACCCTGTGAGCAGCACTGCTCACATGCGTGAGGAGTGCTTCTCAAGCGCCTTCCCCTTTGAAAGCAGGGCCCACGTGGCTATAAAAAGCCAGGTGGGTTGCTTTTTAAAAAGTTTTTTTTTAATTATTTATTTTATTTTGAATTAATTTATAATTATAATATATATATATATATATATGTGTGTGTGTGTGTGTGTGTGTGTGTGTGTGTGTGTGTGTGTGTGTGTGTGTGTGTGTGTGTGTGTGTGTGTGTGTGTGTGTAATTTCAAGTTAGTTTTAAATTCTTTTTTATGATGAAAAAAATATATAATTGTTTTGGAAAATTAGAATTGATATTTTATAAAAACAAATAGAAATTGATTATTTCATTTTGAAAATAATATATTAATGTTAGATTAATAAACAAATAAGTTAGATTATATTTTTATATGTATTTCAAATATGCATATTTTTATAAATGAAAATTTTGGGTTATAATTTATCATGAGTTGGTGATTTTTTTATTTGATGTAACTTGAAATTAAGGAATTAGAGAACCTTGGTCGAATTGGCATTTTAAACGAAATGAAAATTATTGTCAATCTAGATTAGCGAATATGTGTGTTTCATTACTTTACTCGTATTTATTTTCAAAACTGCAAGTCCTTTGTCGAATGTGTCAGATATGTCATGTGGTTGTCTTCATGGCTGTAATTGGTTCTTTTCAAGGGATTGTCGATTAGTTATCCTTGTGTGAGGGTTGATTAGGCCAAGTGGTTCTCTATGGTATTGAACTTTGTGTACTCTTTCATGTGTATACCTTGGTTTTGGGAGTTCATGTAATTTTATTAAGTATCATATGGGAGAGTGGATTTAGATTGGGGGCTACTCCGAAAGTGGTTAGTTACGTAACCCATGAAAATTTTGTTTATTTAAGTGGTAACGTAATAATATTCAAGGGGATTGGTAGATGAAACACTAATTAAGATAATTATGCCTCACTCATGGATGAGTGCTAATACAGACTCAGGATGTAGTGAGAAGGCCTGGAATGGCAAACCAACAACCTTGTTCTCACGAAAGGATTCTTCGAGTCCATAGGATAACCCATGATGGGGGTCGGGACCTATGGAGGCCTGTCGGGATTACCATACCAAGCTATGTGATGACACTCTTCTCTCATGGTCACTAGTGTGTAGTCTTGTTTATTTCACCTATTTTGATGTGGAGTCATGTTCTGGGAGTATAATGTTTCTGAGTTGATCCGATGTTTTATGAGACCATGTATTCTTTCCTTTATTTGCTAGTGTATCATAGTGCTATCTCCTAGCATAGAGGGGTGGTTCTTTTGAGCCACATAGTTGGGTGATAGTGCCACTTTCCATCAGTATCATGTTCACTTCCTTCTTGCAAGGGTTTTCTTTGCAGGTGTTCTAGATGCTCTTTAGTCTTGATCATCTTCTTCTTCCAGTTGGATTACTTTGTTCCACTTGGATTCATTTTTGTACCTATTTGAACCTTATGAGTTCAGTTGTATCATTTGTATTATTATGCCTTCTTGGCATGTTGTAAACTATGTAACTCATTACATGATATTCTATTTAATGCATATGTTATCCCATGATTTAAATACAATGTATGTGAGATAAATTATAATTTGTTAGATTTTGTAATGATAATTATGGGGTTATTGAATGAACTATTATAGTAAACTTGATGTATACAATTATTAGTATGTAGTGAAATCAAATGGAAGTATGTAATTTTAACATGTCTAATTCAATTATTTAAATGAATATCATTGCAATGCATTACGAATAGTTAACATGCATCATAAGTGGTTAAGTGAACCTTAAGCTTTTAGTTTGTTTTTAAAGTAATCTTTGTTGGAAACCCTTCAGGAATATGGATACATGTTCCGCTTATGTAATTAATTAGTGCAATGTTATAACTTAATGCACCTTAATGATATATTAAGTTAAAAAATAAATAAATAAAATTATGCTTCTATTCGTATTTTTTAATGTGATCCTTTAAGGTTTCTTGGTGGGGCATTACAGTTCATCAAGTGAATAACCTACCAAGTTATCAGAATATCTAGAAATTCCTTCATCAACCTTCACAATTGCACTTTCAACAATCTTATTTATTCTTTTTTTGTAACATTAGTATGATGGTATGATGAAAGAATAAGTATCTGGTCAACTACGTAGAGGGGGGGTGAATCAGTAGATAGAAAAACTAATAGAAACTTCACCAATCAATCTCTCAATGTAAACTTAGAATTCACAATGAAATAATCTCTGTCAAGATAAAAACTCATAAGCTAAATCAGTTGTGTGTTACACAAAATTAACAGTAAACAACTTCTTCATTTCTCAATGCTTCCAATTATCATGACTTATCAGAATAATTAAGTAGTTAAGTAAAGCAACCATGTAAACATAACCACAAAAATATTCACCACTTGACACAAATATTTTTGACATGGAAACCCAAAATAGGTAAAAAATATGGTGAGATGAGACTCACAAGATAATATCTGAACTCTTCTGAAGTTCGCCTTGTTAGGAGCCTAGCCTATTAAAGCTTTACAAAACGTCCTGTAAAGAACTGATCCTGTTAGGAATCATTTGGTTAAGGGATTGACTACAAATGCCTTGTTAGAGGAAATATCCGGTTAAGAGTAACCTTGGTAGAGGATTTAAGAATCCAATCTAATGGACCACCTTGTTAGAGGATTTAAATAGTACCAAGCTTGTTAGAGCTTACCCTATTAGGGGATTTCAATTATGTTAAAATTGTTAGAAAACAACAGGAGTTTGCTGATCTATCTGAATAGCACTACACTTGCTTGATCATATCCATTTCATGCTTCTATCTACCTTTACTCAAACTATAGATACATCATCTGGTTAGGCAACCACACTTAACTGAACTGTGTCTATCTCTTTTGCCAAGTCTCTCAACTAAACAATTTCATTGACCTTAAATACAAATGAATTAGGCCGGTAACAAAACAAATACCTAACTCTCATCAAGTTTACAAACAAATCGGTTCAAGTATGACCATTGGATTACATAGAAATATTTGCACATAAATCAAGGAAACCTTGATTGCTCCTTGATCACTACCTCATCAAACTTTGAAACTCATCACGTGCTTTGTATTAGATGCAATATATTTTCTCATTCCCTAGACAAAAACCATTACAACAACTCACCAAAATCTCTTTGAATTGTCTTCATACAATGATCATACATGTCATAATCATTACTACTGATCATCAGATCATAAACCAATAAAACCAATAAACTTTATTGGTTAGGGTTTACCAAAAACAACAAGTAGGGTTTACCAAATACAATAATAGATAAGGTTCATACCTTTACACCGGTTACTGGTTCTCCTCACAAATTCTTCCTACTAGTTATAATAACAATGTAACAAGAGAAAATTTAAAACTCACTCCTACACTCCTTCAAACCACCATATTCCTTTCAAACACCTTGCAAATACAAAATACTCAATCAAACTCCTTAAATATGCCTTGTCTTAGTCTGGGACAACATTCTCAATTCTTTAACATGCTATCAGAATAACATTGAGGTTCTAACAAATAAATCTAGAATGTTATGGAGGGAACAGCGGAGGGAACATCATTTGCAGGGGGAAAGTTGAATTTAGGAAATGGAGGGCACAACAATGATGGGTCCTCGGGGTCTGTATCCACTGCAGCTCGAGGACATACAAATGATGATGATGATGGAAGATAGGATGGAGACCCACGAACATGGGACCCTCCTCCTGATCCTGAAAAAAACAAGCAAGATTCTTGTCCCGAGGCGGTGCAAGTTGTTTTAGGTTCTACTCAGGAGGGATGAATACCTAAACCATGGAATAGCCTCTTCGCAAGACATTCCTCTAGTAAACCGACTGGTAAATCCTCCATCCCCTTTGTGAAGGATATATCAGACAATAGAATAGGTAAACTTGCGATAGAGGTTCCTGATTTGGTTATTAATCATAGCATTTCTTTAATGACTCTCTCTTTGGTGGGAAAATTTGTCAGACCTCGACCTAATATTGATGATGTTAGATCCTTTGTTAAAAGAAAATGGAGAATGAAAGGACAGGTTGAAGTTACTACCTTGCCAAGGGGTTTTTTTGTGTTTTCTTTTTCATGTGGGGAAGATTTGGAAGCAGTTCTAAGTGGAGGCCCCTGGATGTTTGGTAAATCATCTCTTTCTTTAAGAAAATGGACCCCTAACATGGAACTAAATGATTCCTTTTTTGAATCTGCCCCAGTGTGGGTAAGACTACCTGGTCTACCGTTGGAATACTAGGTGGAGGATGTCTTCTCAAGAATCGCTAACTCCTTTGAGGAGCTTATTGCGATAGACCAAATGACTGCAGCTTGCAAGAGACTTGTGTATGCATGCATCTACATCAACATTTCATAGAATATGGATCTCCCAAGTACCATTGATATAAATTCCAAACTTGGGGTATGGGAACAAACCATTGAATTTGAATCTCTCCCTTTTGTGTGCTTCTCTTGCAAAAAAGTAGGTCACTGGGCTAAGGCTTGTCCCAGCAACCCTAAAAGACCTATGATTAAAGACAAAAATATTAATAAACCGATATGGAAAGAAAAAAATAACAAAAGAGTCTGCAATAAGGTAGAAGAAAAAAGTGGAAATATGTCTACAGAAAATCAGGAAAATGAATCCAGTGACTTATCTAAAAACCCTACTTTGAAGGGGAATAAGAAGAATGAAACTAAGGAGTTTGAGATCAAAATAGGTAATACCTTTGAAGCCCTTCAGTTGCAAGAAAAGGAGGATGAAATTAGTACAGAGACCCTTGAGGATGGTGAGATTCAGGATATCACTGACTCACATCATGAGGAACAAAATGAACCCATGTCAGAGAAAGAAGAACCCAGTTTAGGGAAAGAGATTCAGGAACAGGAAATAGAAATGAGAAGGAGAAACAAGTTTGGATCACCACAAGCAAACTTAAATGCCTTATTCTAGAACATAGAAGTTAATATGACCACTTCACCTCAGAAGAGAGAAAAGCTTTGGAGTAACATACAAGATGAATCCAAGGCAAATGATGAATCTAGGGCAAAACAACAAGAAGAAAACACAATAGAAAATGAAAAGAAAATTAAGACCAAGAAGACAGGAGGTCCTAATGGAGTAAAAACCAGAACCAAATCCAAGGCAGATTTTGGGGCATCAAGATCCCCACCGGGACGCAAAACCATGAAATGGCACAGGGACCAGGAGAGTAAACAAAGCATAGCTGATGGAAGGAAGAGAACTATCAAGGAGTCCTGCCCCCAGATCTCAAAATGAAGGTAATAACATGGAACATCAGAGGCCTAAATGGTCTCAATAAATAAGATATATTAAGGAATCTTATTCGAGATCAAAATCTGGATATTATCCTGATTCAAGAAACTAAAATGAGCAAAGAAAAAGTGGAGAAAATTAAGTTTTTTAAAAATAGGGGAGTCTGTGGTAGTAGCTCAAATGGTGCGTCTAGTGGAGTTGCTATATTTTGGAATAAAAGCACAACTTCTGGAGACATGATTAAAGAGGATGGCAATATTCTATCCTTAAAAGCTAGAAATATTTTTGATGAGAAGGAATTTGTTATAACTAGCATCTATGCCCCTAATTCCAAACATGCTAGAAGTAAATTTTGGGAAAAAGTTCAGCAAAAAAGGAAAAATTTCTCTATGAATAGTTAGATTGCTATGGGAGATTTCAATACTCCTCTACAAGATAGAGAAAAATTTGGAGGAAGTCAAGCTCAACCTGAAAGCAGATCTGACCTGATGGACTTTATCAATGACAATGCTCTCATTGATCTGGATCTTAGTGGAGCCTCCTACACTTGGTCAAACTGAAGAGATGGGGAAGATCTTATCCAGGTAAGACTTGATAGAGCTCTTCTCTCTAATGATTGGATTCTTTCTCATAGTTGTTCCCTTTCTATCATTGATAGAATTGGATCAGATCATTATCCTATTTCCTTTGTTGCTAAGAACTCTAAGCAAAATCAAAGATTCCTCTTTCACTTTGAAAAGATGTCGATATCCCACCCCAATCTTGAAAAGTCCATTGTTGAATGGTGGAATCTTGATATTAATGGAACTACCATGTATAAAGTTGCCAAAAAACTTAAACATGTCAAAACCAACATTAAGACTTGGAACAAAAATGTCTTTGGTGATATTTTTGATTCAAAGAAAAAGCTAAAGGAGGAATTGAACCAGATTCAAATATCCATTCAGAAAGAGGGCTACACCAAGTATTCCAGAGCCATGGAAGAGAAGGTCCTTGACAACATTCATACCATAATTTCAAGGGAACAAATATATTGGAGATAGAGATCGACGGCTATATGGCTGAAGGCAGGGGACAGAAACACTAAGTTTTTCCACATGACCTCCCTAAAACATAAGGCAGCTAATAGAATCACCAAGTTAACTATTGAGAATAACACTCTGACAAATAAGGATGAAATCAGGGATGAAGTTGTTAGATTCTTCAAGCAGCTGTTGTCTAGTAATGAGGAGCTTGATCAAACCCATCAACTCAATTTTGTTAGCAATATTCCTAATATTATAAACTCTTTTCAGAATAAGACCCTTGCTTCCATCCCGTCTGCTAAAGAAATCAAAAAAGTTGTCTTCTCCTTTCAAGGGGATAAAGCTCTGGGTCCTGATGGATTCCTTATGTTTTTCTTTCAAGAATTTTGGAATATTGTGGGGAAGGATACGGTTAATGTGGTAAAAGAATTTTTTGGGTCCAGAAGAATCCTTAAGGAGTTGAACTCCACTTTTATTGCCTTAATCCCCAAAGTTGTTGGGGCAGATTCTATGGGAAAATTTAGGCCTATTAGTCTATGCAACTCTTTCTAAAAAATAATATCCAAAGTAATGATGACAAGAATGTTGGCGATGCTTCCCTTCATCATATCTGAAGAGCAAAAAGGATTTGTTCCTGGTAGACAGATTCTTGATTCAATCATTCTTGTTCATGAGAACATTCACTCTCTCAATGCTGCAAAAAAAGAACATTTCTTGATAAAGTTGGATTTGGCTAAGGCTTATGATAGAGTTGAATGGGATGTTCTATTTAAGATCATGGGGGCTTTTGGTTTTGATGGTAAGGTTATCAAAATAATCAGAGAACTAATCACTACTCCTATGTTCTCTATTTTGGTTAATGGATCTCCTACAAATTTTTTTAAAAATTCTAGAGGGATAAGACAAGGAGACCCCATATCACCTATCCTTTTTACCATTCTGGCTGAAAGTATGAGTAGAATGATTCATAAATTGAAACAAAGCAAAATTATCAAAGGTCTTCAACCTTGTTTCATCAACAGTTTGTTGATGATACTATCATCATGGGGTATTCTTCAGTCAAGGAGGCTAAAGCCTTCAAAACTGCTCTCAACTCCTATGCTTTGGCAAATGGTCAACTGGTTAACTGGGACAAACGAGCTATGTACTTTCTCAATACTCCAGTCATAAGACAGTAGAGAATAGCCAATATAATTGGTTGTGAAGTGGACTTGCTGCCTTCTACCTACCTAGGTTTTCCTTTAGGGATGGCTCCCCCAAACTCTTTCTGGAATATGATCATTGATAAAATTAATAAGAGACTTGTAGGATGGAAAGGTTCAATGTTATCTTAAGCTGGGAAAATGCAGCTCCTCCAAGCTACTCTTCAAAATCTCCCTGTTTATGTCCTCAATCTGTTTGGTATTCCGAAAAAAATTGTTGAAACCATGGAAAGAATTCAGAAGAGATTCTTATGGCCAGGAGTTGAAGAAAAGAAGAGAATACCTTTGATTTCTTGGGACAAGGTGTGTAGACCAAAGAACAAAGGAGGGTTGGGGATTAAAATTATTAAAACTTTTAATAAAGCTCTTCTTGCCAAGCAATTATGGAGAGCTTTTGACATCAAGAAAGACTGGAGCCAAATTTGGTTTGATAAATACATTAAGAATCAGACTATCTAAGGGATCCTCAATGATGAAGATATCCCGACTAGATCTTTCATTTGGAATAGTGTAACCAAAGCCATAAAATTTGCAAAAGCTGGAGCTGGATGGGTCCTTGGAAAAGGTGACAGAATAAGGTTTTGGGAAAACCCGTGGATGAAGAATGAAGCCCTATTTGATCAAAACAATAATCAAGTCATTGAAGAATATAAAAGGAGGTTTGGGTTGATGGTTTGTGACTATTGGAAGGAGAATAAATGGGTCAATCTTGAGGACATCCATCCTGGTCTTTCCTCTATTTAGAAAGAGTTGTTGTCCTTTTCCCCTAACAACAACTATGATGATGTTTTCCTTTGGAAAAGTGACCCTAAAGGTGAATTCACAGTCTCTTCTACTTATAAAAACACTTTTTTCTCAAATCCGCAATCCTTTCTGGAATAAAGTTTGGAACAGCATCCTGATCCCAAAAGTCAACATGTTCTTTTGGCTTTCTTCGTATAATAGTATCCTTACTATTGATAATTTAGTTTGAAGGGGCTTCAATTTCCCTAACAGATGTGAGCTCTATCAGAAGGAGGAGGAATCAGTTGATCACCTATTTTTTCATTTCTCCTACACTTGGGAAATCTAGTGTAAAATATGGGAAAAATGGAAAATTAATTGGGTCATGAACAAAAGCATTAAGGATATAATATGGCAATGGAATTTTCCTACCAATTGCCAAATTATTAAAAACCTATGGTCCTTGACCCTCCCCATGATATGCTGGGGCATTTGGAAAGAAAGGAATAACAGGATATTTAGGGAAGAAAAGTGTAATACTCAAGTTGTCTTTGAAAAAATATGCAGGGCTATAAAGGAGAACATCAACATCCCTCACAAGAATAATCAGCAATGGGCTATTATAAATTTGAATGATATGGAAAAAGACATTATTACTGAATGGAACCTAATTCATAAGGTCTACAGAGTGGATAACAAGAAGAAGAGAGAAAACATTGTTTGGATGTTCCTTGATTATGACTGGATAAAGGTTAATTTTGATGGGGCTGCTAAAGGGAACCCTGGAAAGGCTGGTGGAGGTGGAGTTATAGGAAATTCTCAAGGAAGGTGTATTGCTTCTTTTGCTTCCCCTTTTGGAATCCAAAACAACCATGTGGCTGAAGCAATGGCCATGCTTAAGAGCCTCCAGTTAGCCCAGGAATTCAAATTTTAAAAAATCTAGCTTGAAGGGGATTCCTTAAATATTATACAAGCCCTCAAAGGGATTATTTCAGTCTCCTAGAATATTTTAAAAATGCTAAGACTATCCTTAATAACTATGCTAGCATTATTTTAACCCACACTTTTAGAGAGGGTAACAAGGTAGCGGATATCCTTGCTAATGAAGGGGTTAATTTGGAAAAGGGAATCAAATATATAGGGGAAGATCACATTAAGTGGGAGATTAAGGAACAATTATTTTTTGATTACCTTAATGGAGCAAGTAAATATTATGATTGAATTCTAGGGAATGAGTACCAATGATAGAGTATGGAGGCGGAAGAACTGCCAATCGATGAGTGCTTCTAGGCATCATTACCAAGAACACATGTGTGTGAGAGGTAATTGTAATAATAGCCAAGTTCGTATGAACATGAAAGACAATTTCAAAATTGTGAAAGTATCTTTTCAAGGAGAAACCAGAAACACAGAGTTTTACTTGCGGGTTGAGAGTTGTAACAGAGGTGATTGTGACCTAAAAAGCAGAATGGGAGGTAGCCTTAATAGGAATGAACCATCCGAGTGTGAGCACTAGAAGAGAAAAAGGAAGGTTTGGAGAAGGCTCCACTGACACAGGTTCACGAATTACATGGAGAAGCTCCATGGTAGTAGAAGCTCTGTTTCTCAGGGGTTCACAAAAAGCTGGAGCAATAAAAGGGCTACCCTATTTGGGGAAATCTAGCACATTGATGAAATCTTGATCTCAGAGGTTACGGGGCTCAAGATGGAGGGGACCAAATTTTACAGGGATAGAAAGTACACTGTTGAGGCCTTCAAAAACTTCCCTAAGATGGAGGACGCGAAGAGCAACCTGGAGAAGAAGGATAATATCTCTTACTTCACCCCCCAACAGGTAAAACCTTTCTGGCAAAAAATTCTTAGGGCATTAATGGAATATTTAACTATGGATGGTAGGTTTACGAAAATTTACAATTATCACTTTGCCATCCTGAATCACTTCTACCATGGGGTGAAAATTTCTTTTCCCTTCTATCTTGCTTCTTCTCTGAATGAGAGTTTGGCCTACCACATTAAAAAACCCAGCTCCTACCTTCTTGCGCACCAGGGTCTCATCCTGCTAATTTATGAATATATGAAGAATAAGACTAGGGCAACAAAGGATGACCCTTTAATTCTCAATGCTTAGACTTCTAAGAAAAGCATAGACTCTGGTTCGACTGAGGACACCAAAACCCCTTCCCATAAAAAAAGGAAGATTAATGTGCAGGAAGAAATGGATGTGCTTTGTGAGGAAGAAGAGGGAAAAAATAATGAAGAAATTTCTGAAAAGGAGATCAATAAGGAGGAGGAGTATGGGGAAGGAGAGAAAGGGGGCAATTTTGAGAATTGTCAACATAATATTGTCGGATCAAAAATTGAGAGAGAGGCTTTGAAGCCTAAGGGTGAAAACCCTAATGAGGAGGAGATGGAACAAAGCAAGGATTCTGTGGAAACCATACTGAATACTACCTACAATTGTACCCTTGAATTCTTCAACTTTCAGAAGTGGGTGGTGGAAAACCTTACCAGCATGCAGGGTAAACAGAGGGAATTGGAAGTTAAGATCAACAAGTTTATCAACATGTCTAATTCTGGGAAGCCGCATGAGGAGATGGAGAATAGTGAAGTGGAGGAAGAAATGGAAATGGAAGACTGGTAGGAGAAAGACTTGATTAAAGGTGACCTAAAACACCTGGAGGACGTCATCAAAATTCTGAAGGAACAGGTAGACGAGGATAAGGATAATGTCAATGCCTGGATGGCTAGAAACAAGAAAGCCCTGAAAAGCCTTATGGATCATAGCCTCTAGGTTCTAAAAGTCTCCTCCTAGAACATGAATGCACTGGTGAACCACCTAGAAAAGAAAAACCAGGAGAAGGACCTCATGGTTATTGAAGATGCTCCTTCTTCCAGCCTAAAACACCAGACCTCTAGGCACAGAACTAGGTAGACTACGCGTGGAGAAGGAAATGAAGATGAAAGATAGCCAGAATACTCAGGAGAATACTAATTTGAGGGAAGCGGCAAAAGCTATGATGCTTTTGGTACAGGATGCAGAAGAAACCATGAAGAATTTCTAATTGTTTTTTTTTGCTGGGCTTGAGGCCAATTTCTTGCTGGCCTTTTGTTGTCCTTTCCTTTGTTGCTATTATTTTTTGTTGCTATATTGAATATCTTTCTTATGTATTTGGGTTTCGGGTCCCTTAAAACCTTTTTTTAATTAGACAAAAACAATGTAACAACAATGACAACAATATCATTACCGGTTCAATTGACATCAATGACAACATAACATATCATTAATGCAATCTTCATGCAAATGTTAACAACTTCCCCATTTGGCATTGATGGCAATACAAATATCAACACCATTGATTGTTGCATGATTGTGAATAGGAATCCTTGTTTACATTACCAATTATTCACCATGTTTCTTTGTTCTTCAATTGTTCATTGGTTCTCCTTCCCATTATCACATAATTCTTCTTCCCCTTTCACAACAATGCCAAATTGAAAGTAAAACATGTAATGTTAAATTTTACTGTGCATCAACAATATTCAACTTGATGCTCCCCCTGTGGAATACATTCACTTCTACACCAATCCTCCTAAAAAATTCTACAAGTAGCTCCAAGATTGATGTAATCTACATCATACTTAACTAACTTCATGAAGAGGGACAACCCCTAACTGACTTCTAAGATATTCAAAAGTAGTCTTAGGCAGAAGTTTAGTAAAAATATCTGCAAGCTACTCCTTGGTAGAATCATGCTCTAAGATAACATATTTACTCTGAACTTTTTCCCTCAAGAAATGATACTTCAATTCAATATGCTTGGTTCATGCATGCAAAACAAGATTCTTAGAGATATTAATGGCACTTGTATTATCACATAAAATATTTATAGGTTTTGAAATCTTCATCTTAAAACCTTCCAAAATGTACCTCATCCATATAGCCTGTATGCAATTCATGTAAGCTACAACATACTCAGCTTCAGTAGTAGATTGTGAAGTACAACTCTGCTTTTTACTGCTCCATGAAATAGGCCTTCCTCCAAGAAAAAATGCTCCACCAATTGTTCTTTTCTAGTCATCAACATTTACTGCCCAATCCGCATCTATGTACACCTTCAAGTCAAAATTTCCTCCATATGGATACCATAACCCATAATCAAAAGTACTTTTCAAGTATCTAAAAATTTTCTTCATTTCTATTAGATGTGTTTTCTTAGGATTCTTCTAGAATCTAGAAACTATACCAACTGCATGAGCTATGTTCAGTCTACTGTGAACAACATAGTGCAATTTTCTAATCATTGATCTGTATTCCTTCTCATCAACAGATTTAGACTTATCTTCCTTGGACAACTTATAACCTGTAACCAGAGGTGTGCCAATTGGTTTACAGTCACTCATTCCAAAAGTCTTCAAGACCTCTTTCACATACTTAGACTGAGTGATGAAAATACCATTCTTCATTTGTTGTATTTGCAAGCATGTGAAAAAATTTATTTCCCCCAATAAAGACATTTCAAACTCATTTTTCATTTCATTTGCAATACTGTTGTTCATGTCATTATTACCTCCAAATGTGATCTCATCAATAAATATTTCACTCACTAGTATTTGATCCCCTTCAAATTTGAGATAAATGTTATTATCATCACTAGTTCTTAGAAAGCCTATCTTCATCAAATCTGTATGAAGCCTAAATCATGCCATGCTCTTGGTGGCTACTTTAATCCATATAAATTTTATGCAATCTACATACCATGTCTTTCTTATCGGTCAAAGCATAACCATTTGGCTACTCAATGTATATGTCTTCTTCAACTATCCCATTCAAAAATGTTGACTTAACATCCATTTGGTATACCTTGAATTTCTTGTGTGCTGCAAATGCAAGTAAAGTTATGACACCTTCCAGTCTTGCCACTGGTGCAAAAGTTTCACCATAGTCTTCTCCTTCCTCTTGTGTGTAACCTTTGCATACCAACCTAGCTTTGTTGCGAACCACAACACCATCTTCATTCAACTTGTTCCTAAAAACCCACTTAGTCCCTATCACATTTTTATTTACCGGTCGTGGTACTAGGGTCCATGTGTTGTTCTTCTCAATTTGATCTAATTCCTCCTCCATATCTTTAATACATTGATCATCATCAAATGCTTCCTTAGCAGATCTTGGTTGAATAGTGGATATCATGCAATAATTCTCTCTGATTCTTCTTCTGGTTAGTACTCTAGCATCCTTATCCCTAATAATCTATTTAGGATTGTGATTCAATCTCACATATCTTGTAATAACATGATCATTATCTTCAATTTCAGCTTCTTCATTATCATCATCTTCTTCTGAATTTAACTCTTTCAGTTTAACTGGTACATCAATATTTTCTTTGTCGGTTTCAAATGTCACAATTTCTGGTTCCAAAATCAAAATGCAAGGATCTTCATCCTTTTTTTCTAAATTGGTTTCATCTGAGACTTCAGGAAATTCATCCACTTGAATATCAGCACTCTCAATAATTCTCTATGTTCAGTTGTTAAAAAACTTGTAGGCCTTACTCTTGGTGGAATAGCCAAGAAATATACCTTCATCACTTTTAGCCATAAATTTTCTAATGTAATCACCTCTCTTAATAAAACATTTGCTTCCAAATATTCTAAAATAGCTAACTTCAGGTGATCTACCATACCAATATTCATAAGGAGTCTTTTCCTTACCTCTCCTTACTAGAATCCGGCTCATAGTGTAGACTGCTATGCTGACCTCTTCTCTCCAGAAAGTTTTTTCTACACCTCCTTGTATAACCATTGTCCTAGAAGCTTCAACGATAGAAGCTTCAATGAATGACCTATTGTTTCTCTCTACAATACCATTCTATTGTGGTGTCCTTAGTGCAAAAATTTGTCGCTTCATACTATTTTATTCACAATACCTAGTGAATTCCTCAGAAGTAAATTCATTGCCCTGATCTGTCCTCAGACACTTTATCTTCTTACCACTTTCTTTCTCAGCTAGGGTCCTAAATGCCTTGAACTTACCAAAAGCTTCAGTCTTATCCTTCAAGAATGTAGCCCACATTATCCTTGAGCAATCATCAGTGAAGATCATAAAATATCTATCACCCTGAATACTTTTTGTTCTTATTGGTCCACAAAGATATGTATGAACCAAATCTAACAAGTGTTTCATTGAAAAAGATTTTCTCTTGAAAGTTGAGGATGTCATCTTTCCCAACTAACATTCTTTGCATAGAGCATTAACTAGTTTGTCTAACTGAGGTAAACCTCTCACTATCTTGGACTTACTCACTTTAACAATATTATGAAAGTTTATATGACAAAATATCCTATGCCAAAGCCAACTATCATCAATATTTGCAATTAAATAGTTGTTGACTTTAGTATTAAGATGAAATAAGTTACCTTTAGTTTGCTTCCCAGTTGCAATTAATTCACCTTTATTGTCATTGATGTTACACATGTCATTTTTAAATTGCAATGGGTATCCTTTGTCACTGAGTTGTGCCACACTCAAAAGATTGTGCTTTAAACCTTCAACCTAGTAGACATCATCTGCACTACTCTTTCCATTAAGAGAAATAGTTCCCTTAACTTTAACCATGCAAGGTGAGTCATTACCAAATCTTACAACTCCGTCATCAAATTCCTTCAGAGAAAGAAATTTTCTCTAATCACCAGTCATGTGCTGTGAACAACCACTATCAATGATCCAATCATCAGAGTTATCCATCCTAGATACTAATTCTTTCTAGTCTGACATCTCTTCTTTAATGGCTACAAACACAATGTCTTCATTAGCATCACAAACAGATTCCTCATCAGTGATACCACCATCATTAGCAATAAGACAATCTCTTTTGCCTTTACCATTATACTTCTTGAATTTCTCTCGTTTGTGCTCATTATCACCATTAGGACAATCAGCAGCAATGTGTCCAATCTTGTTGCATGCAAAACATTTCAAAGGTAATTTGCCTCTCTATTTACTTGTACCTCTGGGCAACCACTTAGCCAACAATACTTTAAGCTCAACTAAGTTGTCTTCATCACCTGCTTCTCTTCTAGCTATGGATTCATAACTATGACTGGCATCTCTACTTTTTCTCATAAATGGGTTAGAAACAAAAGCTCTAAATGCACACTCAAATTTTTGTACACTACCATCATAACCATTTAATTCAAAAGCAGTAAGCTTTCCAATGATGGAGTTAAGAGTTACCTTAGTTTTGTCAATGGACTTCAGCTCCTAAATATCGATAACTCGAATAGCATAGATCAGTAGTAGGGTTCTCAATACCTTATTGATTACTGCAGAATCTTCCACTTTGCCTCCTGCACTCTTAATTTCATCGACTATCTCTTTTATCATTTGACTATACTATTGAATGTTCTCACCTTTAGCCATCCGCATGTAATCAAACTTTCCTCTTAAACTCTCCCCTTTAGCAATCTTAACATGTTCATCACCGCTATAAATCTCTTCAAGGCTTTTCCATACCTCATATGCAGTTTCAAGACCATGAACATCTACATACTCTGCATCAGACAAAGAATAGATAATAGCCTCCAATGCTTGATGATTTTCTTATTTCTCTTTCTTCTAGATCATCAGTTAATATCCAAATAGGTGCAATATACTTAGTATCGACATGTTCCCAATACTGACTACCCAAACTCTTGATATAAATTTTTATTCTATCACTCCATATCATGTAGTTCTCTTTATTAAACTTTGGACCTTCCTTCTTCATCATGATCTAAAATATTTTTACCTCAAGTTGTTAGGCTTAGATCTTAGAAGACCTGATATGCTTTGATACCAATTGATGGTATGATGAAAGAATAAGTATCCAGTCAACTACTGAGAGGGGGGGTGAATCAGTAAATAGAAAAACTAATACAAACTTCACCAATCAATCTCTCAATGTAAACTTAGAACTCAAAATGAAATAATCTCTATCAAGATAAAAACTCATAAGCTAAACTGGTTGTCTGTTGCACCAAATTAACAGTAAACAACTTCTTCATTTCTCAATGCTTCTGGTTATCATGACTTATTAGAATAGTTAAGTAGTTAAGTAAATCAACCATGAAAATAGAAGCACAAAAACATTCAAGACTTGATGCAAATATTTTTGGCGTGGAAACCCAAAATACATAAAAACCATGGTGAGATGAGATGCACAAGATAATATCTGAAATCCTCTAAAGTTTGCCCTAGTAGTAGCCTAGCGTGTTAAAGCTTTACAAAAAGTCCTATTAAGAACTGATCCTATTAGGAATCACCCAATTAAGGGATTGAATACAAATACCTTGTTAGAAGCAATACCCAGTTAAGAGTAAGCTCAGTAGAGGTTTTGAGAATCTAATCTAATGGACCACCTTGTTAGAGGATTTGAGTAGTACCAAGCTTGTTAGAGTCTACCCCGTTAGGGGATTTCAATTATGTTGTAATTGTTAGAAAACAACAAGAGTTTGTTGATATGTCTGAATAGAACTACACTTGCTTGATCAGATCCATTTCATGCTCCTATCTTCCTTTACTCAAATTGTAGATACATCATCTTGTTAGGCAACCACACTCAACTGAACCATGTCTATCTCTTTTGCCAACTCTCCCAACTAAACAATTTCATCGACCTTAAATACAAATCAATTAGGTCGGGAAGACAACAAAAACCTAACTCTCATCAATATTACAAATGAATCTGGTTCAAGTATGACCATTGGATTACATAACAATCATTGCACATAAATCAAGAAAACCTTGATCGCTCCTTGATATCCGCCTCATTGAACTTTGAAACTCATCATGTGTTTTTCATTAGATACAATACATTTGCTCATTCCCTAGACAAAAACTGTTACAACAACTCACCAAAATCTCTTTGAATTGTCTTCATACAATGATCATACATGTTATAATCATTGCCACTCATCATCAGATCATAAACCAATAAAACCAATAAACTTGATTGGTTAGGGTTTATCAAAAACAATAGGTAGGGTTTACCGGTTACAATAATAGATAAGGTTTATACCTTTACACCGGTGACAGGTTCTCCTTACAAATTATTCCTACCGGTTACTGTAACAATATAAAAAAAATGACAACAATATCATTACCGGTTCAGTTGACATCAATGAAAACATAACATATCATTAATGCAATCTTCATGCAAATGCCAACATGGTATTCCTTACTCCTTTTAGAATATCTTAGGAATATTCCTTCATCTGATCTTCTGTCAAATTTTCCAAGATTATCTTCTACTCTCTAGATATAGCACTTTCTTCCAAATACCTTAAAATATTTCACTATCAGAGTTCTACCATGTCATAGATCATATGATGTCTTTTCATGTCTTTTCCAGTATAGAATTTTTTTAAGAGTGTAAATTGTAGTGATAATTAAATCTCCACAATACACTTCTAGGAGTTCTTCTCCTTTGATCATAGTTCTAGTTGCCTCTTGAATTGTTTATTTCATCCTTTGCACTACACCATTCTATTGTGATGTCCTAGGGGTATATAATTTTCTTAGAATGCCATTCTTCTCACAAAAAAAGTTAAACTCATCAAAACTAAATTCTCCTCCTCTTTTAAACCTCAAACACTTAATCGTTTGGCCAACTTCAGTTTCAACTCTAGCCTTATATACCTTGGATTTTTCTAATGCTTCTAACTTCTCTCTTAAAAACACAACCCAAGACATTGTAGAATAATCATCAATTAATAACATGAAATAATTTTTACCTTGTATACTCCTCATTCTTGTAGGACTGCATAAGACTATTTGCACTAGATCCAACAATCCAATGGATGACTATTCTTTTCCATTGTATGTTCCTTTAGCCTTCTTTCCAACATGATATTCTTTGCAAATATTGTCATTTGATCTAGTCAACTTTGGTAAATCTCTAACTGATCTTTACTGAATTGTCAAAATTCATTTGCACATCCTCTAGTGCCATAGCCAGCTAGCTGATTTGATATAACAAACAATACTTTTTAGCTCCTTCTAACAAATACATGTTTCCACCAAGATTTTTCCCTACTATAATAACAATTATGAATCCCTTCCAAATATCACATCCATCATCCTGAAAAAACAACATTGTAACCATTTTTGCACATTTGTCCAACACTTAAAAGATTATGATGCAAACCCTTCACATAGTAAGCATTATCACTATTATGCTTTGCATCAAAAGAAATAGAACCAATTCCAACAATTTGTGTTGTCTGATCATCTCTGAACCTAACAGAACCTCCATCATACTTTTCAAGTTTCACAAACTTACTTTTATAACCAATCATATGGTTTGAACATCCACTATCAATTAGCCATTCATTTCTATCTCTCCTAGCATGTAAGGTAGTAGCAATACTCTTAGGAAAAACAATCTTAGGTACATCTTTTTCTACCAGAAACAAGCAATCACCATATTAATAGTCCAATCCATCATCTAAAATAACAACATCATCTTTAACATAGTAGGATCTCTTATTAAACTTCCCTTTGCCTTCTTTAAAATTTTGTCTTAATTATTTTTCCCAACATCTAGTAGCAATATGACCAGTCTTTCCATAACTAAAGCATTTAAGAGGTAACATACCTTATTACTTGTTGGTTCCTTTCTTCAATTTTCTCACAAAGTTTTCCTCCATGTCATATGAGCTTTCATCTTCTAGATCTTCCTCAAAGGATTTAAAAGTAGTCTCAGAATTAGCTTTGTCTTTTCCAAACTTGCTTATCTCAAATGCAGACAAAGTACCTGGTGTAGGAGAACTTCATGACTAATATAATAAGAGAAATAAAGGCTAAAGGACACATGAGAATGTGACCTTTCAATCTATGTAAAAGGGTAGTCTTGTTTGTTCAATTTTTGACTTGTTTGTAATAAACCCCACCTTGTTACCCAATGACATGGATTTGGCAAATTGATAAGCCACCATGGGCATATGGGCCTAGGGGTATTTGGTTGAGTATTTTTCTAGGTGTTTATGTGTTGGAAATGTCTTAGAAAGGCTTAGGAAATGTTGAAGCACCTCTAGCTAGTTGGATTCAACATATGTCAAAAGTTACTCAGACTTTGACAACTTTGTTGAAAACTTTTAATGACATTTTTTTTGTTGCAAATAGCAACTTCTTTCCAATGGTAACCTCAGTTCAAAAGGTGGTTGATAACTATTAAGGAAGGTATAAAATTTTAATCCCCAATCATCATTCAAGGGAGAGAATGTGGAGAGAATGATTTTGTAAATTTTGGCATCATTGAAGTAATATATTTATGAGAATTTCCTGCAATTTCATTATTCTACATAGTGTAACATATTGTACGATTTTTTTTGAATAAGGAAAATAGTAATATATATTAGAGTTTCTAATCACCTTTCATATGCATCAAGTATGAGGTCCTAATTCACCAAGATAAGGAAGAAATCTATAAATTTCTGGAAGTAGTCTAGATTCGACAGTTTTTCTAGGGTTTTGCAAATAAATGGCCTTACCTTGCTAATCCTTCTTTGGTGGTTCATGGATTTGAAGGGGATGCAAGTATGGCCAATGTATTTTAGGATTCTAAAGGCCTTTTTTAGGTTAGGACCAGTTGGAGGTGAAGGTTTGATGCATTAAGGTGGGCAACTCCATGTGGTCATCGGCAAGTGTAAGCAAACAAGTCTCACATCATGGGTTAATTGTTTGATCATGGCCTAAGACTTAAGAAATGGTATATTTTCAATGGCTTAAGAGTATCCCTTGAGTTGTTTTGGTGATTTAAGGTCTGTATCTACACACTCCTTTGTAAAATAGGCCTAATTGGGCTATACCAGTCTCCTAACCAAGTAAGGTTTAGATTCTTGTGTTTCCCACTGGTAAGAACCTTAGGATATGTTTTGTAACTCCCAAAAGGGTACTAAAATCAAGGATTTTCTATTTGGTATTTTGGAGAAACAAAGAGTTAAGTGTAGAAAACTGGTCTAGTAGGGCTACTAGGTTTTGTAGGCCTTGTTGTAGCAGTTATCGACACTGGTAGAGGGAACCTGAACTCAATGATTGTAGGAGGTCTCCCTGACCTAAGGGAATTCAAACCAAACCTTAATTAGCCATTTTTGCATTGGAGAAGGGACCAACCCATTGTTATCCTTAAAGACTTTGTACCGATGAATGAAAGAGAGTTTCTACTGGTAGTCTTTTGTTTAGAAGAAAGGGATATGGGACTTGTCAAACTAATGTTCTTTAACCCCTGGAGTGTTGTGTAATTTCTAGGGTCCTTGGTGTGTTCTTGGATTAGGGGAAATTATCCTATACCGACACCGGGACTCTACATCAGTTTTGGTATGAGAGCAAAGGAGGAATCCTTTTGGGAAGAAGAATAGTACATGTCAGTAGAAGAATCAAAGGGTGAGGCTATAACAATGCCTACAAAGGTGACCAATGTGGAACTTTCTAGGATGGTGCAATAGAATAGAGAAGAGAATGCTCGGCTTAGAAGATTGATCGAGAACTTGGAAGGTAGGTTGGAGAGAGGACCTGATGGCTCAGAGGAAGTGAGAGAAGAAGAGGAGAACCCACAAGGGTAGGAAGAAGAGGAAGAACCTGTAGAGAATAGGGACCTAGTCAATGACTTGAAGTCCGTGGAGAGGAGAACCATGGACTAGAAATCAAACCTTCCTATTTTTAGTGGGAAGATGGATGTCGATGGAAGGATGGACTTGATAGAGTCCTTAAACAACTTCTTTGAATGTGAAGACATTGCTAACAACCAAAAGATTAAGGTTGCCAAGTAAAAAATGTAGGGAGCAACTCTGACATGGTGTAATTTTGTGATAGGAGAAAGAGTGAAAGAGGGAAGAGGAATGATCACCTCTTAGAAGAATATGATTACAAAGATCAAGGAAGTATATGTATCAAAGGACTATGAAGTCCAATTACACAAGAGAAGGCAAAATATCAGATAGAAAGAGATGGATGTGTGTGCCTATACTGAAGAATTTCAGAAATTGAGTATAAAGTCTAAAAAGGTTAAAGATGAAAGTGAAAGAGTGGCAAGGTATCTAAATGGCCTAAGGTGGAACATACAATAAGATTTGAACCTATTGTGCCCTAACACTATTCATATATGTTATCAATTAGCATTAAAAGTAGAGGATAAGCTCAAAACAAGACAAGAGTAGAGCAGTAGAGGAAGGGGTAAACAACTAAGAGGAAGGAGAAACTTTAGAGGAAGAGGATCAAATTTTGAAATCCAAGGAGAGAGCAGTCAAGAATCTTGAAGGAATGACAACAACAACAAAGGCAACTTCAGAGGTAGAAGGCCAAATTTCAAAGGAAGATCGTTAGGAAGAGGAGAAGGACCAATAAAATGTTTTAACTTCAACCAAGAGGGACACATTGCCAGCAGATTCCCAGAGAAGATGGGGTCTAGTTACCAAGGAGAAAGGAGAGCCAATCTAACCCAAGAATTAGGTTACCAAGGCAGTAGTAAACATAATTCATATGGTTATCTAGAGACTGGAGAAGCACTAATGTTGAGAAGAACACTCTTGAAGGTACCAACCCCAATGGAGCCACCTCACAGGAAGCTTATCTTCCACACCACTTGCCAATCAAGAGGAAGGTATGCAAAGTTTTGGTTGACTCAGGGTATGCTGAGAATTTTTTGTCAATAGAAATAGTAGAGAAGCTAAAATTAAGAAGGATACCCCACCCATACCCCTATAAGGTGTCTTGGCTCACAAAACGACAACAAACTCTTGTAGAAGAGTAGTCATGGGTAGAATTCTAGATAGGAGCTTATAAAGATAATATTTTGTTTGATGTTGTTAACATGGATGCTTGTCAACTCTTGTTTGGAACACCATGGAAATATAACCTCAAAGCACACTATGATGGCTTTAGGAATACCTATTACATCACAAGTAATGCAAAGATCATAGATCTACTGCCCCTAACCAAAAAAAAGAAGAGTGGAAAGAAACTGAGTCCAAAGTGATGATGATGGAGGGAAAACCATTCCTCAAGGAGATAAAGATGGAAGAAGGAATATGCTTTGCATTGCTTCCAATACCAACCTCAAAAGGAAACCCTGCTAGAGATGATAGGGCATAAGGAAAGGAAAAAGATCTCAGTCTGGAAGTGAAGGAGATCATTGGTAGATACCAAGGCATAATTGTAGATGGAGTACCAAGGAGTTTGCCACCAATGAGAGAGATTAGTCACTGTATTGACTTGATCCCAGGGGCTACATTGCCTAACAAGGTTGCATACAAACTCACACCACAAAAAAATGAGGAGATGGAAAGGCAGATTCAAGAGTTGCTAGACTCGGATCTGATTGGAAAGAGTCTTAGCCCATGTGCAGTACCGGCAATTTTGGCACCCAAAACGGATGGAACATGGAGGATTTGTATGGACTTAAGGGCTCTCAACAAGATTACCATAAGGTATATATTTCTAATGCCTAAGATAGAGGATTTACTTGATTTTTTGGGAGGTGGAAAATATTTTTCTAAAATTGATTTGAAGAGTGGATACCACCAAATTAGAATTAGGCTAGGTGATGCGTGGAAAACAACCTTCAAAACAAATGAAGTGTTTTATGAATGGAAGATTATGCCATTTGATTTGTGTAAGGCCCCAAGTACATTCATGAGACTCATGAATGAATTTTTGAAAGAATTCATAGGGAAATTTGTAATAGTATATTTGGATGACATCCTGGTATTTAGCAGGACAAAGGAAGAACACTTGAGGCATCTAGACATGGTTTTGAAAAGGTTGAGTGAAGAGGAATTGATGATCAATATGGAGAGGTGTTTGTTCATGTAGGAGGAGCTCATCTACCTAGGATTTGTGATATCCAAGGGTCACTTGAAGATGGACCAGGATAAGGTAAATGCAAATCTTTCTTGGCCTACACCTAAGACTGTTGGTGAAGTTAGAAGTTTCCATGGATTTTATAGAAATTTCATTCAAGGTTTTAGTTAGATATGTGCTCCAATGTTGGAGACCCTAAAAGGTGGACAAAAGTGTAGGTTTTCTTTGACAAAGGAGGTGGATGAGGCATTTGAGACTCTCAAGAAAAAGCTAGCTCAGCAACCGGTACTTGCTTTACTTGATTTTAACAAAGTGTTTCAAATTGAATTTTATGCTAGTAATGTGGCCATAGGAGCAGTCATAAGCCAGGAAGGCATACCTATAACATTATTTAGTGAAAAACTCAATGAGCCAAACAGAAAATATTCTTCTTATGACATAGAAATGTATGCATTAGTTTGGGCATTGAAAAAATGGAGACATTGTCTACTACCAAAGGAATTTGTGGTCTATACCAACAACCAAGCCTTGACTTTCATTAAGAGCCAAGAAAAGTTAAGCCATAGGCATATGAAGTGGGTAGAATCCCTACAAGCCTATAAATTTTCCATAAAACACAAGAAGGGAGTAGCTAACAAAGTGGTTGATGCACTGATTAGGAGAGTGCTAACCATATCTGAAATCCAATTAGAAAGCATTGGGATTTGATGTAGAGGCCTTCCCAAATTCCTAATAACAAGCCCAAATAAGGTTAGGCTTGTGACCCTTCAACTAATCACAAGGGTCCTGCAAGGAAGGACTCTACACCTTTGATGAAACTACACATACATTCCCTAGTCTCAGGCGTACTCAAGATGAGTAACAGACTTTATCTCTTTGAACAAGCTTTACTAGTAAGATGAGTAAAAGGCTTCAACTCTTCAAACAGGTTTTACCGGCGATCCCTACTCTTTGAGATTTGGAATTTGGTCAAAACACAACATCTAAGACCTCCTTCAAGCATTGGTTTTCATCTTGGACATAAAATCCTTATATCTCCTTTGTAAACCTACCCTTCCAGTTAGTAGCCCTTCTAGGCCGGTCTTTTGGCCTTAACTCAAAAATATTCCACACACCCATACAAAAAACATAGTATTTCAGACACCCTTTTCGAAGACAAACTGATCCCCAAAATTTTTTAGTCAGATCTGTGGATATGAGGTCTGCTCCTTTAGAGGCTAAGAGGCCTAATAGGGGCAATTAGCCCTATTTTCCAAAGTAACTATCCTTACCTGTAGACAAAATGGAAGAATAAATTAACAAGAATGTAGGGGGTAGTGAGAAACTTCTAATTCCAGGGTTGCACGACTGGAGCCCATTGCTAAGACAAATTATGATGACTATCCTAAAACTTGCCCTTGGTAGTCACATAGAGATGCCTACCTAAATCTATTCATTTCTCCACACAAAAAAGTCTCCCTTGCAAAAATATGAGAAAAAATTAAAATACAAAGGCTTATCCTACATCCCTCCAAAGGAAGAGTCTTCAAATGGACCAGAGTGCAAAATAAAGCCATTTTGGTTCAAAACCTCCCCAAACCCTAGCTTTCTGGGTTACAGTCAGTAAAATGGAGATTTCTCTATACTCTTGAACAATTAAGAACTTAGACTACCACTAACAGAGACCTAACTCATCTCCCTAACTACTCCATGGATAGTGGGGTTCCAACCAGTCTGTACGGTCATGTACAAAACCTCCAAACTCAAAGTTTCTGGGAAAACTGAATTGTTTTGAGTATTATTGCTTCACAAAACTTGAAGTCCAACAATAGAAACCTTGGGAATCAAGCCCACAAGGATTATAAAACTCTTCAATGCTCTCCAACCAAATTTGGAGTAGGTTGGAGCCATTGAAAGGCTTCCCCAACTGAATTACAAATAGTTGCACTTTTCCACTCAAAAGTTGCATTTTTGCAATTTTGCTCACAAAGTTGTCACACTTCTTAAGTTTTGGAACCACACATATGGACAAACCAAACATACAAAAAACATGTCTAAAACTTATTAAACATAAATATAAACCATCTGCTACTCCTTGTTACCAAATTGTTCCATTTGGCTTCTTAAATTGCCTAATTGGTGACATGGGCTTACAAGGTGGGGCTTATTTGTATACATGAAACACAAGACACTCTAACAAATCCTAATGGTCCTATTCTTCATCCTCGGGTTCATGAATAAATTTTTGATGAGGTTCTCCTACACCATATTCCCTGGGAGAAGAATATAAATCCCACTTGAGATTAGAGTTTGTAAATCGGCACCATGATTGGATACTTGTTCACTTGCCATTTAAACCACCTCAGAACCTAGTTTATCCTGCCAAGTGACTAGGTACTCAATGCACTACTTGTTTCTTGTCTTCTTTTTTATTCTAGTGTCAATCACTTTTCTCAACTTAGGTGATTCCTATTTTGGAATGTCATTGTCTATTGCAACCTATATTGGTTTTTCTTCTTCATTGTCAGTACATTTGAAAAGTGTAAGATCAAACACATTAAAAATGGGTGATAATCCGAGATTAGAAGGAAGTTGGATCTCATAGGCATTCTGTCCACACTTCTTCAATATCTGACATGGTCCAATCTTCCTCTGCATGAGTTTGGTGCATTTTCCTTTCAGTAGTCTCTCCTTATTCAAATATACCCATACCAAATCCCCAACATTAAACTATACATCTCTCTTCTTCATATCAACATGAGCTTTATACTTCACTGCAGATTGTTTGAGATGAGACTTGACTTGGTCATGCACCTCTTTAATTCCTGAAGCAAAGGCTTCGCCATCTACACTAGTGGCTTCTTCTTTTGGTAAATCTCTTAACTCCAACACTCCCCTCGGGTGTATGCCATAAACAATCTAAAAAGGATATTTACCGATACACCTATTTATGGTGTCAATGAGAATTTTGCCTGTGACTGAATGTTATCCCACTTTTCTCCATGTTGCCTTGTTAAACACCTTAATAGATTTCCGAATGCCCTATTGACAACCTCAGTTTGTCTATCTATTTTAGGATGGTAGGCTAATGAGAAAGCTAGGTTAGTCCCCAACTTCTTCCAAATAGTCATCGAAAAGTGACCTATGAACTTCACATCTCTATCTAAAGAAATTTTTAGGGGTAATCCATGTATCTAGACTATCTCTTTGAAGAATAGGTCTGCAACATATGATGTATCACATGAATTCTTACATGGCAAGAAATGTGCAATTTTACTAAATTTGTCCACTACTACAAAGACACTATCAAATCCTCTCCTTGTTCTAGGCAAACCCAACACAAAGTCCATACTTATGCTCTCTCATGTCCTAGAAGGAATGGGTAAAGGCTGATATAAACTTGCATTTGTAGACTTCCCTTTGGCTTTCTGACATATGACACATGTTTCTACAAACTTTCTCACATCTGTTTGCAATTTAGGCCAAAAATAATGTCTCTTCACAAGATCTAAGGTCTTGTCAAGACTAAAATGACCTGTCATAGCTCCATAATCTTGTTTCTAATAATATTTAACCTAATGGAACATTTAGTAATACACAACTGCACTCCCTTGAACAACAATCCATCTTGTATCAAAAACTTAGAAAACTCAATATGATACCAGTAACTCAAAGTTTCACATACCATGTATATTTCTCCAAAATCTTCATCATCAACATACATACTCTTCAAGGAATCAATACCAATACTCTCCATCTTGATCTGGTTTACAGTCAAAACCCTTCTGCTCAAAGCATCAACAACTTTTTTCTTGACTCCCTTCTTGTGTTTGAGGGTAAATGTGAAGGCTTGCAGGGTCTCTAGCTACTTCATATGCTACTGGTTAAGCTTCTCTTGGCTATTTATGAAACTGAGTGCTTGAGTATCAATAAACACTATGAACTCCTTAGGAAATAAATAATGCCTCCACTTCTTCAAGGATTGTACTAGAGCATACATCTCCAGGTCATAAAATGAGTATCTTTTCTTAGCATCATTTATCTTTTCACTAAAAAAAGCAATAGTCCTTCCTTCTTGACTGAGTATTGCTCCAATGGCCATGTGACTTGCATCACATTCCACCTGAAAAATCTTGTTGAAGTTCAGTAAGGCAAGGACTAGTTGTTCAGGAACCTTCTTCTTCAGCGTCTCAAATGAATCATCTGTCTATTTGGTCTAACTAAACTTGCACTTTTGTCCTCTCTTTATGGTGTCAAGAATGGGTGCAAAATATGACTAAATCCTCTTATGAATTTCCTGTAGAAAGTTTCTAAACCATGGAAACTTTAGACATCATTAATAGTTCTAAGTGTAGGCCAAGACAATATAGCACTTACCTTCTCTTGATCCATTTTCAACTCACCTTGTGAGATTACAAAACCCAAGTAGATGATCTCTTCCTGCATGAACAAACACTTCTCCAAATTGATCATTAGTTGCTAATAATGTAACCTCTTGAGAACCATATCTATGTGATCAAGGTGTCTTTCCCTTGTGTGACTGAAGATCAAGATATCATCTAGGTATAGTATGACAAATTTTCCTATGAATTCCACCAAGACTTCATTCATTAACCTCATAAAGGTACTAGGCACATTGGATAACCCAAATGGTATGACTTTCCATTCATATAACCCCGCATTAGTTTTAAAGGATATTTTCCATTCATCCCTTGGCCTTATTCTAATCTAATGGTATCCACTTTTTAGGTCTAGTTTTGTAAAATATTTAGCACTCCCTAAGCAATCAAGCAAATCCTCTATTCTAGGGATTGGGAACCTATACCTTATGGTCATCTTGTTGATGGATCTTGAGTATGTACAAAGCCTCCAAGTGCCTTCTTTCTTGGGTGCAAGGACTGTCGGTACTACAGATGGGCGTAGACTTTTGCCAATCGGTCCTGATTCAAACAATTCTTCAATCTGTCTTGCCATTTCTACATTCAGGTCTAGGGTGAGCTTGTAGGTTGCTTTGTTTGGCAATGTAGATATAGGGATCAGATCTATGCAATGACTGATGTCCCTCACTGGTGGTAGGGACCTTGGCATTCCATCTAAGATGATGCCTTCATGCTTATCAAGCAGTTGTATCACTACCAAGCCTATGTGTTTTGGTCTTCCTTCTTTATCTTTTGCATACTACTCTTTCCTTGTCACTTTGGGACTAGGTATGAGGGCATAGCAAACTGCACCTTTGTTTGCAATCCCCTTCATGAACTATTTACCTTCCACTATCAGCACTCTTGTATCCTTCCCTTTTGATTCCACCTCTTCCTCTATTAGAGGAAAGATTTCTATCACCTTACTATCATTGATGATTGAGTAGGCATTCCTTAACCCATCATGATGACCTTTCAAGTCATACTAGTATGGTCTCCCAAACAAGAGATGGCATCCATCCATTTTGGCTATGTCGAATAGAAATATGTCTTTATAAGATCCAATCTGAAACTCTACCCAAGCCTTCTCTTCCACCACTGCTTGCTGACCTTGGGTGAGCCATGAAACCTAATAGGGATAAGGGTGAGGTAGCTTCCTAAGTTTTAGCTTCTCTACCATTTCAAATGATACAAAAATTTTAGTGGAACCAGAGTCTATCAGAACCTTGCATACCTTTCCTCCTGCCTTGCAAGTGGTTTTGAAAAGAGATTTCCTTTGTGTAGGCTCCTTCTTAGGTACTTTCATGGTGGTTACTTCTCTCCTCATCATCAGAGCGTCTCCTCTTTCAGGATATCCATAACTATAAGGAGCATTTACACTTTGATAAGTGCTTGCACTTGCCACACTTTGACAATCAGAATCCTACACCAAATTTCTTCTCCTTTCTCCCATGGATCTAGAAGCCTTCTCCGGACACCTATTAGCCATATACCTTTCATTATTACAATTATAGGATCTAGGAGGTACTCTACCTTGGGATCTCCCTATAGAGGGTGGTCCTCTCCCCTTAAATCTTCCTCTTGGATTGTAGCCTCCTCCTTGATTGTAACTTATCTCTCCTCTATTACCTTCTTGATTAGAATCTCCCTGATAACCAAAACCATTTCCTCTACCTTTGAAATAACTTCTTCCTCCCCTTTGTTGTCTCCCTTTACCTTTTCCATTCTACTCCCACCTTCTCTTCAACTTCTCTTCCACCTTGAGTGCTAATTGAAAGTACTTTTGGACTGTCTCGGGGGTGTGGAGATTCAAGTCTTCTTGGATTGTAAGCCTCAACCCATTGAGATATCTTGCCACATTCTCATCTTCACTCTCTTTCACCTTAGTCCTCACACATAACTTCATGAACTCCTCGACATAGGAACTCACCTCCATCTCCTTTTCTTTCAAATTTTTTCTTCTCCTATGCAATTGGATATTGTAATCCATTGGGACATAGGCTTCTTTCACCAAAGCTATCATCTTCTTCCATGTAGCTACTCTTTTCCTTCCCTCTTTCACCCTCTCATCTTCGATGAAATTTCACCAAGTCAGTGCAGCCCCTTTCATTTTGGATTGGGCCATCTTCACCCTCTTGTGGCTTGGTATGTCTTCACTTTAAAAAAAATTGTCCAAGGAGTCTATCCACTCCATCATGGTGCCAAGCTCCATCTTGCCTACAAATACTGGCAGATCCATCTTCACATCCATTGTTCTCCTCTCCATGGACTTGAGGAAACTCATCATGGGTCTCTGGTCTGCAGGTACCTCTAGTTTTTCCTACATAGGGATCTCCTCTTCACCCCCTTCTTCTCCAAAGTTTTTCTCCCCCCTCTCCACTCTGTCCTTCAACTAGTCCATCTGATTTCTCAAGGCCTGATTCTCAGCCCTGATTGCTCTACTCTCTGCCATCTGCTTCTTCAAAAGGACATACAATTCTGCATTGGTCATTCTTAAAGGTGCCTCATGGGATCCTTCTTCTTCTTACATCTTGTCTTCTCCTTCTATTCCAAAGGACACTCTTTTTCTCAGATACCACTAGATGCAGAGGCCTACCCAAATTCCTAATAACAAGCCCAAATAAGGTTAGGCTCGTGACCCTTCAACTACTCAAAAGGGTCCTCCAAGGAAGGAATCTACACCTTTGATGAAACTACACACACTTTCCCTAGTCTTAGGCCTACTCAAGATGAGTAATAGGTTTTAGCTCTTCAAATAGGCTTTACTAGTAAGATGAGTAAAAGGCTTCAACTCTTCAAACAGTTTTTACCGGTGATCCCTACTCCTTGAGATTTGGAATTTGGTCAACACACAACATCTATGAACTTTCGTTCAAGCACTATTTTTTATCTTGGACATCAAATCCTTATATCTCCTTTGTAAACCTACCCTTCCAGTTAGCCCTTCTAGACAGGTGTTTTGGCCATAACTGAAAAATATTACACACTCCCATACAAATAACTTAGCATTTTCGACACCCTTTTGGAAGAAAAAATGATCCCCAAAATGGTTTAGTCAGATCTGTGCATATGAGGTCTTCTCCTTCAGAGGCTAAGAGACCTAATAGGGGCAATTAGTCCTATTTTCCAAAGCAACTATCCTTATCGGTAGACCAAATGGAAGATCAACTTAACAAGAATGTGGGGGGTAGTGAGAAACTTCTAATTCCAGGGTTGCATGCCTAGAGTCCATTGGTAAGACAAATTATGATGACTGTCCTAAAACTTGCCCTTGGTAGTCACATAGAGATGCCTACCTAAATCTATTCACTTCTCCACATAACAAAGTCTACCCTACAACAAAATAAGAAAAAAATAAAATACAAAGTCTTATCCTACATCCCTCCAAAGGAAGAGTCTTCTAGTGGACCAAAGTGCAAGATAAAGCCATTTTGGTTCAAAACCCTCTCCAAACCCTAGCTTTCTGGGTTACAACCAGTAGAATGAAGATTTCTCTCTACTCCTGAATAATTAAGAACTCAAACCACCACCAATAGAGAGATAACTCATCTCCCTATCTACTCCATGGATAGTGGGGTTCCAACCAATCCGTACTGTCATGTACAACACCTACAAACTTAGAGTTTTTGGGAAAACTGAATTGTTTTGAGTATTATTGCTTCACAAAACTCCAACTCCAACAACAAAAACCTTGGGAATTGAGCCCACAAGGCTTATAAACCTCTCCAATGGTTTCCCACATAATTTGGAGAACTTTGGAGCCATTGAAAGGCTTCCCCAACTAAATTACAAAAAGTTGCACTTTTCCACTCAAAAGTTGCATTTTCCAAAATTTGCATTTTTGCAATTTTGCTCACAAAGTTGTCATACTTCTTAAGGTTTGGATCCAAACATATGGACCAACCAAACATACAAAAAACATTTCTAAAATGTATTAAACATAAATCTAAACTATCTACTGCCCCTTTTTACCATATTGTCCCAATTGGCTTCTCGAATTGCCTAATTGGTGACATGGGCTTACAAGGTGGGGCTTATTTGTATACATGAAACATAAGATACTCTAACACATCCTGATGGTCCTAGTCTTCATCCTTAGGGTCATAAATAACTTGTCGATGAGGTTCTCCTACACTAGGATTGATTCAATGAAAAACATGTATGTTGCATATGAGGACTTGAAGGTGATTTAAAAGGCATGTACTGAATTTGGTGAAAAGTTTCTTGTTGAGCTTTTTGATTTCTGATTTAAGATGGACTTCTTTTCAAAGGTGGGAAATTTTGCATACCAAACTGCTCAATAAGGACTAATATCATCAAGGAAAAGCATAGTGGAGCTATGGCAGGTCATTTTGGTTTAGACAAGACACTTGAATTGGTAAGAAGGCACTACTTTTGGGCCAAATTGCAGGTTGAAGTAAGGAAATTTGTAGATACATGCACCATTTTCCAAAAGGAAAAAGGAAGAAGTACCAATTCTTGTCTCTATCAACCCTTACCCATTCCCTCAAGACCATGGGAGAGTGTGTCAATGGACTTTGTAATGGGTTTGCCTAGGACCCAAAAGGAGTTTGGTAGTGTATTTGTGATAGTGGATAGGTTTAGTAAAATGGCACATTTCATGCCATGTAAGTCCACTAGTGATGCATCTTATATAGAAGATTTGATTTTCAGAGAAATAGAAAGGATTTATAGACTTCCATTGAACACAGTGTCTGACCGGGATGTCAAATTTGTTGGCCATTTTTGGAGAACTCTATGGAGGAAACTTGGCACAAATATGTCTTTCTCCTCAACCTATCATCCACAAATGGATGGGAAGATAGAAGTAGCAAACTAGTCATTAGGGAATTTGTTGAGATGTCTTACAAGGTAGAATGGTGAAAAGTGGGATTCAATCTTACCCCAGGATAAGTTTGCCTACAATGACACTATAAACAGAAGTACCAGGAAGTCACCATTTCAGATTGCATATGGGTTGCATCCAAGAGCGGTATTGGACTTGAGAAAATTACCCCATATGGATCCCATAAGTGTAGATGGTGAGATATTTGCTAAAGCCATAAAATAAGTTCATGAGAAGGTCAAAATATAACTTCAAAAGTCATCAGAAAAATAAAAAGACCATGTAGATCAGAAAAGGAGAGACGTACAAATTCAAGTTGGAGATTTGGTTTGGGTAAATTTGAAGAAGGAAAGGTTACCCAAGGGAAAACACACTAAGCTCATGCAAAGGAAAGTAGGACTATGTCAAATCTTGAATAAGTTTGGCACAAATTCTTATGAAATTCAATTACCATCTGACCTTGGCATATCCCCTATTTTTAATGTTTGTGATATAACTCCTTTTAATGGTTCAACTCTAATGTAGGTAACTCACATCATATCCTAGAAGAAGCAACAGATATAGATATTCCAAAACATGAGCCACCTAAACTTAACAAAGTGTTGGACAACAAGATTGTAAAGAAGATTAGGAACAATGAGTACAAACAATACTTGGTCAAATGGAAAGGAAAACCAGCCTTTGAAACCATTTGGTCGGATGAGGATCAAATCAAGAAGCATGGTACTACATTACATGACCTCATCTCAAGTGGACTTGAGATTCATTCACCCCAGTTGTATGGTGTAGGATAACCTCATGACTAATATAATAAGAGCAATAAAGGATAAAGGACACATGATAACGTGACCTTTCAATCTATGTAAAAGGGTAGTCTTGTTTGTTCAATGTTTGACTTGTTTGTAATAAACTCCACCTTGTCACCCAATGACATGGATTTGGCAAATTGATAAGCCACCATGGGCATATGGACCTAGGGGTATTTGGTTGAGTATTCTTCTAGGTGTTTATGTGTTGGAAATTTCTTAGAAAGGTTTAGGACATGTGGAAGCACCGCTAGGTAGTCGGATTCAACATATGTTAAAAGTTGCTCAAAATTTGACAACTTTGTTAACAACTTCTAATGACAATTTTTGGCTGCAAATAGAAACTTTTTTCCAACTATGACCTCAGTTCAAAAGGTGGATGATAACCATTGAGGAAGGTATAAAATTTAATCCCCAATAATAATTGAAGGGAGAGAATGTAGAGGGAATAATTTTGTAAACTTTGGCATCATTGAAGTAATATATTTATGAAAATTTCCTGCACTTTTGTTACTCTACATGGTGTACCATACTATATGATCATTTTTGAATTAAGAAACTAGTAGGATGTGTTATATTGGCCAATAAACTTTCATATGCATCAAGTTTGATGTGTTAATTTGCTAAAATAAGGAAGAAACCAGCAAATTTCTGGAAGTAGTATAGATTCGACAGTTTTTCTAGGGTTTTGCAAAGAAATGGCCTTACCTTGCTGATCCTTCTTTGGTGGTTCATGGCTTTGTAGGGGATGAAAGTATGGCCAATTTATTTTAGGATTATAAAGGCCTTTTGCAAGCTAGGAATAGTTGGAGGCGAGGGTTTGATGCATTAAGGTGGGCAACTCCATGTGGCCATTGGCAAGAGTAAGAAAACAAGTTTGACATTAGGGGTTAAAGGTCTTATCATGGCCTAAGACTTAGGAAATGGTGTATTTGCAATGGCTTAAAAGTATCCCTTGAGTTTTTTTGGTGATTTAAGGTCTATATCTACACACTCCTTTGTAAAATAGGCCTAACTAGGCTATACCAGTCTCCTAACCAAGTAAGGTTTGGATTCTTGTGTTTCCCATAGGTAAGAAATATTAAGATATGTTTTGTAACTCCCAAAAGGGTACTCAAATCAGGGATTTTTTTTCTGGTCTTTTGGAGAAACAAAGAGTTAAGTTTAGAAAAATGGTCTGGCAACACTACTAGGTTTTGTAGGCCTTGTTGTAGTAGTTATTCAAACCGGTAGAGGGAACCTGAACTCAATGATTTTAGGAGGTCTCCCTAATCTAAGGGAATTTAAACCAAACCTTAATTAGCCATTGTTGCATCAGAGAAGGGACCAACCCATTGTTGTCATTAGAGACTTTGTACCCGTAGTCTTTTGTTTAGAAGAAAGGGATGTGGTACTTATCAAACTAATGTTCCTTAACCATTGGAGTGTTGTGTGATTGCTAGGGTCCTTGGTGTGTTCTTGGATTAGGGAACCTATCCTATATCGGCATCGGGACTCTCTACATCAGTACCATAGAATTGTTCTTTGGTAAACTTCTTCAGATCATAATTTTATTCAATAGAAAAGACCTTGTCATTGTAGCTTTCTGGTAGAGACATCATAATCTTCTCAATTATATCTTCATCTCTCAAAGTGTTGTCAAGTTCTTTTTTTTCATTTAATACACTACCAACTTGTTATGTCTTCTCTTTCCAATTTCAATTTCTCATATCTATGCTTGGCTATTAGCTTATTTGATAGTTTAACTCTGTCATTTCCTTCATAGATATCTCTTAACTTTTCCCAAACCTCATAAGTAGTATTCAGTGAAATAGCCTTTGTTAATTCAGTATTTGATAAAGAACTAAAGATATCATACCCTTATTTTTCATTCTTTTCATATGTTTGAATCTAATCAAGAGTGGTAAGACCATTTTCCGGTTGAACATACTTAGTTTCCATAGCTTTCCATGTATTATATCCCGAGGAGATTAGGTAACCTCTCACCTTCACTTTTGAGAAGCTATAGTAAGATCCTTCAAAGATAGGGATTTAGTTAGTTTATGTGTCATCAAATTAGGATCTACCTCAAGTGATTAAGATATTTTCTAAGGAACCAAAGATTCAATACCAATTGTTTAATATCCAGACAACTGAGAGGGGGGGTGAATCAATTGATAACTTCAATAATTTCCTCAGAAATTTTACACATCAAGAATAACTAAAAAAATTAATAAATGCAGATGTAACATGAAAGAAAATGCACAACATGGATCACACAAAGAACACCAAATATGCAATGGAAAACCCAAGAGGGGAAAAACCACGGATAATATTAGTTCTCAATATTAAACACCAGTTAAGGTGACATTGTTAGGTCCCAGAGAAAACTAAGAGGGGGGGTGTGAATTAGTTGTAAAATAAATTCAAACCAAAAACTTATTAACCAACTTAATGCTTAATACGGGTAAACTAGTTAAGTATGCCGGTAGACAGTGTTAATAGTAAATTGCTATACCAGTAAGGATTAATGCATGAAACATAAACTTAAAGTCATCCACAACACATGACACCAATATTTGTACGTGGAAACCCTGTAAGGGGAAAAACCATGGTGGGAAACCTTACCCATAATTAGATGATACTACTATAGATACTAAGTGTACATAAATTGGGTCTGCACATGCAGAAAGGCCAACAATCTAGAGCTCATTGCTCAATCACAAAATGGGAGTCACACTGACTACAGTTGGATGGTTAAATCCAATAAGAATGTACTATACAAAATAGCATCTTCATATGTTGGATTCAGTACCGGTGTAATGTTGATATGCTTCTATAAAAACCTAACTTCACCTTCAAATGATGTCTTCGTGTATATCCCTGCTTGATCTTGCATATACATTTTCTTAATTCTTTTTCGCATTCCACACATGATCTTACAAATAAGATCTTACATTTTTACCATACCCTAAGACCAATTTTAGTAGGTCAGCTCTACAAGATATTACAATAAAAACATTTTACATACAATATAATATCTAATGTAATAACTGATTGAACATGTCAGCTTAATGCATTTGTAACAATAATAAATCATCTCCATAGTGTGCCATGCTGATCTGGAAAAGATAAACCTACTAGTGTAACCCTAGATAACCTAGACCTATTTGTCGGTAAAAGTAAATATGCAAATATGAATGTACCAATGATTATTTCTTCAAAACAAGGTGTCCACATGATGTCTTCAACATTACCAAGTGTCTTCCATATCATTCCAGGTACCGGTGAACATTATATCCTACCATTGGACCATATATCAGTAATTGTTGCACAATTTACTTGCTTGCCGGTGAATGTTGCTAGATCTCCAAAGTAGGTGTATTCAGTAGGTGTTGACATCAATGACAAAACCATACCAAAATACCAACAATCTCCCCCTTTGGCATTGATGGCAACATAAGATGGAAAAACCATCAAAGTGCCAAAACAGAAATACCAAATATAAAAACTAACAATCTCCATTTCTCCCCCTAGGAGTAACAATACCAATCACTCATACCAATTTCTCCTTAAATGTGTTTTTCAAAATATCTCCCCTAAAATCTCTTACCAAAAAGATAATGTGTTTTTCAATAGATATCTCTCCCCCTTTGACATCAAATCCCAAAGTCACAAAAATTCAAGTTCATATAAAAATACCAACCAATTCAATATACCAACTACTCCCTCTGAGAAGTAGCTTCCTCATCAAATACCGGAATAAAAGATTTGTCTTTTTAATTCTGCCAGTTGATGACAATCATCAACTGTCTAAGTCTCTACAAATGGTGGTATGACTCCAAGCTGATCTCTGAGATAGTCAAAAGTCTCCTTAGGCAAATGTTTTGTAAAAATATTTGCAAGTTGTTCTTTAGTATTCACATAAACTAGTTTTATCTCCTTTTCTTCAACTTTTTCCCTTAGAAAATTCAATTTGATAGAAACATGTTTTGTTTTAGAATGTAATACTGGATTCTTAGATATATCAATTGCTGCAGTGTTATCACAATATATAGTAATAGGTTCCTTGCATTTTACCTTTATGTCTTTCAACATTTGCTTAAGCCATAATACCTGTGTACAGTTTGTTGCTGTTGCAACATATTCTGATTCTGCTGTTGATAAAGATGTACAACTCTATTTCTTACTCAACCGAGAAACTAATATTTTTCCAGGAAAGAATGCTCCTCCGGTGGTGCTCTTTCTATCATCTATATCTCCTACCCAATTTGCATCTATGTATGCACATAGATCAAAGTTTTCATCTTTAGGATACCATAATCCAAGATTTGTTATGCCTTGTAAGTAAAATCCTTTTCACTATTGATTCATGATTTTCCCTAGGATTACTCTGAAATCTAGAAACAATACATACTGCATTCATAATATCAGGCCTAGTTTGTATCAAATACAGTAAACCTCCTATTGTACATTTGTATCTAGTTGGATTAACAGGTGTAGATTCATCCCTTTGAGATAATTTGTCATTTGTAGTCATAGGTGTGCTTACTAGTTTAGAGTTCTCCATCCCAAATTTCTTTAGTAATTCTTTCAAGTACTTGGATTGACTCAAAAATATACCTTTATCAGTCTGAGAAATTTGCAAACCTAAAAAAGAATTTTATTTCTCCAATCATAGACATTTCAAATTCTTGCTGCATTTCAAGTGAAAATTCCTTACATAATCCATCTTCTCCTCCAAAGATTATATCATCAAAAAATACTTCAATAAGAAAGATGTCATCATTAGTTACTTTGTAGTATAAATTGCTATCTGCATTTCCTTTAGTAAAACCAATCTTTAAAAGATACTTATCCAACCTTGCATATCAAGCTCTTGGGGGCTTGTTTCAATCCATACAGAGCTTTTCTTAACATGCAAACCATATCATTGTCATCTATTAAAGAAAATCCATCAGGTTGTTCAATATATACTTCTTCTTCAAGATCTCCATTCAAAAATGCACATTTAATATCCATTTGATAAACTTTGTAATCCTTGTGAGCTGCAAAAGCCAAAAATAATCTAACTACCTGAATTCTGGCTATCGGTGCAAAGGTTTCATTGTAATCAACTCCTTCTTTCTGAGAATATCCCTTACACACTAGTCTTGCTTTGTTTCTGACAACCTTACCATCTTCATTAAGTTTGTTTCTAAATACCCATTTAGTTCTAATTACATTTTTATCTTTAGGCCGAGAAACTAATGTCCAAGTATTATTCTTCTCAATTTGTCCTAATTCTTCTTCCATAGCTTTAATCCAAAATTTATCTTCACATGCCTCATTGATAGATAATGGTTCAATTTGAGAAATAAGACATACCTCTTCATTTGCCAATCTTCCTCTTGTCATAACTCCTTTGAATTTGTTTTCAATTATCTGATCTTCAGAATGATTCAATCTTACATACCGGGTTGTCTTAGTTTGTTGTTGTTCTTCAATTATTGTGGAATCTTCTGATGTACCGGGGTAACTAGATCTTCATTCTATACTGGTGGATTTAGTATAGGTTCATTTGTCACAATTTCTGTGGCCGGTTCAGAGTCTATATACCATGAAGTTCCTCTGAATTGTTCATCAATCTTTACATTTGTACTTTCAACAATTTTTTACAATCTTTTATTAAAACATCTATATGCCTTTCTCTTAGATGAATAACCAAGAAATATTTCTTCATCACTTCTAGGATCAAATTTTCCAATATACTCATCTCTTCTAATATAACATTTACTTCCAAAAATTTTGAAATACTTAAGAGTAGGAGTATTACCAAACCATAGTTCATGAGGGGTCTTACCGCTTTCACCTTTGATGTGAACTTTGTTGAATGTATAGACAATAGTGCTAACTGCCTCTCTCCAATACACATGTGGTAGATTTTCTTCTGATAGCATACTTCTAGCTGCATCCAAGATAGTTCTATTTTTCCTTTCAACAACTCCATTCTGCTATGGTGTATGAGGTGCTGATAACTATCTTCTGATTCCATTCCTTCACAGAATGTATTAAAGTCCTTAGATGTGAATTCTTCTCCTTGATCTGATCTTAAACATTTGATTTTCTTACCGGTTTCATTTTCAACCATTGCTTTGAATAGTTTGAACTTACCAAGTGCTTCTGATTTCTCTCTGAGAAAAGTAACCCAACAAATTCTAGAATAATCATCAATAATTAGCATGAAACATCTATCACCTTGTAAGATTCTAGTTCTATCTGGACCACATAAATCAGTGTGAATTAAATCAAGAGCATTATTGGATTTTTCTAGAATACTTTTGAAACTAGCTCTAACTTGTTTTCCTAATTGACATTCCTTACAAATTGTATTACGAGGTTACACAATTTTAGGTAGATCTCTAACTGCCTTAGAAGTACTAATTTTTACCATGCAATCAAAATTTACATGACATAGTCTCTTATGCCATAACCAACTTTCATCTATATGTGCAATTAAGCATGCCTTTTCACTATTATTCAAATGAAAGATATTTCCTCTAGTTTGATTACCGGTTGCAATTTCCAAACCAGTTCTATTCATGATTTTGCATTTTCCATTTTTAAATTGTAACTGAAATCCCTTCTCAACTAATTGACCAACACTTAAAAGATTATGCTTTAATCCTTCAACATAGTAGACATTGTCAGTGTTATGTTTACCATCAAGAGATATTGAACCCTTACCTTTGATTTAATAGGCTTTGTCATCTCCAAATCTTACTAAACCTCCATTGTATTCTTGAAAGTTCAAGAATTTACCTTTGTCTCCAGTCATATGATGTGAGCATCCTGAGTCAATAATCCATTCATCCTTTGTTTCAACTTTAGCTGCTGGGGCTTGTTCTACCGGTTGAGCAGTAGGTCTTCTATTATAGCAACATAAACCCATCCATTGTCTGCTGGATCCTCATTAGAATCATCAGTCACACCTTCATCAGCAATGTAACAAGATTTATCTTTGTTCTTCTTAAATCTGTATCTTTGATGTTTAGGATTAGGCTTGTATGTTCTTCTAGCTTCTTCTCTTAGTCTAGCATGTCTATCAGGGCATCTTGAAGCCATATGACCAATCTTATTGTAGTTAAAACATTTTAAGGGTGCTTTACCTTCATACTTACTTCCAATTGGACCTTTTGGCATTTTCCTTGCAAATAGTGCTTCAAGTTGTTCAAGCTCTTCATTCTCCTTTCTGGATTCTTCAAGTTCTATTGCATAAAAGGCTCTCTAGTCTGATTTGTCAAATGATGGAGTAGATGATGTTGATGCTTTAAAGGCCAAATCAGTCTTTGTAGTAGCAACAGGACCAAATTCCTCAATTTCAAAGGCTAAAATTTTTCCAATCAATGTATCCCTAGTTACTGATGTATTAGGCATTGTTCTTAACTCATTTATAGAAGTAACCTTCATTTTATATGCCAGTGGTAAACCTCTTAAGATTTTTGAAACAATTTCATCCTCACTCAAGGTTCCTCCACAACATTTAATACCCAAAACAATTTCATTTACTCTTTCCATAAAAGAAGAAATCCTTTCATCTTCTTCCATTTTCAGATGTTCATACCTAACTCGGAAGCTTTCAAGTTTTGCAATTTTGAATATGTGATCTCCTTCATTCAGTGTTTCTAAATGATCCCAAATAGATTTAGTAGTAGACCTATCCGATAATCCCATGATTTGTTGATCTGATAATGCGGTCAAAAGTGCTTCTCTTGCTTTACAATCATTCTCTGCATCTTTAGCTAAGGTAGTCGGAACAGTCTGACCAGCTACAGCAGCAGTATAACCATTCTTAGTAACTTCCTAGATGTCTTTACCAATGCAATTCAGATGTGTCTCCATTCTAATCTTCCATATCCCATAGTTGGTTCTGTCAAGTTTAGGACTGTCCTTCCTAAAATAATTAGTAGACATTGGATCTCCTCAAGTTGTTAAACTTCTGCAAAAGAGGACTAAGCTCTGATACCAATTCTTAGGTCTCGGAGACAACTGAGAGGGGGGGGTGAATTAGTTGTCAAGTAAATTCAAACCAAAAACTTATTAACCAGCTTAATGCTTAATACCAGTAAACTAGTTAAGTATGTTGGTAGACAGTGTTAATAGTAAATTACTATACCGGTAAGGATTAATGCATGAAACGTTAACTTAAAGTCATCCACAACACATGACACCAATATTTGTACGTGGAAACCCTGTAAGGGGAAAAACCATGATGGGAAACCTTACCCACAATCTGATGATACTACTGCAGATAGTAAGTGTACATAAATTGAGTTTGCACATGCAGAAAGGCCAACAGCCTAGAGCTCACTGCTCAATCACAAAATGGGAGTCACACTGACTACAGTTGGATGGTTAAATCCAATAAGAATGTACTATACAAAATAGCATCTTCATATGCTGGATTCAGTACCTGTGTAATGCCGATATGCTTCTATAAAAACCTAACTTCACCTTCAAATGATGTCTTCGTGCATATCCCTACTTGATCTCACATATACCTTTTCTTAATTCTTTTTCACATTCCACACTTGATCTTACAAATAAGGTCTTACATTTATACCATACCCTAAGACCAATTTTAGTAGGTTGGCTCTACAAGATATTACAATAAAAATATTTTACAAACAATACAATATCCAATGCAATAACTGATTGAACATGTTGGATTAATGCATTTACAACAATAATAAATCATCTCCATAGCATGCCATGCTGATCTAGAAAAGATAAACCTATCGGTGTAACCCTAGATAACCTGGACCTATTTGTCGGTAAAATAAAATATGCAAATATGAATGTACCAATGATTATTTCTTAAAAACAAGGTATCCACATGATGTCTTCAACATTACCAAGTGTCTTCCATATCATTTTGGGTACTGGTAAACAATATATCCTGCCGGTGAACCATATACTAGTAACTATTGCACAGTTTACTTGCTTGCTAGTGAATGTTTCTAGATCTCCAAAGTAGGTGTATTCAGTAGGTGTTGACATCAATGACAAAAGCATACCAAAATACCAACAGACATCACTTAAGGGGATTTTTAAAAAGGGTGGCTCACTGCCAAAATGCTCACTATAGGAGGGTTCTCTCCCTAGAAAAAGGTTCACTTTTGAAGAAATAAAGAAAGAAAAAGAGAATCCACCATTGATACACAAACTACAATACTGAACTACTTCTGATGCCTCAATACCAATCACACACATCACACATCAACATCAAACATATTTTTCTTTTCTAGTCTTGCAAATTTTTGATAGAAAGACACACATATTGCCACATTAACTCAATCAAATCATCTTAATATATACTCTCTCTAGGAAATATAATCTTCTAAGTCAGCTAACATAGATATCTAAAATAGGTTAGCAATTAAAATTCAAGTGGTGGAAAGGAATAAGAGGTAGACCATACCACAACACACACAGATAGTTAGATCAACATGTTACATCCAATATAAATTCTAGACCCACACCATGACAGACATGCTTCACCAATCTTAATACTCTTCCTTGAATTCTGGACTTAATCTGGACTCAAAATAGCACTACCCAATAAGAGTGAAACCAAGATACTCATGAATGCAATCAATCAACATCATATCCAATAAATAGAGAAATTTGGATCACCAGTAACTCAATCAACCCATGCTAAATATCAATTTAAGCACATATTTCAACGAACCAAATATTTTGGGAAAGCATCTTTTGGATTACAAACACCAAGACCATATATTGACATTAATGACAACCATTATGTTGACATCAATGACAAACAATAATAATCATCAACGTCACATTTGTACCACATGTATTAAACATACATAGTAATAATATCCCCATGCATACCACCAAGAAATAGGATGTTATTTCTCGTAACTTAATAATAGTTTTGATCTAATTTGACCCATCTGTCATTGGATTCTTTTCATATCTTTCCATTATTTCTATCAATGTGAGAGAGAGGTCATAGATCTTTTTTTTTGTATTCAGTTGGGCAAGATACATACCCTTTAACCATTAACACCCTTTAACCATTAACACCCTTTAACCATTAACACCCTTTAAAAGAGTGCAACCCTTGATTATTTCAACCCTTTCAAAGGGACACATCCTTTCACAGTCAGATTTGTACTTCTTATTTAAATTAGGTCTACACTTTTGATTCCCAAATTAACCCCCCTTCATATAAGTTTTCTTCTCCCTTTAATACCTCATATTTGGGGGAGTCACAACTTATCATTTCATGCCTTTTTACCATTCATTAATTTTGATTATATTATATTTTTTATATTTTCAATAATTTTTATTTTTATTCCTTTCTATTTTTGTATTTATTATTATTATTTATTATTAAATTATATTTCAAAGTGGGGACATTGCAGTCAGGGTAATTTTCATGATTATTATTTCTAAGATAGGTTACTATATACTTTTTCTAATCTCATCTATAGATCATTGACTTTGTGGTTGCATTTACTACCTAAGTAGACAAGGTGATAGCATGTGAGGAGGCCTGATATGTGTTATATATTATTTTAACCATGTGAATTCTCTCCTTCATTATTGATGACTTAATGTTAGTTGCATAATATTGTGAACTATAATTTATGTTATAATTTTTCATAAGAGAAACCTACTTAGGATATCATTTCTATGAGCTAATCACAAATCTAAATTAGAGAGTAAATTTGATTTTAATTTTATATAATAAATAAAAATATAAGTAATATAATATAAATATATAAGCCTCATGGATGCATAGCTCAAAGAAGTGATATATTCAATAGGTTATGAGTTCACTCAATCATAATGTACTTAGCATAGTCTATTTGTAATAGAGGTGGTCATGATAAATATGTTAGCATTTTGATGACGTTTGTACCTATTTGTGATTGTCATTGATGGACACACACTTATTTGTTGTATGAGTTATTCCCAATCGGTAGTATATGATTTATTGTTCAAACTGGTATTATATGCCTTTGAATGCATAGTCTTTGTTTGTAGAAGACTATCGGTGTTTGCAAAAGGAGCTTACCAATCAAAGCATGACCGAGGACCTAACGTGGTACGAGGACCCCAAGTGGCAGCTAATCTTTTTAAGATCGAAACACTATGTTCCAGTTTACCAATCTTTATTTGTAAACCGGTAATTAGTATACTTTGTTTTTTTAACCAGCAAACTTGTAAAGTGTGATGAGTTATCATCCACCAACATTGATGTAGTGATTTTGTGCCTTATTAAAAATTGTGTCTAGATGCACTATACCTACAAAATTGTAATCTAATCTCATTAGACTGACATGAAATCAGATTCCTATATGAGGACATCATGTCTAGGGTTTTGAGAGTGAAGCATGGTGTGTAAGATTAGGTCTTTGCAAAAAGGGTATCTTGTGATAGAGATTGAACGTGAGAAGGACAAAAGACTAAAGTAATGTTACAATGGATTAATAGAGAGCAATCAAGTATCTAACTAAGCATTGTGTGCTACTTTCTAGATCACTTACTTTCTGATTACTAATCTCTTTGACGACTTAGAAACCCTTAACCAGGTAGGCTCAGTTAAGCCTATTTTAAATCCTCTAACAAGGTGGTTCATAGTTGTGGACTTAAAATCCCCTAACAGGGTAGTCTTTAACATGACTTATCTTGTAACAAAGATCAGGATTCCTAACAGGATCTATTCTGGTGAAGAACATTGTAAGGCCTTAACGGGTCTGACCTTAACCGGTCTGGTTGCTATTCTACAAATAGTAGACTTGTGAAATTATTTACCATCATGGTTTTTACCATTTGGGTTTCCATGTCAAAATATCTTGTGTTATGGTAATTGTGTTATTGTGGGTGAATTATTTATTTTCTATTTGGCTTATTTGTCTATTAACTGGTTTTTTGTTTAAAGGGCTATACCGGTCTGTAGTAAGATTGCTTAAGTGTTTGGTAAGGTTTTTGGGTATACTAATTCACCCCCCCCTCTTAGTATTCATCAGTTGGTATTAGAGCCAACCTTTCTTTAAGTCTAACCACTTGAAAGGAAATATGAGGGAATATAGCATGAGGGAACTCACTCACTGTTCGGCAAAATTTGAGAGAGCCCATGATGAACTTAAGGTCAAGTATACAACCTCTTTAGCCAAAAGAAGAGAACTTGCTAAGAAAATGCTACAAATTACTCAAAACAACTCTTCTGATGAAGCATACATGGATGCCCTAGTTGAAGAAGTGGAGAAATAGAATTAGTCCAAAACTAACTTGAGGAGGGAGCTAGAAGGATTGATGAGTCAAGAATTGGAAAACCAAAGAAAAGATGAGGATCTAGTGAAGGACAAGAAGCATAAGATCTTTAAGTTGAATCAATAAATTGGTACCATTACCACTTATCTGCAAGAGGGTAAGGAAGATAAAGAAGAAATGCAAGCAGAACTCAATGCAATCATTTCTTAGAATGAAACCCTAATGAAGACCAATGAAGCTCTTTCCAAAGAACTTTCTGAGATGAAGGAGATACTTGCAAAGTTCAACCTGAGCTCTGCAAAATTGGACCAACAGCTAGAAGCAATGAAGCCATCAAGAGATACCACTGGACTTGGTTTCTCTATATATGAGGAAGGTGAATCCTCTGGAACCAAGATTGATGCACCAAAAGAGGAACTGGTACCTAAGAACAGAAGTAAAAGAAAAGGTAAGTCAAAGTTCAAACATGTATGCTTTAACTATCATAAGGAAGGACATACTACTAATGTATGTAGGAGAAAGACTTATAAAAATTTCCCTTACATGCAAAACAATGTGTATGACCACAAGGCTAGAACTGGTAGATTTAATGGTCATTGTTATGCATGCAACAAGTTTGGACATAGATCTTTTGAGTGCAGATCGGTTATGAACAACCCTGGAGGTTATGCACTGAGATCCAAAGGAGTTGTCCAAGAACCTCTTAACTGGAACCCAAACCAGTATTAAACCTATGACCACTGGTCAAATGGTTATGGAGCGACAAATGGTTGGAGACAAGCCTGTGTGATCTATTGTGGTAGCAGTCACATTGCTGCAACATGTAGGAGAAAGAATGGAAATGTGAACACCGGACCATGGAGAGCACCTAGGCAAATCAGGACATCTTGTCAGAGCATGCAGACTGAGATAGAATCCATCAGAAGAAAAACCGGTCGACCTAGAAGGTAAAGGAAAGGTCGATGTTAAAACCTTTCATGCATATATGAATAAAACTTAGAAAAATAAATCTGAAGAGAAGCCACAAGATGTACTAGTTTCTACACCCGATCTGGAGACCCCTAAATCGGCAAAGTGAGCTTAGAAAAGGTTAAGGGGAAACATATCGGTAACAATGTTTTGAACCCTTGGAGTATATCGGTAAAGTGCTTTATCGGTATTGGTTACCTATCGACCGACAGAAGAAATGAAGTTGTAAAAGGTAAAATTAGTATTTGTACCCTATTGGTGATGCATTCATTACGATAGGTAGGAGCATGTATAAAGTTGACTTTTGTATTCATTTTTACTTACCTATTTTTGAAGGAGCATTTTTCTAACTTAAGTAGTGCAACAAAAGTGATCAATCTTGCATTCGAAGAAATCCAGAAATAAATGTTGTGGAAGACTCACCAATCATTTCAAGCTATCCAGAGTGGAGGTCAAAGTGGTAAAGCAATCTTTTGGAGAAGTGTGGTGTGCTCGACATTGGTGAGCCCTAGTTTGGAGTGAAAAAGGTATTTTTTTGTTGAATCACTCTTATCATTTAGAATTATTTAGACATGGATTCTACTTCAAAAATCTCTTCTAGTTCTTATGCACCTGACGAGTCATGTGAATCTCTTAGGAAGAAGTTGAAATAGAATGCCCTATCTCAAATTCTCGCCAGAGTCATTGTCGAAGGGGATTTTTCTGGTTACATTGATTGCAGACTAGAAAACCTAGGGTCTCTAGTGATTCACTCCCAGTTGAGTTTGTTCTTTGGAGAAGATGGGAAGATTAAACTAGAGTACAGCATGATCAAGAAGAAGAATTTCCATAATGCAATATATTTTCTCGAGGAATTTACAAAAGATCATATAAGAATTATTCTTAGTAGGGTTAACAGTGACAAGATGTATCTTGAGTGAACCCATGATTTCACACCAGAAGCAATCCAAGTCGTGACCAGTTTTTGCAATATTGGAGAAGTCCTTGTTCTTCCTATGGTCACAAAAGTAGTAGTGGAAGAACTCACTAGTTCTCTGAGCGACAAGTGGGTAGTGAATATCAACACCATTAGAGATGACTTGGTGAATTATGTGTGCATGGTGATCGGGTATAGAGTATTCTATGCTAGTAGGATGAATTCTATCCTTACAGCTATGATGCATGCCACTTATCAAATGATCAAGGAAGATGCAGAGTATGACTTATGTACCTACATGCAAAAACAACTCATGGAGAATTGTAAATTCATCAAAGAGGACAAGACACTAAGTTTCAAGTTTAGTCAACTACTTTGCGGGTTGTTTTTCCACTTTCAAGGGTATTTTCGAGGAGTTGGTGATGTTCAATGGTCAAGTGATCTACTTATTACAAGACAAATCAAGGAGAGTCTGCAAGCAGTGGGATCTACTTATCTAGAGACTCTGAATAGGTATTTTGAAGAGTTCATATTGAAGATGAACCAGAGAACAAGGCTATCAAGTAATCTAGTTAAGAAGTATGAAGATGATATTTAGTTCACGATCAAAGTGGATCATTGCATAATGGAAGCGGGTGAGCCAAGAAAAGAGAAAGTTGAGCCTATGGGCTATGAAGTGGTGAATAACATACTCATTGGGTATGCCTTTACCCTACTTGCTTCACTGCTTGATCCAAAGAAGAAGAGGACTAATACCTATTCTGAGAGAGTTAATCCTACTGAAGTACCGCAGTAGATGAAGAAGAAAGTTGTGCCATCAGCATTAGTACCGGTTACATCTATTGCTAGTCCAAAAGTGACCAAGAGGTCACCAACCAAGAAGAAATCGGAGTCTATTCTGCCAAAGGTATTTGAGAGGAAGAAAAACAACCAAGAATGGAGCACAAGATTTAGTAGACAGTGAATCAAAAGATGAAATGAAGAAGGTGAGGTAATCGAGTAAGAAGACCAAGCTAACCAGTAATGTACCTATAACCTCTACACCAGTAAATTTACACATTGCTTCTTACAAGCCTATGACACATTATCAAAGGACTATAAAGAATATTAGAAGGAAAATTCTTGATGATCTTAACGATACTGAAAAGCAGGAGGTAGAGAAAGAACTCATTAAGTATTTATGTGATAATGATCAGTCTCCAACTAATATTAAACTTATAATTTCTAATTATTTGTATAATTCTTTGGACAATAAATGGCGCATTGTCATTGAAAAGGCAAAAACAATTAGGGAGAAAATTTTTTCTCAATATTTTCTAGATGCTTCCAATTCTAAATTATTTGAGATTCTTGATCATTACAAAGGAACCTTTTTCATGAGAAGGAGAAGACTTTAATTATTTGGAGGTAAAATATCTGAAGTAGAAAAGAACACTCATCTACAGGCTCAAGAATCTATCAAAATGCAAAAGGTATGTGAAACAAATATACAGGCTAAGCAAGAGTCTGACCTATCAAAATAAAAACTAGATGAAACCTTCAATGATTAGAGAGAAAGAGTAGGTGAGCTAAATGATCCTATTGATGTGGATGCATTAGATGCTGAAGGTACTAAACTGGAGGAAGATAAGAAGGAGAAAGCAGAGAAAGAGAAAGAGAAGGAGAAAGCGGAGAATGAGAAAGTGGATAAAGAGAAAGAAAAGAAGGAGAAAGTGGAGAAGGAGAAAGCAGAGAAGGAGAAAGAAAAGAAGGAGAAAGTGGAGAAGGAGAAAGCAGAGAAGGAGAAAGCGAAGAAGGAGAAAGCAGAGAAGGAGAAAATGGAAAAAGAGGAGAAAGAGAAGGTCGACAAGGAGGCCAAGGAGAAAGAGAGCAGGAGAAGAAGAAATAAGAGGAGATCAAAACAAAGGAAGGTGAACAGACTTTTGAGACTCCCAAGGCCACCAGAGATCAAGTTCAAGCTAAATAGGTTGATCCCACCAGTCACAGTGAATTGACTCTTGCATGTCTTACCAAATCTGTAGATGAAAATGAGCTACTTAGAAGTATTCAACTCGCTCAAGAAAGATTGGAGGAACTAAGAAATAAGAAAGAAAAAGATGTTATTCAATTTGTTGTTGATACTCTGTCAAACTTTGTCCCTGATACTGATCTTTCTAGTACCAATTCCGCACTAGCCCAGTTGAATCTTCTATGCACAATAGTGGGTGACCAAGTGCAATCATTGGAAGATGCTGCTCAGGCAACTGTAGAGAAAAAGCATGAAAAGGAACTAAAAGTTGCATTGGTGAAGCAATTTAATGAAGACAAAGACAAGCTGATCCATCAGAGAGATGATATCAGTCTGGCAATGGCTGAAGGACATAAACTTTTGAGCAAAATCTATCAGCCCAATCTATTTTGTGATGATTCTATGAAGAAGAAAGGTCAACTCCAATTGGAGTTAAAGTGGTATATGGAGACCTTCAAAGTGCCATATGATTCCTTCACAGTGTATGGGCAAACTATACAGACTCACAAGCAAGAGACTGACAGGATTGATTCAGAGATCTACAAGCAAACTCAAAATCTACAGGAGCTTCAGTTGCTTTTATTACCTAAGTTGTAGATTCTTTATAAGTTCTTCTGAACATGGATGACATTATTGTCACTCAAAAAATGAGCACTATAGATGCCATGGAGGAGCTAGCATTCCAGATGAAGACTCAAAGTGAAATTGCTGCCTCACTCCTAGATACTTGGTCTACAGAGATGAAGGAATTTCTGAAAAACTTTAAATTCATTTTTGAGAAGTTTTACTCATTATTGTCATAAAAATATACATTGTTTTCATGTTATGCAATATGATTTTTGTAAATCTCTGCAGCATGTTTGCATTACTTTGTCATTTCTAGCAAAGGGGGAGTGGTATTGCATGAAAATTTTATGCAAATGAAAGTAGTACATGCTTTTAATATTGGCAAAGGGGGTAGTGTATATGCTTAGGGGGAGTAATTTTGATTATGGCATCATTTTTTTTTTGTAAGCACTTAGATGTCAAATTTTCCTAAGTGATGCCATCAATGCCAAAGGGGGAGATTGTTGGCATTTTGAGGATGTTTGTACCTAGTTGTGATTGTCATAGATGAACACACACTTATTTGTCATATGAGTTATTCTCAACTAGTAGTATGTGATGTATTGTTCAAACTGGTATTATATACCATTGAATGCATAGTCTTTGTTTGTAGAATACTATCGGTGTTTGCAGAAGTAGCTTACCGGTCAAAGCATGACCGCAGACCTCAGATGTTATGAAGACCCCAAGTGACAACCAATCTTTTTAAGATCGGAACACTATGTTCCTTTTTACCATCCTTTGTTTGTAATTTGATAATCAGTATACTTTGTTTTGTTAACTGAAAAACTTGTAAAGTGTGATGAGTTATCATCCACCGACACCGACGTGGTGATTCTGTGTCGTGTTACAAATTGTGTCTAGATGCACTATACCTAGGAAATTGTAATCTAATCTCATTGGATTGACATGAAATTAGATTCCTATATGAGGACATCATGTCTAGGGTGTTGAGAGTGAAGCGTGGTGTGTAAGATTAGGTCTTTGCAAAAAGGGTACCTTGTGATAGAGATTGAACATGCGAAGGACAAAAGACTGAAGTAATTCTGCAATGCATTAACAAAGAGAAATGAAGGATCTAACTAAGCATTATGTGCTACTTTCTATATCACTTACTTGTTGATTACTAATCTCTTTGACAGAAACCCTTAACCGGGTAGGCTCAGTTAAGCCTATTCTAAATCCTCTAATAAGGTGGTTCACAATTGTGGACCTAAAATCTTTTAACAGGGTAGTCTTTAACATGACTTAGTTCCTAACAACGATCAGGATTCCTAACATGATTTGTTCTGGTAAAGAACATTTTAAGGCCTTAACCGGCCTGACCTTAACCGATCAGGTTGCTATTATGTAGATAGTAGACTTGTGAGTTTTACTCACCGTGGTTTTTCCCATTTGGGTTTCCACGGCAAAATATATTGTGTTATGGTGATTGTGTTATTGTGGGTGAATGCTTTATTTTCTATTTGGCTTGTTTGTGTATTAACCGGTTTGTTGTTTAAAGGGCTATGCCAGTTTGTACTAAAATTTCTTAAGTATTTGGTAAGGTTTTTGGGTATTCTAATTCACCCCCTCTTAGTATTCATCAAAATATATGTTTAACCTAGATTCTATTGATTTGATGACAACAACCATGATTCAAAATTCCTAATACTTGACTAATTAAATGATAGTAGATGGAGAAAAATGTTTGTTTTTAAGTGACACACACAACCTTTGTAGATCTCTTAAATTGTGTTTCTAGTGATATCTCTAGCTACAAACCAAACTGACATTGCAAGTACAATAGTTATTTTTTATAGTAGCCAAAATATATATACTAAAGAGACCTAAATTCTATGTTGAAAGTTCTAGGAACTAGGAAGGACAACAGAGAGTGGGGGGATGAATCAATTGCCAGTAAATTACAACCCAAAACCAATTATTCCAACTTAAAACTTAGTGCTGGTAAAACAAACTTAATGCTGGTAAAACACATTAATAGTTATAGCTATACCAGTATAGCTTAATGCATAAAACAAAAATAGAATCAACATTCACAACACATGACACAAATATTTTGACATGGAAACCCTGTAAGGGGAAAAACCATGGTGGGAAACCTTACCCACAATCAGATGATAATACTGTAGATAGTAAGTGATTACAATAATGGGGTCTGCACATGCAAAAAGGCCAACCACCTAGATCTCACTACTCAATCACAAAATAGGAGTCACATTGACTACAATTGGATGGTTATATCCAATAACCATGTACTGCTTTAATATAGCATCTACAATGCTGGATTCAATACTAGTTTAAGCTCTGACCATGAGTGCCAAACACCTTGATAACCTTTCCTTCAACCTTCAAATAATATCTATGTGATTTGCACAAGGATCTTCTCTTCACAATGATCTTCAATATTCATATACAATCATAATATTCTCATACATATTCCAAAAAAGATCTTACAATTATTTATACAAAACCTAAGACCTCATGATAAGGTCGGCTCCCTAAAGATATTACAATTAAATGAATTACAAAATAAGTCTTGATGTGATACAATATGTCAGCTCAATACATTTACACATTAATCAATCAATAAACCATTTCCAAAACATGTCATGCTGATCTAGAACATGATATCTTGTTTCGGTGCATAACTTGGACCTATCTATTGATAAAAGCAAATATGTGAACCCGATCAGACCAATAAGAAAAACACCAAATTCAAACATCCAATCCATGTCTTCAACATAACCAAATTATCCCTAGATGATAACAAGTCATCATCAACTTCCTAAGCTGTCGGTGAAACATATACTAGTGACTATGCATAAGCCAATATCCATGTTGGGACCACAATGTGTCAGTTCAACAATAAACCAATATAACTAGAGCACGAAATCAACAATGTAGACCTCCAGAAAGATAAGTGTTGACATCAATGACAAAACGAATGCAACACATGATGAAGTCATCCATAATCCCAACAAACTCCCCCTTTGGCATTGATGGCAACACTAGATGGAAAAAAATCTAATGCCAAAAGCAGAATGTGAAATATCATCAACCTCCCAAAATAGATCAATACAAATTTCTATACCAAATACATCTCTTCTCAAGAATACATCTCTCCCCAAAGTATAATGTGTTTCCATAGATATCTCTCCCCCTTTGACATCAAATGTCACAGCAGTTAAGATTCAAAAATATTAACATAACATACAACTAACTACTCCCCCTGAGCAGTAGCTCTCCTTCATCAAAGCTGAAAAAATGTTTTTCTGTTAGTTCCTGCTGATTTGATGCCAATCTTCATCATTCAAGTCTCTATCGGTGGGGAAATTACCCCAAGCTGCTCTTTGAGATATTCAAATGTTTCTTTAGGCAAAGGCTTTGTAAAAATATTTGCAATTTTCTCTTTAAATAGTATTCACATTAACCAATCTCACTTCATTTGCTTCAACATTCTCTTTCAGAAAATTAAACTTAATAGAAACATGCTTTGTTTTAGAGTGAAATATTGGATTCTTTGATATATCAAATGCTATTCAATTATCACAATGAATGATTATTGGTTCTTTGCATTTTACCTTTATATCCTTCAACATTTGCTTAATCCATAATACCTAAGTGCAATGAGTTGTTGCTGCAACATATTCTGCTTCTACTATAGATAATGATGTACAAGTCTACTTCTTGCTGATCCATGAAATTAACCTTCTGCAAAGAAACAATGCACCACCAGTGGTACTCTTTCTATCATCCACATCTCCTACCCAATTTGCATATGTATATGCACATAACTCAAAATTTTCATTCTTAGGATACCACAAAACCAAGATTTGATGTGCCTTGTAGGCACCGAAAAATCCTTTTTACTGCACTTTCACAATTTTCTTTAGGATTGCTTTGAAATTTACATACAATGTACACATTGCATTCATTATATCAAGTCTGGTTTGTGTCAAATATAGTAATCCTCCAATCATAGATTTGTACCTTGTCAGATTAATAGGAGTTGAATCATCCTTTAATGTCAATTTATCAGTTGAAGTCATAGGAGTGCTTAGCGGTTTGGAGTTTTCCATACCAAATTTCTTCAAAAGTTCCTTCAAGTATTTTGTTTGACATATGAATATACCTTTATCTATTTCAGAAATCTGCAAACCTAGAAAAAGTTTTATCTCTCCAATCATAGACATTTCAAATTCTTCCTGCATCTTGTTAGCAAAGTCTTTACATAAGTCTTCTTCACCTCCAAAAATGATATCATCCACAAATACTTAAATAACCAAAATGTCATCAAAGGTAATCTTGTAATACAAATTACTGTCAACATTACCTTTAGTATAACCAAGCTTTAAAAGATATTTATCTAGTCTAGCATACCAAGCTCTGGGAGCTTGCTTCAATCCATTTAAATCTTTCCTTAACCTGCAAACCATATCCTTATCACCTGTTAATGAAAATCCATCAAGTTGTTCAATGTAAACTTCTTCTTCAAGATCTCCATTCAAAAATGCATATTTTACATCCATCTAATAAACTTTATAGTTCTTATGAGCTACAAATGCAAGAAATAATCTAACTGCTTCAATTTTGGCTACTGGTGCAAAAGTTTCATTATAATCAATTCCTTCTTTCTGAGAATAACCTTTAAAAACTAATCTTGCTTTTTTTTTTATTACTTCACCATCTTCATTAAGTTTATTTCTAAATACCCATTTAGTTCCAATTACATTTTTGTCTTTAGGCTGGGGAACTAATGTCCAAGTATTATTGTTTTCAATCTATTCTAATTCATCTTCCTTTGATTTTATCCAATGTTTATCCTTACATGCTTCATTAACTAATGTTGGTTCAACTTGAGAAATTAAACATGCCTCTTTATTTGCCAATCTTCCTCTAGTCATAACACCTTGATTTTTATTTCCAATTATTTGATTTTTTGAATGATTCAATCTTACGTACCTAGGTTTATTTTCATTTCTAATTTCAGGCTATTGTTCTTCAGTCATAGTTGAGTTTTCTGATGATGCTAGTGTACTGGTTCTTCACTTTGTTCTAGTGCAATCTATGCCAGCTCATTTATAATCATTTCTACTATCGGTCTAGAACCTACAGATCTTGATTCTCCTCTAAAATGTTCATCTATCTTCACATTATTACTTTCAATGATTTTATGCAATCTTTTATTATAACATCTATATGCCTTTCTTCTAGTTCAATAACCATGAAATATTCCTTCATCACTTCTAGGATCAAATTTTCCAATAAACTTATCTCTCCTATTATAGCATTTGCTTCCAAATATTTTGAAGTATTTAAGAGTAGGAGTATGACCAAACCATAGTTCATAAGGGGTCTTACCGGTTTCACCTTTGATGTGAACTCTGTTGAAAGTATAAACTGATGCATTCATTGCTTCTCTCTAGTACACATGAGGTAGATTTGCTTCCATTATCATGGATCTTGTTGCATCTAGTATAGTTTTGTTCTTTCTTTCCACAACTCCATTCTGCTGAGGTGTCTGGGATGCTAATAGTTGTCTTTTGATTCCATTCTCCTCACAAAATGCATTGAATTCCTTAGATGTAAATTCTCCTCCTTGATTAGATCTTAAACATTCGATTTTATTGCCGGTGTCATTCTCTACCATTTCCTTGTACATCTTGAATCTCCCAAAAGATTATGATTTCTCCCTAAGAAAAGTAACCCAACACATTCTAGAATAATCATAAATTATTAGCATAAAGTATCTATCACCTTGAAGGCTCCTTGTTCTTGCTAGACCACATAAACCAGTATGAATTAAATAAAGAACAATATTGGATTTCTAATAAATTCTCTTAAATGTTGTTCTAACTTGTTTTCCCATTTGACATTCTTTACATACCGGATTATGAGTTTCACAATCTTAGGTAAATCCCTTACTGCCTTAGTTGAACTAATCTTTACAATGCAATCAAAATTCACATGATACCAACTTTCATCAATGTGTGCAATCAAACATGTCTTATCACTAGTATTCAAATGGAAGATATTACCTTTAGTCTGATTACCAGTTGCAATTTCCAATCCAGTTCTATTTATAATTTTGCATTTTCCATTCTTGAATTGTAATTGAAATCATTTTTCCACTAACTAACCAACACTCAAAATATTATTCTTTAAACCTTAAATATAGTAAACATTGTAAGTATTATGCTTACCATCGAAAGATATAGTGTCTCTTCCTTTGATTAAACAAGCTTTGTCATCTCCAAATCTTACTAGTCCTCCATGAATTTCCTATAATGATAAAAAAATTTGGTGCAGGAGCACCCCTTCAACATGATCATTCAAGCTTAGAGGAGGAAGTATAAGACCTTGAACATGTCTTAGGATTTTTCCTTGTGTTTTCAATTATGCATTTTGTGTTTGTAATAAAAGACAACATCTTGTGAGCCAAACTCCTATTTTGGCACCTTGATAGGCCAATTAGGATTTTTGGACAAAATGTGACTAAATATGTTTAGGATAGGTTTGTCCTAGTGATTTTAGCTTTTTTATGTTCTTCTAGGGTGTTTAGAGGTGTTATTCTTGACCCAAGTCATTCAAGTGAAAGAAATGGCATTTTTGACAACTTTGTCAAAAGTTGTCATGAACAACTTTGAGCAACTTTTTGAATTTTTGTTGGTTTAACTCCTCCAACAGATCTAACCTATTTTTTTTGGTTGGTATTACTTTTAGGGGGGTATAAACACCTTGAGGACACAATTCCCAAGAAGATACTATATGGAGGAAGTATCTATGCTTGTAAACAATAAGAAATTATGAGTTTTTCCTACAAACTGTGAGTTTCTGGTACGGAGTACGGAGTTGTATGGATTGGGACCAATCCCTAATATTGTGACTTTGTTAGTATAGTGAGTTACCAATCTTCTAGCCTTGATTTTAGGTCTTCATTGTTTATTGTGCTCCAAACATCTTAGTTTTGTTGTAGGTACCCGAAAAACAAGGGTTTTGTCTTCCCATGGCCATAACTTGCAACCTGTTAATCTAGAAATCATAGCAGTGGATGGGATGAAGTTTGGCCTATGTATTCTATGATTCCAAAGGTATTTTTTAGGAGGATAAAGGGAGATGTGTGTTTGGCGAGTCCCTAGGTAGACATCTCTATGTGGCTACCTAGTTCTTAGACTGCAATGTTTACCCTAGAAGACAATTGGTGATGATTCCAGGCGTGTAACCCTAGAATCTATAATGGTTTATGGTTCCCCACATACCCATGTGGTTGTGCTTGTATTGTGTGTTCATTCTGATATAGCTGCTTCACAAATGGAGACCTAATTAGCCCTTTAGGACAGTCGATCATCACTGGGTTCAGACCTTTCCTTGTCAGATCTTGACCTGTCCTTTTTGGGGACTGTGTAAGACCATAAAGGGTATTTCAATATATGATTCATTTGCTAGGGTATTTGGTAAAGTTTAGATTTGACATCCCATTACCCATCTCAAAGGGCTACAAGCAAATAGGTTTAATTGTGAAGGTGTCATAAGGAAGTGGGTTGAATCCTTGAAACTAGTGTTTAGTTTGGTCCATGTGAGTGTTGTATGATCCAAAATAGGTTTTGTGTAGTTCAAGAACCTTAGGAGGCTTCATGATGCACATTGGAGCAAATTAACCAATTTGAGTAGTATGAATCTTGGAGTTAGATGAGGAATTGGAACTAAGATTGTAGAGTTGTGCCTTGTAGGATCCTAATGGTGTGTTGAGGGGTCTGTGTCATACATCCTAAAGTGTTTGAAATGATACAAGGAGGCCTCTACATCAATTTTTTCTTTTATCACCAGTCATATGATGTGGGCATCCACTATCAATGATCCATTCATCTTTTTCTTCAATTTTTGTTGCTAATGCCTGCTCTATCAGTTTGACAATAGGTGTCGGTTAATGTTCTTTGATTGCAACAAATTTGCATCCACTATCTATTTGATATTTATCTAAATCATCTATAACACCTTCATCTACATAGTAACATGACTTATCTCTATTTTTCTTAATCTGTATCTCTAATATTCAGGGTTAGGCTTATATGTTCTCTTAGCTTTCTCTCTTAGTCTTGCATGTCTATTAGGATACCTAGATTCCATATGATCAATTTTATTGCAATTAAAGCATTTGAAAGGTGCTTTACCTTCATACTTACTTCCTGCTGGACCTTTAGGCATCTTCCTTACAAATAGTGCTTCAAGTTCTTCAAGTTCTTCATTTTCTCTCCTGATATCTTCAAGTTCTTTTGCATAAAGTGATTTCCAATCAAATTTGTCAGATGATGATGATAATGTTGCTGCTGATGATGATTCTTTGAAAGCTATATCAGTTTTGACTATAGCGACAAGACCAAATTCTTCAAGCTCAAATGTTGAAAGTTTTACAACCAAGGTATCTCTAGAAACTGATGTATTAGGCATTATTCTCAACTCATTAATAGTAGTCACTTTCATTTTATAAGCTGGTGGAAAAGCTCAAAAAACTTTAGAAACAATTTCATCTTCACTTAAAGATCCACCACACCATTGTATTCCTAAAACAACTTCATTAACTCTTTCCATAAATGCAGAAATTCTTTCATCTTTTTCCATTTTTATATTTTCATACCTAACTCAGTAACATTCCATTTTTGCAATCTTGACAGTGGTATCTCATTCATTCGATCTTTCCAGTTTATCCCAAATATCATTTGTAGTAGATTGGTCTAATAATCCCATGATTTATTGATCTGATAATGCGCTCAAAAGTGCTTCTCTTTCTTTGCAATCATTCTCCAAGTCTTTAGCCAATGTCGGTGAATGAGGGTGATTCTAAGTAGGACCAACCTAGCTATTCTTTGTAGCCTCCCATATATATCTTCCAATGTAGTTCAGATGTGTTTCCATTCTGATCTTCCATATACCATAGTTAGCTCCATCAAGTTTAGGACTGTCCTTCCTAAAGATATTTGCTGCCATAGGATCTCCTCAAGCTATTAGGCTTCTACAAAAAGAGGACTAAGATCTCATACCAATTGTTAGGAACTGGGAAGGACAACTAAGAGGTGGGGGTGAATCAAATGTCAATAAATTGCAACCCAAAACCAATTATTCCAACTTAAAACTTATTGTCGGTAAAAGAGATTAATAGTTATAGCAGTATCGATATACCTTAATGCATGAAACAAAAAGAGAATCAAAATCCACAATACATGCAACAAATATTTTGATGTGGAAACCTTGTAAGGGGAAAAACTATAGTGGCAAACCTTACCCACAATCAGATGACACTACTACAAATAGTAAGTGATTACAATAATGGGGTCTACACATGCAGAAAGGCCAACCGCCTAGAGCTCACTGCTCAATCACAAAATAGGAGTCACACTGACTACAATTGGATGGTTAAATCTAATAACAATGTATTTCTTTAATATAACATCTGCAATGTTGGATTCAATATTGGTTTAAGCTCTAACCATGAGTGCCAAACATCTTCATAACCTTTCCTTCAACCTTCAAATAATATCTATGTGATTCACACAAGGATCTGCTCTTCACAATGATCTTCAATATTTGCGTAAACTCATAATATCCTCATACATCTTTCAAAAAAGATCTTACAATTATTTATACAAAACCTAAGACCTCGTGATAAGGTCAGCTCTCTAAAGATATTACAATTAAATCAATTACAAAATAAGTCTTGATGCAATACAATATTTCAGCTCAATACATTTACACATCAATCAATCAATAAACCATTTCCAATATGTGTTGTGGTGATCTAGAATATGATATCTTGTACCAGTGCATAACCTGGACCTATCTGTTGGTAAAGAGAAATATGTGAACCCGATCAGACCAATAAGAAAAACACCAAATCCAAACATCCAATCCATGTCTTCAACATAACCAGAAGATCTCCACATGATAATGTTGGCAAATGCACACTCTAAAGAGAAATTTTAGGTGATTGAAGGTATTTCCATTGATGGGAACCTTGCAATCATGTGATATTGGTAGGAAGACACAGGCACTAGCACCGACAGACTCTACACCAGCATACAGTACACCGGCACCAAAAGGAAGAATATCGACACCCTGGCCGATAACAATTTTGTATTAATATATTTTGTAATTAATTGTAAAATCTTTTGTAAGCCGGCATGGTGGATTGTAATATGACTCATATATGTATGATATCATTGTAAATTATTGGAAGTAGAGATATGATGTGAAATATGAATAGAAGGTAGCATACCTAATATGTGAATTATTGGATAAGGGTTTATGTATGTAGCATAGCTTAAATTGGTACTGAATCTAGCATAGCAAATGCTAATCTGAAGAAGTACAAGATATTGGGTTTGTATAATCCATTTTTGTAAGTTAGTGTGACTTCCTTTGTATTTGAGCAATGAGCTCTAAGCACTTGGCCTTCTTGCATGTGCAGGCCCCTATTGTAGCAGTAATATTCTCTTATTGGCTAGTAAGGGAATATTATGGGTCACAAATCCCACTGAGGTTTTTCCCACCCCAGGTTTCCTCATTAAAATATTGTGTTATGGTGTTCTTTTCATGTTGTGGTTATTATTCTTATTTGCTGCATTATTTCTACTTTACTGGTACACAATTTTAATATGACTTTCATGTTATAAGTTAAGAAAATTTATATACCGATAAGATACTGATTCACCCCCCCATTTCAGTATCTTTGGGAATCCTAACAATTGGTATCAGAGCTTGGTCCTCTATTTTCAAAAGCCTAACAACTTGACAATGATCTTGACATCGGTAGAGATGGAAAACTTTAGTAAGCAATTGGAAACAACTCTTTCAGACTATGATGTAGAAAAAGTAAAGAATATCAAACTTGAGGATGGTTTAAAGGCTTCACAGGGTATTATTCAAGCACTTCAAGAGAATTTTACTATTCCAAGAAACAAGAGAAGAGAACTTTGTGAAAAGATGTAGAATAATGAAGATGAAAAGGAAACTATTAATGATCTGGTGAACAATCTAAGACAAGAAAACACTTCAATGAAGAATGAGATGCAAGATATGACTATGAGATTTTGTAAAGAAAATGAAAATTGGAAGAATGAAGAAGAATTGGTTAGAAGGTTGGATGATGCTAGAAATGAAAACACAAGACTCGGTCATGAAAATGATATGTTGAAAACAGATCTAATGCATACACAAAATCACAAAACTAAACTCATGAGATAGAAAGAAATGTTGGAGAATGAACTGACAGCTACAAATCAACACAAGGAGAAATTCAAGAAAAGTTCAGAAGAAATTGGTGACATGCTAAAGAATCAGAAACCTAATGGTGATACAAATGGACTTGGCTTTGAAGTTGGTGAAAGCTCTGGTGCTACAAACAATCATGATCATAGAAAACCGATAAGACAACCTAATGCCTACAAATTTAATGGGAAATGCTTTAACTGTAACAAGTATGGTCATAAAGAAAATCAGTGTAGATCTAGAAATTATCAGAACACTAATACACCCATCGGTCAATGTTTTAAATGCAACAAAGTTGGTCATAATTTAGAAAATTACAGAATGAATGTAAGATGTTATGTTTGTGGAAGATTTGGACACTTATCTAATCAATGTAGAACACATACCAGCATAGGATATAGGAAAGCTATTCAGAAAAACAATGTGACTTGTTATGCCTGTAACAAGATTGGACATATTGCAAAATTTTGTAGAAGCAATTCCCCACCAAAAAGTAACAAAAGTCCTAGTTTGAAAGGTAAAGAAAAGGTTGAAGAGGTAAAACAAGAATTCTCAAAATAGTGGATCAAAAAGTCAGATCAGAATATTGATGGGAATACTCCTCCACTGGTAGAACAGAGTAACACTCCATCGGCAGAAGACTCTTCATCTAACTGAAGGAAAATCCCTGAGGTTTAGCAACAAAATGAAAAAACATGCTATTATTCCCTCGGTTAATGGTGAGAATTTGAAATTACTTCTATACTGGCAGATGAGCTAAGTTGTGACTTAACCGGTGAGTAATAAATGTGGTAGTTGGAGAAAATAACCTTATAAAGAAAGTGTTTTGGCTCCTTTTTTTCACCGAGCATTCAAATCTTTGAGAGTGTGAAAATTCCCGAGCGAAGGTATCCCTAGCGAAGAAGTGAAGTAGTTCATCCAAGCATTCATCCTAGAGGAAAATTAAGGTATTTATAGCTATGGCATCTTCATCCACTCCTAAATTTATTGCAAATCCTACTATTGTTGAGGTTGTTAAGCGCCCTAGACCCATATTCAAACTGGTTCCTGAAATTGCGAAGAAAGATGATAGCATAGGTGCATTTTCTCAAATTCCTAAGGGAGTAGTATATTTTGAAGACCCTAGGATGTATATACATTATCATATAGAGGAAATAGGTGATGATGAGATCAAAAATATGTATAGGACTGTGATTTGTGATGAGTCTAGAAATATCAAGCCGAAACATAAGATAGTGGAAACCCTAGGTTTTACTGAAATCCTTAGTGTCCTGGATTTTCCCAAGGATATTATAAGGATTGTGTTAAGAAGAGTTCATGGTGAATTCTTCTGGTTGGATTCAATCCATAAAATCACAAAGGAAGGCATTAATGAGTAATAGGGTTACCTTCCACCGGTAGTAGACCTGACAGAACAAAGAAGGTCTCAAATGACACAGTGATAAACCTAACTGGTGCAACATTCAACAAAAGGTCTCTAAGGGTAAACAATGTAAAAGACATCAATGTCAGATTTATCAGTATAATCTTAGGTTATAAAGCTACACATGCAAATAGGTTGAACTCAGTTTCTAGCCTATGTATCAAAAGTGCCTATGATATGGTTAATGATAATGATAGAATAGATGTATGTGAATGGCTCAAAGATGAATTGATAGACAATCTAGGGAAAATTAAAAGAGATAAGAAATGAACATTCAGATTTGGAAACTTGCTTGTTTGTCTAATGCTGTAGATAACTAAACAAGTACCTGGTATTGGTGCAAGAGATTTTGGTTTTGACATTCTAGTAGGAAAACAAGTGTTGGATCTATTGAGCACCATGGGAGATAACAGGGAGAAAAAATTAAATGAATACTTTCAAGCATTAAAGGCTCGAATGAAAAGTAGAGTAAGACTGTCACAAGCCACTGTGGACAAATGTTAGAAAGAAATCTATTTTGTAATCAAGAAAGATGAAATTTGGATGTAGGTAGTTGTTCCTAGAACTATCAAGGTAACTGAAATGGGATATGAAATAGATGACAATATTATTGAAACCTGTGCAAAAGCCCTCCTTGAAGCACCCAAGGAACCTATTGAGAAAGTTTTTGGAAATGTTGAAACAATAGAAAGTGGAATTCAGTCTAGAAAAAGGGTTAAGAAAGTTGAAGCAACAATGAGGAAAGGAACCCGACAGGAAAAAGAAATTAAGGAAGATGTACTGAAACAAACTAGTATAAAAGAAAGTGAGTTGGAAGGACTTCAATCGGAAGCTCATCTTTCACCAATTGGAACCTCCTCTGAGAGTGATATATCGATAGTATTTAAAAGGGTAGAAAGGAAAAGAAAACCCTCACTGGTACCCTCACCTACACCAAAGAGAACCAGACCAAAACAACAGGTAGTAAGGCCTCTAGTAAAGAAAATGACTCCTAAGAAAAAGAAGGTAAAACAACATATTGCTCCATTGGATAAACTATTCAGTGAAATAACTGAAGATGGAAAATTGAAGAACATTGGCAAAATGTACAAAACACTATCAACAGATGACAAGGAAAGCATAGAGAACAATGTAATTTTACACTTAGATATTCATAAGAAATTTTTGATGCAAGGTGTTGATGAAATACCAAATGATCTATATAGGAGATTAGAAGCTAGAAGATTAGCCATCATTGAGCTGGACAAGAAAATTAAGATTGAAAAATTACTTGCAGTACATCCAGTCAACTCAACTGATGAAATAGATAAACTTATCAGTGAAGCAAACCAGATAGTATTCTCCACTACTCACCGGCATGTAGTACTGATGATAGGTAGAGTGAACGAAGTCTCTGAGGAAACAACAGATGCATGGGATATATTCTTTGTGGAAAAAGAAAAATAGGAAGAATTACTCAGACCAAAGACTATTAAAGTATATAAAAAGGACAAGGATAAGGGGAAAGGTAAGGTAGGTGGTCCTCAAAGCATTAAAATAACTGATAATGTTCCCCCACCTCCTTTATATCCTCTAGTGGAGTATGGAGACTCCACTAGAGGATACTAATACTGAGTCTGAAGTTTTGTATACTATAAATATAGACACCCAAGAAGTAAATGTTGTGGTTGATAGAGAAACCACTGAGGGCAAGAGGAAAGATGTGATAAATGAGTCACTAGCTATAGAGGTTGAGATAAGCATAGAAAAACCTACAGAGCAACCGACAGAGGATACCATTGAGAAACTGGTAGATACAACTGAAAAACCATCAGAAGAACCGACAAAGGAAATTACAGAGGTACAAACTGAGACTACACCTAAGAAACTGGCAGTTGAAAGCTCATAGAAACCTTCTGAGAAATAGATGAAGAAACTGGAATAGGTATAGGTTGAGGCATAGGTTCAGATAGAAATAGTGCCACCAGCCAAAACTGAAAAGCCCAAACCTTTGTTAATAGAAATGCAAACACAGATTAACCTACCAAATGTCAAATCAAGCAAAGTGATTACTACAATTGGTAGCATGGATATTGTGAGAATAGTTGGAAAAACATTTGGTACTTCTATGATAGAATTCAAACCTACAAATGTAACATAAGTCTTATTGGATTCAATAAAGAAGATCACAAAATGTAATGTAAAAGCCTATAAGGCTATTGATGATGCAATTCCCATTCTTAAACTAATAGCACCAAATGCATTCTTGATAATAAGAATTCTTTAGGTAAAGTAGACACATTGTCTAAGTTCATCACCGACAACATATTGACTATTGATCAAATAAATGAGGATACATTTAAGGAGAAAATGATTAAGGAAAAAGAGAAATTCTTTGAGGAAATTGTGAAGAAGAACAAAGAGAAAATGGATACCCTATTACTGAAACTTGGAGAGATAATTTTTGACTTCAAGAAACTGTACAGAGACACTTGTAAAACAAACATTCTAACAGAGGATCTAGACAAGGAAATCAACAAAGCACAAGATGAGATAAACAATATTGCTGACAATCTGATAGGTACATCAGACTCATTTTTGGAGATAGAAAAGCAAATTGCTAAGCTAGAAGAGAAAATCAATAAGTTAGAAAAGGACAAAGAAAGAGTAAAGGATAAAGCAAAGGACTTAAAATGTAGACTTTGTCCAAAACTAGATTACCTCATTTCTTTGAGAAAAGAAATATCCGAGGCTCTGGTTCTTGGGCTGAAGACACCGGAAGAGAAAATGCACATACTCACCAGTACAATGCAGAGAACACAAGAGGCAATACAAGACAAAAAAAGATTCAGCGGTAGTATAAACTTGTTTTTGACAGATATTTTTCAGATTGTAACCCACCGGTTACAAGAATCCAAGCAGGACTCCACTGACAGCGAATGACAGCCTTTGTCATTAATGTCAAAGGGGGAGTAGTGTGATGAGAAAAATGGTCAGAAGGAAGTAGATATTATCTGCTTAGGGGGAGCATACATTTTTGGACTTCAATTTTTGGATACATTCTTGAATTTTTCTCATGAGTGTTGCCATTAATGTCAAAGGGGGAGATTGTTGGCAAATGCACACTCCAATGAGAAATTGTAGGTAATTGAAGGTATTGTCATTGATGGCAACCTTGCAATCATGTGATACTAGCAGGGAGACACAAGCACCAACACCACCAGACTCTACACTGGCATACAATACACCGGCACCGAAAGGAAGAATACCGACACCTTGGCCAACAATAATTTTGTATTAATATATTTTGTAATTAATTGTAAAATCTTTTGTAAGATGAGATGTCAGATTGTAATATGACTCATTAATGTATGAGATCATTGTAAATTATTGGAAGTAGAGATATGATGTGAAATATGAATAGAAGGTAGCAAACCTAATATGTGAATTATTGGATAAGGGTGTATGTATGTAGCAGAGCTTAAACTGGTACTGAATCTAGCATAACACATGCTAATCTGAAGCAGTACAAGATATAGGATTTGTATAATCCATTTTTGTAAGTTAGTGTGACTTCCTTTATATTTGAGGAGTGAGCTCTAGGCACTTGGCCTTCCTGCATGTGTAGGCCCCTATTGTAGCAGTAATATTCTCTTATTGGCCAGTAAGTGAATATTGTGGGTCACAAATCCCACCGAGGTTTTTCCCACACTGATTTTCCTCGTTAAAATATTATGTTATGGTGTGCTTTTCATGTTGTGGTTGTTATTCTTATTTGTTGCATTATTTCTGCTTTACCGATACACAGTTTTAATATGCTTTTCATGTTATAAGTTAAGAAATTTTATATACCGGTCAGATACTGATTCACCCTCCCCTCTCAGTATCTTTGGGAGTCCTAACAGATAACAAGTCATGATCAACTTCCTGAGCTACTGGTGAAACATATACCTGGTGACTGTGCATAAGCCAATATCCATGTCGAGACCACAATGTTTCGGTTCAACAATAAACCAATATAACCAAAGTGTCAAATCAACAATGTAGGCCTTCAGAAAGATAAGTGTTGACAGCAATGACAAAACCAATACAACACATGACAAAGTCATCCATAATACAAACATAAAGGTCCAATTGAACCAATGTAATGTAAACACTTTTTTTTGGAGTTATTTGCTCAATCACAAAAGCCGACGAATCATCTATGAGCAAACATCTTGTTAAAAATGGAGATCAAGCATGGTAGATTTTTTCAATAGCTTAATAAATTTATCACAAGATTAAACATTATGATTATATTGAATATAAAGAATGCTTATAAAATAAAAAATCTAAAACCTAGATGCAAACCTTAGGACCAAATTAAAAGAGAGGTTGATAAATGTCTTATCATAATGGATGTGACAAAATTTAATAAAGGACCTAATTATATAATTAATTATATGATTATCCTAATTAGTCTTTAAACAAAACTAAGGTGTCTAATGAACAATAGCTAATTTTAGCATCTAATACACACTCTGAAATTTGCAACAATGAGTAGTTATTAGATAGACAATAACAAATAATTCTCCTTATTATTGAAGGTTACACATTTAGAACCTTCATCATAAAAATAAAACCTTATCAACACATTACTTGAAAAATATATATCTTGAAAACAACAACAAAGAAGAAAGAAAAATAAAATTAATAGCTCTCAACTAGAAGAATGAACATTTATTTGGAAGCAATTCCAAATTTAAGGGTCTACTGCATTCCTATACATTAATTTTATTTAAATACTCTTTTGATCACCCAATTTGGGTAGTGGTGATTTTAAATGATTTCTTCTTTCAACTTTTGGGGTTTTCATTGTTTTCCTCTTGTTTGTGTTTGCAAGTTTCCCTCCATTGTATTTGGATTGATTGATTTTGTTGGGAATAGTTGCACTTATTAAATCAACTTGGAGCAATTATGCTAGTCATGGATTCTTATTTGATCTCATGTGGTCATCTTAGTAGTAATTTGGTGGAAAAATATTATGTTTCTTGATAGGTGGTGTCTCAAAATGATTCATGGATACTTTGCAGTTATTGTAGCTAAAACACTATAGTTATTTCATTGTAGTAGTTATTACATTTATATTTAATATTTTTTATTTTTTGGAGCGGATGACAACCATTTCTTCCAATTTTTAAGTGAGTATGAATCTTGAAGTTTTAAAGCTTTTTTTTACATTTTTAGTGGTTAGGATACACCTATCATAATTTTATTAAGGCCACTATAATGGGTCATATTATTATCTATTTTTTCCTATGTTATTATATCACATTCTCGTTGGCATTCTCATATTGAAAGGAGATATAATTGGTCCTTGAAATTATGTTTCTAAGTTCATCTCTTACAGGCTATGTATATACAAGCAATAACTAAACATAGTGAACAACAAGGTTAACCTTAAAATATAGTCTGTTAAAATTGTTTCTCTATGCATCCTACTCAAATATTCTCTTACTTTACAATGCTCTGTATATTGAGTTAATTGTAGCTAAAAGTATTGTAAATTCTATGCTATAAATGACCTCAAATTTTTAATCTCTTAGGTATCAAATTAGTCACTAGGTTCTCACTAGACTACACCATTAAAGAGTGCCTGTAGCTATTGTTATATGGAGTTGATGTCTTTCACTTATGTTATGAAGTTGAAATATTACTGAGGGTTTTTCATGTCCAGTGAAGTATGGGATACATTATAATCCTTTGCTAGATGTCAAATGGTATTATTGACACTCACAATGAGACTGTTCTTTAAGATAGCTTGTTAGGTCCACTTGATTGTGGTGGATGAACAAATGGTCTATGTGATATGGGTTGTTACATTCCAGTTCATGTGAAAAATAAACCTATCATCTAAAGTACTACACATGATGAGTCAAGCTCTTATACTTTTATAGGTTCTAATAAATTGTGAGCAATTCACTTTAATATATGATTGTACATTGTGAATAAAGTAAGCACAATCACATTCATCTTCATGTTTTTTATTAAAAGTGTATTTACTTTGATATATCAATTAATAAAATTCTTCATGGTTGGTTTTTATGCTTATCCCTAAATAATAATATTTATTTGTATCTTATGATGTTGATGTGATATATTTGCAGTGTCCACTTCTCTACAATGTCACTTCACTCATCTAAGAGATAATGCTCCATGCTTGCAATGCATATGATATAACAAATCAAGTTAAAAGGATCTAGTAAGAACTCTTTATGCCTTATGATGAATTCTTATGAGCTTAAAGGGCCTTGCTATAATCTGTGTTCATTAGCTTAAGGTACTCGCTCTTAATGAATCATGTTGAATTATTTAATCACAACAATGACTATACTCATTTTTTCATATTTTATAAACAATAGTAATCATTTTATGTGGTTCTATGTCAACATATAAATGAGTTAATATGAAACCAATAAAGAAATTATAAAATATACTAATATACAATCGAGAATATATCAACCTTAAAAGTTATTCCATTTTATACATTCTCATTTTTATTCTTATAATTAATAAATATTTATTATATTTTATTCCTTGGTAATATTTTTTTTCATTAATTTTAAATTGGGGGAATTGGTGAAGTTGAAGAGGATGGGAAATGGTTAGAGATAGATTAAAAATATAGTGGAAGATTTGAGAGGGATGGTTTGACAAGGATCCTAATCTGCATATGAATGATGATGAGGACATAAATTATTGTTAGTTATTTTCTAATCAAGTATGATAGGAATTAAAAAATAGATGTTTTATTATGTGTTCCAACATCCTACTATGATACTATGTCAATTTGATTCTCCATATGCAATGAAAGGTTTGGTATTGAAGAGTAAGCCATCTGAAGTGATTTCTCTATGGTAGAGTAATTGTTTGGTTTGTATTTCAACATATAGAAATATTTATTTTAATAAACACACACGAAGATTGAGATGGGGGTGAATTAGGTTGGACCTTAAAAATCTAATTTTGACCTTTAAAACTCCAAACCCAACTAAATTGTTACTACAATAATGAATCATGAATGCACAATGTAAAATAAACACATGAACACCAAATTTATGTAGAAACCCCTAAATAGGGAAAAATTATAGTGAGAATCACACTCACAATATGAATAACTGATTGAAATATTTTAGGTTCAAATCCAAGGATTTCAATGCACTTGATTGGACTGGCAAGACCAAGGCACAAAACCTTAGGGAAATATACAAGAGACTTGAATTACTGAGACTCGCTATCTTAGGGAAACATATTAAGTATTGCACAAGCTACTAAAAGGATCACACTATTTTCTAAGAGGTATAGAAAATAAAATTAAAATGAACAAGATATCCTAATCATGAAATTATGCTTGAACCATTGTGTCAAGTGACCAATGTCATGGCAAACACATCTAACATTAATCACTATCTCAAAGCACTATCATAGTAATGGTATTATCATCAAAGCTCTTCAAAAATTGTCTTTCACACTTCTACTATACCAATTTTTCTTGTTCATCATTCACATCAATTAGCACACCTAACATAAATCAACTCATACAACCACACGAACACATAAATACACACACACATACAAGATAACTCATTAAAACCCTCAACTAGGTCGGCCATAGAGGGAATATACAATACTACATAAATTAGGACATTCAAACCAATAACACATAATGTGGTCTACTCTAGGAAAAAGGTTGAACCAAATACATCACAACACATCCTTCTAAAATAGTTTCTAACAAAGAACACACACTAACACATCCTCTAGAGTTGATATTAAACAAAACCTATGAATAGACAATAAAGCACATAACCAATCAGCCTAGAAATATCGTCCAATGTAAAATAGATAATGTGGATCTATAGATGTTATGGTGGTCTCATATAAATATCCAAACTCAACCATTTATACATATTTAAATTGAAATAGAATGATCCACATAAGATAAAACACCTCTACTAGCTGAAGGCCAAAACAACTGACATCACTAAACACAAAACAACATAACTTTAGATGTTGATCAAACCAATAATAAAAATCTAAGTTGGAATAGTGCATGGACCAAATGAACATTTCCTCCAAGACACAACACATGAATCCACATATATAATAACTACCAAGCACTGTTTAGACTTATTTTGATATAAAACCTCACTATCAGAAACAACAATGACCAACTCTACCATCTAAGCTGCAGATGACCTAAAAAACTAATAGTGCAATACACAAAAATCATAAACATTATATCTAGAACCATAATAGAAGAATAAAAATTATTCTTGAACTAGAAAATTAAATACTCTTTCATGCATATAAATAATTGTTCCTATATTTTGAGACTTCCACTACACTAGCATTCTAGAAATACCTCATTCTTACTCAATGTCACCAGCATACCACACAAAAATTTGGAAACTCACTTGTAGACCATCCAAAAGATTTTCAGCACATAGTGGCATCAATGACAACACAACTCAACATGACTCAAGTTTCTAATATTATCCCCCTTTGTCATTGATAAAAACCCTTGTACCACTAATAGTAAACAACAATTATTTCTATTTAACTCTCTCCCTTTCATCTTGACTCGCTTTCTCTCTTCCAAGAAGCACTAATCACTACAATACTCCATCTACAACCACTTTCCTACAATCATCAAATCACACACACAACACTACTCCCCTTAGAATAAACAAGCACATCAATCTAGGATTTAAAATATGAACTTTAAATCTCTCCTTGGACATATGCACCATTTGAATGCATCTAGTTTAAAGGAGGGGAAATAATCACTAACTTTTATAAGAGATACTCAAAACTATCTTTCACTGAAGCCTTAGTAAAGATATTTGCAATATATTCCTTAATTGGTACATACTCCAATTTTACTTCCTTCTTTGTAACCTTATCTTATAAGAAATGATACCAAATTCAAATATGTTTAGTCCTTGACTGCATCATCAAATTCTTTGACATTATAATCACAGTTGTATTATCACAAATAATAGGAATTGCCTCATCATACTTCACCTTGATATCTGTAAGAGTTCTATTGATCCATATGACTTGATTACAACAAAGTTTTGTTAGAATGTATTCTTATTTTTAAATAGATAATGACATTAAATCATAATTCTTTCTCAAATAAGAGACCTATCTATCTCTAAAAAAAAATTTACAACCACTTGTAATTCTTTTTTCATCTACGCATCTAGCCTGCATCTAGCCCAATTACCATCTATATATGTTTTCAAAGTGAATGATCATCCTTCTTATACCATCAACCATAATATGAAGTTCCTTCCAAATATCTAAATATTCTTTTTACTTCTTGATCATGTGATTTCTTAGGGTTAACTTCATATCTGCCAACCAAACAAACAACCTACATAAATTCAAATACAACAATCCTCTAATCATAGGTCTATAACATTTTTAATCAATATCTAAAGATCCATCATCATTTCTTAAATTACTACTATTGGCAATATGTTGGATTTGGTTAAGTGTTGTCATTGATGTCGACACTGTATCCTGGTTGGACCTATCCCAGTTAGACTTGATGTTTGTCTTGGTTTTGGCTGTGATTCTGATTTGGTATGATCAAATCTTTAGATTCAGTTTTGGATGACTATTCAGGATAGTTATATGCTTGTCATATTATATTTATTCATGATTTGGTGCTTTGGAAGCTATCATTTATGTTCCCAGTTGATATTTCTTCATACTAGTTAGCTTTATCGGTTGGCGATACTTGATGATTTGGTTAAGTGATTTTGGTCCGACTTATGGAAATGGTTTCCAGTGTGCTGAAGGTGTTCTTGATCATGTTCTAATTGTGTGTTGACTTTGCATTGGCTAGTGTCTTGGCTTGGTGGTCACATTTGGATATGGTTATATTTTCTATGTTATTGTACTAAGGGATTTTACGGGTTGGTGAAACGTGTTGGAGATTGGTCTTAGCATGATTTTTGATGGATGTAATTATTTGGTAATTTGAATTAGGTCCATTCTACATAATGTAAATAATAATATTGGTCTATTGATATCATGTGATGTAAATTTTGTAATTATGGGTTTAGGGTTTAGCCAACCTTATCGTTAAGGTTGATGATCTGTATTTATAGGTGACTTATTCATGTAATCTCGATGTCGATGGTTATGTTTGCATTATCACATAAAGGTTTATGTGCAAATAGTGATATATCATTCAACAAAATTTTGTGAAGAATTTTGTGTTACAGTGCATACATCTGTGCTTAACCAAAACTATATCAAGCATTAGGAGATGCTACTTCCACAATTATTTCTTTTTGGATTGTAGTCTGATATGTTTTGTAAGTCAGTGAGACTTCCTTTTGTGATGAGAAGTGCACTATAGGCATTTGGCCTGATTGCAAGTGCAATCACCATTTTAATTATTTCACATACAACTACATACGTATTATCTGATTGTGGGTAGGGTTTCCCACCATGGTTTCTCCCTTTATTGGGTTTTTCACGTCAAAATATTGGTGTTGTGGATGTTGTGCTTTCATGCTTTATCTATCACTATGATGGTTTCTTTTTACTCTAGTATAAAGTTTATAATCTGCATTAACTGCTATACTTGTGAGAAAACTGATTCACCCCACCCTCTCAATTTTCTCCCGGTATCAGAAATGTCTAACAACTACTAGTAGCTATAGGGTTGCACCCAGTTTAAAATTCTTTATCTCAACCTTCTTCAACATCTCTTTGATATAATTGGTCTAAGAAATGAAAATGTCTTCTTTTGATTGTATAACTTAAAGACTAAGTAAAAATGACAACTCATCTATCATTAACATCTCAAACCCCTTCTAGATTTATTTTGCAATCTTCTTACATGCATCACCATCTCCTCAAAATATGATATTATTAACATACACAACAAAAAAAAAAATTATCACCTTCAACATTGAAATAAAGATCACTCCCTGCAATAAATGCTTATCTAGCTTGCACACCAATCTCTAGGAGATTTCTTGAGTCCATAAAATGTCTTCTTCAATTTACAAACCTTATTTGAATCTTCTAACAACTTCAAATCATATGGTTGTTCAATGCATACTTCTTCTTCTTCAAGTTCTCCATTTAAGAATATTTATTTAACATCTATTTGTTATACCTTGAGGTTCTTATATGTAGTAAATGCAAGAAACATCCTTGTGAGTTCTCCATCTTAATCTAGGTTCTTCTAAAACACCCACTTAGTTCCTATCACATTCTTATCTACTTGTCTAGTTACCAATTCCAATGTTTGATTCTTCTCTATCTGATTCAACTCCTCTTCCATTTCCTTGAATTTCATCCTCGTTGGCTTCTACATAGGTCTTTGGCTCTAGCTAAGATAAGAAATAATAATTTTGTTACTCACTAGTTCTACAAGTCATCTTCTTGTCTAAAATCCTTTATCCTCAAATCTCCAATGATTTAATCTTGTGAATGATTCTTCCACACATAATTTGCTAGTGTCTTAGGTGTTTGTTTAGTGTTTTATCACTTGCCTCTCCTTTATCTTCTATATAAACTTCCTCTTCTACAATAACAAGCACAATATCTCTTTAGGTTTCAGATTCTAGCATATTCTTATTCCATCTTCATTCACTCTAGCAATTGCACCCTCCACAATCTTATTCAGCCTCTAATTGTAACATTGGTATGGCTTACTCCTTGAAGAGTAACCTAAAAGTATCCCTTCATTTGAACTTGCATCAAACTTCCATAGATATTCCTCATATCTCCTTATGTAATACCTTCTTCTAAATATTCTAAAATACTTGATTGTAAGAGGTCTTCCATTCCGTAGTTCATAAGTTGTCTTTGTGTGACTTACTCTTAGTTGCACCCTATTAGAAATGTAAATAGTACTATGCACTTATTTCCAATACATATTAGGTAGGTCAGCATCCTTCAACATAATTCTAGCCATTTTAGAAATGGTATTATTCCTTCTTTCGACAAATCCATTTTGTTGAGGGGTCCAAAGAGTATAAAAACACCTTATAATACCATGTTCATCAAAAAATCTATTAAATTCATTTGATTTAAACTCTCCTCCTATACAATACCTTAAATATCTGATCGTACCATCTACTTGATTCTCAACCATAAACTTGAATACTTTAAAATTTCCTAATAACTCAAATTTTTGTCTCAATAAAGTAATCAATGTATTTCTATAATAATAATGAATGAGGAACATAAAATACCTTTCACCATTCAGTCCTATTGTCAATTTAGGTCCACATAAATGTGTCTGAATCAAAACCAAAGGCTTTGAAGTTAAACAATCTTTGTTCTCGAATCTCCTCTTTATTTTATTTTCCAACTACCATTCCCTACACACAACATCAATAGGTTTGATACTCTTTGATAAATGTTTCACAACATGAGTAGAACTAATCTTCACCATATTGTTAAAGTTCACGACTCCCATCCTTTTGTGATATAACCAACATTCACTTCCCTGTGCCAATAGACAACTACTTCCATTGTTATCCTTTCACATAGTATACATTTCCATTGGGTAAGTGCACCAATATGGTGAACAAAAAATTGAACACCATAAAGAAAACACCAAAAATGAACATAATACATGAGTTATTTGAAAAAATAAATCACATAAGTTATGCTTAGGAAAATCCAAACCATAAAAAATATAGGTTTTTAATACTAAAAACACTGTGTATAGGTTACTAATCTTATTAGTAACCAGTATGCATTACTAATAATATTAGTAACCCCTATGCATTACTAATAATATAAATAATGTGCTACTAATGTATCTCGGAGTTAAAGACTCCACAAAAAGACACCAAGGAATGCAGGTGTAAAGATCTAAAGGCTGAGCTAGAGACAAAGGATAAAGAGCATTAGCAGATAATAGTTGAAATGGAGTTCCTCAAGAAAGAACTTGAGAAATCTCAAGATGAGCTCAAGTTAAGGATGAAGAATGATGATGCATGGAGAAACTATGCAGATTTAAAAGGGAAAGGAAAGATGAGGGAAGACACTATTACTGGTTTAATGAATAGGAGTAGTCCTCCTACCGGTAGAAGAAAAAGAAATGGTGTTTCCACCAAATCAAGACAAGCATGATAGAATAAGAGATCAGATGGAAGATCTGTAAAAAATGGACAACCCTGGATCCATTCCCGAAGAAGCAGAAATGCAGCTGCCAAACCGGTAAGAGAACCTAATGTTTGGCATAATAAATTTGTAAGTAATAAGCCTCCTCACTCCAGTTATTGTTTTTGATGTAGAGATAATGGCCATAGGGCAGAAGATTGTAAAATAAAGTCTATGAATAGATAGAGTGTTCTTCCTAGGTGTAACAAATCAGATGGCTATATAGTTCATGCTTATGCGCATAATGCATATAGGGGTAGAAGCATGCATAACCCCTCTCCTGGTATTACTAATGTTGTATGTTTTAACTACAAAAGACCTAGCCATAGAAGTTATGATTGCAAGAGAAAGGACGCGCAGTCCTATGGCAACTAGAAAATCAATCATGCTCAGTATAAGAGAAGCTACAGGGGATATGAGTAGCATAGACCAGTTTGGAACAAGAAGAAAAATGTTCCTGCACAATCAAGGAATTCAAGGAAACTGGTAACCAGCCAAAAGGGCATGATCAGAGGAGGAAGAGCTAACTCATATGGTATAAGGTTCCCCAATAATGAGGCTGGGGTGGATGTTGTGTGCTACTATAGAACTATTTTTGGTTGTGATGCAGAGTCTGGAAAGGAAAACAACCATCATTAGAGGATGGTAAGACCTGCTCTGAAGAGTAAAGTATGGAGGAAGAAGACCATGGACCAGCACTATGCACCCATTTCATAGATGATATCTCCTCAGGCCTAAAGGAGGTATAGGATCTCAGGGGGAGTAGTACATTCAATTTATCATTCAACCCCTTAGTGAAAGAGGAAACATGGAAGAACATGTTGTTGCCGGTATGAAGGAAGAAAATGAGAAGATAAGTGTTTGTAGAGGCTTTCTTGACTGCACACCTACAGATGAATGTTTGACGACTACTGACTATGTCTGTGCATGATAAGATAACAATTGGAAGTAGATACATGGTAACACAAGATGTCGAGAGTCATAGAAAGGATCTTTGGTAGTGATAATGGACTAGTACAAGAAACTAGTATGTGTTGGTAGTGGGCCAGCATCCCTCATAGAGATTCATGACATGGTTTAATAACCTCATGTGGATTCTATAAGTCTAGTGGTTGTATTAGGCATTGACAGGTCAACCTTTTGGTGCAAGGACAACCCTAGCTTGTAACAAGTGGTATCAGAGATTTTTCACAAGTTCAAATCATGTAGGCTGCGGTGAGTGATGCTGGGAGGGGGATTGTTGGTAGTGGGCTAGCATCCCTCATGAAGATTCACGACATGGTTTAACAACCTCCAGTGGATTATATAAGTCTAGTAGTTGTATCGGGCATTGACAGGTCAATCTTTTGGTGCAATGACAACCCTAGCTTGTAACAATATGTGCACAATGTTACCAGCATGAATGTTAATAGGTACTTGTAGGTTATGTAAGACAATGAGGTTGGAGATCATTGCATTAGTCCTGGTAGCATGGAGTGAAGTCATGTCTTAGGTAGTATTGGAAAGGACATGAATGACATATGTTTGCATGGTTGTTGATCATGCAAGTATGCATGTTTTGTGCTAACCGGTTTACTTTATGGCATGATGAAAATATTGTCTGGCATTGTGTATATCTAGGATCATGTTATATGTTGTGGTGGATACAATGGAGTTGAAGGATCATCAGATGATCTCATATGCATAGCTAAACTAGTATATGGTGAAGATTGGAGTCCCAGTATTGTACCTGACTGGAGATAAGGACCTAAGATGTATGACTCAGGGCGAGTTCAAGTGCTCATGATGCAGAGCTAACTTGCTTGAACTTGCAAGGATGTTGACTGCCCAAACTACAGGAGATGGAAATTGTAGAGGTGTTGCAGGTTGAATGATAGTTGATGGTTAAGTTCCCCATCTCAAGTACTGTGACTTGAGGAGATGTCACAATTGGTGACATGATGTGAAGTGGTATCAAAGGAGAAGTTGCATCTAATAAAGACAAAGAGGGACAAAGAATTTTTTCAAGAGATCGGTAAAAAAAAGTAAGGAATGACATCTCGACAGTGGCCTTTACCATTGTTGTCAAAGGAGGAGAAGGATTTTGTAGTATACAACATACTACATGTGTTGGAAATCCATAAATTAGTGAAAGGGGGAGAAGGATTATGTATTATGTTGGATACTAATTGTATTGACATCAATGCCAAAGGGGGAGATTGTTGGTATTGTGTTGTCATTGATTTCAACTAGTATGGGATGACTACCTGTAGAAGAGATGTATGTGCAACATTTCTATGAAGGAGTAAAGGATGTCATATCTTGGATATCACCTTGTGTTGCTGAACACCGGTAAGGTAAGGAAGACTGATTACTGGTGACACCGGTACACAAGTTAGTTCCTGACTTGTATAGATGAGATGGATAGGTTACTGACACAATGTATCATTGGCAAGGAGAGTATGTCAAGTGGCAAGTGATGTGTTGACAAATTAGAAAGGTGCTTTGATGTTGTTTGTGATGAAGAGGTGGAATGTTACCTGAATCAAACCAACACCAAAAGAGAAGAATGAACAGGTCACCGGTATGATGTGAGGTTGCAGACAAAGAAGACTCCCACCGGATGAAGATACAACCATCATGAGAAGCTATGACTGATAGTAAAAATGCATTGTAGTATGCAGAAGAGAAGGTGTCACTCCACTGATAAGTGGAGCTTATCTCCTACTATGCATTGTTTTTTATCATAGTTTCGTGAGATAAGGAATATGAGGTAAAGATAAGTGTTGAAAGGATCTCATCGGATCCACTGGTGAAACAAAAGGAATGCCTCAAGTGCATAAGAATAGGGTTGCACACTAGACCAACTAAGAAGACATGTTGAGATGTCGGTACAGATAAAGTGTGAAGTGTTTGTCACTTTGACAAACCAACTGAGATATGGTCCGAGCTGATCAATGAGAAGGCATAGCTAAGAAGATGCAGATAGAGGAAGGATGGTGTGACTGCAGAAAGAGTCGAGTAAAGTTTGATGACTTGTGTCATCAAGAGTGCTTACCGATATGTATGTTTACTGGTAATATGGACAAGGTGCTAATGTAGAAGACTTCCCACTTGTGGGAATGAGAACACTTTGGATATACATGTCTGGAGACCAATTTAGATGTTCCACCAATAGCTCAGCTAAGTGTAGACATGAGGAGTTAACTGGTAGAATGCAAGATACTGACAATGTTAGTAAACCAACAAGAAAGAGAAACCAATAGAGTGGTTGGTCGCTGATCCTATGGTTGAAGAGTTGGTCAACATTAATGGTGACTGCGAAGCTCAAGGTGGAGTTGCAGAGGTGTGCGACTTGAGATCTTTTTGACAGCATAGATCAAGGACAGATTGATTCTACAGATCGAAGTTGGCAAAGGAAATAGCTAAGACATTTATGGCAATTGATTGAGGAGTGCCGATAGAGTGAAAGTAGATTGCCAAAGATAGAAGGCATGATCAAGAAGGCATGTTAATGGTAGAGGTGTATAGTTGGCTATCAAGGAGATCAGATCAAGCAGGATCTGATTAGATTTGGTTTTCCGCAAGGATGATGAGGAAACCCTAACTGCCTTGATTTTGAATTGGGTTGTGGTGGGAAAACCTAGCTATAAATATGAAGGCTAACAACATAATTAAGTGTTGCTGTATAGAAGAATATTGTGCTATTGGGAAGTGTATTAATTCCTTATATAAGGGAAAATCAGCCAAGTGCCAAATGAGTACCTGAGAAGAGAGTGAGAGTTAAGGAGAACCTAGTTGAAGTGTTCAATCGGTAGGAGAGAAGAACCGGTAGTGTCCATACTGACAGAGTAGAATAGAGTGAAGCTTCTGAGAAGGTATACATAGAACTGACAAAGTGTTGTACTAGTGAAGGGAAAAGAGTAAGGCAGAGATCCAAAAGAGAAAAAGAGGAGAGGCACGTACCGGTAGAGTTTAGTTATAGTTGATCAACAGAAGAGTGAGCCGGTGTAGCAGAGAAGATATCTCACCGGGAGAGTAAGGTATATGAAATGGTTACAAGATTCAATTGTAACAAGACAACTAATTTTTTAATCGAAGTTTACATTGCAATCACTGAGTTGTAGCTCGGTGTAGGGATTGTAGCTCCTTTGGGTTGTAGCCCAAAAACAAGTTAGGGGTTGGTGCTCCTTGGCTTGGTGCCCTAAATTAGGTGTTGGTGCTCCTTGCATTGGTGCCCTAGACATTGTAAAAGAGTTTTCATTGTGAGGTTGGATTGGAGCAATAGTCTGCAGCAGCATTACTCACCAAGGTTTTTCCCATCTTGGGTTTTCCTCCTACATACTAGTGTTATGTGATGCCCTTTGTGTGTGTCTGCATTTAAGTCAGTCTCCTCACTAACCGGTAAGTATGCATTGTGTAAGATCTAATAACCGGTATGCATACATAGGTTGTTAAAGGAAAAAGTTTGAGAACCACTTATTTACCCCCCTCTCAATGGTGCATTGTGTCTAACAATTGGTATCAGAGCATAGGTTCCCAATCAGACGAGCTTTCTCTAGCTTGGGTAGATTCTCGCTTAAGGACACAATGGTTTGTTTAGTGTCAATTCCTACTTCGATGTTTGATGGATCAAACTATTCTGTTTCGAGTTGCAGAATGGAAGTCTTCCTATCCTCTCTAGGGTTTGATTTATGGATGGTAGTTGTTAATGGTCTTCCTAGGAATGTCACTTCTCCCTCTTGTCCTGAAGAAGAAAGAAGTTGTACATGTAATGAAGAAGACATGAAGGCTATACTCAGTGGGCTCACTAATGATGTTCTCTCACAGGTGGATAGATGCAAATTAGCAAAGATTATATGGGATAGACTGAAGAAGCTATATGGAAATGAACCCTACACCACTGAATCAACATGTGAGAGTGAGAAGATCTTTGCAACAGAGACATGTGCATATGATAGAGATAGTATAGATTGCTAGAGCTGCAATGATGATGAGGAGACTCTTCTTTTCATGGCTCATGAGACAGACTTTGAGAATCACACATCAAAAGGGGATAATGTAGATAAATCCCACTGGTATGATGTGTTGGATAGTGACACTGAAAAGGAAGAAGAAGAAGGAGACAAGCTAAATAGATCTAGCTGAAAAGATCTATTTGGAAATGATGAAGAAGAAGAAAATGCAGAAGTAGATCTTGAGTGTGAACTGGTAAGTGCTCTAGAAGAACTTCAAAATTTTAGAAATAATTTTATAAACTACAAAAGATTAGTTGATGAGGATTGCAGCCAATTGAGAACTTGCCTTGAAATATCAAACCAAAAGGTTGGTTTATTGACCACTCAACTTGAAGAGACAAAAGGATTGACTAATGATTTGAAATCAGTCTTGGACTCCAAGCAAAGAGAAATAGAGAATCTCAGAAATGAATACAAGTTGTTTAAGAATGCTATAGTTGTTGAGAAAAATTGGTTGATCAGATACCTTGACAAATCTGAGAAATGTATCTCAGAGTGAAAGACTCAACCAAAAGACACCAAGGAATGTAGGTGTAAAGATCTAAAGGCTAAGCTAGAGACCAAGGACAAAGAGCATTAGTAGATAATAGTTGAAATGGAGTTCCTCAAGAAAGAACTTGAGAAATGTCAAGATGAGCTCAAGCTGAGGATGAAGAATGGTGTTGCATGGAGAAACTATGCAGATCTAAAAGGAAAAGGAAAGATGAGGGAAGACTCTATTACTGGTATACTGATTAGGAGAAGTCCTCCTACTAGTAGAAGACAAAGAAATGGTGCTGCCACAAAATCAAGACAAGCATGGTAGAAGAAGAGATCAAATGGAAGATCTGCAAAAAATAGACAACCCTGGATCCATTCTCAGAGAAGCAAAAATGTAGATGCCAAATTGGTAAGAGAACCTCATGTTTGGTAGAATAAATTTGTAAGTAATAAGCCTCCTCTCTCTGGTTATTCTTTTGGATATGAAGATAATGGCCATAGGGTAGAAGATTATAAAATAAGGTCTAGGAATAGATTGAGTGTGCTTTGTAGGTATAACAAATCAGATGGCTATAGAGTTCATTCTTATGAGCATAACGCATCTAGGGGTAGAAGAACGCATAACCCCTCTCCCGATATTACTAATGTCGTATGTTATAACTGCAATAGACCCGACCATAGAAGTTATGATTGCAGGAGAAAGGACTCGTAGTCCTATAGAAACTAGAAAATCAATCATGCTCAGTATAAGAGAAGCTATAGGGGATATGAGAAGCATAGACTGGTTTGGAACAAGAAGAAAAGTGTTCCTGCAAAATAAAGGAATTCAAGGAAATTGGTAACCAGCCAAAATGGCATGATCAAAGGAGGAAGAGCTAACTGGTAAGCTAGAAGATTCCCCTATCATGAGGTTGGGATGGATGTTGTGTGCTACCATAGCACTATTTCTAGTTGTGATGCAAAGTCCAGAAAGGAAAACAACTATCAATAGATGATGGTAAGAACTCTTCCCAAGACTAAAGTATGGAGGAAGAAGACCATGGACCGACACTAGGCACCCATTGAGCAGATGATATCTCCTAAGGCCTAAAAGAGATACAGGATCTCATGGGGAGTACTACATTGAATTTATCATTCACCCCCTCAGTGAAAGAGGCAACATGGAAGAACATGTTGTTTTTGGTATGAAGGAAGAAAATGAGTAGATAAGTGTGTGTAGAGGCTTTCTTGACAACACACCTACAGATGAATGTTGGATCACTGATGATTGTGTTTATGCATGATAAGATAATAATTGGAATCAAATACATGGTGACACAAGATTTCAGGAATCATAGGAAGGTGCTCTGGCAGTGATAATAGACCAATACAAGAAATTGGTATGTGTAGAATGTTACCGACATGAATACTAACAGGTACTTGCAGTTTATGTAAGACAATGAGGCTAGAGATCATTGATTTAGCCTCGGTAGCATGGAGTGAAGTTATGTCCTAGGTGGCATTGGAAAGGACCTGAATGACATATGTTGGCATGGTTGTTGATCATATAAGTATGCATTTTTTGTTCTAACTGGTTTACTTTATGGCATCATGAAAATATTGTCTGGCATTGTGTAGATCCAGGATCATGTCATAAGTTGTGGTGGATACAATGGAGTTGAAGGATCATTAGATGATCTCATATACCCAGCTAGACCGATATATGGTGAAGATTGGAGTCTCGGTATTCTACCTGACCAGAGATAAGGACCTGAGATGTATGACTCAGAGGGAGTTCAACTGCTCATGATGCAAAGTCAGCTTGGTTGAACTTGCAAGGATGTTGACTACCCAAACTCCAGAAGATGGAAATTATAGAGGTGTTGTAGGTTGACCAACAATTGATGGTTAAGTTCCCCATCTCAAGTACTGTGACTAGAGGAGATGTAAGAATTGGTGACATTATATCAAGTGGTATCAATGGAGAAGTTCCATCCAATAAAGACAAAGAGGGAGAAATTTTTTTGTCAAGAGATCAGTAAAAACAAGGAATGAATGACATCCTAACAGTGGCCTTTGCGATTGTTGTCAAAGGGGGAGAAGGATTATGTAGTATGCTTGATACTACATGTATTGACATCAATGCCAAAGGGGGAGATTGTTGGCATTGTGTTGTCATTGATGTCAACTGGTATGGGATGACTATCGGTAGAAGAGATGTATGTACCACACTGCTATGAAGGATTACATGATGTGATATCTTGGATATCACCTTCTATTGCTAAACACCGGTAAGGTAAGGAAGAGTGACCACTAGTGACACTAGTACACAAGTTAGTGCCTAACTTGTGTGGATGAGATGGATAGGTTACCGACACAATGTATCCTCGACAAGGAGAGTATGTCAACTGGTAAGTGATGTGTTCAAAAATGAGAAAGGTTCTTGGATGTTGTTTATGATGAAGTGGCGAAATGTTACCTGAATCATACCAACACCAGAAGAGAAGAATGAGCAGGTCACCGGTATGCTATGAGGTTGAGGGACAACAAGAATCACACTAGATGAAGATGCACTCATCATGAGAAGCTATGACTGACAGTGAAAATGTATTGCAGTATGTAGAAGACAAGGTGTCCCTCCACTAGTACGTGGAGCTGATGTCCTATTATGCATTGTGTGCATCATAATCTAGTGAGATAAGGAAGATTAGGTAAAGGGAAGTGTTGAAAGGCTCTCATTGGATCCACTAGTGAGACAAAAGGAATGCCTCAAGTGCATGAGAATAGGGTTGTGCACTGGATTGACTGAGAAGGCATGCTGAGATGATTGTACAGATGAAGTGTGAAGTGTTTGTCACTTTGACAAACCAACTAAGATATGGTCCAAGCTAATTAGGGAGAATGCATAGCTGAGCAGATGCAGATAGACGAAGGATGGCCTAACTGAAGAAGGAATCTAGTGAAGGTTGATGATTTGTGTCATAAAGAGTGCTTACTGGTATGTATGTTTATTTGTAATATGGACAAGGTATAGATGCAAAAGAATTCCCACTTGTGGGAATGAGCACACTTTGGATATACATGTCTGGAGACCAATTTAGATGTTCCTCCGATAGTTCAGCTAAGTGCAGACATTAGGAGTTAACTAGTATAATACAAGATACCAACAGGGTTAGTAAACTGGCAGGAAAGAGAAACTGGTAGAGTGGTTGGTCGGTGATCCTATCTGGACTGAGTAGAAGAGCCAAGCTGGTAGATGGTCGACATGGATGCCACATGGAGTCAAGGTGGTGAACCTGCATTGGATGAAGATGGAATGTACATTGATAGGGTAGGTGTAGAGTTGGTCAACATTAATGGTGACTGTGAAGTTTGAGGTGGAGTCGTAAATGTGTGTGGCTCGAGATCTTTTTGACAACAGAGATCTAGGACAAATTGATTATGTAGATCAAAGTTGGTGAAGGAAACAATGGAGCCATTTATTGCAATTGACTGAGGAGTGCTGACAGACTAAAAGTAGTTTGCCAAAGATAGAAGGCGTGATCAAGAAGGCGCGTTAATGGTGGAGGTGTATAGTTGGCTGTCAAGGAGATTAGATTGGGCAGGATCTGATTGGATTTGGTTTGACTTTATGATGATGGGGAAACCCTAACCACCTTGATTTTGAATTGGGTTTTGGCAAGAAAACCCAGCTATAAATTTGAAGGTCAAAGACACAATTAAGTGCTGTTGAATAGAAGAATATCATCCTACTATGAAGTGTATTACTTATGCATGTAAGAGAAAGTCAGGCAAGTGCCAAACAAGCACTTGAGAAGAGAGTGAGAGTGAGGTAGAACCTGGTTGAAGTGTTCAGCCAGTAGGACAGAAGAATCGATAGTGTCCATACCGACAGAGTAGAAGAGAGTGAAGCTACTGAGAAGGTAGACATAGAACTGACAAAGTGTTGTAATGGTGAAGAGCAGAGAGTAAGGTAGAGATCTAGTACACCAGAAGAGGAGAGGTATACGATTAGAGTTTACCAGCAGTTGAGCAGTAGATGAGAGCAACAGAAGAGTGAGTTGGTGTAGTAGAGAAGATATCTCATCGATAGAGTAAGGTATATGAAATGGTTGTAAGATTCACTTATAACAATACAACTACTTTTGTAATTGAATTTTTCATTGTGATCACTGAGTTGTAGCTCGGTACAAAGGTTGTAGCTCCTTTGGGTTGTAGCCCATTAACAAGTTAGGGGTTGGTACTCCATGTGTTGGTGCCCTAAATCAGGGGTTGGTACTCCTTAGGCTGGTGACCTAAATCAGGGGTTGATGCTCCTTAGGTTGGTACCCTAAACATTGTAACAAAGTTTTCATTGTGAGGTTGGATTTGAGCAGTAGACTTCAGCAACATTTCTCACTGAGGTTTTTCCCATCTTGGGTTTTCCTCATACATACTAGTATTATGTGATGCCCTTTGTGTGTGTTTGCATTTGAGTCAGTCTCCTCACTAACAGATAAGTCTGCATTGTGTTAGATCTAATAACTGGTATGCACACATAGGTTGTTAAAGGGAAATGTTTGAGAGCCACTAATTCACCCCCCTCTTAGTGGTGCATTGTGTCTAACATACCTTTTCCAATCTCTAGAAACAATGGTAGATACTGTTGACAAAGTTTCCAAACAAGTCATTGAATGGGATGCCTATAGAAACTCATGTTGCAAATTTTATGCACAAGGTCTCTCATATGAAGTTGTAAATAATAAAGACATCACTAAAGCATAAAGATATGCTATTTTCACTGATCTTGAACCCCAGGATACCCTAACTCTAAATTCAAATATGTTTCCTATAGATTGGTACAATTAGAATGCCATGAAAAAACATCTTTGGGATATGTGGTGGATGGTTTTTGACAAATCTCCTTGAAATAACTTTGAGGTACCTTTATATTTTTTGAGGAAACCATAGTATGAGTTCATCCTAAATTAGATCTTTACTTATTTTGATATGAGGGAGTTCTAGGGTAGTTGTGGATACTTTACCCAAGATAGACTAGGGGCTCTAAAGGTATACAATGCCAAAAATCGGGTTCTACATGCTTTGAAACACTTGGTACACATGACAGTCCTTATATCCCTAAATAAGTCTATGGAAATGGAGACTCTTGAGGTAGTTGCCTTACTAACCAATACCATCATCCAACATGGGACACAATTATCACATCCTCTTGGCCCATATTATGGTGCAACGGTAGATGATGGTGCTACAACTATACCACCTACTGATATCATGCTGAACGGTCACCAGTGCATCACTTGCTATGAGGTATGTTATGGGTTAGATGACATTGAAGTGTAGATGGTTTGAGCTACCATGAGTGCACATGTTGTGTGGCTAGTTGTGAGGTTGGTGGACTAGATGATGTGTCCCTCAAATATTAATTGATGTAGCAAGTATTTGCAGAGAGAGAGAGAGGTTTAGGAGAGAAAGAGGGAGAGAGATGGAGAAAGAAGGAGAGAGGGAGAGTGATGGTGAAAGAGGGAGATAGGGAGAGAGAGGGGGGGGGAGATAGAGTGAGAGAGTGTGTGTGAGAGATAGAGAGAGGGATGGAAGGGAGAGGAAGGAGATGTAGATAGATAGATATAGGTATATGAATATCTATATGTTTATATATATGAATATATGTACATCTACATATATGAATATATAAACATATACATATGAATATATGTATGTCTACTTATATCAATATATATATGAATTTATCTATGTTAACATATATTAATATTAAAGAATATAACCTATACGTGCTATTATATAAATAAAACCATGTACACATTATTATGAAGAATATAACACCATGCATGTTATTATACAAAACAAAAACCCATATACATTTTTCCTTGTACTTATTCTTGGATAGTAAGGTTGAGGCTTGGGAGCCTTATTTTCCTCCTTTTTATGTGTTTTCTTCTTCTAATCTAGTTTCTCAACTTTATCATCATTAGGTTTACATATTATCAAGTGAGTATTTGTAAAATTGCCACCATAATTTCACCCATCTTCTGAGCTTTGTAACCATATAATTTTTTAAAAATTTGAACAACATTATCATATTAATCTTGAATTTCTTTACCAATATCTCTAGAATTCTCAAAGACACATGTGTACCATTTTTAAAATAAATTTTCAAACTACTTGTCCAAATTTTAAATAAATTATATATTATTGTTCTAAAATTCATTCTTTACACTTTTAAAAACAATTTATTTTTTATTATTTTGGTGCAAGTTATGTGACATGCACAAATAGGCACCTAATTTTTGGGATGCGTCCACTTTAAAAAATCATTTTAAAAAGCACTCAATAATTGATGCAAAAGTATATGGTTGTATCTGGCTATTGGTCTGGATGTCTTTTAGTAAGTGGTATTATATAGAGTTGTATGCATATTTTGTGTAGAATGATGTGTTTCTTTTAGGAATATTAGGTTATTCTATGGAAACTAACTATAATTATTTTGGATGGTATGTACTAGTGACATACCATATTTCTAGATGATGGATGTCTTTTTTTCTTGGTCCAAAAATTGCTTTGGTGAATGGTATCTTTGTTTGGTAATGAATGGTTGAATCAAATATAGATTAGATGGATTTTTGGAATTTCATAGAATAGTTTTTATTATGACTACTATCAATGTCTATGATCAAGCTTTGTGTATTTGCAAGATGTTGCAAAAAAATATGATGCGTTCCTCATCTTGCTAGTTCTATATGAGTGTTGTGGATCATTGGAATATGTTACTAGCATTTTAGGCTACTTTGGTGGTTGTTTCCATATCTAGTTTTTAGATCCAGATTAAGTGTTTGGGTAAAATAGATCGATATGAAATATCTTATGCATTTTGGTAATTTTTGGAAGGTGTACTAACTTGGTGTAAATCTTCATGCATATATTTTTCCTTCCACATGTAATTTTTTGGGTTCATGATCCATATAAACACTACATATTTAAGTCAAACTAATAGAGGGTATTGATTATCTAGTTGGTATATAATAAATAGATCAATTGGGCTATGAAAGAGACATGGAAATTAGAGATACAACATGAAATTACGTGAAGTATGATGCAAACATGATGCAAGTTTAAGTTGATATATAGTGGTTTCGATGTGTTACGGTGTATCGATAGAAGTTGGATCAAATGAGTATTAAGATGTAAACTATTATCTACATATTGATAGATGTTGTCCTCTCTTGTAGTTAAATCTCTTATTATTATTATTGTTATATCTCAAGAATTATTTTGTATTTTTCTCTTAAAAAGTGTTCTTCAATTTTGTCAGTCCCTCTTTTTTATCTTGCCCTAAGGATCTACACCTTAGCCAACAAGTCTAGAGTAGTGAGCTCTCTGGCCTATGGTCTAAATCATTGAAAATACTTATTACATATATAGTGAGTTTGATTCTCATCATGGTATTTCCTAGTTTGGGTTTTACATCTTGGTTTATTTTTGTGGATGTTTTCTTGTTTGAGTTTTTTAATTTCATACACATATGAAAAATAGATGTTATAGTTTTAATTTTCTCAAATTTTAGCATATATTGATTTACTACCCCATCTCATCCATTTAGTAGTGTTAACAATTAGTATCAAAGTTTTAGTTCTTGAAGAGATAATTTAACTTAACAAGGAAATAAAATATGTTAAGGATCATATTGATAATGAACTAAAACTCAAAGGTGGTAATGAAGTGCTTGATGTAATGCTTAGTTCTAAAAAACATAGTAAAGATAAAGGTGAACTTGGTTTTGAAAATAATGAATGTTATAATTCATCTAGTAAGAAGGATAAAGGAAAATAAAAGGTCAATAATGGATTGAAGAAATTTGATAAAGATTGAATGATTTCATTTTAGATGGGACCTTCTAGGGCTCCCAAAAAAACCTCTTCCACCTTAAAGGTATTCCTCATATTTTAATAGTAACTCTTTTTCATGTAATAAATTTGGACACGCTACTAGTGAATGCAGAAGTAGGTTGAATTGGAATAGATATAAAAATCAAATTCTTAGCAAAGATGTTCAATATTTTAATAGATATTATTATGTTTTCAATGTATATGTGCACAAAGCTATTGAGTATAAGTCAAATACAAGTTTTGGAACTAGTGGAAATTATAGAATGAATGGAAGTAAATTATAACAAAGTTTGATATGCTATAATAGTTGTGAAGCGGGACATATCATGAGACACTACAAAATAAGTAATGAGAGCACAATTGATCCAAGAAATAAAATTGATATCAATAAGGAGAAGGAGAAAATGAAGATGATGTAGGTAAAGAAATTAGAATATAAAGTTGAAGAGAAGTTTGAAGATGGATCTGTAGCTATTGTGGGTGCTAACTCTTCTAGAAACTAATTCAAATAGAATTGTATGAGGGGGAGGACCCAACACAGATATCTTGTGCCCCTTATGGTTTAGAGGCTAAGATATTTTCAACATGATAGAAGTTAAGAAGATGATTTTGGTGGTTTTTTTAGTGAAGTTGTTGATCTAGAACTTTTAATGTGGCCTATGTTGTACAATGTATCATCATTTCAAGGAACTCTTTGGAAACCCTAAGTTACAAGTATATATTATTTTTTTGAATTCATGTTGTCAAATTGTGATTGAGGAGCTTGTGAATATAGAGAGGAGAAAAGGAATTACTACATTCAATCAAATGTTTTTTTTAAATTGTGACCTTTCTATAGTTAGTTCTAAAAATTTTAGTGTTCTTGATGAGTGTTGACCTCTTTTTAGGACTCGTCCATTTATTCCTATAGTAGAAGATCTTGTTAGTTCTTTTTCTAGTGTTCCCAATAGAATTTTTTATTAAGAGGATGTACACTATTACATTCATTTTTATATAGATGAGAAAAATCATAGGAAAATTACTTTAAGAAAATTCACGTACTTGAAAATTTCTAAAGATTTAAATCTAATTATGATAGTCTAGGGCACAGGGGTTGGATTCTTGAGAAATGTTCCTATATTGTTTAATGAAGAGATAGTAAACATTGTGTTGAGAAAAATTCAAGAAGATTACTTATGGTTGGATCAACCATACCTAATTTCCAAGGATTCCCTAAGGGGTGTGACCATATTATGCTCTACCATAAAGGTGTTTTCATTGAAATTAGTGAAGAATGTAGAAGTGAACAAGCTAATTTGAGTTGTATTTGATTAGTGAGCCTTCTAAATTGATACTATTTCAAATTTGGGTGTGAGATATGCAACAATGGGAATTTTGTACAAAGTTTACATTAAGATTGGGAAGGATCTTCCTCTTGTTGGCAATTGACACTCATCCGATAAAGCTTAATGGCTTTTAGGGTTTTCATTGATGGCAACTCTTCTTTAGGTGATTTGAACTCATCTTTAGGTGTACATATTCCTTGTTCAGGTTAACCAACATTCATTTCACTTAACTAGCACAAGCATTCACTTTTCTTCACAATTAGCTAAGCCTAGATTCCAATAACCGATCTCGGTAACATGTATTTAGAACTCGGTAATGGATAGGACCCAACTAAGAGATCTTAAGGCCCTGATCATTTATTTCATGGATTTTATGGTAATGTGTGTAGGAAGACATGATCATTGGGATTATTCTTGAGATTCATTATGATTTGGCAGTTGACATATTTACACTTTCATTGAAGCTGACATGGTGAAAGTTAGAGGGATATTAAAGGAGATCATTTTAGTGATAGATCATATGAGTTTTTGAAATGGAAATTTTTGGTTGCGAATTATTCAGTGAGTATTGGTATGCATTTTGGTTAGTGATTAGAAGTGTCTATGTACAGTTTCATGTGCATAGCATAATTGATAGATGAATAGGGTAGAACAAGGCAATAGTAAACCGATATACAGTAAAGGTTAACAGAGCATGAACCAAAACATATCTAGCATGGCCAGATGCATTTTATAAGTTCATTCTACTTTGTAATTCCTTGCAAGTCGATGAGAGTTCTCATTTTGTGTTTGAGTAGTGACCTCTAAGCGGTTGGCCTGATTACATGTGCAATCCCATTCATGTAATATTTGCATACCTTGATCAAGTATATAGGTATTGTGAAAAATGATGAATGAGAGATCTAGAGGAAATTTTTTCTTCCCTCCGAGGAGAGATGAAATTTCCACTTCAAATTTCCCTTTAAATACTTTTCACGCATTATATTGGAAGAGGGGAGAAAAATGAACTAGATTCAACCTTCAAAGAAGGAGATTTAATTCTGAGTGAAATGATATGAGAATGGTAAGTTAATCCCCTCTTATTGAATGTGAGTGAATTGATTTGAATTGTGTATTATGACTAAGTGAAAAAGTGACAAAGATCTGATTATAGCTTGAGATAGAAGCATGGGATGAAGCCATGGACCTAGATTTGGTAATAATATGTCGAGATCAAGCCACCCTACAAATTTGAGAAAAGGTTGCCTAGACCGTGGCGAAAGTGTAAACGGTCCTTCAAAAAATCCTCTAAACGAAAAGGGTTTTTCTGCCTCTACAAATGGAGTCCAAATCTGAAAATACAGCTATGCACCTACAAAATACACATAGAAAAGAGAGGAAAAGGGGTTGGGATTGGGGGTTTGCCTTCAGGTTAAACCCCAGTTTTAGAATTAACCAAATGATGAATGAAAGTACTTACAAGTAAATATAAATGAAAGACTAAAATGTAAATCACCTCAAGGGAGGTTGCGATAGAAATTTTGATAGAATTGCTTGTATGAAGTTGAATGTTGGATGGACCTCCTCTTTAAAGGTTGAATCCTTGACTTGAACACACCACCTAGCCTTGAAGGGAGACTTGAGATGCTCAATTCTTGAAAGGGATACTTGAGTTATTGAATGCATGATCTCATGTATCAAAACCTTATCACTTGTGAAAACTTATGCCAAATGGGAAAGTGAATGCAACTTATATACTCATCAAACAGGGTTATTGAACTGATTTTGTATAACAAGCTGACACTAGGGGAGTTTTCCCACTCAGTTTGCAACCTCCAATGCAAATTTTGAAGGGTCTTGCCTCAAAATAGGGCGGGGATAGGGGTACCACGCCCCTTTCTTGCCCTTTTTTCTAGGATAGGATGCAGTTCAGGCAGTGCGAAGGGCAAGAAAGATGCGGTTTTTAGTGGCTAAGCAAGTCTCTGATCTCTGATCAGGCTTAGGGACTTGGTTTGCATGTGTGAGGACCCTAATATGGTAAAACATTGCAAGGGTTACAATTTTATGACGCTAGATTTATCCCTCACTTTAGCGGGAGTTTGAGCGTACTCCAATACTACTAGTAAAGTACAGGGAAACAAGATTGAAAGATTTCTATCACGTCAAGAAGGCAAGATGCACCAAGCCCCCAATAGACTTAGGATTTTATGACTTCAATTTACAAAGTAAAAGGGAATATCAAGAAGGGAAAAACCATGAGTGCAAGTAGCAAGGTTCCCCTCACTGTGAGTTATGAAAGCAAGTATACCAAAGATTACAAAGAGAAACAAAGTTCACTAAGTGACTCTAAGTATCAAGAAGAAAAATATGAGCAGAGTGTATGCCCCCATGTTAAAGTGATCACGCATGCCTTATTAGGAGGAATTTATTTAAGGTAGTATACGCCCAAGAGAGAGAGAGAGAGGAGAGGGATCACATTATCACAAGGACTTAACCCCCAATCAAGGAATAAACACAAGGATAATGAGCACAAAACACGAGCTAGTTTCACTCTCCTTTGGGTTAGTATGTTGTATGATAACTCATGTATATCATATATGTATATGCATATAATAATCGTCATTCCCCAAAGAAATAAAAGTTCCTTGGAAGAAAAGGAAAGATGAGTCTTTTGAGTCAACATGAAAGAGACCAAAAAAAGATCTCAATGCTATGCATCATCGTCAAATTGACATTAAGGGAACAATAGAATAACAATGATACACATACAAGAATGGTCACAAAAGAGAAATAAAAGAGATGGAGAAGAGATCTACAGTGCTAATGTTACTAATCTAGCATGACATCCACCTTTCGATCTTGTTGATCACTATTTCAGGAAGATGGGAAACATACCAAAGGAGTGACATCGAGCACAGTAGATGGAGCTATCACAAGATCCAAACAAGGACTATGCTCATGTAGTAAGTAACTGAGTTCAACTCTAGGATCTAGGATTAGAGATTTTAAGAATTCAATTGAAAAATGCTTGTTAGCATCAACATATTCATAATCACTATCATAAGCATTAGGAGTTGTATTTCCATCATGAATAGCATCGTTACTTATTTCCTTATCAAGATTTATAAATTGAGGAGCTTGCACATGAATAGAATTAAAACCATCACATGTTTTTGGCAACTTACGATTTATAGATTTGGGTTCAACCTCATGGAGAAAAGGGAATAATGTCAACTATTGGAGTTCTAGGAGATTGAATATTTTGAGGGACAACTTCATGAGCTCAAGCATAATGTCTTCATTGGCGTTCTCTCGCACAATGATTCTGTCGAGTCTTAGTGAAAGGATAAGGAGGAGGAAGAACATTTGTTGAAGTAGGAATGCTTTCCTCTTTGATAATTGAAGGTTTAGGTTGAGATCATTTAGGCTGGACAAGAGGAGAAGCAAGCCTCTTCCCTCTATAAGAGGAAGGAGGTGGAACTGAATCATGTAAAGGAGGAATCTTAGGTGTAGGAAGGAGACCGGGTCTATCATAAGGAGAAGGCACATGTCTAACCTTAGGAGGAATATTATTGTTCTTCTTAGGAGAAGGCATACTCACATCCATAGGAATAGGTTGAGGATCTTCCTTAGGAGTAGGATTAGTTTTATCCATGAGGGGAAGAAATTCATCTTCAACAATGATAGGAATGTCAAGTTTTGGAGATCTAGGTTGACTTAAGGATAAGATCATATCTTTCTTCCATTTTTTATAAGATTGAAAAAGAGCATCGCTCTTGGATGGAAGAGATTGAAATTGCTTAGGCCAAAAAAAATCAATAGGAATACCAGGGCTTCTTTGGGGTGGTTTAAATGATCTATGGTTCATAGTTATGATTTCATCATTATGAGGAAATTTCAAATACTTATGGATTGGAGAAGCAATAGCCTTCATGGAAGATAGCCAAGGATAGCCCAACTTCACACATAATTGCTAGGAATAAGGAATGATAACAAAGTCAACATCCATATATTTAGTATGAACTTCAATAGGAAGGGTGATAAAGCCTATGGTAGGATAAGAGAATCCATCAAATAAATTCACAACTACATCAGAGTCATCATATATTGGTTTATGCAATCGTAAAGTGAAAAGATACAGTTTGGTGATGATGTTAACCATGCAAGAGGGATCAACAAGAGAACCACGACAAGGTATATCATTAACCTTAACAACTATGTATAAAGGGCCATCGGGTGCTCTAATGGTCTTACTCGAGTCAAATATAATATAAGGATCCTTTGGTGTATCTTGTTGTTCTACCATATTTACCAAGTTCGGAGCCATAGAAGTGAATTCCTCAGAAGGAAAATAAGTATGATTAGTCTCAATCACATTAGAGGTATGAGAAGGAAAAGGATCAGTAAAAATCTTAAGATTTTGATTAGGAGGAGCTACTAATTTATTTCCCTTATCATTCACACCTGCCACTGATATAGTATTATTATCAATCAAATCTTGAATCTCACTTTTCAATGCAAAACATTTCTCAGTATCATGACCAAGCTGACGATGAAATTGACAAAATGAATTGTTATCAAAATAAGGGGATGCAAGTTTAGAAGGATCAACTGGTTTTATAGGAGGAAGTTTGATAACATTTCTTTGCGACAACTGAGACATAATACGATGTAAAGATTCATTCAAAGGAGTAAATTGTCTTTCTCTTTTGAAATTTTTTGAAATAGGAGGCACACCTATTGTAGCATTCACATTATTGTTCTTGATTGTATCATTGAACTTGATGAAGCCTTTTGTTGGTTTGAACTTCACAAATGGTTGTTGAACACTCTCCCCTTTATCACTCGGATCCATAGGAGTGGATTTATCCATTTGACTCACAACCAATTGATAATTGTGGAGTGTTGAGTACAATTGTGGAAAGGAAATAAACTCGGACAAAAAAATCTTTTCCCTAATATATTTTTGCAAATTAGAAATGAAAATTATTTGAATATCATTATCAGGTACATGAAAAGAAATTTGAGCATACAAATGCTTATATCTACCAATGAAATCAGACACTTTTTCTTTAACACCTTGTTTACAACACATCGAATTAGTCAAAGTGATTTTAGGGCCAATGTTATTTTGAAATTGTTGGATGAAAGAATTTTCTAATTGTTGAAAAGAGGTGATCATAAAAATAATTAGTACATAATACCATTGTAAATCCTTATCTCTTAGTGTTGTTGTAAACAATTTTGCAAGCAATCTTTGATCATAAACAAAATCAATACACAATGTTTGAAATGTTTTGATATGTGTAAGATGATCACCTTTTCCATTATAGAGTTCTAATTGAGGTACCTCCACATGCTTAGGTGACATGGATTGAACAATATCAAGAGAAAGTGGGCTTGCAACATCAAAAGGTGGGCACACTAAACTTTTATTGACTCATAGAAGAATTTTTTTTTTGTAAGGAAGACACAGTATGAGCAATATTGTTAATTGTTGCTTTGATAGAAGAATTGATGCTAGACATAGTTGATTGAGAAGGTGGTGTGATATTATTGAAGGAAGGCATGGATTGAGAATAAGGTGGTGGGACATTATGATAAGTAGGCATAGGGGATGATTGCGTGGGAAATGGGACACTTAAAGGAGGAACAAAATTCTTGGATTAATTTCCCCCTTGTGTCACATTGATTGGTCAAGGGATAATATGAATTTTTATTGAAGACATAGGTAAATATGGAGGATTGCCCCCATTTCTAATTGTTGTAGGGATGACATGTGGTGTTGAAGTAGCCATAATGTTTGAGGTGAAAGTAGCAACACTAGTCATAAGAATAGTTAAAGGAATAGTCCAATTTTGAAAGTTGATCTATCGAGACTCTAGTTAAATCTTCTTCTTCATCATGGGTTTCATCGATGGGATAAATAGGCATATGATTAGGATGGGAAGAATTAGCATTATCCTCATTAAAGAAGTCACCCAAATCAGGCTTCCTCTCCTCAATAATTAAACCTTGGGAGGACATAATTCTAATACTTCATCTAATGAGGATAGTATAGGAGGGAAATTTTGAATTTTGAATTTTGGATTTCAAATTATAGGAACAAAGCTTACAAAATTGAGTAATGCAAAATTTAAGAAAATAATGATTAAACAATTTGAACTTTGTTGGAGGAAGATAATGACACAATTTCCAAAAATAATTTTATAATAAATCAAAGGAAATTGGAATTTTAAAATTAAGGCTAGGGGGATACCACTTCATTTTTAAATTAATAAAAAACACAATTTTTAAAATCAAGGTAGATTATAATTAACCTCTTCATTTAAAAAAATTTCTTAAAATTTGATATGTTGAATTTTGGATATATATTTTTTTTAGAGGGATCAAAAATCAACAAAAGTAGCCAATCTTTTAGATTTATGTTATTAAATACAGTCATAACACTCTCCTGAAATTTCAAGAAAAAAGTCAAGGACCATGGCGAAAGTGCACATAGTCTAACCAACTTTTTTCAGAATTTTTAGGGATGAATATTGTGATGATTTTAAAGTGAAACCCAAAAAATTGGCAAATTTAGTGATCTCTAGATAGGCAAAATTAAGGTTCAAATGTGAAAATAGGATCCTATTAGAGTTTTGAAGAAAAAGGGGAACTGAATTGCAAATTTGAAAAAGGTCGAACCTAATGGATAGGGACACCTTAGAAAATATTTAGAAATCTAAATTTGAATGAAATTGATTAAAATTTGTAAAAATTCCAATTAATTTTAAAAATTAGGGTTTTATGACCTAACCACTTAATTTTGTAAATTTGAATTTTGTAAAAAGGAGGGAAATTGAAAATTTGAATTGTAGGAATGAAGACAAGTCTAAAAATAGTCACAAATCTAAAAATTTAGATGGAAATTCAATTTGTGCACAAGTTCAAGATGATTTTTGAAAATTAGGGTTTTACCAATTAACCACTTAATTTTGTAAATTTGATTTGCAAATTGAACAAGACAATGAGGAAATTGAATTTGACAAACAAAGCAATTTTTAGAAGCAATCTTTTCCAAAGCACAAGTTCAATTCATATTTTAAAAAGTAGGGTTTTTAATGAATTAACCACTAAGTTTGCAGAAAAATTAAACTTGCAATTTTGTGCAAAGGAAAGCATGCAAGACGTCGGGTTCACCAAAATGTAATGTTTGGGGTGAAAAATGATGAATGAGAGATCTAGAGGAAATCTTTTCTTCCCTCTGAGGAGAGATGAGAGATCCACTTCGGATTTCCCTTTAAACACTTTTCACACATTACATTGGAAGACGAGAGAAAAATGCATTAGATTCAACCTCCAAACAAGGATATTGAATTCTGAGTGAATTGATATGAGAATGGTAAGTTAATCCCCTCTTCTTGAATCAGAGTGAATTGAATTGAATTGCATATTATGACTCAGTGAAAAAGTGACAAAGATCTGATTATAGCTCAAGATAGAAGCATGGGATGAAGCTACGCACCTCAATCTAGTAGTAATATGTCAAGACAAGGCTGCCCTATGAATTTTAGAAAAAGTTACCCAAACTATGGTGAAAGTGTATACAGTCCTACAAAAAATCCTTGAAATGAAAAGGGTTTTTTTGCATCTACAAATGGAGTCCAAATCTGAAAATACAGCTATGCACCTACAACTTACACATAGAAAAGAGAGGAAAAGGGGTTGGGATTGGAGGTTTGCCTTCATGTCAAACCGTAGTTTTGGAATTAACAAAATGATGAAAGAAAATACTTACAAGTAAATGTAAATGAAAGACTGAAATATAAATCACCTCAAGGGAGGTTGTGATAGAAATGTTGATAGAATTTCTTATATGAAATTTAATGTTGGAATGGCCCTCCTCTTCAATGGTTGAATCCTTTACTTGAATGCAATACCTAGCCTTGAAGTGAGACTTGAGATGCTTAATTCTTGAAAGGGATACTTGAATGCTTGAATTCTCTTGAAAGCTTGAATGCGTGATCTAATGTATCTGAATCTTATCACTTGTGAAAACTTATGCCAAATGGGAAAGTGAATGCAACTTATATACTTGTCAAATAGGGTTATTGAATTGATTTTCCATCACAAGTCGACACTAGGGGAGTTTTCCTACTCAATGTGCAACCTCCAATGCAAATTTTGGAGGGTCCTACCCCAAAATAGGGTAGGGACAAGGGAGCCATTCCCCTATTGTAGGAGGACAGGGGTGCCATACCCTTGTCTGATGCTTTTTTATAGGATAGGATGCAATTCAGGTAGTGCGGAGGGGAAGAAAGATGCATTTTTTAGGGGCTGAGCAAGTCTTTGATCTTCGATCAGGCTTAGGGATTTGGTTCCCATGCATGAGAACCCTAATGTGGTTGAAAATTGCAAGGGTCACAAGTTTATGATGCTACAAGCCTGATCATGGTTTTTCCCTTTCTAGGGTTTTCCATGTATAAATATTGGTGTTATGGTGTTTCCTCTTTATGTGTTATTTGGTATTTGCACTTTAATTTTATTTAATGTTAACTGGTTAATAAGTAATAAATTCAAAACTGTCATTATTGGTATAACACTGATTCACCCCCCGATTAGTGTTCTTGGATTCTAACAATTGGTACCAGATCTTGGTTCCTCAAAATAAGTTTAACCATTTGAGGAAGATCTAGAATTTGGAATCAATGGAAATCGGTTTGCAGCAACAACTTTGACTTGCTCTTGAGGATCTTGATAGTGAGGAGATGGAGAATAGTAAATTGATAAATGAAGTAAAGCAAGCCAGAGAACACATCATTTCATTGCAAGGAAAGTTTTCAGTTGTTAAGGATAAGAGGAAGGAACTTTGTGATCAATTGCAAAATTAGAACAGTGATGAGGAAGATGCTATGAAGGATCAATGTCAAAAACTTACTCAGGAGAGCACTATCTTGAAGAATGAAATGCAAGCCCTAACCATGAGAATGTGCAAGGAGATCGAGGACATGAATAAAAATGATGGAAACCTAGCTCAAGCATTGAAGGATAGATCTGATGAATGCAACAGATCGACACATGAGAATTATATGCTAAAAATTTAGTTGACCTAGTCCCAAAACAATGAACAAGAACTTGAAAGATAGATTATAATCATGAGAGATGACTTGGTTATTGCAAATGAGTACAAGGACAAGTTCAAGGACAACTCTGCTAAACTTGATGAGCTACTAAGGAATCAAAGAGATGCTAATGACAAGAGAGGTCTTGGTTATGAAGAAGGAGAAAGCTCTGGTATTGTACAACAAGATCAATTATTCAGACAGAAGCAGAATCATGTCAACAATCGAAACAAAAAATCATCGATTAGACATATTAATGCTCACAAATTCAATGATACATGCTTTGTTTGCAATAAATGTGGTCATATGGCTAGTCAATGTAGAAATAGGAATAATTAAAACAATGCATCATTCATCGGTCTTGGAAATGGAAGATGTCATGCATGTAGTAAATTTGGACATATGGCTATCCAATGCAGATAAAAAGGAAATCAAGGGTTTAACAAAGTAATTCAGAAGACCAATATTGTGTGTTATGCATGCAACAAGATTGGACATATTGCTAAATATTGGAGAAGCAAGAGCCCACCGACAACTAATGGAAATGCAGATGAGAACAGTAAGGAAAAAGTGGAAGACATTAAGAAACAGCATGAGAAAATATTGGTAAGAAGATCAGATACACAATGGGTAGATCACCTAGTAGAGTCATCTATTCCTACATCGACAGTAGATAAAACCGGTAACTAAGGTACTCTGCCTTATGGGTAGGCAAATCATTGAAGATCATGCAAATACCCTGGATTAGATATGTAGTCAAATAATTCTAATTGCAGATGGTACTCAGGAAATTTTAGTTGTTTACTGGAACATACTCATAGACTATGTGGACTAATAATGCTTCTTGACAGCATTTATGAAAGTGAAAAATTAGGGTTAATGATGATAAAAGGAAAAAGTAAAGTTATTTTTGTGACATAGGGATCTAGCATTCAGACGAGTGACATCCAAAGTGATTCAAAGTTCAAGGCAATTTGTGCAAGGACTTTATCTTCAATAACAATTTCATCTCTTGGTAGTGTCTTAAGGTATTTTTTAGAAACTCTAGTTTTAGTTTTCGACTATTATGGATTCTTCATCTTTAAATATCAACAGTCCTTTTATAGGAGGGATTAAGAACCGCCCTTGTCCAATTTTCAAGAAACATCATTTCAAGTCACCTTTGGATGAACCCTTAGGTGCATTTTCAAATATTTTTATGGTATTCTTCACACAAAGGATATTAGAGCATACATACACTACAACATTAAGGAGCTCGACAGATATGAGTTTTCTTGTGTCTTCACTGAAAACTTAATCTCTGACAATCAGTTGAAATTATAATTCACATAATTGTAGAGGAAGGGTTTCACACAGTTTATGGATTTCCCTACTTTTGATGAGGTAGAATGGGTGCGATATGTGTTGAGCCACATTCACGGAGAGTTCATCTGGTTGGACCAGTCGTACAAGATAACAGAAGAGGTGATTAAGAATTTCACCTGTCTTCACAAAGTTGGAGGTGTACCTAACCCTAGATGCAAGCTTTCAAACATATAACTAAAAAAGCTCACCGACACAAATTTTGATGGAATATCTATGAGAGTTGATGATGTTAGGGATATAGATTTGAAATTTTCCATGATGATTATAGGATACAAGGTCTATCAGTCAAACCGATTGAACTCTATCACCGACAATAATATTTTGATAGCTCATCAAATGGTCAAGGAGGATGCACATTATGATCTTTGCAGTGTGATGCTGTAAGAACTCATGACAAACCTCCAGAAAATTAAGCAAGACAAGAAGAATATCTTCCGATATGGCTCTTTCATTATTTGTCTGGTATTTTACCTTTTGGGTACAGTCCCTAGGTTTGGAAAGATTGAATGGGATTTTGATCATCTGGTAGCGTCTCAGATAGGTCAAATTTTGGATAGGCATGAGGATAAGCTTAGTAAAGCTAATTTATTTGCATTTTTCAAGACATTCCAAGAGGACATGAAGAATAGATCTAGAATCTTTAAGTCTATAGTAGAAAAACATAAGGATACTATTTATTTTATGGTCAATAAAGATGATTGCATGATGGAAGTTTTACAACCAAGAATAATTTGGATCATGCCAATGGGATATGAAGTTGATGAGGCCATACTGGATGCCTATGCACAACACTTACTATAGGCATTGGTAGATGAAAAAGAAGAAAAATTTGACAAAGTCCAAGAAAAAGGACTCAAATTTCATTAGGAATAGGTTGCCCTAGCAATAAGGAAGAAAATGAAAAAGGTAGTAGCAGAATCACTTATACGTGAAGGTCATGATAGGGCAGAAATTGAAAAGAAGGTTAAGATTCTTGAAATGCAAAGAAAAGAAGAGATGAAGCAGAAGAGGAAAGAGGAAAGGGATTCCTGAAAAGAAGCTCAGGCCTCTCCCAAAGTGGTCCCGATACAAATAGAGACTTCCAAGAAATAGGAAGCACCATCCATAAAGCCTGCTACTTCTAAACCGGCTAAGCCCCCAAACAAAAAGCAGAAGGCCACCTGAAGGTGCATGACTATTTCTTCACAAGAAATAGAATTATATGAGTGTGTAAAGGAAATTCCTAAGAAGAAAGGTGTAGAGAGAGAGAAGAAGGAGGAGAAAAAGAAAGAACCTATTAAAGAGACTTCTCGGAAACCCAAGATCACAATTGTACATAAAAGAAAAACCAAGTCAAGTGAGTAGTTCCAATTGGAAGCAAAAAGGAGAACCGGTAAGAAGAAGTTGGAAGCTCAAGATTTAATTGATCAGATTATTAATGATGGGAATTTAGATAATATTTCCTTATTCACTGATGGATTTGAGGAAAAGGACAAGAAGCAAACAGAAGAGGCTATTCTTTTATATATTGATTCTTTTTGTAGGGTATTGATTGAGCTTGAGAAAATTTTGCCTAAAGAATTGTATGATAAGTTACAGGCTAGGAAATTATATTTTCAGACTGTGGACCAACAAATAAAAGAGATAGAATTAGTTAACCTCTATCCAACAATAACCCCTTTAGAGATGGAAAACTTAATTAATAAAATCGACTCATTCAAATTTAATCCCAAGCATAGAATAAAATGCTTAATGTTGGAAAGATTTGAAGAGATTCAAAAGAAAACTATAGATATTTGGGTGAGAATTATTGAGTATGGGTTATGAGCTCAGTCCAAATTTTGTGGAATCTTAGAATATTCAGTTGCCTAAGGATCATCAACCGACAAAACCATAAAGTGTATATACTGAGAAACCAGCTAGCACTCCATCAGATACCATTGTACTAGTTAGTGAGTCACATTTTGTAGTAGAGGATATATAGACAAGAAATGTACAGACTACAGAGGATATAGAGGTGAATGCAAATAAGGATATAGGTAATGAGGGTGTTGAAGAGGTATAGGATCCTGATAGGGCACCAAGTAGTGAAGCCACCGGTGCATAAGAGATGCAGATAAAAGATTCTAAGGGTATCTCTCCGACAAACAAGGGAAAGGTAGTTGTGACAAAACTCTCCTCTGGCTTGGCAATTGACACTCCAGCCTTAGCCAAAGGGAATTTGTCACAAATTTCTATTAGTTTTGACAAACCCTATCACAAAATATCACCGATAGAGAAAAATTTTCCGGCAACAGCTCTTCGGGTATAGGCGACCTAGGAATTGGATCAAGAAGAATCAAAAGACAGAAAACTAAATGAATGCAATTTTGATGTTTTGAACCAATTAGTACTAGAATTTCAAGAACAAGAGAGTGAAATCTCATTTGGTAAACTAAAAGAGATCATTAACTTTATTCCCAAGCATTATGATTCTTTATTAAAAATTTCATTAACGGAGGCTAAAGAAAAATTTGTTGTGGCCTGGAAGTTAACATTTTTGCAAATGATTGAGATTCATAAAGTAAAACTTCAAACTTGCTTGCAATTAGTTGATGCAGCATTGGTGGAATGGGGTAGTGTATATAAGACTTGTCTATATTTTTGTAAGATAATAATATCTATAGACAACCAGCTATCAGATTGTAGGAATAATTTAACTCAAATTTCTAATTCTTACAACCCAGTAGTTAATATCACTAGTTCTTTGGATGGTCCAATTTAGGTAGTCTTGGATCAAATTATGAAATTGGAGAAGGATAGGGACAATACAATTAAGAGAACAAATGAGCTCTAGAATCTTATTGGTCCCGGGTTAGATAAGTTATTGTTTGATAAAAATGAATGTATTTCAAATATGCAGAGAGAGGATCCCACTTCATTAGAAGAAATATAGTATCATGCCAGTCTCTTGAATGGATTCATCTCCATTTTTTACTCACTTAAGCAAGGTTGGGATACTTATTTTTCATTTTTGAAGACTATGTATGCGGATATCATGAAACTTCTATAGATCCGGCTATTGTTTATAACTATACAGTATTCTTTGAGGACACCCCGCTTTGTCATTGATGTCAAAGGGGGAGGAATAAGTGAAAAATGTATATAGTTCTTAGGGGGAGCACAAGATGTGTATAGTAGATTCATGTATGGGTTAGGACATAAGCAGATACAAAGGTAGATTGGTGTTAGTATACCATTTTTCACATCAGTGTTGCCATCAATGCCAAAGGGGGAGATTGTTGGCAATTAACACTCATCTATTAAAGGTTCATGGCTTTAAGGGTTGTCAATGATGGCAACTCTTCTTTAGGTGATTGTAACTAAACTTGAGGTGTACATATTCCTTTTTTAGGTTAACCCACATTCATTTCACTTAACTAGCACCAGAATTTACTTTTCTTCACAATCGGCTAAGTCCAGATCCTGGTAACCAATCCCCGTAACGTGTATTTGGAACCCAGTAATGGATAGGACCTGACTAAGATATCTTAAGGCTTCAATAATTTATTTAATGGATTTTAGGGTAACATGTGTAGGTCGACATGATCATTGGGATTATGTTTGAGATTCATTATGATTCGGTAGCCCACAGGTTTACACTTTCATTCAAGTAGACATGGTGAAAGTTAGAAGGATATTTAAGGAGATCATTTCAATGAGATCATATGAGTTTTTGGAATGCAAATTTTTAGCTGTGAATTATTCAATGAGTATCGGTATGCATTTTGATTAGCGATTAGAAGCGTTTGTGTGCAGTTTCATGTGCACAACATAACTAGTAGTAGAATAGTGCAGAACAAAGCAACAATAAATTGGTATATATTAAAGGTTAATTGAGCATGAAGAAAAACTTATCTAGCATGGTTAGATGCATTTCATAAGTTCATGCTACTTCGTAAAATTTACATTGTAATTCATTCTAAATGAGTGATATTTCTCATTTTGTGTTTGAGCAGTAAGTTCTAGGTGGTTGGCCTGATTGCATGTGCGATCTATTATTTATGAGCATCTAGTAATTACCGAGAGGAGGGGTGAATTGGTAATTACAATATACTTTTAAAACTTTAACAATCAACAAAAACTCTTTTCAAAACAACTCATAAATAGTTCTGGTTTTAACTGAATTCTCAGTGCAAATTAGATTTCTCAAACTGTTCTTCTAAGTGTTCATCACCATGCATGTAATAGAAATATATCAACTCAACACATAATAAATCAATCAACACATGAACACCAAGATTTTCACATGGAAACCCAAATGGGAAAATCCATGGTGGGAATTGGTACCCACAAGAATTTGCACTCTTTCAGAATGCACCCAATTAGAAGCCTAGCTCGGTTAGGAGCTTACAAATATCCCTAGTTAGGAGCAGACCCTGTTAGGAGTTCCCCGATTAAGGTATTTACCATAGCCCTATTAGGTGTTCCCTAGTTAAGGGATTTACCATAGCCCTATTAGGAGCTTTACTCTATTAGGAGTAACCTTGTGAAAGGATTTATAACACAAGCTAATGAGTCACTGGGTGAAGGGATTTATACAATCAGGCTTGTCAGGACCTACCCAGTTAAGGGATTTTGAGTCTGATGCAACTGTTAGGGAACAACAGATGTATGATATCCAAATAACACTCTCTACTTTATTTTTTAGATCCACTCCAACTCCAATCTGTTTCCCTCATGAAGACATCCATACTAGTTTGGCCACACAGTCTTCTCTCATTGACATAGTAAATCGTCACAAACTTACCCTAAATAGATTTTACAACTTAGTCAGTTACAAAACCCTAACCTTATACTAATATTTACATCATACATCGTCACAAATGTTTACAAATCATTATAGATCATATTATGGATCATTACAACAAATTACAAATCAATTACAATCATTGAATGATCATGAATCATCACCACACTTTGATTTGTTAAGAAGTCAAACCCTTAAAACATTATTCTATGTTCTGCATTGTTTCCCAAGAGATTCCATCTTCAATCGTGCTAAAATGTCATTTAAACACTTCATGTAGATTCCACCACATCATCACCAACTTAGAAACATAATGTGATACATCGTCAAATTCAAAATTATTACTGGTTATAAGATTTAAATTCCATCTTTTAAACCATACTAAAACCCTATAGAAAATACATCATTTAATTATAAACATGACTTTTGGTATTCAAAACATGATGTAGTTTTGGTCATAGCCTAATTACAATGTTACAAACACATATTCCAAACCGCAACACCAAATTCATCATCAATTTTCTAGATCCAATTACTTAAGCATAACACAGTTTCTCATTTACCGGTTAAAGTCTTATTTGCCAGTTAACTATCAAATCCATTGCATAGCTTTCTGGTCAATCATAGATGACTTAAATAACATGATAGAACAATGTGACCATAGTTGCCATTAATGACAAGACAAACAGATCATCAAGTCATCAGACAACATCACAACTATATCATCACCAACAGTCGTTATATTGGTTCATCAATATCATCAACAATTATGCCAATATCTATTCTCATTATTAGTTATGCAAATATGCCAACATTCTCCCCCTTTGTCATTGATGGCAGCATTGAAAATTTCATCACGTTGAACTGAATTGTTTTGTACTACTTGCTCTTCTGCTCTTCTCCTCCTTTGTATTTCTTCTATTGGTTATCAATTTTTTCCTCACATTGCTGATCCTTAATAGATTCTTCTTCCTCTCAACTAGTTCTTCTTCCCCTTTCATAGCAATGACAAAGGTGCAAACATCTCTATTATCTTCATCTATGTTTATTCCATCATAGTTGTTCCCCTTGAGGAGTAGCCAACTTCACATCAATCCAAAACTGAAAGATATTCAATGAATTTATTAGATTGATGCATCACCAGCATCTTAGTTGGTTTTGTGCAAGGCTACCACCCTTAATCTACCTTTGAGATATTCAAAGGTTTCCTTAGGCAAAGGTTTAGTGAATATATCTACTAATTGCTCTTCACTAGATACATACTCCATTCTTACTTCCTTCTACTATACTCTTTCCCTTAGAAAGTGATACTTCAACAAAATGTGCTTTGTTCTTGCATGTAATACAAGATTTTTTGAAATATTAATCACACATGTGTTATCATAATGAATAGTCACCGGTTAAGACATGTCTTCCTTAAAACCTTCCAAAATATGCCTCATCCATATATCCTGAGTACAATCCATAAATGCTGCCATATATTCTACTTCAACTGTAGATTGTAAAATATAGGATTGTTTCTTTCTTATCTAGGACACCAATCTTTCTCCTAAAAAGAAAGCTCCACCGATTGTGCTTTTTTGGTCATCAACATTTCCAACCTAGTTTGCATCTGTGAAAACTTTTAAAGAAAAATTATTATTGTAAGGATACCACAAACCATAATCTACAGTTCCTTTCAAATACCTGAATATCATTTTTACTACTACCATGTGTGTCTCCTTAGGATCTTTTTGAAATCCGGCAACCAATCCAACAACATGTGGAATGTTTTGTCTACTATGAACAACATAATACAACTTTCCAATCATAGACCTGTATTCTTTCTCATCAATAGATGATGAGTCATCTTGTTTAAAAATTTACAACCTATCACCATCAGAGTACCAACCAGTTTACAATCTCCCATGCCAAAAGTTTTCAAAACTTCTTGTGCATACTTAGTTCGATAGATAAATATTCTATTATCTAGTTGTTGAATCTATAAACCAATATAGAATTTTAACTCATCGATAAGATACATCTCAAATTAATTCTTCATTTCATCTACAAAAGACATACACATGTCATCATCTCCACCAAATATTATATCATCAACAAAAAATTCAGCAATTAACATTTTGTCTTTGTCAGTTTTCAAATATATGTTTTTGTCTTCATTGGTTCTCTAAAATCCTATCTTGATGAGATATGCATGCAATCTTTCAAACCATTCTCTTGGAGCTTTCTTCAATCCATATAATGCCTTGTGTAGTTTTCAAACCATATTCTCATCTTCACTCAATGCACAACTATTTGGTTGTTCTATATATACTTCTTCTTCCAAGATACCATTCAAAAACATTGATTTAATGTCCATCTGATATACCTTAAAACCCTTAAAAGAAACAAAGGCAAGCAACATTCTAATACCTTAAATTATTGTCACCGGTGCAAAGGTTTCACCATAGTCTTCACCTTCTTCTTGTGCATACCATTTGCAAACCGAACTCACCTTGTTTCTTACAACTTTACCATCTTTATTTAGTTTATTCCTGAATACCCATTTTGTCCCAATAACACTTTTGTCTTATGGTCTAGGAACAAGAGACCATTTATTGTTCTTCTCTACCTAGTTAAGTTCTTCATTCATTTCATTCAACCAATCTTCATCTTTCAAAGATTCTCTAACAGTCTTCGACTGAATAGTTGAAATTAGAGAGGAATTCTCTCTGATTTTTCTTCTTGTCTAGACACCAGCATTCTTGTCTCCTATAATCTGGTCTTCTGAATTATTTAGCCTTACATATATATGAATTTCCTATTTTGGTGCAATTCTTTCTACTGCATGTTCATCATCTTCTTCATTGCTTATCGGTTGAGCTCCTATTTGTGCACTTTTATGGTCATCTTCCTTCTACACTTGTAGTTCAATATACATAAGTTTTTCTCAATCATTAGCAAGATCAGATCTACTGGACTCATCAGGTTTGTCTGTCATCAATTTTAACATTCACACTCTCAACCATTTTCTTTGTCCTTTTATTATAACATTTAAATTCTTTACTCTTGGTAGAATATTTAAGAAATATCCCTTCATCACTCTTCGCATCAAAATTTCCTTTAAAATCATCTCTCTTAATAAAACATCTACTACCAAAAACTTTAAAGTAGATGACATTAGGAGTGTTACCATGTCAAATTTCATAAGGTGTTATGTCATTACCTTTCTTTACAAGAACCCGGTTCAAAGTATAAACAACAGTGCTAACTGCCTCTCTCCAAAACATTTTTGGAACATCACCTTGTATCAACATTATTCTACCAACTTCCAATATAGTTTTGTTCCTTCTCTATGCAATGCCATTGTGCTATGGAGTTATAGGTGTTGACATTTGTCTCTTTATTCCATGTTCTTCACAATATCTAGTAAACACATCAAAAGTAAATTCTCCACCCCGGTTTGATCTTAAACACTTCAAATTCTTGTTGGTTTCCTTCTGAACTAGGGCTTTAAAGATCTTGAATTTTCTAAATGCCTTTGATTTTTCCTTCATAAAAGTTACCCACATCATCCTTGAAAAATCATCAGTGAAAATCATAAAATACTTATCACCAGAGAAACTTCTAGTTCTCATAGGACCACATAGATCAATATGCACTAAATCAAGACTATGCTCTAAAGAAAAAGTTTAACTCTTACAAGATGTCAAAGTCATCTTACCCATCTCAAAATCCTTGCATAATGCATTATTCAGTTTAACAAGTTGGGGCATACCTCTTACCATACTTTATTTGCTAACCTTTATCAAATTATCAAAGTTGACATGACAAAACCTTTTGTGCCACAACCAGCTGTCTTCAATTTTAGCCAGCAAACAACTATTCACATCAATATTTAATTGAAAAAGATTACCTTTATTCTAGTTACCAGTAGCTATCAAATCTCCAGTGCATCCCATGATCCTACACACTCCATTTTTAAACTCAAGGTGATAGCCTTTATCATTTAATTGTCCAACACTTCACAAGTTATGTTTTATACCTTCAACCTAATAAACATCACCTCCATTATTCTTACCATTCATTGAAATGGATCCTTTACCTTTAACCATGCAGGGTGAGTTATTACCAAATCTTACCACACTGCCATCAAACTCTTCAAGAGATATGAATTTGTTCTTATCACCGGTCATGTAATGTGAACTACCATTGTCTATTATCCACTCATAGCTAGATTCAATATGAGATACCAAGGCCTTTTCATCAGTCATAGCTTCCTTCAAAGCAACAAAGACAATCTCCTCATTACCATTATCTTCATATTCCTCATCTATTACACCTTCATCAACTGCAACATAACACTATTTCTTTCCTTTTCCTTTAAATTTCATGAACTTTTCCTTTTTATCACCATTTGGGCAGATTATAGGTATATGTACAATCTTGTTGTAGGAAAAACATTTTAGAGGAAATTTACCTTTCTACTTACCGGTGCCTCTAGGAAATCTTTTGGCCAATAATGCTTCAAATTCCATTAGATGGTCTTCATCATCATCATCTTCTTCTCTACTATTGCCATGACTAGATCTGTAATCATTACTATGATATACTTCTTTCCCTTTTCTCACTAGTGTACCAGTTACAGATGCCTTAAATGCGGATTCAGATGACTTAGAAACACTATTATCAAAATTATTTAATTCAAATGCAGCTAGTTTATCAATAAGAGAATCAACAGTGAGCTTATCACTATTGTGATGGTTGAAAAATGATGAATGATAGATCAAGAGGAAAACTAACCCTTTCCCTCAGAGAGAGATGAGAGTTTCACTATTGATTATCCTCCAAGCACTTTTCACCATTACATTAGGGAGATAAGGGGTAGTTCACTAGATCCAATCTCCACACAAAGATGATAGATTGAATTCTAAATGAATTAAGGATGTTATGATGATCCCCTTATTCCCTTTTTGTTTGATTTGCAAAAGGAAATTGATTGAATTATGTAGTGCAAAAGTGACAAATAATTGATTATAACTTTAGATATGAATATGGGATGAAGTTGTGCACCTAGATTTGGTAGTAAAATGTTGAAATGAAGTCGCCCTACAAATTTGATGAAAATTTGTTTGGACCATGGTAGGAATGCACATGATCCTTCAAAAAATCCATGAAATGAAAAGGGTTTTTCTACCTCTACAAATGAAGCCCAAATCTAAAAATACAACTGCACACCTACAACCTACACACAAAAGGAGAGGGAAATGTGTTGGGATTGGGGGTTTTCCTTTAGGTCAAACCCCAGTTTTTGAATTAACCAAGTAATGAAAGAAAGTACTTGCAAGTAGATGTAAATGAATTACTAAATTGTAAATCACCTCAAGGGAGGTTGTAGTAGCACTGTTGATCGAAATGCTTCTATGGAATTGAATTTTGAAAGAAATATCCTCTTCAATGGTTGAATCCTTGACTTGAATGCAACACCTAGCCTTCAAGGGAGGCTTGAGAATGCTCAATGATGTAAAAGAATGCTTGAATGCTTGAATGCTTGAACACATCCAGCTTTGACCTCTCCACCTTATAGAACTTCAACCTATGAAAATGAGAGTATGAATGCCCCTTAAATACATGTTTGAAGAATTTGAATTTCATCACAAGCTGAGATTAGGGAGATTTCTCGCTCATTGCACAAACCACAATGCTTTCACTAGAAAGGTTATGCCCCAAAATAGGGTAGGGATAGGGGAACAACACCCCTATCCTGGGAGGACAAGGGTGCCTCATCCCTATCCAAGGGGGGACAGGGGTGCCACACCCTGTCCTACCCCTCACTCCAGGACAAATTGTGGACATAATGATGCAAAGGCCAAGGAAGAAGCAATTTTCACAAGTCGAGCACTCTTTGGTCTTCAACCAGACTAGAGGAATTGAGTTTGCATGTGTGAGGACCCTAATGCAGTCGTAAATTGCTAGTGTCATAATTTTATGACACTACATTTAGCCCCAACTTTAGCGGTAGTTTAAGCGTATGTCAATACTATCGATAAAGTACAAGGAAACAAGATTGAAAGACTTTCACAATGTCAAGGAAGCAAGATGGGCCAAGCCCCTAGTGGACTTGGGATCTTATGACTTTGATTGACAAAGTAAAAGGGAAGATTGAGGAGGAGAGAACCATGACTAGAAGTAGCAAATTTCCATTCACTATGAGTAATGAAAACAAGGATACAAAAAGTTGCAAAGCAAAGCAAAGTTCACTAAGTAATTCTAAGTATCACAAGAAGGAAAGAATAAGCGAAGTGTATGCCCCCACATTAAAGTGATTGCACTCGCCTTATCAGGAGTTATTTCTTTAAGGTAGGATACGCCCAAGAGAGAGAAAAGAAAGGGAGCATGTTATCACAAGGATTTAGCCCCCAATAGAGGTATAAATCCAAGGATAATGAACACAAAATATGAGGTAGTGTCTCTTTCCTTGGGGTCAGTATGCTGTATCATAACTCATATATATCATGTATGTATATGCATATAATAATGTTCATTCCCCAAAGGCGAACACTACCTTAGAAGAAAGGGAAGAGAGGATATCTTTTGAGTCAACATGAAAGAGACCTAGAAAAGATCGCAATTCTTTGCATCATCCCCAAGTAGAAATTAAGGGAACAATAGAAGAACATGGATACACATAGAAGAATGGTCATAAAAGAGAAAGAAAGATGAGAGAAGGATCTGCAGTACTAATATTGCTAATCTAGCATGACATCCACCTCCTGATCTTGTTGATCACTATTTCGGGAAGGCAAGCTACATTCTTGAGGAGCAATATCAAACACAACAGATGGAGCTATCACAAGATCCAAACAAGGAATATGCTCATGTTGTAAGTCACTTTGTTTGATTCTAGGAGCTAGGATTAAATTTTGCAAAAACTCATTCAATAAATGTTTATCCACATCAATATATTCATGCTCACTGTTAGAAGAATTAGTAGTTATATTACCATTATCAATAACATTTTCACTTATTTCTGCATCAAAGTTTAAAGCAAGAGGAGTAAGAACACGAATAGGAGTAAAAAAATCACATGTTTTATGCAACTTATGATTTGGAGATGTTGGTTGAACATCTTTCTTAGGAGAAAAGGGAAACATGTCAATTGTTGGAGTCTGAGGAGACTGAGTATTTTGAGGGATAGATTCATGAGCTTGAACATGATATCTTCATCAGTGTTCTCTCGCACAATGATTCCATCAAGTCTTAGTGGAAGGCTAAGAAGGAGGAGGAGCATTTGAAGAAGGAGGAATGGCTTTCTCCTTTATAGTGGAATGTTTAGGTTGAGGTCTTTTTGTTTGAACAATAGGAGAAGCAGGCCTCTTCTATTAATGGTGGAACTACACAATAGAAAGGAGGAATATTAGGTATAGGAAGGAGACCAGGTCCATCGTGAGGAGGAGATATAGGCCTAACCTTAGGAAGAATATTGTGTTTGTCTTTAAGAGAAGGTAAAGTCACATCCATAGGAGTAGGTGGACAATTTTCCTTAGAAGGAAGATTAGTTCTATCCGAGAGGGGAAGAACCTCATCTTGAAGAATAATAGGAATGTTAAGTGTTGGTTATCTAGGTTGACTTAAGGATAAGATCATATCATTCTTCCTTTTTTGATAGGATTGAAAAAGAGCATCGCTCCTTGATGGAAGAGATTAAAATTTTTTAGGCCAAAAGAGATCAATAGGAACACCAGGGCTTCTTTCGAATGGACAAAATAAGCTATGGTTCATGGTTATGATTTCTCCATTGTGAGGAAATTTAAGACACTTGTGCATTGGAGAAGAAATAGCCTTCATGGAAGATAGCCAAGGATAGACAAACTTCACATCAATTTTCTTAGAGGAAGGTATGATAACAAAGTCAACATCCATTGATTTAGTATGGACTTTGATAGGAAGGGTGATAGAACCAATGGTAGGATAAGAGAAGCCATCAAATAACTTCACCACTACATTAGAAGCATCATATAATGGTTTATGCAATCGTAAAGTGAAAAGATACTCTTCAGTTATGACATTAAGCATGCAAGAGGGATCAATCAGGGCACTACAGAAAGGGATATCCTTAACCTTTGCAACTATCTATTAAGGGCCATCGAGTGCTCTAATGGTCTCACTCGGGTCAAATTTAATATAGGGATCATTAGGAGAATCTTGTGTTTCTACCATATTAACCAAGTTTGGAGCCATTCAGATGAGTGTTTCAGAAGAGAGAGAACTAGGTGCAATCTCAATAACATTAGAGGTATGAGATGTTAAGGGATCGGTGAAAATTTTAATATTCTAATTAGAAGGAGCAACTCATTTATACTCTTTAACATTCACACCTACCACATATATAGAATTATTATCAATCAAATCTTGAACCTTATGTTTCAATGCAAAACATTTCTCAATATCATGACCAGGTTGACGATGAAATTGGCAAAAGGAATTGTTATCAAAATGAGGAGATGCAAGTTTGGAAGGATCAACTTGTTTTATAGGAGGAAGTTTGACAACATTTATATGCAATAACTTAGACATAATACTCTACAAAGATTCATTCAAAGGAGTAAACTGTCTTTCTCTTTGGAAAAATTTAAAAATAGGAGGCACGCCTATTATAGCATTCACATGGTTGTTGTTGATTGGATCATTGAACTTGATGAAGTTTTTGGCTGGTTTGAACTTCACAAACGATTGTTGAACACTCTCCCCCTTATCACTCAGAACCATAGGAGTTGATTTCTCCATTTGACTCACATCTAGTTGATAATTGTGGAGCATTGCACATAAGTGTGGAAAGGAAGTAAAGTCACACAAAAGAGGCTTTTCCCTGATATCTTTTTGTAAATTAGAAATGAAAATTCTTTGAATATCAATCTCAAGCACAAGAAAAGAAATTTGAGCACACAAATGCTTATATCTACCAATGAAATCAGTCACTTTTTCTTCAACACCTTATTTAAAATGCATTAAATTAGTCAAAGTGATTTTAGGACCAATGTTGTTTTGAAATTGTTAAATGAAAGAAATTGCCAATTGTTCAAAGGAAGTGATAGAATAAGAAGGCAAAGGGAAATACTAGTGTAAAGCCCTATCTCTTAGTGTTCTTGTAAACATTTCTGCAAAAAATCATTGATCATAAGAAAAATCAATACACAAGGTTTGAAATGTTTTTACATGTGTAAGAGGATCACCTTTTCCATTATAGAGTTACAATTTAGGGATCTCAACATGTTTAGGTGGCACAACTTTAAAAATGTCAAGAGAAAGTGGGCTCGCAACATCAAAGTTGGGCACACTAAACTTGGATTGACTCATAGAAATAATATTTTGTTGTAAGGAAGACACGGTTTGAGAAAGATTTTTTATTGTCATTTCGATGGAAGAATTGATGTTAGACATAGGTGATTGAGAAGGTTGTGTGATGTTGTTGAAAGAAGGAATGGACTGAGAATTATTGGAAATTGACACTCATTGGAATCATATTTTGTCATTGATGGTAACAAGATTCTATTGAAGGCATATACTGGCACTTAAAGGCATACACCGGCAAATACCGGAATTGGAATATTCAGGGTCATCATTGGCACCAACACCAACACCAGCATCCAGCACTTCAGTGAAGCCGACATCAGTTTGAGATCCAAAAGGTTTTATTTGTAAAATCATTTTGTAATTATTGTATAAGGGCCGACATTGAATATCTTTTGTATTGTAAGCCGACATAAGGCATATTTTTTGTAAAGGGTATATAACTCAGTCTCTTAGGTCATTTTCAGATGACAAGGTATTAGGACAATATATATGAAAAAGGTAGAAGAACTATGTTATGAGAAGCATATGTATGTAGGTCATTTATTTGCAAATGTAATATCATGCTATGATCAGTAGATGGTTTGTAAAGCATTCTTGGAGGAAAGGAGATACCGGTAGAAGGATTCAGGGTTTATGAATCGGTACTAAACAGAGCTATAACCAGAGCTCTTTCTGGCATTGCAGATGCATTTTGTGAGTTCACCAGTATTGTTTTATCTTAGCAGAAGCTTGTATTTAGTGAGACTCTTTTTTGTTGAGCAGTGTGCTCTAGGTAGTGTTCCTTCCTGCATGTGTAGGCCCCCATGCTATGTTATATCTATCATATGACAAGTGAATTGATATTGTGGGTCACAAATGCCACTGTGGTTTTTCCTCTTTGATGGTTTCCACCTATAAATTATGTGTGTTATGGTATTCATTCATGTGGCTGGTTTATTTACCGGTTTATACGTGTATGTTATAAAAGGTTAAAATCTTATAATACCCGCAGAACACTGATTCAACCCCCCCCCCCCTAAGTGTTCTTGGATTCCAACAATTGGTATCAGATCTTGGTACCTTAGAGGAAGTTTAACAACTTGAGGAAGATCCTGAAACCAAAATCATTCAATATGGCTATGGAGAAGCAACTTGAGATGACACTTGAGGATTATGATGTTGAAAGGATGAAAAACTTAAAAATGCAAGATGAATTGAATTCTTCTAATGAATTCATTCTTGTTCTGCAAGAAAGGCTATCATCAACTCAAGCTAAGAGGAAGGAATGTCTGCAAAAGCAGGATGATGAAGAGAAAAATGCACTTAAGGAACAATGTTAGAAACTGAGTCAAGAAAACATGCTCATGAAGAATGAAATGCAAGACTAGGCTATAAGGTTATCAAAACATATTCAGGACATAAAGAAGAAGGAAGAAAATCTTGCTATATCTCTGAAGAACAAATTTGAAGATTGTGGCATATTGACTCATGAGAATAATCTGTTGAGAACTGATTTGGTACACTCCCAGAATAATGAACAATAGCTTGAAAGACAAATAACAACTCTGAGAGATGATTTGACAACTTCGAGTGAGTATAAAGAAAAATTCAGGATTAGTGTTGAATAGTTGGATGATCTATTGAAAAGACAAAGGCAGAGTGAAGATTCTAGAGGGCTTGGACTTTTACAAGGTGAAAGCTCCAGTAGTGCAAATGAAAATCAAACAACCGGTATGTAGAACCCATCAGACCAGAGGAAACCGGTAAGGCAATCTAATGCTTACAAATTCAATGGTAGATGCTTTGTTTGTAATACATTTGGGCATATGGCTAGCCAATGTAGAAATAGAGAAAATCAAAACTACAATTCAGTTCTCGGTCAATGTACAAATTGCAAGAAATATGGTCATAAGTCAGAAGATTGCAGAATGAATGTTAAATGTCATGCATGTGGAAATTTTGGTCATTTGGCTAATCAATGTAGGTCAAGAAATGACATGGGATATGTCAAAGAAATTCAAAAAAACAATGTTACATGTTATGCATGCAACAAAATAGGTCATATTGCTAAGTACTGCAGAAGCAAGACTACACCGGTTAACAATGATAAAACAAATGAGAAAGGAAAGTAGAAGGTAGATGAAATACAATAAGATCACACCAAGAGATGGGTTATAAAATCTAAAGAACCAAGTGGAGATGCAACTACACTAGTAATTGCACCTATAACTCCATCGGTAGAACAAAGCATTCCTGCACCGACAGGAAATTCAACTGCTAATTGAGGCATATGCCTTAGGGGTTGGAAAATTTATTGCAAATCTTGCATATTCCCTAGAAGAGATCTGGAAGAGATCTGGAGAGTGGTATTGATCATTGATGGAGGTTTATCTAGCATAAAACTATGAAACCGACATCTGGTAGCGTACATCGCTAAGCATTTATGACAATGATGAATTAAGGTTTACTCTCTAATAAAAAAGGAAAATGAACTCATTTTCACTCACCCAACACTCGAGAAAACTAGAGTGAAGCAGAGGTGAATCACAAGCGATCAAGATTGAGCAAAGGCATTCTGAAGGATTTCCAATAGTCATCTCAGAAGCAATCAAAACCCTTTAACTGGCGACTATTATCCAAGTATTTCTTTGAAATGGCATCCAGATCATCATCTTCTCCTACTTTCATTATGAATCCCACTGTTGTTGAGGTCAAGGATAGGCTTAGGCCTATTTTCAAGTAAGTTCCCCAAATTGCTATGAAGGAAGACTCTACTTGCACGTTTTTGAGAGTTCTTGATGGTGTGGTTTATGTAGAAGATGTCAGGGCCTATATTCACTACACCTTGGAGGATTTAGGCACTAAGAAAATCAAGGGAATGTATCAATCTATGATACTAGGTAGCTCTGGTACAATCAAGCCGAAATATCAAATCATTGAGGATCTAGGGTTAACTAGAATCTTGTATATACCGGAATTAAAGGATGAAGTGATTAGATATGTTCTTAGTAGGGTCCATAATGAATTTATCTAGATGGACCGGCAACACATGATTACCAAAGAATCAATTCAAGGGGTCACCAGCTTACCCAAAGTTGGACAAGTACTAGGTAAAAAGATCTCCAACACTGTGGTTGAGAAGCTCACTGACACAACCCATGATGGAAGATTGATGAGGGTTAGCACCATCAAAGAAACCATGAAATTTTCCAGCATGATCATCGGATACAAGGTAACTCAATCAAGTTCATTGAACTCTGTTGCTAGTTCCTGTATCCATCTGCATATCAGATGATAAATAATAATAGAAAGTATGATTTGTGTGAATGGTTAAGGAGTGAATTAATGATTAATCTTCGCAAGATAGAAGGTGTTAACAAAGGAAATTTCTGATTTGGGAATCTTATTGTCTATTTGATGTTGTACTTCATGAATGATCTACCAGGTTTGGGAAAGAAGCATTGGGCTCATGACATACTGGTAGGTATGCAGATCAAAAAGGCAATCACCAGTCTTGGTAGTAATAGAGATGAGAAGCTTTAGGGATACTTCAAAAATTTTCAAGAGAACATGAGACTAAGGGAGAGAATTTCCAAACACATTGTGGAGAAATACTCCACTGATATTTGCTTCATGGTAAAAACAGATGAGACACTGATGGAAGTAGTGGAGCCTAGAACTATATGGGTCACTGAACTGGGTTATGAAGTGGATGATAGTATCTTGGAGCTATATGCTAAAATGCTGATTGATTCTCCTTTGGATGATAAGACTGAACACTTTGGCACTCTAGAGGAGAAGGCTTTTGAAGTCAAAACTAGTTTCAACAAGAAAAGAAGAGAAAATAAGATAGACAAAATATATGCATTTATGTAGAATGAAATTCACAAGATAGATATAGAACTAGGTTTTGGATCTAAACCGGTAGATCAACTAGTAGCGGTTAGTGCTCCTAATGTGAAGAGGCCTAAAAATTTCATTTCTTCTATCACTTCTGACTCTGATCCAGAGGATAATCAACCTCTTGCATTTAGAAGGGTATAGAGGAAGAAAGATGACAAGCCTCTGGTAGAGGTGAAGAAGGTGGAACCAAGGAGGAAGCTAATTAAAAAGGTAACAATTGCAACCACACCTCCGACAAGGAAACCTACTCAAAAGAGTCAGCCTACTCCATCTGCTCCTACAACCCCCAACAAGAAGAAAAAGAGTGATGAAGCAACTGAATCTTGTAAAATGACTTGTGCAGAGTTAATTGATGAGGTAACTAAAGATGGAATTTTGAAGAATGTGTCAAATTTTTATGAAGATTTAGACAATAATGAGAAAAATAAAATAGAAGAAGTAATTTTGTTACATCTAGACATAAATAAGAACGCTATGGTAGAGATTTTGAAAGAAATTCCTTTATCATTGTACAATAAGTTAGATGCAAGGAGATTAGATGCAATAAGGAGGGATAGAGAGATCAAAGAAGTTGAACTTTTGAATATGTGTAGCTTTATAAATAATGAGGAAATTAAAAGGTGTATAGATGTTGCAAATAGAACAATCTTTAGTAGCAAAACCTGATAAATAGACCAAATAGTGGGTAGAGTTAATGAGATAATAAATGAGACCAGAGATGGTTGGGCCAAACTCTTAAAAAAGAATCATGATTTTCTCACTTCTGAAGAAGAATTTTCTAAGGCAACTGCTCCCACCATTCTAGACACATCTAAAGGGAAAGGAATTTTGGGAAGTTCAAATCAAATTTTGAATGAACTAGAAGATAGTCCTAAAACTGATGAGAGTATATAGACTAAACCAGCAAAGACTGCATTTGTATAGGTTACAGATAATATTGTGGATAATACTCCATCGATAGTAACAGATACTGCACGAAGTGGTGAAGTCACCGGTGCAAAAGATGATGAGAAAAGGGATACACTAGGAGAGGATAAAGAATGAAAGGAAAAGGAGATTGAACCGGCAGTTGATTCCCCAACAAAACTTTTGGCAATTGACACTTCTCAAGTTGAGAAGAAATCAATCACAGAGATGAGTCCCACATAGCTAATGATGATGGCTACTCAAAAGCTAATGAAGGAGGGATCTGCTGACAAAGGAATAATAGATCAATCAATAATAGTTTTACATAGATTGAATCCTAATTGTGTGATTGAAAATGAAGCAAGCCCTTTTGGCAAGCTCAAGGTATTAATAGAACACATATCTAAAAAATTTCAATCATTGCAACAGATTTTTGATAGGAAATCACTTGAAATATTTACTCTGGCCAAGAAAGCCACTTTTGACTAGATTATTGAGATAGAGAAGAGGAAGGTTGAAGAGAGACTTATATTCATTGAGAATTCTTTGAAACAATGTACTAACATCTATAGGGTCTGTTTCAAAAGGAGGTTGTCTGGAACATTTTACAGAAGGGTGGGTTTTCAAAGTTTATGGAGCAGCTCCATGGGTGCGACGCCATTACCAACTTCTTCTATAAAAACTAGAGAAAGAGCACTTTGAAGATCGGAGACTAAATGATCTCCATCGATGAAGACCTCATTGCTCCGGTCACGGGTCTCTACAGGGAAGGAAGCAATTATTATAGAGACAGGAAACTAAGCAAGGAGGCCATTGAAAGATATCTTGAAATGCCAAAGGAGAAAAAATGTCTAGTTAAGCTAAGTAAAACTTACTATCCTCCTAGGGCTTTTGTTAAACCATGGATCAAGGTTTTATTTGCTATAATGTGCTATGTAACTTTGGATGGTAGATTCACAAAAGTGTATGGTTACCATTTTGTTCTGCTGAATCATTTTAGGTATGATGAAAAAGTTAATATACCCTATTTTCTGTTGTGCTCTATGAATGCAACCATTAAGGCCCACAAAGAGAACCCTAAGGGGAATGCTGCCATGCATCAAGGTCTCATGGTTTTAATTTATGACCACCTAAAAGACATCTGAGGAGGACAGGTCGGATTCTATTTTTTCTGTTGGTGAGGAGTCAAATAGAGACTCGATGGTTGAGTCTAAAGAGAATTTGGATGAATCTAAAGTGGAAATTGGAAAGAAAAGAAAACAAGTAGAAACCAAGCCTTCCTCCTCGAAGGGTAAGAACAAATATAAAGATAAAGTTCTCCATATTAGCTCCTCCTTAGAGGAAGAGGTCTCAAAGGATTCCGAGAAGAAACTCCAGTCCCCCTAGAAAAAGAAAAAGAAAACTTATACCCAGACAAGCAACAAATAGAAGAAACAGGATGCCAGAATTGAGGAGCTTAAGGAATAGGGGCAGAGAAAGGATCCGGCCTTCAACCAAAACTTGGAGGAGGAGACCACTGGGGAAGGTCTTGAATAGAGAATTGTAAATGTTGGTAAAATCATTGTTGGAGACACTTCAAACAAGAAAAAAGTCAATTCTGGTGAGAAATTACCCTCCTCAAACCTTCCTCCTAAGGGCTTGAAAGGCTTTGTGGACACCATTGAATGGCTAATTTCTAGTTACAAGAAAGCTATGGAGGATATTAAGTCCAAATCCTAGAGACTATCAGTTTTGGTGGAGGCAAGTCAATGGCAGAACAGGTGGAGGATTTGACAAAGACCAACCAAAGTAGAAGAGATCAGAGACTCCTTCAACCCCAAGTTTGAGCAAATCGAGAAAGACCTGACTGAGAGGAAAAATAATGAGACTGACATGGATCAAAGAATGGAGGAAACTGATAAAAAAGTCATTAAAATCGAAGAAAGCCTTAAAAGAATTACAGAACAAAGCTTAAATATCTTGAAGGCTTCAGCTGGCAATACTAATATCCTCATCAGTAAAATGGAAGAGGAGAAGGACTCCCTAGAGATGGAATCTGATATAGATGGCTCAAGAGAAGTACAAGGACCAGAGGAAAAAAGGAGAAAAATCCAAACAAGGACATCAAAGAATTTAAAGATGTTGCGGCTAACTATGATCAACTGGTGAAAAAGGTGGAGGAGCTCCCTAAGTCTTTTTAGTTGTGTTGTGTTTTCCTTGGTTTTATCTGCTTTGCTCTTCCTTTCTTATGCTGTCCTTTCGGTTGACTGGTTTTAGCCAATTGTTTTGTAAGTTGTTCCTAGCAGTTCTGGATGCTTTTTGTTGATCTATCTTTTTCTCCTATGTAAAAGGTTTCGGGTCCTTAAAACCTGCTTTTCCAATTAATCAGAACATCTATAGGGTTTTTTGTAATATAGAAATTCTTACAGCAAATGTAGATCAGAGGTTAAAGGAATTACATGAAAATATTGCTAATATTGCTAATTCTTTTGATGGACTAACTTCACTTACAACTTCCATTGATGGACAAATTTTGACTTTGCAAAACCAAGTTTTTTCTTTTGAAAAGGAAAGAGACAAGACTATTCAGAGAGAAAGGAGTCTTAGAGGTTTTTTGAGTCCAAGATTTGATTCACTTGGTGTACATAAGAGGGAATGTATGGATATACTTGCGAAGCCCACACCAACAGATGTCACTGAGAAAGAAACACTTGCACATTTACTGAGTGGACTTGTATCCATATCTGAAACATTCAAAACCGGCTGGGATACCTATGTACAGTTGCTAGATAAAGCTTATCTGGAAATTTTGAGATTGGTCAAGCTCTAGTAAAGTAATCTATAACAATTCTTTCAATTCTTTCATTGGTCTTTGGTATTGATGCTAAAGGCCGAGTGTATATTATGTGAAAAATATATATGTAATCCTAGGAGGAGGATATCGATAGATTATATTGCAGACAATGTCAATTAGCTTAGGGGGAGCATGTTCATGTTTCAGTTGAACCAACAAGGAATCCATTTTTCACATGAGTGTTGCCATCAATGCCAAAGGGGGAGATTGCTGGAAATTGACACCCATTGGAATCATATGTTGTCATTGATGGCAACAAGATTCTATTGAAGGCATATACTGACACTTGGAGGCATACATCGACAGATATCGACATTGGAATTTTCAGGGTCATCATGGGCACCGACATCCAACACTTTAGTGAAGCCGACATCAATTTGAGATTCGAAAGGTTTTATTTATAAAATCATTTTTTAATTATTGTATAAGGGCTGACATTGAATATATTTTGTATTGTAAGCTGACATAAGGCATATTGTTTGTAAAGGGTATATAACTCATTCTATTATGTCATTTTCATATGACAAGGTAATAGGACAATATATATGAAAAAGGTAGAAGAACTATGTAATGTGAAGGATATGTATGTAGGTCATTTATATGCAAATGTAATATCATGCTATGATCAGTAGATGATTTGTAAAGAATTCTTGGAGGAAAGGAGATACCAGCAAAAGGATTCAAGGTTTATGAACCAGTATTGAAAAAAGCTATAACCATAACTCTTTCTGGCATTGCAGATGCATTTTGTGAGTTCACCAGTATTGTTTTATCTTAGCAGAAGCTTGTAGTTAGTGAGACTCTTTTATGTTGAGCATTGTACCTTCCTGCATGTGCAGGCCCCCATGCTATGTAATATCTTTCATTTGGCCAGTGAATTGATATTGTGGATCACAAATCCCACCATGGTTTTTCCTCTTTGAGGTTTTCCACATATAAATTATGTGTTTTATGGTGTTCATTCACGTGGCTGGTTTATTTATTTCATGTTCTATGTTTCTTCATTTATCAGTTAATATGTGTATGTTATAAAAGGTTAAAATATTAGAATACCAGCAAAACACTGATTCACCCACCCCTCTAAGTGTTTGTGGATTCCAACAAGAATAAGGTGATGGGACACTATGATAAGCATGCATTGGTGATGATTGGGTAGAAAAAGGGACACTTAAAGGAGGAATAAAGTTGTTGAAGGAATTAACCCCTTGTTTCACACTGATTTATTGAGGAATAGTAGGAACAATTATGGAAGACATAGGTAACAATGAAGGATTAAATGAAGAAGAGGGATTGCCCCCATGACCTATGGTTGTAAGAATGTCATTTTGAGTTGAAGTATCCATAATATTATATGTGAAAATAGGAATACTAGTCATAGGATTGGTCAAAGGAACAGAGGAATTGACTTGTGTTGAAGGTTGTGAGTAACCTAGGGTTTCGACACAACTCTTGATATGCATGCCATTAGAATCAACAATATGTGCAATACCACACAATATATCAATTTCATTCTTATCACTTTGAAGCATGCATTTGAGACCTTCAATTAATGGAAGAGATTCACTATTAGGGTATTATTGGGACATCCATTATTGAAAGCTATCAAATTGATTGTTCAATGTGGAAAGTTGATCGAAAGAAATCGTAGTTAAAGCCTCTTCTACATCATGAGATCCATTAATGTGGTAAATAGGCACATGATTAGGATCAAAAGAATTAGCATGATCCTCATCGTAAATAGGTAATTAAACCTTGGGAAGCCTTAATTATAATGCTTCATCTAATGGGAATAGAATAGGTAGGACTAATAGTGGAAAAACTCATGCACTTGAGGGAAAATTTGAATTTTGAATTGTAGGAAAAAGCTTGCAAAAATTGAGAAATGCAAAATATAAGGAACTAATGATTGCACAATTTGAACTTTGTTGGAGGAAGAGGATGACACAATTTCCAAAAATGAGAGGAAATTGGAATTTTAAAATTAGGGCCAAGGGAATACCACTTATTTTTAAAATTAGAATTTTTAAAATCTGGGCAGACTATAATTAACCTCTTAATTTTAAAAAAAATCTTGAAAGTTGAAATGTTGAATTTTAAAGGTATTTCCTATTCTAGAGTGTTAAAAAATCAATAAAATTATCCAATCTTTTGGATTTAGGCTAATAAATACAGTCATAACAGTCTCCCAAAATTTCAGGGAAAAAGTCTAGGATCGTGGCGAGAATGCACATGGTCTGACCAACTTTTTTTGAAATTTTCAAGGATGGATATTATGATGATTTTAAAGCTAACCCCCCAAAATTTGCAAATTTTATGATCTCTAGATGGACGAAATGAAGGCACAAAGGTGAAAATAGGACCCTATTAGGGTTTTGAAGAAAAAGAGGAATTGGAGTACAATTTTGAAAAGGGTCAAACCTAATGGATAGGGACACCTTGGAAAATGTTTAAGAATATGAATGTAACTAAAATTGATTTGAAATTCACACAAAGGCCAATTAATTTTAAAAATTTGGGTTTGGTGACCTAACCACTAAATTTTTAGATTTGAATTTTGGGAAAAAGGGGGGAAATTGGAAATTTGAATTGTGGGATTGAAGACAAGTCTAAGAATAATTAGAAATCTAAAAATTAAGTTGAAATCCAATTTTTGCACAAGTTCAATATGATTTTTGAAAATTAGGGTTTTAACAAGTAACCTCTTAATTTTGTAAATTTTAATTGCAAATTGAACAAGACAATGAGGATATTGAGTTTGACAAACCCATAAATTTTCAGATCTAAGACAAATACAAGCAATTTTTATAAATCACAAGTTCCATTTTAATTTTAAAAACTAGGGTTTTTAATGAATCAACCACTAAGTTTGCAGAAAGTTGAAACTTTGTAAATGAAAAATATGGAGTTTTGTTCAAAGGATAGCATGCAAGACGTCAGGTTCACCAAAATGTGATGGTGGGAAAATGATAAATGATAGATCAAGAGGAAAAATAACCCCTTCCCTCAGAGCGAGATGAGAGTTTCACTATTGATTATCCTCCAAGCACTTTTCACCATTACATTAGCGAGATAAGGGGTAATTCACTAGATCCAATCTCCACACAAAGATGAAATTGATTGAATTATGTAGTGAAAAAGTGATAAAGAATTTATTAAAACTTGAGATCTGAATATGGGATCAAGCTATGCACTTGGATTTGGCACTAAAATGTCTAGACAAAGTTACCCTACAAATTTGACAAAAAGTTGTCTGGACCGTGGCGAGAATGTACATGGTCCTCTGAAAAATCCGTGAAACGAAAAGGGTTTTTCCACCTCTAGAAATGAACACCGAATCTGAAAGTATAGATATGCACCTATTACCTACACATAGAGAAGAGAGGGAAATGTGTTGGGATTGGGGGTTTTCCTTTAGGTCAAACCCCAGTTTTGGAATTAACCAAGTAATGAAAGAAAGTACTTGCAAGTAGATGTGAATGATAGACTAAATTGTAAATCACCTCAAGGGAGGTTGTAGTAACAATACTGGTAGAAATGCTTGTGTGGAATGGAATGTTGAAAGCAATCTCCACTTCAATGGCTGAATCCTTGACTTGAATGCAACACCTAGCCTTGAAGGGAGACTTGAGAATGCTCAATGTTGGAAAAGAATGCTTGAATGCTTGATCGGTTGAAGACATCCAACTTTGACTTTTCCCACTTATTGAACTTCAGCCTATGCAAATGAGAGGATAAAAGCCCCTTAAATACATGTTTAAAGGATTTGAATTTCCTCATGGGCCAACATCGAAGAGATTTCCTGCTCACTGCACTACGCACAATGCGAGCACTAGAAAAGTCCTGCCCCAAAATAGGGCAGGGACTCGTGCGTGACTCCCCTCTCCTAGCAAGACTAGGGCACCACACCCCTATCCAAGGGTGGTTAGGGGAACCACGCTCCTATCCTACCCCTCTCAATAGGGCCAAGTGTGGATAGAGTGATGCAGAGGCTAAGGAAGAAGCAATTTTCACAAGATGAGCACTCTCTGGTCTCTAATCAGGCTAGAGGATTCGAGTTCGCATGCATGAGGACCCTAATGCAGTCGTAAATTGCTAGGGTCACAATTCTATGATACTACAACTAATTACTGACTTTTATTCTTGAATAGCAGAAACTCTTATAGCATAGGCAAGTAAAAGAGTTCTTAACATCTTACTTACAACAGTGTTATCTTTGATCTTTCCTATAGAACTTTTAATACCACCAACAATTTCCTTAATTCTCTATCCATAGTGGGCTATATTCTCTCCTTCAACCATTCTCATGTCATCAAATTTACCTCTGAGACTTTCTTCTTTGGCTTTCTGAATATGTTTGTGTCCACGATAAATTAGTTCTAATTTCTCCCATACTTCTTGTGCAATCTCTAATCCATGTACATCAATGTATTCAGTATCAGACAAGGTACTTAGAATTGCTTCCAATGCTTGGATGTTCTCTTATTGTTCTTTAATATGATCAAAATTCAAAGGACCGGTAGGAGCCACATATTTAGTAGTTACATGTTGCCAATACTAAGATCCCATTCCTTTAATATATATCTTCATCCAATCACTCCATATCTTATAGTTATCCTTAGTGAAATTAGGACCCTCTTTCTTCATAATCTTTCTCTAGATTTTTCCGCAAATAGTTAAGCTTCCACACATAAAGGATGAAGGCTCTGATATCAATTGTTATTTGTGAGGATCCAGTAATTACTAAGAGGGGGGTTGAATCAGTAATTATAATATACTTTTTAAACTTTAAAAATTAGCAAAAACTCTCTTCAAAACAACTCGTAAACTATACTAGTAATAACTAAATTCATACTGCAAATCAAATTTATCAAACTTTTCTTCTAAGTGTTCATCACCGTGCATGTAAAAGAAAGATATCAACTCAACACATAAGAAATTAATCAACACATGAACAATGGGATTTTCACGTGGAAACCCAAATGAGAAAAACCACGATGGGAATTAGTACCCACTAGTATCTGCACTCTTTCAGAATGTGTGCTTTTAGGAGATTACAAATATGCCCGGTTAGGAGAAAACCCTATTAGGAGTTCCCTGGTTAAGGGATTTACCTTACCCCTGTTAGGAGCTTTACTCTTTTAGGAGTAACCTTGTGAAAGGATTTAGAATCCAAGCTAATGAGTCACCCAGTGAAGGGATTTATACAATTAGGCCTGTCAGGACTTACCCAGTTAAGGGATTTTGAGTATGTTGCAACTGTTAGGGAGCAACAGTTGTATGATCTAGAAATAGAACTCTCTACTTTCTTGTTAAAATCCACTTAAGCTCCAATATACTTCTCTCATGAAGACATCCACACTGGTTTAGCCACACACTCTTCTTTTGATCACCGACACAGTAAATCATCACAAACTTACCCTAAATAGACTTTACAACTTAGTCTATTACAAAACCCTAACCTTATACTAAAATTTACATCATAGATCATCACATATCTTTAAAAATCATTAAAGATCATCATATGGATCATTACAACAAATTACAAATCAATTACAATCGTTGAATGATCATGAATCATCACCGCACTTTGATCTGTTAAGCAGTCAAAACCTTAAAACATTCTTCTATGTTCTTCGATGTTTCCCAAGAGATTCCATCTTGAATCAAGCCAAAACATAATTTAAACACTTCATGAGGATTCGGCCACATCATCACCAACTTACAAATATAATGTGATACACCTTCGAACTCAAAATCATTAACAGTTATACGATTTAAATACTGGTTCTTAAACCTTACTAAAACCCTATAGAAAATACATCATTCAATTACAAACATGACTTCTAGTAACCAAAAAATGATGCGGGTCCGGTCATAGCCTAATTACAATGTTACAAACACATATTCCAAACTGCAACACCAAATTCATCATCAATCTCCAGATCCAATTACTTAAGCATAACACATTTTCTCATTTACCAGCTAAAGTCCTATTTTCCATTTAACTGTCAAATCCATTCCATAGCTTTTCGATTAATCATAGATGAATTAGATAACATGATAAAACAATGTAACCATAGTTTCTACCAATGACAATACAAACTGATCATCAAGTCATCAGACAACATCACAACTATATCAGCACCAATAGTCCTTATACCGGTTCATCAATATCATCAATAGTTATGCCAATATTCATTCTCATTATCAGTTATGCCAATATGCTAACACAATCCCTTTCATGTAATATTTGTATACCTCGATGAAGTATATAAATATTGTGGGTATCATCCCCACCGTGGTTTTTCCCTTTCTAAGGTTTTCCATGTATAAATATTGGTGTTATGGTGTTTCCTCTTTATGTGTTATTTAGTATATGCACTTTAATTTTATTTACTGTTAACTAGTTAATAAGCAATAAGTTCAAAATTGTCATTACCAGTATAACATTGATTCACCCCCCTTCTCAGTGTTCTTGGATTCCAACACCTCCCCTATGATAGTCTATGTAGCTCATCAATTGGAAAATGAGAACAAGCATTATGATATACATGAGCTCTTGAGGCATTAGCTACTAGACAATCTCGATATGAAAAATGATTAGAATTACTCCTTTCAGTATGACTCTCTAGTTGATTGTTTGTCATTCTACTTTCTAAATGCATTGCCTCAAACAAAAAATATTGTGTGGATAAAAGATATGACCATTGGAGTTCAATTCAAAGAGTATTTGGTTAATTTGGATAATGGTAAGGATTCTTATTGCAAGTTCATTATGAATCTCTTGAAGGAGATGATTAGTGTAATGCCCCTCCCTGATTCATCTTTCCTTTTTGTGCATGATAGATTATACTGACATATACTAGACTATTTTGTCAAGCTTTGGATAGATGTTTATGAATTTATCTATGTTTAATATGCTTCTCGATGGATATTAGACATATTATATCATGCTTGACATAACAATTACATATGGATGATATTTTTAGACTATTGTGATGATGGATTACTCTTTGATGAATGTTATGTGTGCTTATTTCTATGTGTGTTTCATAATTGCTCTATGTTAAATTGATGAAATTGTATCATGTACTAACCCTATCTTATGATGATGATGACAATGATAGTGTTTAATTGATTGTGAGTGTCTACTACTGCATTTGTGATAAGGGACAATGTCATATCACTCATTCGTGACCATGATATGACATTGCAATTTCCTTTCACTTGTTTGTTTATTTCATGATATATTATCGTATATGTTGTTGTATAAGTGTTGGTGATGACAAATTTTTAGGCACTAGACATCAACTGCATCTAGCTTTACAGGTCTGAGCATGTCCTATCTCAATGGTAAGTTGATTGGAGATGACATGAAAACACATTCTATACTTTAGGTTTAAGTTGATCACCCTTGTTAGTTTAGTGTCTTGATGTGAATTGTTGTTTGGCGTCTAGTGATTCCTTGGGTTATCCTATGTTAGATTGCTTTGTGCAGTGATGTGATTATTGATTTGCTTAATTATTAATTAATTGATTAAATTGATTCATATAGTTTAATAATGTTATATTTATATTAATAGATCAATATAGTTTATAATACTAAATTGAACAAATAGTTGGTATAAATATTTAAATATTAATGCGAGATTATTATTATTATTATTATTGTTATTTATCCTTGGTTTATATTTAATTTAATGATTTAATATCATCTTCTTTTATCAAGGATTATTTATTGATATTGAGGACTAATTAATATTTAATTGATTATTTGTGGATTTTTATTTATATACTTTTGATTATTTAATTATTGGAGCTTTTATTTATGATTTGTACTTCATTGGTGGCTTTTAATTTATTATTATCCCTTGGTTTAATTTATTAGGATTGGTCTATTATTGTTTCATTTGGTTTTAAATTAATTACTTATGTATCTTGTTACTTGGGTAAATGGAACTAATATATATTACTTATCTACCCTTTATTACTATTGGTTATATTCTTTTGGGGAAATAAAATATAATACATGGTATGGTAGGTATATTATATTATATTTGGGAATATTTGAATTGGCTAACATTTGCATTGGTTTTGGGTTTGATTTTCTATATAATTGGTTTTATGTGTGTTCACTTGGGTTGGTTTTCAGGAAGAATTTTTTGCACATTCAGCTTTGGCCTAGGATTTCATTTCCTTGAGGATTGTTGAATTGCTCTTCATTAGATTGCTTTCCATAACTTCTACATTTGAGGTTGGAGTAATTTATCCCTATGCATTTTATTTTCAAGAAAGATTGTTTGGTTTGCGCATGCTCAGAAAGACTGTTCACGGGTAGATTAGAGAAATAAATTTATTGTATTGTTTGTGGTTTGATTTATATCATATAATTCATATTCTAGAGTTAAACTATATAATTTTAAGAAAAATATATTGGGTATTGGTCATGTGCATCCATGAATGCAATACTGTTTGTGTACTCTTGATTTCAATCATGTATGTGATCTTTGTTTTAAATCTGAGTTGTAGTTACCTTGAATTCTTGTTATAGCTAGGGAAGAGTCGAGAATGATCTTGGTTTCCTCTATGAATTATCTTTTGTCTCTATTTGAGACTATCTTTCCTAGAACTATGTTGTTGTTTTGAGATATTCCCTTCCTTCTAATTTATGATATGAATTTTTGTTTTGGTCTTTTACTTCCTTCTGCCTGGGGTTTTTTATTGAGCTCATTTTTGGGAGTTTCCATAACCTAATCGATTTTATTTTCTTGTTGTAAGTTTATCTGTTTCCAATTTGAGTTTGAGAAAATGTGCTATCTGGATAAATGCTCTTAAACTATTAACATATGCACGATTTTATTTAGTAAATGAGTGATTCTGAGTTGTAAATTCGCTACAGAGTTGAGTATATCTGTTGTTTCATTTGTTAAATGCATTATAGATTTGTGTAAAAGTGTTATTGTATTATATAAATGTGCGATTGTATTATGCAGATGAGCTATTATGTTATATGAATGTGCTATTCTACATAGCAGATGTACTATAGTGCCTATTTTAACCAGTTTTGGTATTTTTGGTGATTTTGAGATTTTTGTTTCAAAATTTTGGATACCCAAAAGCTATTTTTGATACCTGAGATGTTTTAGGCTTGTTTAATTGTTTGATTATTTGTTATTTTAACTATTTGTCTTATATATGATTTTATCTTGTAAGCAAGATCTTTGGTTGTATTTCTTTATGTTGGATTTCTTGCTTTGATTAAGAGGCTACCATGTTGTATGTGAAGATTGTTGGATTGGTTGATACCTTGGACTTTCACGTCTTGTATTATTTTGTGTCCATGGTTATGCGGAGATATTTTATATTTTGAATTTATTTTGTTGTAACCCTAAAGTATAGGTGCATGCTAGGGGGAGTGGGCTTCCAAGTGAGGGACTGGGATTGGAAGGGGGTAGATAGCTAGGTTACTTGGGGTCTAGATCATCATTTATCTCATTGGAAGTTTTATTGTAATCAAGTGATAATATAATAATTTTTTGGATTGGGTAGCTTAGTTCATCTTAATAAGATAAGAAATGGATGGTGGACCCTCTCCCTTTCCTAATGGTGGTGAATCAGGATAAGATTGGGAAGGCCTTGGTAAACTAGGTAAGCTAATCTCCCTTACCTTGTTAAACTTTAGATGGCTCTGCATGTGCATCTAGGATGGTCAAGACAGATGCCCAAGTTCCCATTTGTGGCATGTGATGACACTCTTTTCCCTACATGTAGGTCCTAGTGCCTTGAGTCATGTTTTGATGTGTTGCCTTTGGAGGATTTATGATTTGGTATTTTATGTCTTGCATCCTAGCATTAGTATTGTGTTATCCTTTACATGATAGGTGTCAGCCTAGATCTAGAGTGTGAATGGGATTTGGTGTTATCTCCTAGCATAGTGGTGGTTCCTTTGGTTCAACATGGTGGGGTGGTTTTATGCCTTCTTCCATTGGGATGTTCTTCATTTGATGGTCATGCGTGGATGTAGATATCCTGTCTTCTTAGCTATGGATTTATACTTGTACTAGATTGATGTAAATGATTCTTATGGCATATCTACATAACTAGATTCATGATGCAATTATAATGCAATGAGAACTATGTACCTTATTGGGAGAAGATATTGTATTCTTGTAAAGGTAGTTAGCATTATAGGAGAATAAAATGATGTAGTATGTGACATTGGTTTATTAATGGAAATGGATTTATAGTTATGCATATAAAATCTTGTGATGTTGTTAATGTGATAGTTTATCTTGAGAATAGTTATTAATGATGATATAAATGAATATGAGATGGGAATTAGGAAGTTACCTGCAGAGGCTTTTTGCTGTATTTCTAAAGCATTAAAATTTGTACATATAAGTGCAATTGAGAAGGAAAATGAAGACAATATAATAGTTAAAAGTAATAAAGGAGAATCAGAAAATCCTAATTTGCAAGAATGTATTGTGGAAGAAGAAAAATTTGTTGCTTCCTTACATCTTGTGTGGAAAGTTCTATCAAGGTTCATAAAGTACCTAGTTTAATTTCATGACCTAATGGACTAAAGGATACTGGTAACTTGTATCTTATAGTTTTTACATATGATTAGGACATTATTGAACAAGCATTTGTTTCATATCTACTCTAGAAGAATCTTGTTCCTAGTAATGTTTAAGACTTACTTCCATAAGTGTTGGTGGAAATGTTGATTGAGCATATGGCTTTGGTTGATGATGATAGTAGTGATACAAATGAACTATGTTTTTAGATAGCCTTAGCAACCAAAATGATAAAAAAATGTGCAAGGGTGCATTAGAATTTTAAAATTAATTTAAAATGTTTTAAGTAAGTGATTGATAATGTTGTATGGTTGTATCATTTTTTCTTCAGATGGCCGACTACTACAAACAAATTGAAGGATGAGATAGTAACTATCAAGTCTAAGATTAATGATTTGACTTATTTATTCGATAAATATGAAGATGGTAATGGTCATAATAATCACTGTTACTTATCCCTATGGTAGAGACAAAGAGATATCTACATGAGATAGTCTTGTGGTTTGAAAGTGTAGTGTCCTAAAATTGCACCCTTTGCTAATTTCAACCACATTTGGATCTTTACCTTAGTGTTTGTAGCCCTTGGCCCAACTGAAGACCTAATTTTGCTCTTGCACATCACAAATGGCATTTAACTCAAATTGCACCTGAAAATGCACCTTTTGCCTTCCCCACCTCAAAATACACCTTGTGCGTACCCCAAAATAGGGGAAGACCATTGTCACAATGCCATGGTCCTCATTGGGACCATGGTGCCATACCATGGTCCTCCCTAAATTGGGCCCTGTTTGACCCATTGTTCCTATTCAAAATTTGAGCAGGGTTTCCCTCTCTAGGTCCACTCATGTCGAAAAATTAGCCAATTTTACAGATGGGAATGTATATAAAGAGGATTTTCCTTCTCATTTAGACATCCATCAATTAGAAAGAGCACACATGAGATCAAGCATTCAAGCATTCTAGCAATTAGTCTTCTTTTAGCTTAGCAGTAATAGTAAAGTCAAGTTTCAAGCGTTGAAAGAGACATTATTCATCATATTTTATTGAAGACTTCCTAAACCTCAATTCCATGTGGAGGCAAGAAAAAATTCATAAGGAGGTATCATAATTCAATTTTCAATCATAGTTCAACATCTCCCTCAAAAGGAGATCCTTTCCTTTTAGTTATTTCAATTACATTTATCTCAATTTCATGGTTAATTCCAAAACTAGGGTTTGACATAAGGCAAATCCATATTCCTAACATATTTCCCTTTCTTTCTGTGTGCAAGAAATAGGAACAAAGCTACACTCTTTAGATTAATATTTATTCACAAAGATGAATCATTCCCCTTTGGCATGTGAAAAGTTCAGAGGATCAATGTGATGTGCCATGGTCTCGACAATTTTTTAGCAATTTTGATAAGTAGGTCTGATTTAGCTTACATTACTTAGTTGTAGGTGCATGCAAAAATATTGCATCCGTAGCTTCCGTTTTCATCCTTTTACAGTCATTTTTTAGAATTTTACCTAATTTCAGCATTTGAACTTATAAAAGAGGAAAAATTACCAACCCAACTTCACTTAGAATTTAATCTTTATCTTATTTTTTACTACATCTAGTTAATTCTCCATCCTCTTTTGAATATAAATTCCCTAAGTGAAAAATAAGTCTAGTGGTTTTCTTTCCTTGGGTGGAAACCCTAGAATCCAAATCTTTCCACTTTACATTTTGCTAAACTTGACATGTCCTATGCTTACTTCTAATTTTTATGGTCACATCGGAGTGTTTATGCAATTTACAATTCAATTTTTGCTTTACAAGTTTCATTTTCATACAAATTTTAAAACATTTGTCGTTAAATTGATTAAAACTCTAATTTTTAATCCTAAAATTGAACTTTTGAGAGGTTTAATTTGGATTAATCATTTTCAGATTTGTCTATCTTCCATTTTTTCTGAATTCAAAATTTCATCTACAATTTTAGTTCCAAATTTCAAATTAAATTTTAAAACTGAGTGGTTTATTTTAAAAACCCTAATTTTTAAATTTAAAATTGTGGGTTGTTTAAATTTTGAATTAATTATTTTAGATTTGGTGTCTATTAAAATTCAAAATTACAATCTTGGATTTAATTTCAAATTTAAATTTTAAAATTAACCGGTTAAATAAAAGACCCCTAATTTTTAAATTTAAATTAATTTTGCACATTTCCCAATTTTATAGTAATCATTTCAATTTTCAAAATTTCAATCTTAGATCCAATTTTAAATTAAGAGGTTCTTTTTACAAGACCATAATTTTAAATTTCTTGTGGACAAATCCAAATTTAATTTTAAAATTAAGTGGTTAATTAAAAGAGACCTAATTTTTAATTTCAAATTAATCATTCTCAAGTTTCAACATTACATTTTAGAATTTTAAAATTAAGTGGCTCGTTTACTAAAGCTATAATTTCTAAATTTAAATTCATTGCAATTGTTATTTATCTTTTCAATCAATTTTCTTATTTAATTGAGTAATCATTTTGCTACAATTTTACATTATCTAATTATTTTGCAAGTTTCAAATTTTAAATTTCAAAATTCAAATTTCTACTTTCCCTCCCTTTCTGCATGAATTTAACTACTATTAGTCCAACCTATAATATCCTTGTGAGAAGAAGCTGTAGAGTTAAGGCTTCCCAAGGTTTAATTACCAAAGAGATGGAGCCTAATTTGGAGACTTTGTTTGATGAGTATGTTGGTGGTTCTTGCATCCTACACATGATCTCATTTATCCTCATTCTTTAAAAAAATCTCATGATGTGGGTGAATCACTAACTAGGGTTTTCGTTGACCAATTGGTGAAGATTGACAATCAATGTGAAGATCTTAAACAATGGATGAGTCAACAATACCTAGAACTTAAGGCTCTCCAATTGATTGAAGGATTAAAAAAATTGGTTCAGAGTGATAAACTTGGTGTTGATATCTTGCATGGTATTTCCCATATCTTTGACACTAATATCATTTCCATGGAGAGTTATGTCAAAGTTATTGGTTGTCCACAACCTCCTAGTAAAAGCAACCAATCCATTCCTTTGAATACTCTTATGGCTAGCGTTCACACCTTTACATCCAATATCATGGCCATTTCTACTCAAAATTTCATACCTACACATGTTAGTCAAGGGGCCAACTCCACTAATCATAATTATTTCATTCCTCTTACTATGAGTCTTCCATGTGTTACTCAATCCTCTCCCATTCCCACTTACAATAGTGTGCCACCTCCTTATTCTCAACCACCACCTTAATACATCCCTCCTTATTCTCAACCATCACCTTCATACAACAACATTACCCTCCCTCTTTCAACAATATTACTCCTCCTTCTCAATACAACATGTCCAATTTAATTGTTTCTATAGAAACTACCATCAACAATTTGTCCCAAATAGTGTCTTCCTTACAACAACAAATAGCTTCCATTAACCAATCTAAGTATAGTGTGTCCACATTTTATTTAGCAAGCCCATTATATAGTGACATTGTTTGTGTTGTCCCTCATAAACATGTGGAAGTTCCTCAATTGGAGCTTTATAAAGGAAAAAGTGATCCCTTGACACATGTGAAAACATTTCAAACTTTGTGTAGTGACTTTGCTAATGAGCAATTACTTTTGGCTAAATTGTTTACTAGAACATTAGGGGATAAATAATTACAATGGTATTGTTATTTGCCTCCTTATTCTATTACTTCATTTCAAAAATTGGCTAGTTCTTTTATTCAACAATTTCACAATAATATTGTTCCTATAATTACTTTGAGTGATTTGATGCATTGTAAATAAGGTGTTAAAGAGAAAGTGGCTGATTTTATTGGTAGATATAAACATTTGTATTCTCAAATTGTTTTTCCTGTGCCTGATCAAGATATTCAAAAGATTTTAATTTCTAATTTGCAAAAAGATATTAGGGACAAACTTCTTTTTTCTTAGTTTACTTCCTTTACGCAATTGTACACAATGCTTCACAATTATCATCTTATTGTTAGTCAATTGGAACAATCATACTCTTCAATGGATTGGAGTGATAAAATTGAAAGTGTTCAAATACCTTTTACAAATTTCAAACCAAATAAGGGAATCATCAAGTTCAATGACAACAACAACAATAATCATGTAGCAACTATAACAACAAGTGTATCTCGTTTGTCTAAATATTTCAGAAAAAAATTTACTCCTCTTAATGAATCTTTGCATAGTATTGTGACACAATTGTTACAAATGAATGTGTTGGAACTTATTCGTATTAAACCAATTGATACAACTTAAATTTTGTCACCTTCCTTTGATGCCAAAGCCTTTTGCCAATATTATCGTCAACTCGGTCCTAATACTGAAAAGTGTTATTCTGTAAGGAGTAAGATTCAAGAATTGATTGATAATAATATTATTTTTGTGGCTAGTTTGAATGATAAAGGAAACAAATATTTTGATCCTAATCAAATTCTTGAAATCTCCATTGATCCTTTACCTTCTCATTATGCTAATGTGATGGAAACTAAACAATATGCCTATTCTCCTAATGATTTTGGCCTTGAATCTAATAATGTTGTGAACCTTATTGATAAAAATGAACCACCTAAGGATTTGTGCATTACATTTGATCCTAGGGAGACTATTAAAGCACCTGATGGACCTCTATATATTGCTGCAAAGAGCAAGGGCATTCCCTCACAAGGGATTCTTATTGATACTACTTGTATGGTTAATATTATCATTGAAGAATTACTTTATAGTTTACAATTGGATTAAGTGACATATGATTCTAATGTGATTGTTGGTAGTGATAATTTTTACTATAATTGAGTCTTATGTGTTTCTTAATTGTACTTGGTGGGAGGGTTTTTAGAGGGGTTTCAGAATTCTCTAAGTGGCCTTTAATTTATCCTTGACTTTTTTTTAATTCTTTGTTGACCGTGAATAGCTAGTCTTTACATCCTCAGTTACTCATTGAAGGGTTCTAAGTCATTTGTATATTGACCTAGCATATTTTACCTTTTGGGCCAATCGCTTTATTTTTTTTAAGGGGTTCAATGATTTGTGTGTAATTCACATGTTTTATAAGCCCAAGTGTCTTAGGTGTGCCCATGTTATGACCCCTTTACCCCTCAGTAAATGACCACATGTTTAAAAGACTCCACATAAGTTCACCCTTGTGTTCCTGGTTATTGAGGGATAGCGAAATCATTATTTAGGAGCCCTTATTTCCTATCCCATAGGTCATTTGTTATGAGTTTAGAGAGGGCACAAGATCATGGGAAGCTTCTTTAACAATAGAATTCTTGTCCCACAAAGCATTTGGTATGACCAACTTTGGCATGTACGATGGAAGGATGTTCTTTGAAGCCAAGAAAATAGATTCCCGCAATAAATGCAATATGTAGGAAATGTTCATGCGAGATAGAGGGATCTAAAGAAATGAAGCCCCTCTACCTCACAAGGTGCTATTAAGAATGTAGATCCCTCTGTGGGATGGTGCAATAAAAATAAATGAAGATAGAGTTTTCCCCATGCAAAGGCCTAATAGACAAAAGAAATACACTATGGGATACTAAGAGAGAGTGTTAAGGGAACAAGATAATATCCCCGCCATCCTGTTGTGTTGAAGCAAATATAGTTGAGACCCTATGGGATGACTGTCAAGTGCACATGAATGAGGCCCTACTATCCTACAAGGAGGAAAGCATGAGGATAACAATAAAAATAAACAGTGAGAACATGTGATGTAGGATAGCGGGATAGAGTCAAGATGCTTAAATGGGGGTTTCCCACAGCCTTAAAGGAGTATCAGGAAAAGTGATGCGGGATAGCAGGGTAAGCATTTTGCCTTCCCTTCCATCCCATGGGATGAATAGAGGTGAAGAGAAAACACTATCGGATAGAAAGTAATATGGAATTAGTGAATTCCTTCTTTCCTACACCCTAAAGTAGGGCATAGTGATGACTGTGCGGGATTTTGAATAACAAGGAAACACTGGGACCCTACCATCCCACAGAGTTCATAATTTCACTGGAAAATTCAATATGAATTTTGGCGTGATTTAAAAGCTGGCGAAGTAATATTATAAGGGCACCATGTTAGCACTCAAAAGAATCAACATGAGACCTAGGCTGTTGTTCTAAGGATCAACAATAGCATTTGAATTTCAAAATCCACAAACTAGCCAAAGCATGCATGTATGGAGTAATGGTGATTCATCTATAGGCAATAAAAGCAAAACTCAAAGCATAGTTTCTCACCCTGTGATTGAAGAGTGATTCATGGAGTGAGAAAAGGAGAAACTAAGGTGATTGAAGCATCCCTAGAGTTTTCAATAGCACCCATTAGTATCCAAACCAATAATTAGAGTTTTTAAGTATCTCTTTGTGCTTTCGTAGTGAAATTTTAGGAGTGTCTATGTGTGAATTTGATATCTTTTCCTTAAATATGGAGGGAGGCTTGTTTGTGTAGTGTTTTTCTATTAAGGATTGTTATTCCTAGATGTAGTGATGGACTCTCTCCACCTAATAAAACCACTCCCATATCTTCCCAAGAGATTCTTGGAGACTGAACAGGCTCTCCTCTGCATAAGATTATTGGCAAGAGACACTATTCTAGTGAATATTGGTACATGATAGATGTTTAGGGGTTGTCATTTATGGAAACTCAATTTATAGATCACATCTGATGTACATAGACTTGACTTACTGGAAGTCATTTTGTTCATAGGCAAAAGTCTGAAAGGTGGAACACAGTAACTGGTAGAGCATGAGATCAATGTGCACATCTTGATGTCAGTGTTGTAACTTTGGTTGTGGTGATCAAGGTAGTTGATTCAAGGTTTAAGATGGATTATCTCATGATCCTAATATCTGGTGTTGAATTGTGTGCAAGTTTAGAGCCATGATATCAAGTAATTCAATTACAATAGAGCTATCATGTTACAACGGGTGTTGCAAATTTTATGGGTTAATTTTGGTGATCAGTTCCATGTTCGAGGTGATTGGGCTGACTTATAGGAAGCTAACTATCATCTTGTTTTGGTTTGTATTCAGATTTTTTATCAAATTTGGTGATACACATTTCATGTTCGATGTTATGCGATTTTTGGAAGCCGACTTATTAAATGATTATTTTTATTGGTGTGGATATAAAAGATTAATATGGTTTATCATTTTTATGCATGTTATGAGTGAAGATAGTCTATATGAGAGAATTTGTGAGTTTAGTGAATGCGATTAAAGGTTATGGTGGTCCGGTGAGAGACAAGGCAAGAAATCAAAGTAGAGTGACGAATCAGGTGTAGGAGAGAATAAGAGCCTAACCAAAACTATAATTTGGTATAGTTAGATTCTATACTTAAGTTCATTCATCATTATAATCATTTTTATCAGTTTGTAAGGTAGTGAGCCTTCCACTAGGTTGTAGCCCTTTAAGTAATTGAGTAGTAAGCTCCAAGCAATGAGCCTAAATGCAAGTGCATTCCCCATATGTAGTATTATCATACTTCTGGTCATAGTATAATAATATTGTGGGTTCAAATCCCACCATGTTTTTTACCTTTTTGGGTTTCCACATTAACATCTTGGTATTATGGTTGCATGGCTAATTGATTTATGTTTCTGCATTTCACTTTATTTCTTGTGCATCTGGTGGTTTAAGAATCAACTTGATAATTTTGTAAATTATAAAAGACTAATTCACCCCCCCCCCCTCTAAGTATTCCTTGATTCCAATAGAAACTACCCAAACAATTCCCTTTATAGTTGTTCCAACTATCTAAGCCATTGCTGATAAACCCTCTAAGGCACAAAACCCTCTGGTTGCAGCTCAAACTTCCCCGGCTACTGAGCTGAGTACACCCTCAAAACAAGAATATGATAAGACAAAGAGAAAGAGCCATGCCAATAATGTTGATGTATTTATTTATGACAACAACCATTCCACAGAATCAATTCCTTCTCCAAAGGCAAGAAAACCTACCCCCAAGAGAAGGAAATCTTCTCCTAAAGAGCCAACAACTCAATCATCTGCACTATAATGCCCACCAAAATACCCTAGATAAATAAACCAAAATCTAAAAACAACAGAGAATTTGTTTTTTTAAAACATCTATTAATGAAACATATACAACTAATGTAGTATACACTTACTCCTCATGGTCATATAACATAAACACATAGACCAAATATGCAAGTAGAATAAACACAACATAACATCACTACCATCTCCCTAGGGTATATCAATGTCATTACTTAAGACATCACCACATGCAATTATTATCATGATCATTACTACTATCTAGTGCAACCCAGTATCATAATCACCTACTCCTTTTATGCATATATGTATGATCATTTACTAATCCAAAACATTACATATTCATTACCATTTATTCCTTCCATGCAACATAAGGAAGATCATGTACTAACTACCTATCATGAAATACAGTCCATTACAATGTTAACTAGTCCATTCCAATTAGGTTCATTTTATAGCACCAATACCAAATATCCTAATTCCCTTTTTACATTCAAATTCCAACGTGATCATATACTTCCTCCATCATGATTTACTTAATAGAAAGATGTTTTATTCACATTTCTAATTCCTTAATAGCATACACATAATACCAAATGCACAACCATAATCCCAATAACATTATTTTCCATTTTAAAATTCTATTACAAAATTCACTAAGATACATCCATACTTATCCTCCTACTAGAGTTATAACTTCATCCCACTTTATCTAATGAAATCTAGTTCATTTCCTTAAGTTTAACCATTTATTCTAACAACTACCCATTCACATTCATATTCTAGAGATATCCACTTACCAAGTATAACAAATTTTCTATTAAGAATATTCATTTATAACAAAAACATTATGATGACTTCAATCCACTACTAGTCTACAAGCTATGGGATAAATTACAATACATCTCAATGTTTTCTTTCAACAATCATAATCAAGTCCTAAGTTAACATCTACCATTACATACATATATACAATATATCAAAAGCATTACTCTTCTACTAAATTTACAACATTTATATGATATATACATAACAAGTGCCATAAGATCAAATACATCTATTTGGTACAATATTTATTCATAAGCCATCATGATAGAGGAATCCACATCCATGCAATAATTTAATGAAGACATCCCAATGGAAGAAGACATCAAGCACCCAACCATGTTGAACCAAAGGAGCCACCCCCCTGTGCTAGGAGATGACACAGGGTCCCAACACACACTCTAGACCTAAGATGACACCTAACGACCAAAGAGACTCAATAACTCAAGCACTACAATAGTAGTATATAGTCATACATCAATCATGATGAAATCACAAATATTAACTCCTAGAGGCATACCAACCAATCTAGATATAAGCATAAATTAAATAAAGCAAACATATAGGGGTAGAGTGTCATCACATGCTATCCTCTAAAACATAAAAGTACTGCCCTAAAAGGCATAATCCTGATAGACATATGGAGCCATCTCAACCCATGAGAGAAACAAGAGAGATTGACTTGCCATCGCAATGGCCTTCCCAAGATTATCCTAAAGCATCCTCACTAGGATAAAGTCTTGGGGCTCACAACTTTTAATTATCTTTCTCAGATGAATCCTAATTACACAACCCATCTAATTAATTATTAATGTTATCACTTAATTATAATAAGGAAAAACTTCCAACGTCACAATAAATTCACCAAAGAAAGATAAAACCTAGATTCCAAATGAAATACCACACACACAGGAAGACAAAACATAGAAGTAGAAATCCCATTACTGGCCATTCACAACATTAGCGAAATTCCCAAATATTAATTCCCAATATTATATTAAAAAATTTATAATATAAATTTACCCATGAAATATTTCATTCTTCAACTATATAAACTATACAAATATTTTTCTGATTTCAAGGAAAACAATATTTTCTTTGCAAACACGGAGAAGACAAGAAAAAAAAAAAAAATCAAAAGTAAGATCCTCCAACCTGGAAATTGAAGTGATGGAAAGAGAAATATGAAGAAGTGCAACAATCCAAAGCCAAAATCTAGGCTCCAAGCCTTCAACAAAAATTATCAACAAGCTAAGTAAATTCTCTAGATGGTAACCTGACAAAATGCACAGGCTGCCATTTAAATAGAAAATCATTCAAAACATAGCCTCAATGTCGGTCAATGAAAATAATCCAAAAATGAATAAATCTTACCTACCCCACCTTATATAATATTTTATTTCCCCAATACATATTTAACCAATAACAACTAACCATAGGTAGGGAATATAATAAAACTTATTTACCATGTAACAAGAGAATATATTATAATAATATAATAAACAATAATAATAAATTAGAGCTAAATAAAATAATTTAAAGGCAATATAAATAAATGCTCCAATTAAATATACAAACACAAATAATATAAATAAATAAACAAACAATTATGTAATATTATCCTCACAATCACAACTGCCAAGAGGGCCAATCATAACAAGGGGTAGGTACATAAATGATAACAAATAAATAAAACAACAATACAAATAAATAAGTAAATAAACAAAATAATAAATAATTAGGTAAATAATAAATAACCCAACAAGGAGTAAATAAATAAATAAACAATAAAAAAGATAAATAAATAAATGTGCGAACATGCATAAATACCCATCTAGTAATTAAACAATAAATAAATAGATAATAATCCACTAAATAAAAATCTCAAATAATAACTTAAAACCAATATAAACAGATAATAAATAACCAATAAATAGGTAAACAATAAGCAAATAATTAAATGTACAACCAAACTTGGTTGTTAATGGCGAAGCCAAGATTCTAGGTTTGAGCGCTATGCTGACTCGTGGGGATACTTTGAGATAACAAAAAAACAATAATTAAATGTACATCTACATATTAATGCTCTAGCCAATATAATTTAAACTCAATACTATAAATATCTCCAACATACATATAAAACAGTCAAATAAATAATAAATAAATAAATAAATAAATGTACCGATAGGCATAAATGCTCAACTAATATAATTTCACCAATTAATTATTAATTAATTCACAGTATGTGTTTGTGTGTGTGTGTGTGTACTAACCATTATTTAATAATTTACACCAATGGGTTATACGTAGTTGTTGATTAATTAATTTCCACAATTCCTAATAACCAGTAAAATATAAATCCATAAAATAAATATTAATAAATAATAATTATCCAATAATAATTCACACATTAATATCAAATATTTTTTCCATTCATTAATTTAATTTAATACTAAATGAACTATATAGACCGATTAATTATTAATTAATAAGTAATCGCAAACTCACAAGGCAACCATACAAAAGGTTGAACAATGTACTACATGATGTAGACCAATGACTCAAGCAGAGACACTAATTGACAAGGGTATCAACTTAAGCCTAGAGTATGAGAGGAAAACACATGCCATCTCCAACAACTTGCCATTGGGATAAAGACTCACTCAGACCTGTGAGATTAGGTGGAGTCGATGTTTGGTACCTACAATCCTGCACCCACCACTAAACGTGATACAACATATTTACAACACATATACATGATAAATGATTAGGCAAGTAATAGATAATCGCAATGTCATATCGTCCTCACAATGAGTGGTATGACATTGTCTCTAATCATGAAGACACTAGAATACAACTCACAAACATCGTTGCATCAACTCAGTCATCATAATCATAGAGTAGGGTTAGCATAATCATAGTGTCATGAAAATTCCATAAGCAATATGATTCATCATGAATAATGAACACATGTAAATTGTCAAATATAGATTCATCATCGTATCCAATACAATCATGAAATAGGGTTAGTACATAGCATGATACCATCAAATCCTCATAAAATATACTAAGCTAGATCAATATATTTCTTTGATGTACAAAAATACAGGATGAATCAGGGAGGGGCACTACATGCATAGGCAACCCTAGCTACAAAAAATCCTCAAGAGGAAGCCCCCAAGCCCAAAAGAAGAAGGGCTCCCACAAAGAAAGAAACACCCTTAATGATAGCTGCATCAAAGCAAGCTGTTGAGATAGAACACGTGCCTCCGGCTACTAAAAACCTGATTGAAGCTCAATAGGAGCAAACTGCGGAGGTTCCATCCTCATCTATCTCAGCTAAAATTGTTATCTTGATGATGATGTTTCTTATGTAATAGGTTGATTGATGACTTGCTTTATTTTATCAATGATGGAAACTATGTTTTGATAGTCATCTAAGTCTTTTAGGCCAACCGGCAAAGCATAACCGGTAGAGGAGATAGTTTATTAGAGAACTAGCAAATAAGAGTTCAACCGGTAAATAGGAAAAGAGTTGTATTCAAGCAACCGGTATGAGTGATTGATGAAGAGTTAGGAGATGCAGTTTTACATAAATGTTGGAGTAAGGTACTTGTAGGTATATTCATCACCGCATTAGCAAATTCAATAGTATGAGAAAGATTTGATATACAAATCAGTCAATATTGAAGGAAAGTCAACCGGTAGAGCAGAATGACTTAAATCGGTTAAATCGATAATAATTATGTTTTGTTTTTTATTTGTTATATTAGTGGCCTACATAACTAAAGCTTATAGTGCAAGATTCTCTAGATTCGTTGAACCTAGGAAATTGTTCCTAGGTTATTAGCTGACTAAGTTGATGTTTATAAAAGGTTTGATGAGCTATGAGATAAGTGATGAGATCTTGAGCGAAGATTGTGAGTTGGATTGTGCAGTAAATTGAGATGCTCTAAACACTTTGTAGGGCCTCATACCTCTAACAATTCTCTCTTCAGCTATCACCCACTAAGGTGAAATAGGGACGAAGTCCTAGATTTAATTGATATAAAGGCTATTTAAACATAGGTTTCCCTACAAACTTTACAAAGGATCTCAATATGGGTTCCAATCACCAACTCTAATACTAATAAAAAAACATAATGATATCTTTGAGCACTTAAGATATTTAAAATGCTATATCTAAATTATAACTTATATTTTAAATTAGAATAATACAATGGAAATACATAATTAAATTACTTCAAGCCTAATTCTATATACATTGTACATGAAATGAATACATAATAGGCACCAAGCATACATAAGCCCTAAGAATCAATCCTTTCATTTAAAGGCTTGGACAACCATACATGAGATCAAAATAGCTACAAGAATTCTTAAGTGCACTCAATAGAACACAAGAGAACATAGATACATACAAGAGCATATAGAGATTACAAGAGCTTGCACAAGATTGCATAAGAACACCTAAACTTTGATAAATGAACAAAACATTTCATAGATTATTCCTTATTTCCTAGGTTGAGTAAAAGAACTATAAGAATCAACATCATTTCAATGTCAATACATTCCTATACATCACATCTATTCCAATACTATAATATGAATCATTACTTACTCAAGGCTTAGTCATTAATTATAAATTTGGTATATGATAAACAAGACAAGTGACAATTACATTATCCACATGAATCTCTAATGAACATGAAATAGTATCTATTTATATAATCACATAATTGACTAGAGAAATAAAACCTATTTAAAAAAGTAAATTTATTCCATTGCTTGCATTTTATTACCACCTAATCCTTATGTTATAATATCTATGATTAATGAGAGTCCTATATGAAAACTTATAAAGAAAGCATTTGTTTAATGATTTTATCTAATTGATATCTCTATATTTTCCAGAATAGAAAAATACTTATATCTAATGATTAAAAACAATAAGCATGCTACATAATTTCCATTACACATACATTGAGACAATAAAACACTACATTTTAAACAATAAATCCCCTATAAAATTAATGCAACAAATCCAAAACAATAAAATCCACTATATAATGAGATAATTTTAAAGTTACCCATTTTATACTAAATTTATTAAATTCCTAAAAAATAAATACTATTCCCTTATTCTTATTTAAGATTTTCCTTCTTTAGTTTATACTTATGTGAGGGAATTGATATTACCTAGAGTAGGCTAGGTTTAAGAAAAATTGGAATTCAATGACATTGGTTAGCAACAAGAACTCTAAGCCATTCAACAAATAACCTCTAATGGGTATTGATAATTTAATGTTCTTTGTAATATTTAATAATCCGCCACTATTGGTCTTTTGGGCTTTATTTTATATCAAAGAGTACTAAACTAGTAGTTAATTCTTTTTTAAATTACAAATAAAGCTATAGAGTAGCAATGATTTCTCTAATAAAAACCCTAATTAATCATTTAACAAATTTGTTGACCTATCATAATAAAGAAAGGTCTATAAATAAATGAATAATATTGATGGACACCGTGTTTTACACGTAGTAATCTATTGTTCTTTCCCTTTATTTATGACTTAAGTAAAATTTGAAACTATCACAATTTTCTACAAATCATTTTAACAATATATTAAGATGCAGAACCTAATAATGATGAAATGATATTGTATTCTTATCCTAATGCATACTTAACGTGATGTGAAAATTTAGCAATTGCAGAATACTTACCTGTTGTGGTTGACAAAATAATTCAAAAAGACGCGATCTTATTGATTGCTCTTTCTTCTCCTCCGAGAATCACTGAAAAATAATTGTCATGAACATACTGTAATACCCTAAAAATAGGTCATCTAAACCATGAGCCCCTAATCTCGACTACATCACCAAGGTCTTAACTAAAAGCAATTAAATCAATCTTGAGCACCTAATTAATTAATTCCCAAATCATTAATGTCACATGGTTAATTAATCTTTTCAATTAATCATCAAATTTTTTTAAAGAATTATCTTATTTATTGAATTAAATATCCTAGCATATTTAATTAATAAATTAATTTGCCATTTAAATAACAAAAATAAAGAAATTATTTTGAAAAGGGAATTAAAAAATGAGCAAAAGTTAATAAAGGAGAGTAAATCATAGAAAACTTGCTTTAAGAAAGAAAAATAGAATATATGAGTTTTTTCTGATTTTATCTCAATTTTAGCTCAATCTTATTTCCCTCAAATTTGAAGAAAAAACAACCAATCACATCAATTCACCTCGATTGTGCTTCCTTTTGGAGAATCTCAACTACTCATTGTCAATCAATCTTGACTGTTGGTCTCTCTCTGGAATTTCTATAAATTCGGGCTCTCATCTCATAAAGAGGTTGGAGATTTTATTGTTATCATGTTGGTTTTGCTGTAGTCATTTAGAATATTGCATATTAGCTTGATTTGCATTCATTTAGTCACTGGTATTGCTTAGATAAATCTGAGAGCAAATCTATACTCGCATCTTTTAGGAGGCAATAGATCGATTTATCATGGTTTTTAAATTTATTGATTTTGATCAACTAACCATGCATGCAATGATCTATTGAGTCTTTCTTGTTTCTGTTTCATATACATATTCCAAATTTCACACACGTATATTTGAACCGAAAACCTTTCTCATCTAGAACATTATATAGCCCTGTCACTGCCACACGTGGTAATTGGACTCCAGGGTCGAAATATTATTTACCAAATCATATTTGCATAAATTCCAAACGCCACACTCGGAACACACTTCGAAGAAACCCTATTTTTCCATTCAAACAAATTTCCTATTTGACTCCGTCCTCCATTAAATCCGTGTGCAATCTGCGGCCATGCTTTTACGAATTGAATTTATAGAAGTCGTTTAGGCATTCTCACTCAGCTTTTTGACTGTCACACCAGTGGAAATGTATTTGTATGCAATTGCTGCAGCGTGTGAAGGACTCTCCTAAACTCCCACAATTGCTCATACGATTGAAGTCCTGCCCCCAAAATGTGAACCGTCTCGTCTTTGACATTTTTTTTTTCCTTCCATTTGCAAGATTTACTTCTCTTTCCTTTTTAAGAAATTAAGATAGCCCTCCCCTCAAAAGCTTAGCTTTCCTTAAAAAGGTACAATGCTTTATTAAGAACTTAAGTTCTATAAGGAAATTGCTTTTAAGTTTCTTATTTAATAATTTATTTTCCTCTTTAAATCATATGAAAGCTTTTTAATAAAGCTTCTTTCCTTTTTTTTTAATTATTAAAATATGAATAAAGTGAATTATATTTAAATTCATAAATACTTTATAATATATTAATTAGTTTTCATTTATTATATATAGACACATATATATTAGTTCAATAAATATAATATTAAATATTTAATTATTATTATAATTTTTTATTTTATTAAATTAATAATTTTAAAAATTAATTAAATATTAGAAAACATTCGCAATGAATTTATTCATTAATTAACAATTTTAAAATAATTCTTAGTTTATCTTTCTATCTTTCTAATAAATACTATAAACAATTTTGTTAATATTTGGATAGTGATAGTTACCAAATGCTTATTTTAAAATTATGTGAATCTTTTAATATTTAACATTATCTATATTGATTAATACATTTTCAATCACCATCCTGTGAAAACATTACAAAATCATAATCATTATAAGCATCAAGTCTTAAGTCAACAACACATCTTCAATTACTCATATTCTTAACTATATTGATTAGCATTTAATATCGAAATATCTATTAATGACATTATAGAAAAGTCTAATATCAGAATACCTCCTTATTTGCAACCAGCCTAGAGGGGCATTACATTTTATCTCCTCATATTCTTGTCTAGAATCATCCTTATTGTTTGAAGTGGCTTATGAACAATTCTCACTTTTTGACATCCTCTAGCACCTTGAAGAGGTGTTCTCCTAATAACTTCAAATCCTCTATTCGTTCACTAAAGCTCATCACTCTTAGATTTTGGTGCATTCTATAAGAATTATTGTGCGCTTTCATAAATATACTGATCAGATCTTCATTACCATGAAAAACATAGTTCTTCCTTTTATTTGACCAATATTCTATATCATAGTGGCTTGGTTTACCATAAATAAAACAACTTGCTTTATCTCTTTTGCAGTTTCTTCTTCTACATCCCAATTTCCTATGTAATTGAATGGTCAAATGTCCTCCTCATAGTTTTGTGGTGTGGTATATTGTAACGAATTTTGTTTTTTATTGTTCCTCCGTGGTGGTTGTTTATAACAAACATCTCGTGTATACATGGAATGTTGTACAAGCCCCTTGACATAGGCCATTATTTGATGCACTTCTCTATTATCTCCTAGGCTTAGCAAATATATAGGGTTCAGATAAGCTTACACATTTCTTTGGTGAAATACTTTTAATAGATATTTGCTTCTCTTATGGTCATCCCATTCTCTATAGATTCCTCAAATTGCACTTTTTTCGTTGTTTTCGTTCAAGAAATCATTCCTTAAATTGCCTTCTCATGAGAAAAAGGAGAACCATATATACTTTTTTCCCTTAATAGTTTTCTCTCTTTCCATTATACCCTGGCATTGTGGTCTTCGGCAGAGATGCAGCTACCATTTTGATAGCAAGCGGCAAATTCCCGCATTGTTTTATTTTAAAATGTCGCGGCCCACTTCTTCGAGATGATGATTTGGCGCTTTATTTCCTTAAAATGCATAGAAACAAAACAGGCTCTGACAAAAATTGCATCTCCAACTCTCACTCTCTGACAAATATTGCATGTTTTAAATATGAGCATTCAGAATTGTACGAACCTCTCTGTTTCTTGTGCTGACCAGAATTTTGCAATGTCCATTGTCTCCAATTAAGAAACCAAGATTAGATAATAAATCTTCCCTCGCCTCCCACACATCATCTAACACTATAAGATATCTCTTTAGATTTTCATTAACATAAGATATTCTCACTCCTAATTTGCTGTCGTAAACCTAAGTGGGAAGCTATGTCACATTGCAACGTAGAAATAGAATAAGACTGGGAAAATGGAAGCCATATACATTTATCATACCTTTCTTTTACGTTGTTGTAAACATGCTGAAGAAGATAGGACTTGCCTATGCCCCCCATCCCAACTACCACAATAACTGGAGATGCATTGGTGGCCAACAATCTGAGCATGTCATCAACTTTGGATTCTATTCCCACTGAGTGTACATTGGGCAGAAGATAAGATTTCTTGCGGTATACACTATGAGATGTACTGGGCGATACTTCACTTGCAGGAAAAACTTCACGCAATAGCTTCAGCTTGTTGACATCTTCAATAATATATCTCATGCGCTTCTTGATGTCCTTGATTTTCCACCCTATCCTATAGCAGAAAATCCATTGATTATAACTCGGCCTACAAGTTTGAACATCATTTCCATACATAGATTTCTTCTGCAAGCAAGGAAATGACGCGAACCTTCTCCAGCCATTGCTTTACACCCTCATTTTGCAGAAAACCCCTTCCATTTGTGAGATTGTCGTTTAACCACGAGAAATCATTGCTGAAATCCAGTAGTAGCTTTGCCTCATCAGTTAATTTCTGGATGGCCATCTCCACGGCCATCTCACAAATTTTTCCTACAACAGCTTCTCCAATAGAAAAATGAGAGGGAACCAAAAATTCTTCTCAACTTTCTATGCAGACAAAATAAAGTGACCCAAAGACAGAAAATAGAGTTGATGGGCACACGAAAATTAATGACGCAGACTTGATAAGGCTGGATTCGATGTGAGAGTGGTCATTTACAAACTAGCATTTTATAGCAACCAACTTCTAGTCTTTATTCCAATGCTTTTCTTGATACCGACTTATACGGATTTACATTCTTTTACTTTTCTTGAGAAACGAATAAGACAATTGCACAGGGATTGGAAATGGAAAGCTCAATAGAATTTTGTTACTGTAGAGACATAATAAGTCATACTAACATACACAGGTTAAGTTCGAAATGGATAAGAGTTACCATAGTTCCTTTTTCAAATGATATATAAACCTAAAATTGCAATAAGTGTCTTTTTCAATACCAGCTATAATTAGAATTAGGGGCTATAATATCAGCCTAACGGAAGAAGGAGAAACATCTTTGTTTATTTTTCTTATTCCACTCAGAGCATAAAGCACAATCAAGTTTTGCAATCACACATTTCCCTTCTTAACCGACAGAAAACAGTCTCTAAAGTAAATCGAATCCAATCTCTATATTGAATATTTTGACGAAAGGACCGAACCCTCGTTATTCTTTGTACAGCTAACTTTTAAGCATTTTCCTTCCTTTGTATAATTCACCTCGGATGTTCCGAGGAAAGGACTGAACCAAGGACATCTTCTCCATCATCTCAGAGCTAAAATATATAATTTAATTCTTTCTTGGGAATAAAACTTATTAAAGCACGTAAATGGCCGTTTCGAGATGTAAAACAAAGCATATATTACATTGCTTTTAAGGCAATGACATCGACGTTCTTTCACAAGTTTCTCTTCAAAATTTGCATTGTTCGAGTATCTAATTTGAAAAGTGGGAGAATCAGTTACAGTTATTTTGGTTATCTCTGTGATTATGTAAATGTCGATAAAAACTATATGGTACAATACATTCTGTTCTGGTTGTCTCGAGATTATTATTTATCATCGAAAGCTTTACATAAATTTATCTTGAACTTGAAGTACCCTCCGACATGAAAGAGCTATTGATTTTTTGAACTTGTTTGAAAGAGAATCCAGATTTATAATGAACACCCTATAATATATAGAATGCATTTTTAGATATTCAAGGATTGTCAATCTAATTTTTCTCTTTACAAGAATTTTTCTATTCAACCACATTAAAAAGGGAACACACTTCTTCTAAAATAAAAGAGATGACTCTATTTTAAATATTTGTGCATCATGAATATCAAAAACAATGGATAAGTTTATTTGAATAATGAGAGAATATTTAGTTGGGTTAAGGTCTGAATAAATGATTTTTAAGAGCTAAAATTTGTGTCTTTTTTTAAAGAAACATTTGACTTGGAAATATTGTAATTATAGATAGTTTGGTATTGAATTCCTCATGCTGAAGATAAGAAGGGATCTAGTCTAGATTAAGATCAACATGGATAATTTTCCGAATTGTTTGGGAGTAGAAAAATATTGGTAGCTATACGCTCACAAGGTTCATGACACGCCCAAGAATTTTGACATAGATAAAATTGCAACTAACATTTTTTTTGTATAAATACTATACAACAATGCCTATCATGCTTAACCTAGTAAAAGAATAACACTCTTAAAGATATTACATGTGTAGCATCATTATCAACCCTAGTCTAAGAATGGAGGAGAATTAATAATAGAAAACACCATATTCCAATTAAAAAATATTGGCATACTATTCAAAGTCAATTATATGTAATAATTTAAAATACTCCTTGACCTTGAATTTTTCATAACTGAACAACTCAACCTCTCTAATTCTTCTGTCTAATGGAGATCTATCCAAGTGGACAAGAGTAGTAGATTGAAACTGAAATTTTGACTAATAACTGACTGTTATTTTTATATTTATCAACTCTCAAGAACAATTTTACTTGGCAATTAAAAAAAATCATTTTAAGAGTTGAAATAGATTTTATAATTTATTATTATTATTGATTTTATCATGTAAATAATAATATCATTTAATAATTTTCACCTTTAAATTAAATAAGATGAATATGAATTTTAAATTTCTTTAATTCATTATGAAATAGTTCAATACTAAGGGTTGTGAAATTTCTAATGAACTCAATGTCATAATATTTATTTTCTATTTTATTTGTTAGATATCTTAATGTTTCTCCATTAAACACTCTCTTTATTTAATTATTTTTTTAATTTTAGTTCTTTTTGTAGAAGTAACATTAAATATTAAATCACAATATTATTCTAGTAGTAACTTTCAAAATCATCGCATTTAATAGATTTAGGTAGAATAAATAAAAAGAACAAATCAAATCATAAAATGAGAATTATTTTATTATCATTTCTTAACCATTTAATAAAATAAATCTTCTTCCTATTTTTAATGATACAAATATTATAAGACGAAATTTTTTAATTGTCACTTTATAACTAATTTATAGGATAAAATAAATCACAAAATCTCATTATAAAATAAAAATTTTCTATTATTGGTTTTTAATTAATTTATAAGATAAAATGAAATCAACATCACATTATAGAATTAAAATAGTTATATTTTCATTTCCTAACTTTACCATATTGTAAGATAAAACAAAGTAAAACTTTATTCTATTTTAATGAAACAAAATAGTATGATAAAATAAAAATGTTTCTAATATCCCTTTAAATCATTTTAGAAAATAGAATAAAATAAAATACAATTTATTTTTTATTCTATTGTTATGACACAAAAATAACCTCAAAGTATAGAAATTTGATCTAAAATTTAGTTTTGAAAGATTATCTTTGCAGACTAGGCATTGAATGGTAGCCTAATTTAATAGGAACTATCCTTTCTCTTGTTTTCATTTATTTTTTATGTTTTCATGGCAAAGTATTGAGATGATAATGAATGTAGGAATCTTAAAGTGCATTGCATTTATACCCACATTGCTCGAAGGGAAGCAATAATATTAAATGTCCCAATTAAGGAATGTAGTTGAGGATTCACCATAATCATTCCAATTTATCACGATTTAATGCATTCACCCATATTTTGTGCTATCTATATGTACCAAAATAAATTCTAACTTAATTTTAGAAATTTTCTCCTTGACAATGATAGAGTAAGATTGGAGTGATGTGTAGGGATAATACCAACTATCTACTTCACCAATATTTTTCAATGCATTAAATGTTAGAGAATGAGGAGACGAAAATAATGGAAGCATACAATTTCACTTGCAATAAGAAAATCTAATGCGAGACTATAGATTGAATTTTTGTATTCAACATATTTCTTTTCTAGCTATAGATAGCAATTCCATAGTTGATGCCCAAGTCAATTTGATTTCCTACATAGAAAAGTTGAATCATAAAGCTATTCGAGATGGACTCTAATCTTCTCCAGTGCTCAAAATTATTATTATTATTATCACATACCTCTATGTGTAAACTAGTATTATATATTATTAAACTCATAGGGATTAACTTATGATTCATGGGCAATGGGAAATAGAAAAGGATGCTTTACAATTGAGATAAACATTTCAGTCTCCTCACTCACCTTGCAAGAAAATAAAGCCTTACCAAAAGCCACATCTTTCTGTTAGTGCATAGAGGAGTCTCTCTAACCATAATAATTTGCTAGGTTAGAAATAAGACATTAATCTACATACTAGTTATTAGGATGCTCAAATGAAACTATAGATTTAATACTTGCCCTACAAATTGTAATAATCTCATCCTTAACATTGTAGTTTTATGTGTTTCCTTTGAAGGTTTTTTGGCCATGAGTACTTAAATAAAAGATATATAGAGCACTACATATTTTATATTTATTTTATTATTATAGTTATTTTTATTTTATACTAGTTAAGAAAGCTATAGTTGCAACTAGTGATGGATTACACTCTCTGTCATGATGCTCCTCTATAATCTAAGCATTTAGTTTATTTTTTATTTTCTCCAACTATGTTTTTTTCATCAATTAGTTATAGACAAAATCACAACACATAAATTATATGGCATGAGGTTAGTGAAAGAAGCAAAGTTAAACAAAATCCAGATCGAGGCTACAACTGAAAGGATCTTTTGATGCTTTAGGTGGACATGGCAGAATTTATCATGAGTAATCATGAGTACATTACCCTTGATGGCTGCCATGCAAGAACTTTTTACTATCATTTCACAATCTTAAATCACATTAGGCATGATTAAAAAAAAATTGTTGTCATTTTATTTAGTTTCTTCTCTTCAGAATGGCATTCATAATCATGTTAAAAAAAAAAAACTTTTTTGCATGAGCAGTTAATCCTTCTCATCATGGAGTATACTAAAGTGCACGAGGTTAATCCCTCCACTGTCCTAAGAAAACCTAAACCCTTAGATAGCTAGGATGTGCATGTGGTCTCAAATATAGAATTTGATGAGAAGGAGGAGGGTGGAATGACATCCATGTGTCAAATGATTAACATTATAGGCCCTTACAGGATAAGGGTTCCCCTCAGAAGCCCATTCTTGGTACTATCAGCAGGAGGAAAATAAAAAATCAACCTAGCTGGGCAGTAAAAAAGTTGAAATCGCCAATGCCCCATTCCCAAAATTTGGGCCCTCAGAATCTAAAAAATAAGAAAATGGGGAAAAGGGTGGAGATGCAAACTAAAGGGGGTGAAGAGATTAAATTGCGTATTCCCTTAATTGTGGACTTGGAGGAGTTTAAAAAGGATGATATGGATATTGACGAGCTCCTGGTTAGCTCAACTTGTAACTAGGAGAAATATTTCAGCTAGATTATTACTGAAATTGACCTACTTAAACAGGGCATCAAGGACATCATTAACAAATTTACTGAGAATACAGAGCCTAATAAAACTGAAAATCATCGAAAGTTGACTAAATAAATAATAGAGTACATCAAGATTATGAAAATAGAGCATGAGTCTAGGATTGCACGCTTGGAAAAAAGTATAGAGTATTTGATGGGCAAACTTAGGGGACTGGTGGAGATTAGCAAAGAATCAATGCTTAGTACTACGAAAGGTATCAAAAGGGACAATGAAAAAATCGCAATACAAAAATCCCAACCTACTAGTTTGAATCCATCTTCAGCAGCCAATTTGGAGAGGAAATACAATGCAATGTACACTTCCACCTAGCCCTCTACCAGGACCAAAGGCCAAAAACATGAAAGGGTAGCTTGAGATTTATTATGGAGGAGCTTGAAGAGATTGAAAATAGTATGATTCAAATGAATGTTGAGCTTACGAAAGGCCTTAGTTAGTGGTTTCTGTCTTTTTTTATGCTATAGGCTAGTATCTTTTTGTTTGGTCTAGCAGGGAGCTTCCCTTATTTTTGTTACTATTTAGCAGTTGTTTAGACTTTGGTATGCTATTGGTTCTATTTTTGTTTAATTTGGGTTTTGGGTCCCTGTAAAACACATTTGTCTCAATAAAAAACACAAGGATTATTATGTGAGGAAAGATGTTGGATAAAGGTGACATACATGTGATGGAGAAGAAAGTGAACACAAAATATGTAATATTTTATTTTCAGCATAATGGAGTCTCTTTCAAATTCCATGCCAACCCAATAGGAGGCTACATGCATGTTTTTATGTAACTCTACAAGCGTTCAAATTTTGCTTACCATTTCTTATCCAAAACTTTTCATCAAAATAGGAAGAAGCTACACTACAGATTGAGATGTAGTCATAAAATAAAAAATAATAGAGAGATATTAAATTTTATTTCATCTTTTGAATCAAATATTGCCTCTAGATGCAACATTAAGCTAGATTATCTTAAGGATCCCATAATGGCTAAATCGCCTAGAGATTATGCCCATTAGACACTTCCATCATTTGGATGGGTCAAAGTCAATTTTGATGGGGCAGACAAAGGAAATCCAAGGTTGGTTGGATGTGGGGGAGTGATTAGGGATGAAAAAAGTAGGTTTTTAGTAGTAGTTGCACTTCCCTTGGGATGTCAGACTAACCACCTTTATGAGGTTGTAGTCTCCTACCATGGGTTATTGTTAGCCAAAAAAAATAATGCTAAGTAGGAATGGTTGGAAGGGGACTCTAATAACATTATCCAATGTTTATCGAGTAATCATACACCATCATGAAATATAAAATGTTGGATTAAGAAATATAGGGATTTATTAAAAAAATTCCAAAACCATTACATTTCTAATGCCTATTGAGAATCCAATGGTTTGGCTGATTACTTTTCTAACGTTGGAGTTAGTAAAAATGATGAAAAAGAATGGGGTCTACGAGATAATATATCAGTAAAAATAAAGGCCTTAATGTTCTATGATTTGGTTTAGGGGAGGAAAATTATAAATGATCACATAATGCCTTATTTTGATGGCTCGCATTTTAGTAATTAAATGTATCATACTTGTATTACTTCTGGTTCAGTCACATGCTTTATGGGTATTTTGTGGCCTACTTTTGAATTACTCGACCCTTCTCATTACTAGCATTGTTGATTCCTTGTGAGGAGAAAGGAAAAGGGCAAAGCCCTTGAACTGTGAAGATCTCAAGAAGAATAAAATAATTTGGCATATCCTAGATTGGGGAGGGCTCATTCCCTTCATTGAAAGATTGCATGGGGCCCATGAAAATGTCACAAAGAAATTTACCAAGGGTTTAAAGGATAGAAAAATTCAAATTGTGGGTAGAAAGGTGGATGTTGATCATAAACTCATTGCTAAGGTCATAGACCTATCAATGGAAGGAGAAAAGCTATACAAAGACAAGAAAAATGGCTGATGTTGTAGTTAATAAATTCCCAAAAAATGTGAAGGAGAGGGAAAAGCTTGCAAAAGTTGACAAAAGAAACTATGACACGGGTAACGTTAATTCTATATAGCACTTTGTTCTTATAGTCTTGATGAAATGTGTTACCCTTGATGGTACATTTATTAGGGCCTATGGGCATCATTTTGTTATTCTCAATCATTTTAGGCACAAAGAGAAAATCTCTTTCCGCTTCTTCTTGATGGCATCCATTAATGCTAGTATTAAGGACCACAAAAAAAAGAAATCTCCTATCTTGCATGGTGGATTTCTCTTCCTCATCCATGAACATATTAGAACCCTACCCTCTCCTTCAAGTAGGGTTCCTAACGTTTCTAGTTATTTTGAGGAAGGGAACCATGTTAGTCTTTCCTCTGATGAAGAAGATTGGAACATTGATATGGAAGACTTTGAATCTAAGTTTGAGTCCTCTTTGAAGATTGGCCACCAAGATAAATGTGATAGAACCTCCCCTATTTCTAATTCAAATTCTGATTCTCAATCTTACCACCAGTCACTTCAAGATAAATTTGTCCAGGCCCTGAACTAGAGTGTTAGACCCCCCTCCCCAAAGGAGTTCAGTGTCAATTCTCCTTATCTCAACATAGAAATGGAGAATCCTAATGATATTCTGTCCTTAGCCCATGATGCTGCTATTGACAACTTTGGGATGTTTAAATGGGGTTTCCATGAAATTAAAGATATCAATGTGAAATTCAAGAAATTAGCAATAAACAAGATTCTGAAGCTACAAGACAGTGGACAGTTGATTACAGAAAGTCAATTATGGGTTCTATGCAAAACATTGTGGGAATGGTTAGTGATATGAAAGACTATGATTGTACGATTTCTTAGCTAGAGGAAAAACTCAAGAAAGACTTTGAAGGTAGATTGAGTAAGATGTAGAATAAATACCAAATAATTCATAAAGTGGTTAATAATTCATAAGACTGAGTAAAGTCATAAAGTGGTTAATATCTCAGTAAAAATTTTGAATACCATGGTTGGAAAGTTTAAAGCGATCCATCAAGAAGGATCTACAATGGATGTGGAAATGTTGGATAAAAGCCTGAAGAAACAGTGGGACCTTGCAAGAGAAATAGAGCTAATCTGAAGAGAAAAATTGCTAATCAAGATATTTAGGAGATGAAGAAGATTGCACTAAATATGACTTAGTTGGAATTTGAGGCTATTGAGGCCCTTAAAAACTTGTACTAGTTTCTTCCTTTTTGTTGTCTTTTTCCTTATTTTGGATTTATGTTGGTTTTTTACTATCTTTGGGATATGATGGAAATGGCATATTTTAATGCAACTTTTTGATGTAGTTCTCTGTTAAAGGGTTTTGGGTCCTGTTGTCTTCAAAATCTGATTCTCTTTAAAATCCTTAAAATAATATGATTGAACTCGGTGCAGAAGGGACATCAAAGATAAGGAAATTCTCAAGACAACATATGGCAAGGTTTGATTGAACCTTCTACACTTTAGACTTACTCAGAGCCCAGGTGGGTATACCTTTGTGAATTGAATTCACACTTTCAAACATAAACCCACAACAAACCAGTCCAAAAAACTAGTGGATCTATTCACCTTGAAATTAACTGTAAACAAAAGAATGGAAATTATACTTAAATTCAGCATTTTGATCAACAAAACATGCAATAAACAACTTCAATCAATACCAGTGCCTTATCCAAGGTCACAGAGTCATCTAAACTCAAATAATACTCCTCAAACAAAATATCTTTACGCATCCCATTGGCTTGGTTTCTATTAATCCTTGTATATGCCTGACACCTATAAGAACTTATGCATTCCAAATTAAGCTATGATCATCAAAATTCAAAGTCTCTTCCAAAGAGTTTACTGGTATGAGTGATCCCTGCATCTTTAATTTCCGTCCTAAAGAGAAAAGCTAGTGAACACTTCTACTGAAAATTGCTTTGCAATCCCATTCAAACAAAATAACCCTGGATTATTCAGAGTGAAAACAGTAAACAAATTGTAAACACACTTGAAGATGACACAAAGCTTCACTCAAAATTGATGGTCTGTATATTGATATTAAGTTCAAGAAATATTACAAGAAGTCTTTGAATATTCTCCATTAGACTTAGAAGAGCTCAGATAAATTTCTGTAGCATTTTCTTACAATTCTTTTGCGATCCCTCTTCCTCTAGTCCTGGTATCCATTTATAACAACATGGATGCACAAAGCTTCAGACTTCTCGAGGAGAGTTTGTTACAATCATTTCTTTCAAAATAAAGAGGTTGCAAGCTTTTCACAAAAACAGTTACAAGCTCTTTTCAGCCTCTGTAGTTTCTTCAACAGGTTGTTCAGTTGCAACCTCTTCTACCTTTTCAGGGGTGCTCTCCAACTATTTTGGATCATGGGTGACATATTTGGTTGTCCACTCATCATACACCTCTTCTGTTGGCCATGAGAAATTAATCACTTTATCCTTAGTCTTGGTCAACCTTTTCCAAGAATTTCTCATTTTGTTGACTTCTGAATTGAGAAAACCATAATGTGACTTAATTTTCTCTATCTCTTGCATTGTCAAAACAAAGAAAGAAGCACCATCTAGATCAATAATTCCTTTAATTCTTGTTGACAATTTATCTTCTATCTCCATAAGCCACATTTGTTTGTCATTTAATTGATCTGGGCTAGCAAAAACTCCTCCTGGGAGCAACTCAAAAACTTGATCAGTATACTCCCTTTTGCACAAACTAACCTTCCTATCAACATTATCCACCTCTGCTGCTAATTGTACTAAAACTTTAGTGATGTCAAAAATGGATCTAATGATGGGATTGGCCCTTGCTTCATCATAGGATACACACATAAACTCTAAATCTTGCTCCCTAGGCCTCCATTTGTCAAAAATAGGTGTCAAAATGGCCTTGTCTCCCTTGAGCTCATTCCATATATCCATAATTTTACCTACATTGTTGTAGAGCAATGAGGCATTCATTGTATCTGCAAAACTAGAAATTGTAGCCCTTACTCTCTCCTCATACTTCTTTGCATATAAGGCTTGAGCTTGTTTTATGTTTTCTAATTCTTGAGGAGTAATTTCAACCATTTGAGAGCTGGAGGGTGCTGGAGATGGTGGAAACTCAATGATAGGGTTAGTAGGTGGAGGTCTTATAGGAGAAGAGGAGATCATCAGTGTTGAAGACTTACCTTGATGGTATTGTCTAGTCAACTGGCTCTGCAACTTAGCAATGATGCTATCCTTACCTCTTACCTCCTCCTTAGCACTATTATAGGCCTTCAAAACTATTTCCAAGTTGACTTGGAGGGTCTCTTTCTCTTTGGCTTCCTTTTCTGCTACTGCAACACTAAATTTTGCAGTCTCTAACACAGTGCTAGTAGCTTCCACTACCCCTATACTCTGCACTCTTTTCACAATCATCCCACCAAGGTAACTTGACCCTGGGGTATCTTTACTCTTCTTACTCTCATTTCTCTTGAGAGACCACATGACAAGTGCAGCCTTATCCTTATTGAAAGTAATTCCCTCCATGGGTTTGGTCTCTTTCCTCACTGCGTCTAGTACCAGGGCGTCTACTATATCCCACTCGGGTAAAATAAGCACTCCAGCTTGTGCCACCATATCTCTCCCTTGCTCAGGGGTGATGGTTTTGAACTCTTCCATCATCTCTTGCTTTATTTCCTCTTCTACTAGGGCTGGATCTTTATTAGGCTGCTCAGCCTTTCTCTTTTCACATCTAGCATTATATTTATCTATGTTTTGTTTCCATATAAACTACATAAATGCTTCTGATGTGACAAAATTGTTGTCAGCCAAGAAGGCATTACTTGCCTGCTTTATCTCAGGATCCTACTCCTGGCCTTTGAGTTCAGTGGTGGTAATATCCATTTCAGCAACAAGGGGTTCTTCTGGCATTCCTTCTTCCACTTCATCATAAGTGTAGGCAATTTTCCCTAGACTACCTAACTATAGGAGTTGCTCAGCTACTGCTTTCTCATCTCCTGTATGGATAGGGGATTGGGATGGGGAATACAAAGATGTATCTGATTGTACTTCTTTCCCTACCCTTCGCTTCTTTGGGCTCTCTTGGATGTCAATGATATCTTGTATCTTCCTCTTTCCTTTAGAGGTAGACGGCTCCCCTGTCGTAGGCATCAGCACACTATAACTGGATTTCTTGTGCAGTGTATAATCACCGGGAGGGATTGCTTTGCTGGAAGCTGACCTACTTAGGATCATTCCTGCCTTTTCAGGGTTGCTTTTGATTACAGCTTCCCTCTTCTCCTTCAGGGTCTGCATCACATCTTCAAAGCAAACAGTTAAAAACTTTATTTTCTCCTCTAGAGGGAAAAAGCTAGACAATGGGTCATAGCTAGCATCAAACTGATGCACAAAATCCAAGGCTTTCTTATAAGCCACCCATTTCTCTTTTCTTAGCTCCTGCTCATCGAGATCAAACTCATTTCTGATGAGGTCTTCAGGAAACTGAAATTGATGGGGCCTACCTGTACATGCTGCCTTCTTTCTAAACATGCTATTGAAGCAGTCTTCTGGATCAGCACACCTAGACACTGCAGTGGACAAATGATAAGGCTTGAGAAAATCCTCAAAGCAATTCCAACCTCCCTTTGTTATTACAAATTGGTGGGCTATGGTAGCTGCAGGGAAAATAGTCCCTTTACCCCTGCCTGTCAACTCCGCCTCTTGTACACCACCAATTTGTCTAAGGATCTCTGCAATTCCCACTTTGAGAGGGACCTGGTAAGGTAATAAGAATGGGGTGCCTCTAAAACCAAACACTCTGAAAACTGTCGAGACTAGATACAAATAAATGTCACCCCAATTGTGAATAATTTTTATGTTCTCTGTGAATTCTTTTGGTCTTATGAATTCCAGAAGAACCTTGGGGATTCGTGGGTTCTCTGAGCAGAGGAGAGTCCTGATCTTGGATGCAAAGTATTTGTCAAACTTCAAGAAACTGGCATCCTCTCTATCCCATGACAACATAGTACTCCATAATTGTACCAGTATTTTTTCTCCTTCTTTCTCCTTGACAAGGTCCAGTCCACTAGCAAAGTAATCACCACCTTTGAAAAGAAATAGATGCATCAGGAGTGAGTACCATCCGAAAGGCCTATCCACCTTTACATTCTTTATTCCTGTTAACCCTCCATGGATAGCATCAACAATGAAAGAAGCATAATCAAATGTAATTGCAAGAGAAGGATTCAAAATTTGAGCAATCATTAACAGGTAGTGATTTGGCATATTTGCTTCAGCATCTTCTCCCAAAACTTGGCAAAGTGCCCAATACATTCCTTCAGCCCTCAAGGTGAACGTACTCAATGAAAAGGGCTCTTGTGTGTTGGGTCGTACAACTTTCAACCCACCTATCTTCACAAAAAACTCCTTGAGAGGCCCGTTCCTGAGATGACTCCTCTGTGCACTGTAAATTTGAGCTAATGATTTGAAATTTATGGGTTCTAGAAAATTGGTAAACTCATTAAGCACAAAAGCATTCCTGAATTCTTCAGCATTAATCTCAATAAGGGTTTTACCATTTATATCCTGAATGCTTCTTGTGACTGGATCATAGTTGAGCGCAATTTGGGTCAACAAATCTATGTCCATAAATACCCCTGAGACTACCAATTTACCAACATGTAATTCCCAAATACTGTTTTGCGGGGCCAGAGAATTTCTCATTCCAAATCCAATCTTAAATAACCCCAACCCAAACAATCCAACCTGTGGGTCTCTTAACCAGTTACCCTTGTCATACAGTCCTTCTCCTATCTTTAAACGGGGAGCTCTAGGCACTAATTCTTTTGCCTTTGATGCCTGATTAGTTGACAATGTCAACTGTTCAAGAAAATCATCACAGACACTCCCTTCTGAATAATTGACTTTGCCAGAAAATTCTCTTTTAGGAGCCATTTAAAAAATGTAAGAAATGAATACCACTCCTAGACACTTCTGTGACAAATCAATATCTTATCTCAAACACAACACATAGGAGTTGCTACGCAGGAGTACGAGAAAACCTATTCTTATCTTGAAGGAATTTGCTCTGTAACTGAACTGACTTGCTCTGTACCTGAAGAAGATAGCTCTGCATCCGCTCCTCTACAAAATTCTTTAAAAGATATCTTCACCTGGTTGATGAGAAATCAAATATTGTACTCAGGGTCTTAACTACAACATTGATTCCGCATGCTTCGACTGTCCCTTCAAAATTGAATTCATAGGAGAATTCGTATTTTTCGCTCCAATAGTTCACAACGTTCCTGCAAGTCTTTCATTTTGCTCTTTCGCAACTTCGTGAAGCATAACTATCGGGCAGCTTGGTCCTGCGAAATAGCACCGACCGTCTGATCAAAAGAAACTTGATCGAGCATTATACTAACTAACAACTTTGGCTCTGCACTGGGTCCCACTTCTCTATTGGCTATGTGTTACCATGTGGTGCTCAACCACTGGCCTTGAAATTTCTTTCTCATTCGACTTAATGCTGGCTGCGTGTCTTTCTCTTATACCATCGGTTCCACCTTGGCGGGCCCACAGCTTTCTTCTAAGACCACATGTCGCCGGACACGTTGCCATCCATCATGACACATGGACAGTTCTCATTCACTTTTGCTATTTCACAGGGTATAAAGCACAAGCATCTTACCCTTGAGAAATAGCGCGGGCTGTCAGATCATTTTTTAATTGATCGACATTTAACCATCTAAATAGGCTTTGGGAAGGGTGGGCCCTCTGACTCACTTTGAACACCTGGCATCCAGTCATCTTCAGAGCTGACATGACCATCTATCATGACACATGGACGGTTCTCGTTCACTTTCGCTATTTCGCAGGGTATAAAGCACGAGCATCTTACCCTTGCGAAATAGTGTGGGCCGTCAGATCATTTTTTAATTGATTGGCAATTAACCATCTGAATAGGCTTTAGGAGGGGTGGGCCCTCTGATTCACTAACGTCCAGTCACCTTCAGAGCTGACTCATCACTTTTTCATTTGTCGAGAGAAAGCACTGGGCTCTTGTTAATTCTTGATAGCTGTATCCGCTAGGTCATCTCCTAACTTGCGACCTGACTCACCTCTGGGGCCCGCCTTTTAACCTTTAATCTTGGCCTGCTGACTGTTGTGACCTATGCCTTGTGCCACCATTTTACTTGCTCTCATCAACCAGCTAGACCGCCTAGGTGGCATGCCATGTCATTTTTGCAACTTCGCTTGTTTTAAACTATGCGCAACTTCGCCTAGTGAAATAGCAAAAGCCGTAGATTCATCCGCGAGATGCGCACTAGTTACTGGGCCCAACAACTTTAGGGGGAATACACATAAGGCATAAATTTTTACAATTAATTAACATGACCACCTAGGCAAATGACAAGGAGGGACACTTCCTACAATCCCATGACCCATTACTTAAGTGAATAAAGTAACGAAAGAATAGAAACCAGAGGGTTTTAAACAAACATTAGAGGATCTAAAATCAAAAACCCTTAAACCCTTAAGGCCTAAAACAGAGCTGAAGCATTTGAAAATGCACCCTACTCAAAATTTCAACAAACCATAACCAATCATGGGAAAAGAAAAGCCCATTTTAATCAGTGATAACAGGTCCCTTCAAAACATGTTTGTTCTATAATAAAAAACAAGAAAATGCAATTGAAATCTTTAAAGCTTGTTATGAGTTGTGATTTAGGTCTAATCAAAATAATCAAGTTTGAACTTGATACATAGTTCATAGAAGCATACTAGTTGGATGAAGCATGGTAATGTTTTCTAAACATATAGAAGATTAGTCATAATATCAAATTGTACATATAAACCATCCTAGTACATGCTTAAAGCTACAAGGTTTAAATTCAAATCAGTTTATTGCCAAATAAGAATATACATTTTATAGATCCTCAAGCTCATATTCGTAGGATCAAATGCTCATATGTATGGCCTTGGTTCTATATATGTATGTTTAGGCTTATTTAACATTTTCACCAATGATAAATAAATCAACGATGGAGTATTCTTATTCTCTATGGATTTTATTATGAATTTAGGATAGTGTGTATATACCTATGTGTTTGTAAATCCTAAATTGATATTCTCTTCCTCTAAACAATGGTAAACAATTTTTAAATATATTAAGGTACCAAAATAATCATTTAGTTGCACCTTATTTTATTTTATAGTTGGCAAGGAAAAATTAAAGAAAAGGAACTAAACTTAGAATTGAGATATTTTATTTTTAGAAATTCATCTTCAAACATGCATCTGTGTTATTCTTATTTTGTATGAAAAAGAAAGAAAACAAGTAAGAAATAGAGGATCATTCTGAGACTTATTTCCCTACATAGTACAAATATATATAAGATGCACATCAAGTTATATTTCAAGAGAATTACAAAGTTATTATTTATGGAAGGATATAATTTAAAAGTATCTCCTCTTACAATATTGCTAACAAATAATGAAATTAAAAGTCTTTATGTGTCCTACTTTCTTTAGCCATAATACTTAAGATAAGGAAATCTTAACATGCCAATGGAAATAAATATTGTTTTATTATACACTGAAATATTTTATCCTAAAACACAATGAAATTTTCTCTAGATAATATTTCAATATTATTGTATGATCTTCATTAGAGGTAATCTAATGGGAAAAGCACATAAACCAAGATTTCTCTCCATCCTACTGTAATATTGTCATGGATGCTTGTGGGTTCTATTCATACCACTGAGCAGGAATACTATTATAGACCCATCTAAAAATCATCTCTAGTCTTCTCATATAACTAAATAATATGACCAATGATAACATTGTACTCAAGTTTTCACATGACCTCTAAAAGATCCACACAAGTCTAAATATATCAAACAACATCCCATGTTACATTTTGATCCCATGCATCATTGAACTTAATCTCTACATGTTATGGCTCCTTCATTCTTTCAGATTTATCTTAATTTCTTAAAACTCTACAAGTGCTCTCCAAAAATGGAGAATTGAGTAACACCTCACTCTCCCCTCACAAACCCAACATAAGGAAGATTAAATTGGAAGAATTGGATGGAGATGTGACACTTGTCACCTTTACATCCTCTCATACATGTGGTCATTTCCTCATTTTAGAAGGGATAAGAATTTAAAACTCCCATTCCCCAAGTTTTCTCTCATAAATGGGGTATGAGAGGGTGGGATCGATACACTCAGCTCATCTATCTTTCAAATTTGTCACTCATATTAACAAGGAATTTTGGAGAGCTAAATAAAGTCCTAGGGCCTTTATTACATGTTCAATACGGTGCCACCTCAAGGTTAGAGACCCTAGGGTCTATTTTTGTAATTAAAACATGGTAATTGACTCAAAAACACTCATTAAGGAACCACAATAATTAACCTCATAAGCACATCTATATCTAATAATAAAATCTAATTTCCTTCTAAGTCAACAAAATTTAAATTATGACTTCTCATAGATGAAATTAATTTAGAACAAGTGTTTCTCCTGTGGTCCATGTTACTTTTCTGCAAATATAAAACACATTCACAAGAATAGTTAGACTAAAATAATAGTTCATATTATTTACTATCGATTTTCACCATTTTTACTAAGGAGTACAAACAATATTGGCATAGAGTCATCTTATTCATATTCCCTTGATCCATTTGATCATATATTGGAGAAAAAAATATAATAATTTGGGGTTGTATTAGTTATATTCTAAGTGAGGTGTTATAGTTCATGACACAACTTGATGGAGAATAGTGGGTAGAACTCAACATGGATGATTCTTCTGCAATTATGGAGATATATTACTAGGGTTTTTTGTGAGGTGGGACCCAAGAACTCAAGAAGTTGACTCAAAAACTATATATTTATTAGAGATACATGGTAACTTGATATAAAACTCTGCTTAATCTAAATTCTATTTTCAATTAGAATCTTTTAAATAATATGATGTTATAATAAGTTTTCTTATTTTTACTTTTTTAATTTCATTTTTTGTATTATAAATCTTAACAAGAGATTCTTAAAAACAAGATTTACATTTTGTATAAAGTCACTGTATTAAAGTTTAGTGATGCTAGCAATAGAAATATTAATATTTTGTCATGCTAGTTATGAGGTGGTTTGAAGAGTTGTGTTTTATAATGACTTCGTCATATCTATATTGTGATAAATGGGTAATCATCTCAAATAACTTAAGATTATTATTTGGTATTATTGGTCTTAATATATTTCGAACTTACAATTTACAAATTTTTAAGAAAATTAAATTGTGTCAAAGACATTATTTTTTTATATTACAAATTATAAAAAAAATTTATAAAGATACCCAAGACATCTAATCTTCTTGTGGTCATATATATTAATCAATGTCTAGATCTCAATTTCAAATATTTATGTCATAGGTGTAAATTATGTAAGGGGGGTTAAATTTATTATAAATGTGAAGGGGTAATTTTTTGAGTTAGACTCTTATCAATTGTGAAAAATAGAATTGTGTTTTGAAGGACTTGCATAATTAATAATTATTTAGTTTATGGAGCTTGAGAAGTTACCTTTTTTTAAGAGGTATAAGGAGTTTGGAGCAGATTAGAGCTAATCAATGTAGGAAGCTTGAACCTCTTCAAGTAGATGATCGTCAAAACTGATTTGTGATTGAGGTGTTAATATTTTATCATCAATATATTTTTCCTATCTCTGATGCACCTGAGTATCCTTGTTGGAGGAGGATTCATCGTTACTCTTCAATGATACATCTCGGGAAGATGATTTGTCGTTACTCTTCAATGACACGTCTCCATTGGAGAGATCATTATATTAACTATTTCCTCATGAATTAGATATACTTAAGGAGAAATAGAAGTACGATTCTCCTCAAAATTCATATAAAGGAGGATTATCAAAGGAACCACTTGAAACATCCAATAATTTTTTAATGTAATCTACACATTCCATGAAAATATTTAAAATTGTCACCATATAGCTCAACATGAAATATGTGTAAAATATTTGAGAAATGAAGTGAGTGTAGGAAACATATTTGAAAATCTTATTATGAAATACATTAGAGTACAATGAATAAATGCAAGCAACATGAAATGAATTAAGAAACCATTCTTGACATATGATTTTGATAAATATAACATTGGGTTCACAAAAAAAGTAAGGTTTGGTGAAATAGACCCCCAAATACATTTAATGTAAATACATAAATGATATATTTTTCAGAAATTATTACAAATATTTACAAATAAATACATATGAATAAGATCTCAAAGTGGAAATCAAAAGTTGATGCAAGAATAAGAATTTTCAAATTTACCATTTAAAATGCAGTGGCCCACTTCTTCTTCCTGATAATATGGTATTTATTTACCCTAAAGGCATAGAGACAAAATAGAATCCATTTATATTTCTTTGAAAAACATTGCATCTTATAAATATGAGAATTTAGAGTTGTACAAACCTCTTCATTTCTTGTGCTAAACAAAATTTTGCAATGACCATTGTCTCTAGTTAAGAGGCTAAGCTTAGATAATAAGACTTCCCTTGCTTCCCAAACATCATATAACACCATAAGATATCTCTTTCCTTTTCAGATTTTTGTGAATGATCATTTTTTCTCACTCTTGAGATATTTCCTCACTCCTAGTTTGGTGTCCTGACCTAAATGAGAAGTTATGTCACATTGCAATGTGAAATAGAATAAGACTGAGAAACTAAAATCCATATGGACTTAGCATACCTTTCTTTTACATTTTTGTAAACATGCTAAAGAAGATAAGACTTTCATATGTCCCTCATCTCAACAACAACAATAATTTTAGAGGCATTATTATCCAACAATCTCAATATGAAATCAAATTTTAGTTGGATTTCCACTAAGTGTTAATTTTTTCCATTAGACAAAATGTTGAAGATCATTAATGTGTCCCAATTAGTCAAATTGAGGAACTTCCCATCGACTATCTAGATGTTTCTCCTAGCAACTAACATTGAATGCATCATCTAAAAATATCTACGAAATAATATTAGTCTAGGAAACATCAAGTCAGTGAAAGATTATTCTGGATATAACTCCATTCCTCTAAATACCTCTATTAAAGGAGGAAAATTTAACTATATCATTGAAGTCAATAAAATTTCTTTTTTGTGTGGTAATACACCATATTTTTGTGTTTGAGTATTTATTGTTTATCCATCCACCCCAATAAAGTGGTGTTGGAGCAAGTTATATGAAGAGTTTGTAAGAATGAAGATTGCAAAACTAAAAATGAATAAAAATCTTATCAAAGGTCATTGAAGGTAGTTTCAAGAAGTGCTCAAAAACTAAGTAAGTTATTGTTTGAGGAAGGCACCAAGCACGTTAAGGTAGAAGATATGTCGGTTGTAGAGAATTGGAAGGTAAAGAATATTATGAGAATGGATCATACTTTTTTGCAAGATTTTAAGGTGCTATGTAAAGTGAAGCGATGGAGCTTGTAGGAATATAGAAGAAGATTGTAGAAGTATCGATCTAAGAGAAAAGTACATTAAGCCATAGATAATGGAGAAGATGTTGGAAGCGAGAAATCTAAAGTTGGATCACCAGTAAAGAAGAAGATTATTACTCCAAGAAAAGTTGACTAAGAAGATTGTATATTGTAATGTTCAATTTGAGAGACCACCATGTGAACTAGGGAGCAAAATTTGAGAAATTATGGATATATTGCAGTTCTTTAATTATGACTATTTTTTTAAAACTTATGAAAAATTTTAAATCTATATTGCTTTATTAGATTTGGAAATTCTCATTGTTGGAAAAAAAGTAGTTTTATTATAGTTAGTCAAATCCCTCAAAAGAGGTAAATTAATTTTTTGTAGGGTCACTCATAAAAGAGTATTTAGAAGGCCCAGTGAAATAAATATGAAATTGTTATTTTCTAAAGAAGGTTTTTAACCTAATATCAAAAGAGATCTAAAAATGACAACAAATAGAAAATACAAATAGAAGTGACTATTGTTGTTTGATAAAGACTATTTTGTCTCCTTTTAGAAATAGCCGACACTACAAAAAGGAGAAATCATTCCAAGTGAATAAAGCCAAATTTAAATTAAAATAAAAATGGATTAGATTAGGAATGTAACAAGGTAAAATCACAACCGATCAAAAGAAAGTCAATAATGGAATAAAAGATAACAATCAAAATATTAGGATATTATAGATGGGAAGACAATTTCAAGGTGAACAAAATTAATAGCTATTTGGAGTTTAGCCATAGTTGGAGACATTATTGGATAAGAAAAGAGGAAGTTGAAATAGAACACATAGTTTCACGAAGGAAAATAAATCATTGTGTCATAATCAAGTAAGTTTAAAATTGTTTATTTCAATGGGAAAAATTGACAAAAGAATAAAGAAAGAGAAAAATAGTCTAGAAGAAGAATTAATAGAATTAAGGAAAAATAATTTAGAAATGGTAGCAATTATAAATAGAGATCCAAGCAAAATAATGCAAACCTTTAGATGAAAATTATGATATATTTGGAAAAAATTGAACAAACTTAAAGATGAAAATGAAGAGATGAAAGAAAGAATAAATTGTTTAATCAGGTTAAGAAAGGAATGAATATTTAGTAGAAAACCTGAAGAGATTAGAAGAATAAATTAATTTACACAACAAGGAAATATTAAAGTTGAAAGAAGAATAAGTTGCAAAAAGAAATCAGGATGTGATATTTCATGTGACATGAGATTTGTGTTTGTCATTTTGTAAATTTAATTTTGCAAAAGTTGTTTGTGTTAATTGTGTTAATGAAGATGTTAATAAATCTATAAATCTTGATAAAAGAAAATGAAAAGAATGGTTATAAAGCTCAAGGATTCGGAATAAATTAACAAGGAATAATAAAGCCAATTGAAACAATGAGGAGAAATTATGAAGGGATTGGGTATATTACCAGTAAAGGAAAAATCAATAAATTTTTAATAGGTTCAAACAAATAAATTCAAGAGAAGCAATATATAGAGTTTAATCATTGTTATACGAAATTTCATAGAAAGAACAGTTATTAATATTTACATCCTTGTAGTATTTGTTCTATAAAAAATCATCGTAAAAATACATGTTAGAATAAAAATTAATATAACAAATCAATGATTAAACACATGAAAATGGATTGTAGGTGGAGCTGTAGTACCCCTCCTCATTTGAACTTATTAGACTCATATTTTAATATGGCTTACTTTCAGTGGATACATTACTATGATGTGTTATTGAGACTTATATGACATTATTTCATGTTTTGTCTAGTTATCAGATGAATGATTTATTTACAGTATTTCAGTACTTGTGATTTGTGGTATTTTATGGATTATTGCTATATATTGACACTTTACTTTATCTATGCAATGTGTAATTATATGTTGCATGTCTGCGAGTGTATTGGATGCAAGGGGACAATTTTCCTTCACTCACTTCAGTGAGACAGGGAACATCATGATTTTCCTTCATTGGTGTGCATGTCATGTATTCTATATTTATATATATGCATATGTGGTTTGATGATGCAGGTCATTGCAGGTACAAGTACCGGGTAGGTACGGGGTATCGTCTCCACCTAGCTCCACAGGTCTGAGCGTGCCTTACTTGTCTGATGGGAGTGGAGGAGATAGTAGTTGACCCTAATCATATCTTAGTTACACTCTTGTGAGTGTCGTCAGTCGGTCGTCCCTTTTGGTTTTGTTCGCCCATCGAGTCAGTTTGTTTGACTTTTTCAGAATCCTTGTTTGGGTCTTCTCAGTTTGTGTACCCTAGTAGATTGAGTTAATTAATTGAGTTCTGACATCACTTTATAGTTAGCATATTTAAATTATGAATTATAATGCTTTAGTGATTATGAATTTAAATAATTAAGGGATGTGATTAAATTTAGTTGCAAATTGCATTACATTGGAAATATAATTTTATTTAAAGTTAGTAGAAAATAAGTTAGTTGCATTTATTATTCTCTAGATTTTAAAAATAAAATTTCCTTCCTTTATTAGTTTGCAAATTTCATGAATTTAGAAATATAGTTTTATTTAAACTTTAGGGGTAAATAAATAAAATTAAATGTATTTATTGTACTTTAGAGTTTAAAAAAAAAAATTAAAAAATTTGAAATAAATAGAATTAAATACATTTATGGGACTCTAGATGTTTTTATTTTTAAATAAATTGGAAATAAATAAAATAAGTTAAATTACTTTGCTAAATATTGCTTTTAGAAAGTTATTTAATTGGGCACGAGAAAAGAATAAAATAAGAGGGAAAGTGTTGTTTTTTTAGGAAAATGCATTTTTTTACTTGCCTTTTTGGAAAATTAGAAAAGAAAAATATATTTTCAAAAGAAAAAGAAAAGGATTTGTTTGTTGGGAGTTCACGGGATGGAGACATGGATTTTGGTGAAGAAAAAAAAAATATTTTGGAAGCAATATTTTGTTGAAGAAGAAATTATCAGCGGATTGCTGGAAGAAGGAATGGCATGGATATCTAATTTTAGGAGCTCTTCCTCAAGATCTCCTCAAGAGCTTTCCAAGGTTGGATAGATTATCTCAAGTATTTCCCTTTTCTCTGTTGTTTTCTGCTATGTTTTGTAAAAGAAAATATTCTGGTTGAGTCTTGGTTTTTGTTTATATGTAAATGTTTTATTATTTCCTTCTTGTAGTATTTAACTAGATATGGTGAAATTATAGGGGGTTATGGCGGCAAAATCTTGCTAGATTTACCCTCCTTTGTTCCAAATAAATTATTCCTGTGTGTTGTGCGATTTTGTGTTCTTCCTGGTTGTGAAAATTTGTCCTTATGGTTTTGTGAAGGAGGATTCTTTTTAAAATAATATTGGTGGTTTTTACCATTCTCTATGTTGTTTCAGAGATTTGAGTTCTCTGGCAGATTTTACCAGTAATTTTTATGTTTGGACTCTAGTTGTACTGTTGAGATTTAATTAAATTAAAGGGAAAATAAAATAAAATTAGCTTTCTTTGATTATTTTATACTATGTTGTCTCAGAGTGGGGAAATCTAGATTTCATTAATCTCTGTATAAAAAAAAAAAAGAATTTTAATTTTAAAATTTTAAAATAAAAAAAAACGAAAAAAAAAAAAAATTTAAATGGGAAGGGGGCGGTAGCTTGCTACCGATGGTAGAAAAGCTACCATGCGGTAGCAAGTACTACTGACGGTAGCAGTGGTACCATATGACAACATGCTGCCCTATGGTAGCAAAGCTACCAGGCATCATTTAAATTGCCTTTATTTTTTTGTTTGTTTGCTCGAGCATGTGGGGTTTTGTATTTCATTAGTTCATCATTTTGGAAATTAAGAATATTGTGAAAATTAGTTTATGTTTTAATATATAATTATTTCAGAATTTATTTTATCTTCAAAAAAACATATATTTAGATTTTTTTTTATTTAGTCATGAATATATGCTAGGGGATTAATTTTTTTTATGTGATTAAATTTCATCTTATTGGACAAATGACAACTCTGCTATTGTTTTATCAATAAAGTTGTATTTTCAAATTTTCTAGAATATCTGTATTTGCAAGTAATTAATGCTTTTTAATATTTTAAAAGATTGCCTGTTATAGGATCTTTAGAATAAAGGGTATTCTCTTGTAAAAGCATATTTCGTTGTAAATCTAAATTTAGTTATTATCTTGTTACTAAGGTTGTTTTTACCCCTTAGTCAGGTGTCATTGTATAACCCTGTGATGTAAGCCATTGTGTGTTATGTTTCCGAAAGGTCAATCCTGGGTTAGTGATTGTGTATCCTTCACATATGGTTTGTTAGGATTAAATATGGCTATCAGTTTCACCATAGAGTTCTCGTAGAGAGACCTTTCTTGTTAGTGTCCTATGAGAGAGTGGCTTTCAGATGGGGGCCGCGCCCAAAGTGGATGGTAGGATAACCCCTCAAAAGTCAGTTAAGTAGTGATAAATTTATAATTGATTAGGGGGTAGGTACCTAAAATATTAAACTAAGATTATGAGCCTCGCACATGGTTGAGTGCTTGTATAGGCTCAAGATGTGGTGAGAAGGCCTGGAATGGAAAACCTACCACCTTGTCTTCACGAAGGGATTGGTAGGGTCCACATGATGCTCAGATCGAGCCAGGGGTTCGGGAGAAGTTACCAGGATAACCCAGGATGGGGGTCGGGACCTATGGAGGCCTACCTAGTGTAACCACCTTAAGCCATGCGATGACACTCTCTCCTTAGAGTCTCTAGTGCTTATGAGTTGAGTCACATGGGATTTGTGGAGTCATGTTATCCTGTTGTACTTGACTTGTTTTGCTTGCTTGAGGGTCTTCTTCTATCTCCCAACACAGTGGGGTGGTTCCACTTTGGGGTCACATGGTCAGGTGGTAGTGCCACTTCCCATCGGGATGTTCTAGATTGTATCTTCAGGCGAGGAAAGGCTTCGCTGGTGTTTCTTGGTTTGTGGTTCATGTACCAGCTCTTGTTCGTGATCATTTTTAGCTGATATCATGTGGTCATTGTATCAAACAGTTATGTAACCTTGACATTGTAACTTTATAATCAGTGGTATTAATGGAAACCATGTACTTATGGATATTGTAATATTTGATAATTGGAATGTATGATTAATTCGATTGGTTTAAATCTTATGTATAAATGAATCATGGATAAATAAATGCATTTGATTAGTTTAATTCTTTCATTATGGAATTTAGATGTATGTGTAGGTTTTATCTTAAACATTTAATTTTCCTAATTAGATGAACAATTGGATTAATCGTGGTGTTAATATAATTTGTGAAATAATCTTTGTTGGTAACCCTTAGGAAATCTTGTGTTAGACTTCACCCTTTAGTTGCCTAGTTGTGTTGTTTTCCTTTAGGGTTTTTGGCAGGGCATTACATTTTGTATCAAAGCCCAAGTTTCAACACTGGGTACTCTAGGTTTGTAGTGAGCCCATTCAACTTGACCTTTTTACTTAGATCTTAATGTTTGTGTTTCCCTTGCTTTATCCTTGTCATAGATCTGAACCGTTTTCTCTTTTGTAGTGCTAGGTCATACGGGTGGTTACAATAGAGGCAGAGGTGGAGAACGGGGCCATTGTTCTAACTGTCAGAGTCCTTCACCACCACCCACTCATTTGAGTGTTGAGCCGAAATAGTCAGTTCATCTGGATTAACAACATGTAGGAGAGTAGGTTCCTAAAAGGGAAGAGGTGAGACAAATGTTTCAGGAGGTTCTAGCCAGGTGAGGCCGTAGGCTTGAGGTTGATCAACCTATTCAAGCTTAGGTTGAGGAGTTGAGTCAGCAGGTTCCAGAGGAGAGAGAGACAGAGAGATCACCCAAGAGGAGCGAGATCCCAGCTGACCAAGATCCAGCTTCCTTGGGTCACATAAAGGACTTGATGAGGTCCAACCCTCCCTTCTTTGATGGTAAGGGTACCACTCTCAAGGAAGAGACCTGACTTATTAGTTTGGATTGGTGTTTCGCTATGTTCCCATACATTAGCAACACCTAGGTGAGATGTGCTATTATGTGTCTCGATAGTTCTGCTTCGATCTAGTGGAGATTAGAGGAGGAGAAGATCGGTGTGTGCATTAACACCATAACATGGTAGCTATTTCTAGAGAGATTCAGTGTATAATTTCTCTCACCCTAGTGGAGGCAGACTTCGGTTGATGAGTTCTATGCTCTGCGTTAGTATGGTTTGTTAGTGGATCAGTTTGAGCACAAGTTCTATGAGGTTAGGCAATATGGCAAAATTGATAACGATGATGCTATGCTTGTGCAGCACTTCTTGAGGAGTTTGAATGATAGTATCAGTGGAGGAGTGAGGGTGTTTGAGCTAGCTACAGTTGAGATAGCCATGGAAAATGTCAGGCTAGTTGAGTAGACCCTTAGCTGTGCACTAGGTGGTCAGTTAGGTGTGCCAATAGGGAGTGCACCTTTCAGTGGGAACAAAGCTCGTGGAAATCAGTCCTAGTCAACTGCACTATTTAGGACTCCTCAGGCACCTGCTAAGGGTGGACAGCACCAACAGCAGTAACCGTCGAGACTGAAATAGTTTCAGGGCTAGCAGGGTGGCAACTCTCAGTATAGGAAGAACAAGAACTGGCAGAGGAGTAGACAGGGCCCTTTAGGGCAGTCCTCACAGAGTTCATCTCACGCCCCTAGCTAGGGAAGTTTCTAGCAGTCTAGTGGACCGTCAGGTAGTAGAGGACTAGGTAGGGGAGCTTGCTTCTCTTGTGGGTAGTTTGGTCACATAGTCGTGCAATGCCCTTAATGCTCCCACCATATAGGTAGTCAGAGGCCAACGACATCAGAGGCTACTGTGGGAGATGCAGGTAGATCCCATAGAGTGTTTGTAGCGGTGGATGACTGCCAGGCTGATCATCAGGGTATAGTTATTGATGCAACAGGTGTGTTATGTGGAATTCTTATCTCTATACTTTTTGATTCCGGTGCTTCGGATTCTTTCATTTCTTTGTCCATTGTGGAGTGGTGCAGACTCGCGTCTGCTAAGTAGGTGGATAGGTGGCTAGTAGAGTTGGCTACATGTGTTCATGTTTTTGTAGATGCTTTTATTCCCAGTTGTGAGTTGGACCAAGGATCCCTTGTTACTTCAGTTGACCTTCGAGTCATTCCTTTGGGTTCTTATCGAGTTGTGTTTGTGATGGATTGGCTTTCATCTCACAGTGCTCGTGTAGACTGCCGCAAGAAGACAGTGGAGTGTTTAGATGACCTTCATAGAGAAGTGGAGATTGTTGGAGTTAAGAGACCGATATCCCTACGTATGATCTCCACTATGAAATGTAAGCGGAACATGGGTAGATGGTGTCAGCATTTTGCAGTTACTCTTGAGGATGTGGATGAGTCAGGGAGTCAAGAAATCGCTCTTGATGGTCACCCTATTCTTCGAGAGTACGCTGATGTAAAAAAAGAAAAACAAAGATAAATAAATAAATTTAAAAAATAATGGGAAGGGGGTGGTAGCTTGCTCCTGACGGTAGAAAAGCTACCATGCGGTAGCAAGTACTACCGATGGTACTAGTGCTACCATAGGGTAGTAGTACTACTGTGAGGTACCAATTATACCATATGGGTAATAGTGCTACCGTACGATAGCATGCTACCCTATGGTAGCAAAGCTACCAGGCAACATTTAAATTGCCTTTATTTTTTTGTTTGTTTCCTCCAGCATGTGGGGTTTTGTATTTTAATTTTATGTTTAATATATATATATATATATATATATATATATATATATATATAACTAGTTATTTATTCCATTATTCTAGTTCATGATTTTGGAAATTAAGAATATTGTGAAATTTAGTTTATGTTTTAATATATAATTATTTCAGAATTTATTTTACCTTCAGAAAAGCATATATTTAGATTTTGTTTTTATTTAATCATGAATATATGCTAGGGGGTTAATTTTTGTTATGTGATTAAATTTAGTCTTACTAGACAAATGACAACTCTGCTATTCTTTTATCAATAAAGTTGTATTTTCTAATTTTCTAAAATATCTGTATTTGCAAGTAATTAATGCTTTTTCCCTTTTTAAAAAGATTGTCTATTATAGGATCTTTAGAATAAAGGGTATTCTCTGGTAAAAGCATATTTCGTTGTAAATCTGAATTGAGTTATTGTCTTATTACTAAGGTTGTTTTTAGCCCTTAGTCAGGTGTCATTGTATAACCATGTGATGTGAGCCATTGTGTGTTATGTTTCCAAATGGTCAATTTTGGGTTAGTGATTATGTATCCTTCACCTATGGTTTGTTAGGATTAGATATGGTTGTCAGTTTCATCATAGAGTTCTTGTAGAGAGACCTTTCTTTTTAGTATCCTATGAGAGAGAGTGGCTTTCGGGCGAGGGCCACGCCCAAAGTGGATGGCAGGATAACCCCTCGAAAGTCAGTTAAGAAGTGATAACCTAATAATTGATTAGGGGGTGGGTAGCTAAAATATTAAACTAAGATAATGTGCCTCACACATGGTTGAGTGCTTGTATAGGCTCAGAAGATGGTGAGAAGGCCTGGAATGGAAAACCTACCACCTTGTCTTCACGAAGGGATTGGTAAGGTCTGCATGATGCTTAGATGGATCTGAGGGTTCAGGAGAGGTTACCAGGATAACCCAAGATGGGGGCCGAGACCTATGGAGGCCTACCTAGGGTAACCACCTTAAGCCATGCGATGACACTTTCTCCTTAGAGTCACTAGTGTTTATGAGTTGAGTCACATGTGATTTGTGGAGTCATGTTATCGTGTTGTACTTGTGTTGTTTTTCTTTCTTGAGGGTCTTCTGCTATCTCCCAGCACGATGGGGTGGTTCCACTTTGGGATCATATGGTCGGGTGGTAGTGCCACTTCCCATCAAATCTTCTGGATTGTATCTTCAAGTGAGGAAAGGCTTTGCTGGTGTTTCTTGGTTCGTGATCATTGTTCAGTTGAGACATGTGGTCATTGTATCAAATAATTATGTAACCTTGACATTGTAATCCATGGTATAAATGGATACCATGTACTTATGGATATTGTAATATTTGATCATTGGAATGTATGATTAATTCAATTGGTTTAAATCTTATGTATAAATGAATCATGGATGAATAAATTCATTTGATTACTTTAATTCTTTCATTATGGAATTTAGATGTATGTGTAGGTTTTATCTTAAACATTTAATTTTCCTAATTAGATGAACAATTAGATTAACCGTGGTGTTAATATAACTTGTGAAGTAATATTCATTGGTAACCCTTAGGAAATCTTGTGTTAGACTTCAATTGTGTTATTAAATGTGCAATTGTCCTAATTAATGCACTGATCTTTAAAAAAAATAAAATTTCACCCTTTAGTCGCCTAGTTGTGTTGTTTTCCTTTAGGGTTTCTGGTGGGGCATTACAGGAGCTATGGGTTGAGTTTGCAAAAGATTACATGCATGATAAAAAATTTATTCAAGTATAATTTCCCATATGTCAGTAACAATAAAGAAAGATAACAAGGTTTAAGAAGGATAACAAATATTGTTGTTAAAGAGAAAGCATTGTTTTGATGTCTATGGGAAAAAAGTTCCAAAACTCTCTACAACAAAGTTTTAAAATCAAAGTATGAGAGATTATCATAGTAGATGAAGGAAGCCATGAGTAAGAAATCATAATTTCTTCTCATTTGTAGAGATAATTTGAAGATATCATACAAGAAAATATAATATGAGTTAGTCTAAAGACTAGATAGATGACATAGACAAAGATGAGAAAGAAGATAGTAGTCATTAGCAAAGAAATATGAGTATTATGAATGCCAAAGCATTCATGGTTGGAATTAAGAGGGAGTATTGGAGAGAAATATTTTCTCCCACTCAGTCAAATTGAGAAACTTCCCTCTGACCATCTCGATGTTTCTCCCACCAATCAACATTGAATAGATCATATAGAAATATCTATGAAATTAGATTAGTCTAGAAAATGTCTTGAGTAAAACAACATTCTAGAAACAACTTTATTTTTCCAAAGACCTCTATAAAGGGAGGTGAATGTAACCATTTTATTGAACTACATAATAAGTTATTTCTTGTGCAACAACACACCATATTTTGTTTGTTCATCCACCCCAACACATAAGATAAGATTTATTGTAGTCTACACTATCAAATGAATTGGGTGATGGTCCATTTGAAAAAGAAACTTCAAGAAAGAGCTTAATCTCGTTAACATTCTCAGTAATAAATTCCATGTGCTCCTTGGCGTTCTTAATTTTATGTCCCATATAAAAAAAAATTCCATATAGATTTCTCTCTAGTGTGGGTAGAAAAAAAGTTAAAATAAGCCTAGGAATGTGATAAGGATTGTCTAAGTGTATGTAATATGGGGAGGTATTTTTTCCCTGATGTAGCTCTTAAAAGCATGACAATAAATGCAGGAACATAGTAGGATGAAGGAAGTTAAAGGCCCCTAATATAATAAGTGTATATAAGATGGGAAATGTATGGTGTCCCTAATGTAGCTCTTATCAAAATGATAATAGATGGAAGGACATAGTATGGTGGGAGAAGTTAGATGACATAATGTAATGATAATTACAATCAATGGAATGGGGAAGAAATATTGTACCCAAATATACACTTTTTTATAATTTTGGCTCTCATTTTTTCATGTTTAACTCCTTTCTTCATGGAATTCAATTTCTTTTTGATTTAGTATGGGGGCTTCCTATTTTTTGTCCTACGACTCTACAAGAATTTGAGTTCTTTCAAAAACTCACTTTTACCAATAATTTATAGAAGTTAAATAGATTTGGATTAAGAAATATTTATATCTCTAATTAGATTGAGCTATTAAGTTATGGTTTCTTCAATCTTTATCTTAGGTAAATTATTATGCTTAAAATAAAAAAAATTGTATGTGGGAGTTCAATCTAGGTTTTCAATTGTACATTTCTTCCTTGAGACAAGATTTAGTTATTTATACATATTAGATATTGGAAGATAAAAATTTATGTTGTTATAAGTTTACCCTCTTCATCTATCATGGAAGAAGTTATTTTTAAAATTAGGTTATTAAATACATACAAATAACACAACTCTATATAATCTTTAGTAAGAAAATGGAGTCTATTTTATATAAATGTAGGTTAGCTAAATAAATGTAAATAATGATTACATGAAAATTTAAAAAATTTACTCAATAAATTAAAAGGTAAATTTTAGAAGGTAAATGTAATTGAAAAAGTGTCAAACTTTAAAATTGATGAGAAAATACAAATATTAAAGAGGTGCAAATCAATTAATTACAGTGTAAAAAAAAATGTTCATGGTTTGCTTACTTTGAGTAAATGATTGTAAAGAACATGCACTAACTTTTGAATGGTCTATGTGACTCTAATGGTGACTAATATCATTTTTGAGCTTCCAATAAAAATGTTCCTACAATGAATGTTTTTTTTTTCTCTCGATTTTTTTTCATTATTCACCATGAGGAAATTGTAAAAATAGATTTTATGTTGGGCTTAATCATGCAACAATCAAGATCTATAGTGAACCACACAATATTGTTTTAAGAAAACAAGCGTTGCGCTTGAAATTGGGATCAAGTGTACATATATTTTTATGACTACCATTCCATTAAATAGCTAATAGTTGTGAATGTGTATAATGAAGGAGTGGGGTATTTAATTATTTAAGTGCAACATATTACACTTATATAAGGATACAACATTGTTAACAAATATCATAATAGTTGCTAATATATTTGAGAAGATATTTCTTTGAAGAACCAAATTCTCAACCAAGTGGAACTTCCCCAAGTTGCCTCACGACCCTTGTAAAGATGTAGCTCTAAGTGGAATCCTTGAGCTCTCATTCCCGATCTCTCAAATCATATACTCCTGAACTGTTTGGGCAGCCATCCATACTCAAGCTCTTCACCAAAACCCAAACCTATCTACAAAAATCAAAACTTCATAATATATATATATTCTTTGAATCGATCAGCAACTAGAAGGAAAACCAAAAGGAAAGCCAAAAATTAAATCCAAAACTTCTTCTCATGCAAAGCAATATCTCAGAGTGAGAAGCCAACATACGATGATGGAAGTCTTCCATTCTTTGGTGCCACCAGCCTCCAAATTGATTTGATTGTGCTTTATCCATTTGACATGACTCATGTGAATCCTTAGAGGCTTCATTAGACATACCAATGATAGCCCCATAAGTAAAACAATTTGAACATTCATTCAAACATTTAAAGGAGTCAAAGTGTGGCATAGATGACTCCAAAAGCACAATCACAAGAACAAAATTTGATATATGTATTGCCATGATTAAAATCAAGAAAGTTGAAATCGGTTTCTAGCGATGATGTACCCTTATAACTCTTCACAAAAGCATTTACAAATCCATTATGAGGACCAGAAAGATATTCATTATTCGAATGCCACGAAATATCTTAAACATCACCATCATAGAACTTCAAAATATGCTTGGCCTCAAGTACTTAACTTCTGAAGAAGCACTAATGTCTCGCAAGCATATCTCTGTCTAATTTGAACCATTCTTTCTTGAATGGACTTCATAAGTCATTTCATTCAGCATCATGACCTTTCAATATTATCTCTAGATTGCAGCCGAGCAGTTTCTTTGCCAACAAATTCAAAACAATCTTACCGTTGTGGCTATAGCCAATATATTCCGCTCTCAGCTTCTCAACGGTCAAGAATTTGTTAATAGTTGCATCAAAATTTGTCTGAAGTTCGCCGCGCACCATCTTCTGTGATACCATACGAAGGAGCAATATTATTGATATTTTATTGAAGTGCAACGTAATACAATTATATAGGGATACAACATTGTTATGAGTTTACCGTAATAGTTACTAACCGTTACCACATTGGCGCAACTATTGTAACCAACAATGTAATATAGCCTTTGCGCTAACATATTAATAAACGTAAACAGCAATTAGACAAAATAAAATACATAAAAATAGTATTTATTTTTAAATATCAATAATAATCAATTGACTTTTCTCATGGCTAACTAAATTTTTATATCATTGAATTGATATTTGGCAGAACAAGGTAGTCATATTTGGACTCAAAACATGATAGTTTTTACAAGTTACAAGCTAGACGTCTTAAACTATTTCATTTGGAATTTGAAAATGTATGAACTTTACACAAAATTTGATAATCACGTCGATAATTGCAACACTAATCCTATTGCCTTTATTATATGTTGGCTGGATCATTTCAACATTCCTTTTGTGTGGGTTACATAGTTTCAGCATTAAATTTGGTTTTTTATTCTATTGCCACTATTATGCGTTGTTCACATCATTTCAACATTAATTCTTAGCTCTCTATTCTATGTCCTCTCCTATCTAGGTTAGATCAATTAATTTCATTGTGCAAGTGATTAGGTTTGATATGAATCACATTATATAGTGAGGGAGTTTTAGCCTCATGAAAATTATTTTACATATATTTTCATTGTGTATAATTTCTAGAACTTTATGTGTTAGCATAATGCCTCCATCTTAATGCATAAGCTCAAGAGATAATTTGTGCTGTTAGAAAGGAACATCTCAACATTTTGATAGATTAGGAGAAAATAGAATAGCATAAAAGGTACATCAAGTAGATGTATAATCCATGTGTTAAGTAAGAGGCTATTCACTAAAAGATAAAATACAATAGAACATTGCTAAGTCCCTATTACTCTTCAACTTTAAAAAAAACTAGAATAACCTATCCCAACAATTTTTTCTGTTTTGATCCCTAATAAATCTCTTCCCAAAAGTAGTTATAATGAGTTTGTGGGTGTTTTATTCTTTCTTTCATGCTACATTGCCATTTGGGCTACATTTTTTTATGTTAAATGAGAGGGTTGAATGCCTTCTTAATGGTATGGATGTCCCCCAATATACCCACATCATTCCACCATGAAATAAGGCTATTTTCTAGCCATGTTAAGGAGGAGCAATGCTCCATTAATGCTCTCTTTCTCTTGTCTTTTACGTGTTTGGAAAAATTTCAAAACTTAAATAAAGTTATTTATAAATACCAATGTTTATGCAATAATAGAAGTTGTTTATTGACAATCATGTTATTTTGTACATTTTGTTAAATTATTCACAATTTAGTAATCCATCAAGGCAAAGGTATCAATTGCTACAACTTTTAGATCAAGAATTAGTGAATATAGTTGGACAACCCACCAACTTATTGGTAATAACACTTATATGACATCTAAGGAGAGGTGAGAGGTTTACCCAATTATAATTCTAATCTATTGAAGTTGCTAGCTACAATTCAAGGTCACAACTTGCATTAGTACGAAATTAATATTTGGATGATTTATCTTGTTGTGGTTTGATCCCAAGTATTTAGAGATAGAGTAAAGTGGCATCAAGGTCACTCTTAGGATATAATTGCTAATGCTACCTTGTTGTACTCATCGCACCTATAATTTAACCATTATACTCTCTTTCTCTCTCTCTCTCTCTCTCTCTCTCTCTCTCTCTCTCTCTCTCTCTCTCTCTCTCTCTCTCTCTCTCTCTCTCTCACACACACACACACACACACACACACACACACACACACACACACACACACACACACACAGATACACACACACGTCACCAATTTTTTTTATCAAATATGTACTCTAAAAGGTAATATACATGTACCAACATAATGGTGTTTTTGACTTGAAAAACGATGAATTTGTTCATGACCTTTTAATTACTTAACAATATTATAATTGTCAACTAAAGAATTAAGTCTACAACATTAATAATTAAATCCGCACAGCATTCAAAAATAGATGTATGATTACAATTCCAATGTTAGGGTTCTTTCCTTATTCCAAATCAAATTGAAACATCATACATCTAGGTCCAAATAATAATATAGATTTTGTCGCTTTATGCCCAACTTTAGATTATAGGGTGTTGAATGTCACTTCATTTCTTCCTCCCAATATTAATTGGATGGTAAATTACTAATGATGGATAGTGCACTTCCAAATGAAAATTCATTTGAAAACCACCAAGCAAAATACTAGATAAACCCAACTATTGCTAAACACACACTAGATGTTGGGATGGTGTGTGAATCAGAATAAACTAAATTCAAAAATAAAAATATAATTAACTACTCAATCCACTTAACCACATCAATAATTTTAAACAACAATAATATAAATAATCACATAGTAACACAAAAGATTTATACGTGGAAACCTGAACTGGGAAAACATATGGTGAGTGTTAACTCACAAGTTAATCAACTATGTAGAAATGATTACAAAAGATATAGACAACTACTCTACACTTCTAGACCAAAGCTAACGACTCTTGGGGAAAGATATAAAATAATGATTTCCATACCTGAAGCTAACTACATTCAAGGCAAGATACAAAAATACTTTATCAAAAAGAACTATATAGATAGAACCATATCAGTATGCTGATTATAGTCATTGTTAAAGAATAGACTCTGATCTTACTAAAATATCTATACTACTACACCTTCCAGATCACAACAACTATATCAATTGCAACTTCTATACCACAATATCATCTGATAGACTTCTTTATATCAAATCACACTCTTACTCATATCTACAACATCACCATTTCATATATCTTGCATATACAACTTACATGAATCTCATTCATATCCACATCTCTATTTCATGCATACATATTCTTTTCAACAAATCATTATATATATACCAAACTGAAATAAAAATATTCTTATGAAGTTGGGTGTAAGAAAATTGTAATGCGTACACACATTTTCGACCCAAGATATATATAACCAAACCAAAATATTAAATATGAAACATAAGATAGACCCAAACCAACATCTACCTTGTAATACTAGAGAAAAAAAGCACCCCCCAATGAAATCATTGGACCAAAGATGGATCATAGCCTATTGTAATATTATGTCCTAAAGCTTGAACCAATTACATTTCTGCACAACAAAGAGAGTTTGGTAAAAAGATAGGCAATACCTAGAATGTTCTGAATATGCTTCTAACATACTTAATCATTAAGAGTATGCTGATATCATCCCAACATAACCTTTCTATAACCAAACCTTAGAACCAATAACCAATCAATCTCTGGTCCCAAACCATGACAACCTATACTCCAAATTCTCAACACTATAACCAATATGGTAGATGTCTAGACTAGAACATATCTGAACTGGACTATTTGACACCAATGACAACAAATCACATATCTATAACAATCTCCCCCTTTGTCAGTGCTGGAAAACAACAAAAAATATTTTCACATTACGAGATGTTTGCAAAATAACTAGCAACAATCTCACCCTAACAACAATGTCTCAAGTCAAATAAACACAAAGGAAAAAATAGTTTCTTAGCAACCTTTCTCCCCGTTTTCCATCAAAGACAAAGGCCATAAAATACCAAACCATTAAAACACAAAAAATATTTAAAGTCACTCAGGCAAATATATGTTAACTACTACTCTTCAATTTGATCATCGAGGCCTTCTAAGCATGAGTAGAAGCATCAAGAATTGTACTCTAGCTCTCACAATCAATACATTTAGACATGACATCATCAAATGAATTTATTCTATTAGCAACCTTTTCAACACCTTCTTCTTCAACCAATAATCTCAAATAAGAAGAATGTTTTAGCTCAAAATCAACTCTTTTCTCTCCAACCATTTTGGTAAACTTATCACAATGACTCCTTCTCAGAGATAACTGATTATGCAATTCTCAATCTTTATCCCCTTCTTTGCCTTAAATATTAATTGATACTTTATAATATTTAACCATTTCAACCAGATGAGACTCAATCCGATCAATTTTATCTTTAAATTTTTGTTTAGCAACTGGACACCTCAAATTGAATCTATATAATTTTTCAATTTCTTCAATAGATTTCCTAAAATTCGATAAATTCAGAATTAGCACTTGATGTGCCTTCTTGCACTTATCAATCATCGAATCATGCAAATTTGCTTCATAAATTCTTCCTTATCATTTTCTTTTGTCATCCTCTTTATAAGAAATTCACTAAGCTTCTCTAGAAGACAATTAGTAACATTAATAGAAACTAAATTCTACTACACTAAATACTTTAAAAAAGCCTTCTCAATAATATCTTGCTCATATGACACATGATTATGATATAAATTACCAATCAACTTTACACCGCCAAACTTCTCAATCATTTCCAACATCTTTTCTTCTGTAAACTCATCATAATCAGACATTCTTCATAAACTTGTGTTAGTGAATAGATTTACTCTTTTTTTTTAAATGATTAATCTTGAACTCTGCTACCTTATTCTAAGAACAAGTGATTCACTAAATAGTTGGGTAAGTGTTGTTCAAATCACTTCCCTCTGAATTTTTGCATAGGTACAACTCCCTATCTTATTTTTTCAAGGAATGTGCTAAACTATTTATTTCTGAATAGAAGCTTTTAACCTGAAAGCGTGTAAGGCCTCCTATTTCATTCTTGGATGAAAGGCTTAAATTCTTCACATGTTTCAAAAAGACGAAAAGCCATTTTCCTAACTTTTCAATGTATGTAACCATAACAACTAAAACAAAGTTCAATATACTTCTTTCACATATCTAATAAAGGATGAACAGATTTAAGGAAAAATAAATGTGCTCCCGATCACAAATATTTTCTAAAGTAAACAAAACATTCAAAGGAAAGAACATCAGAGGAATAATAAGTTACTATAATGGAAAGATCATTATTGTTACTTGATCAGATAAACATATGCAAAGACATGTATCTATTCAGATTCAAAATACATAGATTTTCCTTCTCCCAAAAACAATATGGTCAGATTTCATATATATATATCCTTATGCGACAAAGACACAAAAATACATCTACCAATCTTCGTCCATTCCAGGTTTTAATAGTCTGATTCTCCCTTTGATAAAATAGAAAATACCAAAAACAGAGTGAAAAACTCCCAGAATTAGTCAGTAAATCTCACCCCTTTACCCCCTACTTTTACTTAATTTATAGTTTAAAATAGGGGAGGTCTCCCTAAAAACTCGACCACCCCCCATAAATAGTTACGAAACCAATAAGAAGTATTTTGGGACAGATGTCCTGAAGTCTTTGCATAACCATGAGAATTTACAAAAATAAAGGAAACTAGCGCTAAATTAATGCATTATGCCATATTTCCATCATCATCATCCTCTCTACTTTCACGGGCATCGTGAGTAGTTGTAAGTTCTTGAACGATGGATTGGCTCAGAACTTTCATTGCATTGAGCTTCGCCTTCACCACCTCTTTATTCCACCTATGTTGCACCATCTTCTCAGAATGTTTCAGCAACTGATCATTCCCAATGAAAGTCATAGATTCAATCCTAGCCACCTTAGTTATATCTTCTGGTGTGAAACTGTCCTTGGCTCTGATCTTATCCATATTCATCCAGGAAGATCTGATTGCATCTTGTGTGCTCAAACCAAAAATTCCCAACTGCCAGTCATGATCAGGATTAATGACCTTATTATCATTGATTATGCTACTTTGAAGATCCTAGATTTCGTAAATAGAGGTCTTTGCATCGGTAATCATAGATTTGAAGGTAAGCACTCACCACATTATGGTTTTCTTCAGCACAAAAAGTTGACATTCAACGGCCACCAGCTTAATTGAGTGTTTTGTCAAAACTTGGTGGCTCCATATTCTTCTATTTTGGCAAACAGACGCAGGATATTTTGCCATTTGTGCTCTTCCTTCTCCCATGGCACATGCTAGTTTTGAACCTTAGAAATAAGACCTTGTATTTCATCACATAATCTCTGGGAGTCAGTAATGTACTTCTCACCGTCTTTGATTATCCGTTCAATCCAATTCTCCATAGCCTTGGCAATGCTCTTGGTCCGTTGAGCTTGGTTCATTAACCTTTTGTTTTCTGGAGAAGTTGGGTCGAAGTTCTCAGTAGCATGGGATATTGGAAGTGCCCCAAGGCAATCAACACTATCAATGAACTGAGCCAGAACACTTATGTGTCGCTTTAGTTCTCTCTTCTCTCGCCCATCATTCTCTAACCTAGTAAGCATTTTCTTTGCTAACACTTGGAAAAAGTGGTTTTCTGTATCTCTGCTCATTTTTCCCAACTCAACCTTTGTGATCTCGAAATCATCAGGGCCAGCCTCCTTGTTTTTATCCTTAGGTTTATACGAGGCGATCTTAGCAACCCATTTTCCAGTTTCCTCATCATTGTTCAGGTGAGCAACAGTCTTGAACCTTTTCAGCTTTGGATTCTTCCCTATGTATTTATCAACCATTTCCTGAATCAGAATGGTCATAGGAAGAAAACTCCTTTTCTTGTTCACTGAGGTAGTCAACCACTTAGGGGTTGCACCGGAATGAGTAGTTCCTTCGATCATCTTTGAAGGTGGTGTCATAGCAACAGTCACTGTTTGAGAATCCAAAGCACTAGCAACTTCGCCATCCAAATCTTCAATTTCAAATATCTGAGCATTGAGCACAACATCCTTTACCTCCATATCCTTTTTCTAGTCCATGTATCTTTGGGCGGCACTTTGTGATCGAGTATACCAAGGAGTACGAAAATCCAAAGTTGAACTAGACCTGTATCTAAGTTGAGGCGACTTGTTATCCTTACCTACATGAATAGGAGCACTATTAGAAAGATGCTTTGGTGAAGATAGAGGATCCTTATTACTTCTTGGAGAATGAGACTTAACGACTGACTTCATTGCTTTCTTATTATCCACCCATGTCGCTGTTCTTCCTAGAACTCCTTTGGTCCTCAATTGTATATCATCATTCTCCTCCTCATCCCAATTAATTGGAGGCATTTCAGTCTCTGCATGAGCCAAATACCTTGGTTCAAATAATTCAAGATAATCCTCTTCAAACCCTTTAGTATCTAACTTTATCTACAAAGAGACAACTTGTTCTAACACCAATCTCATGTTTTCCTTTTTAAAAACTTCAAGTTCATCTGTACAATCTTCCCAAAAATGTTCTAACTGTGGCATGGGGAGATAAGGCATTAGGCCAAGGCTTTGGGAAAATCCTTTGTTATCAAAACCTTTTCTTTGAGAATATAGAGAAAAATTAAAATTCCTGAGGTCTGCTCCTATACTCAGGGTGTCAGACATTGAACTGCAAGACAACACTCCCAATTGTATGGGAAAATGATCTTCCCATTTGTCCTTAGGCTATGCCTTTTTCATTATAGAGGTTAGTTGCCTGCATACTTCTGCTAGAACAAAGCAATCAGAATAGAAGTGAGGAAGCTTGAAGGGTTCCTCTTCAAAACCTCCTACCCGTAAATAAAAAAAGCGTGGGAACTAGATGTAAAAACAACCAAACCTCTTTATCAAAGTCTGTGCATCATCAAAAATCCTTTTATCTTTTGTACAAATCAATTCATGACACATATCACCCAGGAAAACATTGTGTACCCTTCTGAAATCTTGTAAATCTTTATCTTTCTGGAGCATAGGATAAAACTCATATATAGGGACATCTTTCTCAGTGAGCTATTTCGGTATACCAGTTAACTCTTTAACATAAGCCAAACAATACAAGAGATATGAGGACATAAAGTAGTTTTGTTGGAACTGCTTAGCCAGACTCAGCTATTCTCTCATTGAATCGGCGATCAATTCAGCCCAATCCAAATATTGCTTCCCTTCTAGAACCAGTTGCATATAATAATAAATCTAGTCATCGAATCTATAAGCTTCAGTAGAACCTCTGGCTTGGTGCAACAAAAGCATCACATCATGAATATGTGGCAACATGTGGTTCTTATTACGATTCTTGGGTAACCTTGAACCACCTCTTTGAGGAACCTTCAACTAGAATTTCACTACATTGTTTCGGTGCCCAGCTCTATTTGTATTGAACTCGGTGATTGACTGAGAGGGAGAAAAGTTGGAGAACTAGTAATCAGGTATCTTAAAGACTGAAGAAATCACCTCATGATTAATGGCAAGAAGGGTTTCACCATTATCTCTCCTAATGGTTTCAGACACTGGGACGTATCTAGCAATACATTCTCGAATCAGCTCTAGACAAGGAATTGCTGTGGGAAAGGCTGCGGCTTCTACAAGACCACTACTCATAATCTCCACACCAAAAGACTTATCAATCCCCTTGAACACCCTTTCTTTCAACACTTCAAGGTTTTCCCCTTTTAGATTAGTATCACTAACTATGGGTTCTGTGGATGCCAGGCTAAAAAAATTTCCAAACAAATGCAGTGTGGACTTCATAATTTCAAACAAGAAACCTAAATTGATTACGGATAAATCTTTTGTATGAGAGAAAATGCAAGGAAAACCATTGGAGAGAACAAGGAAAGACTCACCTTCACAGTTGAACAATTAGACGATGGCTAGTAGCAAGAAAGACTCCTATCTAGGGAAAACACACACAAAGATATAGTAGCAAGGAACAAATGCAGAGTACTAACACTTCTTCATACCTTATTAGGAAAGGCAATGATACAAATACATTAAATGCAATAATTTCAAAATTTCAGTTTGAGTGTGGCAAGTTTGTGGATTAGACCTCGCACGCATGCATTGAATGCATGGCGGCGTTTTTGATGTAACCGCCAGTTCCCAAAATGATTACTTACTTTGAAAAACCAAGGAATGACATCACTTAAGATATGGTTCTTCCTCTTCATATTTGGCAATGAATGCACTATCAAACCATTAAAACCCACGAGACCCACTAATATTGAACACATATGAACATCCTAAATAGACTTCGTGAGTGTTCAAGTAGTTCAAGATGTACGCCGTGCCAAACTGCTGACCACTTGTGCTATATTGAACATGTTGAACATATTTGAACCCCTTGAACTTAGTTCAATAAGTTCAACACCTAACAAAAACTAAAGTGCTATATCATTGAACAAGGAACTTTTTAGAAGAGCCACTGCAAGACACTTAGAGAAAACATTAGTATGAAAAACCTTTTCCGAACACCTTGGAACCTATGGAACCTAAACGAACCTTTTGAACCCAGTTCAAAATGGTTCAATGTCTTCATAGAGTTCAACCAATTATCTGAACTTGACTTAAATGACAAGAAAAAGGATTTATAGATGCACTAAGAACTTGAACCAAGGTATTATAGCACGAATTAGGACTCCAACAGAAAAATTGAAAAGATGACTCACTCTTGCCATGAGGAATAAATGATGCAGTAACATTGGCTCTGACTGGGGATTGTATTTTTCAAAGGAAAATGCAAAGAACTCATAGACTTTGGTTTCGTAGGACTATAAAAAAAAGGGGAAAAGATTAGGGGACACACAACCAAGAACACCTAAGCTACTATATACAAAAATCTTGATCGCAGGATTTACAATTTATAGGGCATAATCATTCTGTCAGCGTAGCTGAGTCTGAAAGCATTTTATCCCACTGCTTCACAGATCCTAAAAGGGCCTTTCCACAATGAATCAAACTTGTCGTGAGCACCTTTTGGCTCTCTCCTTTTATCCCATAACAGCACCTCATCTCCTATTAGGAAACCTCTTGGTCGAGCTCGCATGTCAAAAATCCTCTTCACTCAGTTCTGATGTTCTAAAATTCTATCTACCAGCAACTCTCTCTCCTCTTCCAACTTCGTCAGATACATAATTCTTTTCTCCAAAGCATTTTGAAAGAAGGAATCTTCCACTACTGTCTGCAGCTTGGCTGCTGATAATTCTAGAGGCAAAGAAAGTTTTGCTCCTATGCCATACACAAGTTCAAAAGGTGCCATTCCAATGGCCCTCTTGGGCGTGGTTCTATCTACCCACAAAGCCTCATATATCTTCTTATGCCAATTCCGAGCACTTTCATCAACTAACTTCTTCATGATGGCTATCAAATTCTTGTTGCTAGATTCCGCCAATCCATTACCCCATGGAAAGTAATAAGAGGAATGCGAGAGAGAAATTTGATGATTGTAGCAAAAACATAGTCAACTCTTTAGAGGAGAAATATGATGCATTATCCGCCACAATCTTTTGGGTAACCCCAAAATGAACTAGGATGCAATCCTTGAGAAAACTACACACAACCTCTGAGTTCACCTTTTTAGTGGGAATGGCTTCTACCCACTTGGTAAAGTAGTCAGTTGCTATCAAAATAGACATATGACCAGCACTAGAATGAGGGTTTATTGGGCCTATGTAATCAATGCCCCATTGCTTGAAAGGTTCATCTATTACTACGGGCCTTAGAGGCAGAGCCGCTAAATGTGGCTTTCCAAAAAAGAGTTGACATTTCTCACACTCTTTAACATAAATATATGCATCCCTAAACATGTCGGGCCAATAAAAACAATTCCTCAGAATTTTGAAAGCAGTAACAGATGATGAGAAGTGTCCCCCACAAGCTTCACCATGATAGGCCTCCAGGACCTTTTGCTGTTGAGGTTTATCTACACACCTTAAATATGTTCCATCTAAACCCTTTTTGTATAAAACATCCCACCAAATTACATACTTAGCAGCTTTTAACTTTAAATTCCTTTGATCTTTTGCTGACAAATGGCTTGGGCAGCTACCATAAGTTAAATAATAGGCCACATCAGAGAACCAGGTATCCTGCAATCCAACAAAAAGAGTTAATGGAAACTCGTCTTTAGTTTCCACCTCATTTTCCGCTATCAACCTGCATAAGGCTTGTCCTTTGACTGTCTTCGTAGGGCGAATATCTAAGTCATATTCCTGAATTTTTGTTACCCAAGTTGCTCTCTTATTTAGTCCAACCTCCTGTTGAGTTAAAATGCTTTTTACTGCTAAATCTGGAATAAAAACCATAGAGTGAGAATGCAGAATATAGTACCAAAACTGTTTCACAGCTTTTACTACAACATAGTCATGTTTCTCCAAAAGTGAATACTTAAGCTCATGCTTCTTGAGTGGAATACTCATGAACACTATAGGTGCTTCAGCCCCATATTCATCCAACTGTAACAGAATCCCGGACATCGTATGCTCTGATGCATAACAATACAAAATGAAGTACTTTGTGAAATCTGGATTAACAAGAGTAGGCGCATTTGCAACTAAACCTTTAATTCTTTTGAAAGCATCTTTGGCCTCTTCAGTCCACTTGAAAGGATGTTGCTCGCTTAACAAGCTGATGATGCATTTTGTGGTCTCTGCAAACTTCGAAACAAATCTTCTTAAGAAATTCACTTGACCAAAGAATGATCTTACTCCAGTCCATTTAGAAGGTAAACTGAGACATTGAATTGCATTAACCCTCTCAGGATCAATCTTAACTCCCTCTTTTGAGACAATATGTCCTAACAATTTGCCCTCCGTGACACAGAAAATTGATTTCTTTGGATTCAAAGAGATTTTGTGCTCATGACAACACTGCAGTACTGCACTCAAATCTCTAAGATGATTTTTCCTTTCTTTTGAAAACACCGTGAGGTCATCCAGGTAAACAAAAATAATTCTATCTCAAAAATCTTTAAAAGAGGAATCCATAGCCCTTTGAAAAGCGGCTCCGAAATTTATTAAACCAAATGGCATGCGGTTATATGTGAATGTTCCCCATGGAGTGATGAATGTTGTCTTGTGTTGTTCATGCTCTGCTATAGTAATCTAATTGTAACCAGAAAAACCATCCAACATCAACATCATCTCTGACCCAGACACCGTCTGCAAAATGTGGTCCATATTGGGTAAAGCATAGTTGTCCTTCAGACTCGCTTGATTCAAATTTCAAAAATCAACACAAATACAAATTTCCCTATTCTTCTTTCTTATGGGCAATATGTTGGCTACCTAGGTAGAATGATGAATTGGATATATGATTCTGGCCTTAAGCATTTTATCAACTTCCTTAAAAATTGCATCTGCCATAATGGGGTTAAAATTCCTCAATTTTTGTCTAAATGGAGAAGCGCCTGGCTTCAATGGAATCTGATGCTAGAAATGCCCATTTCCAAACTCCTTCAGGTCATCATAGGACCAAGAAAAGATATCAATATATTCTTTAAGCAGTGTGCCCAGTGCTCGCTTTTCCTCCATAGAACAACACTTGCCAATTGTTACTTCTTTTGGGTCGGATTCATCACCCAAATTTATTTTCTCACAATTTCCTTTTCCATCATCTTTGGGAACTTTCTTACCTATGAATGCAACATCTCTAGTGAAAAACCTCTCCAGAGTCACTAGCCCCTTCATAATTTTGTTACCTTTGAGTTGAATAAAACTATTTGTAGGACCTACCTCTGGGTCTGGACTAAACTCTTTGCAAACATTCTCAAAAATTTCAAAATATGACTGAGAAAATGATTGAGTGCATTCTAGGAAATCTTTGATCTGTGCATCCGCATCAAAAACTTGCCAATGATTTACATTATCAGGGACACTAGGCCTATAGATCATTTCAATCCTATATGAATTATCTTTAAAGTTTGGATGCGGTAATAAAAGTGAGGCTGAAACGGCCAACAAATCTGCCCTACTATTTTTCTCCCTTGGAATGTCTTCAATCGAGAAAGCATCAAAGAATTCTAACTCATCCAAAACTCTATTCTAGTAATGTCTCAACCGGTCATTCTTAACCGTATAGATGTTTCTCACCTGTCTGACAATCAACTCTACATCACCTTTAACTTTAAGCAATTTGATACCTTTACATCTGGCCTCACTTAATCCTAATAATAATGCCTCATACTCTACAATATTATTAGTATTCTTGAAATCCAACTTGAAAGAAAATGGGAAAATATTACCAGTGGGTGATAGCAAAACCACCCCTGCTCCTGAACCAGAGTTGGCGCAACTTCCATCAAATTCCATCTACCATAACCTGTCAAGTTTGTCAACAGCCTCGATCGGTTCCCTTTCACCAGGTGCAAGAATGAGATAGTTTCCAAACTCACATTCTTGAAACAAAATCTGGGCTTTGGGGTTATCTGAAGGAAAAATAGTGTACTTATTTTTAGGCTCAGGTTCAATCTTGATTTTCTGTTTTCCAAGGGGAATGATGGCCTTAGACAAGTCCATTTTGATTTCACCTCCAAGGTCCTTGCAAAACGTCCTACTCAAAAGCATTCTGTAACTCATTGGAATATCAACAACTAGGATAGTTAATCTTACTCTTTTGTCAGGGCATGCTACTAGCACTGCCTGGACATCTTTTACTTGTCCAATAAGAGGAACCTATTTTCCATCCATCAAAAAACATCTCCCAAACATTTTAGTGAGGGTCAAACCTAGAGATTTAGCCACAGGCGAAGGCATTATGTTGTCTGATGCCCCTGAATTCTATTATGTAATTCCTAAGCTTCTGACCATTCAAGAGAAGGGATATATAGAAAGGTTCAGGCTTTGGAATCTCAACCTCAAGCCAAGATTTTGCATCATGAAAAGTATAGGGATCAGCCAGGTTAGCTAATGAGTATGGGGTAGATGAAGACCTTTCTGCAGTAGCTAAATCACTATTCTCCACACATCCATGTTCCTGGGACTCCAAAGAGGAATCTCCCTTAACATATTTGACCAGTTTATCTAGTTCTTTTGGGTTCAGCTTCAAATACTCGGTGGTAGGAAGTTGAACAATAGAGGCCTTATAGAACTCAATGATATCAAAGGAGGAGGAAGAGGAAGTGCTATTATTATCTTCATGGTTCCTTTGCAAAATCCTAACTTTAGGGACCTTTGAAAAACTATTAATTGGGAGATCTTTGCCTTTGAAATTGCTTCCAAAAGGATTCACAAAAGAAGAAGCTTGGGAAATTCATTGATTCCTTGTTAGAATCGCACATGAAGGACCTTCAAGAGTTGCCAAAATGTTACTACCTTTTTCTGAATCTGACTCATACTTGAGGTAGAATGTTCCAGAGTTGCCAAGTACCTCTTGAATTCTTTCTGCTTTAGTGAACTCTCCTAATTCATCTTTTGTGTTTTGCATCTGAACGTGTCTTATCATATCAGGACAAGAAACCCCATCATGATCAGTGGTAAGATGGAATGAACACATGACACCTTTGTCAGGAGGTGCCTCTATTTGTAATCTTTGTGGAACAACAGCCAATTGCAACGGTCATCCATAATTATATTGATTTGAAGTTTTCTTGCTTATATCTTGATAAGGTTGTGGATAAGAGCTTCTAGGCTTAGGTATCTACCTCTTTAGAGAAATTATATCATTGACAATTTGTTGAACAACTGGATCAGTGGAAGATATAGAAGCTTGAGATTGGCCCTGAGGAGTTTATATATCTTTCCTCCATTTTCTAGCTTTTATCAGATCGTCTTCAAGCCGTATAGCCTTATTTTGTGTAGTCCCTAGATCAGCTAGCCTACTTCTTCTAAGGTGAAAACCCACATCAAGTGGCATGGAATTTATGAAGAAACGTTGTTGATTATCTGCAGTTGGTCTTTTGGCTTGAGGAATTCTGTGGATACTCTTATTATACCTTGATACATAGTCCCTCATTGGCTCATGAATTTCCTTTTTCATCTGTGTGAGTTGAGCTAGTAGCAAATGTTCATCATCAGCACTTTTGAACCTTTTATCAAAAGCGGTTTTCATCATTTGCCAGTCAGTTATGGATCCTGCTCGTAGATGGCTGAACCATTCTGTTGCCCCTTCAGTGAGAGTTTGGGCAAAAAGCCTAACAACCACATCCTCATATTGGACTGCTAGGATTCCAGTGGCCACATTAAAATAATTCAAGTGCTCTTCAGTTAAGACTTTTCCATCCCCATTATATTTGGGTAAAACATCCCTTGCCCCTTTTGGAAGTGGATTATGAGCTGTGAGGGCAAGAGGTCCTACAGCCACACCCCAGGGTTGAACCATAATGAACATAGGGTAAATGGTTAGAAGAGGAGGGGCTTGAACTCTAGTAAACATTAGTGCTTGCCAAGGAGAAGAAGAAGGTATAGGGGTAATTCTGACAAGAGAAGAAAGTCTGCTCTTGGCTTTCCTTTTAGGAGTAAAGTTTGTGGCAAATGGCAGGCCTTGTAATTCTTCAAAACAATTATCAACTATTCCTTCTCTCCTTTATGCTCTGGTATATGGATGAAAATCTAGTGTTATCACTATAGGAATACTAAGCTCTTTAAAATGAGACTCAATCTGAATAGTTTTCCTGAATTATTAAACTATATCTTCTACAAAGTTAACTATGAGTAATTCTGCCAATTATGGGCTCAATTTTGTTATGTCTACGGCATACCAGTCTACTGAAAATTTGGTTTTCTCTTTGTTTCATTTCCCCAGCAGAGTCGCCAAAAATCTATTAGTGAACAAATTTGCTCTCTTTTTTTAAATGATTAATCTTGAACTCTGTTACCTTATTCTAAGAACAAGTGATTCACTAAACAGTTGGGTAAGTGTTGCTCAAATCAATTCCCTCTGAATTTTTGCATAGGTACAGTTCCCTATCTTAGTTTTCAAGGAATGTGCTAAACTATTTACTTTTGAATAGAAGCTTTTAACCCGAAAGCATGTAAGGCCCCCTATTTCATTCTTGGATGAAAGGCTTAAATTCTTCACATGTTTCAAAAAGACGAAAAGCCATTTTCCTAACTTTTCAATGTATGTAACCACAACAATTGAAACAAAGTTCAATATACTTCTTTCATAGATCTAATAAAGGATGAACAGATTTAAGGAAAAATAAATCTGCTCCCGATCATGAATCTTTTATAAACTAAACAAAACATTCAAAGGAAAGAACATCAGAGGAATAATAAGTTACTTTAATGGAAAGATCATTACTGTTACTTGATCAGATAAACATATGCAAAGACATGTATCTATTCAGATTCAAAATACACAGATTTTCCTTCTCCCAAAAACAATATGATCAGATTTCATATATATATATATCCTTATGTGACAAAGACACAAAAAATACATCTACCAATCTTCTTCCATTCTAGGTTTTAACAGTCTGATTGTCCCTTTGATAAAACAAAAAATACGAAAAATAGAGCAAAAAACTCCCAAAATTAGTCACTAAATCTCACCCCTTTACCCCCTACTTTTACTTAATTTATAGTTTAAAATAGGGGAGGTTTCCGTGAAAACTCGACCACCCCCCATAAACAGTTACAAAACCAACAAGAAGTATTTTGGGACAGATGTCCCAAAGTCTTTACATAACCATGAGAATTTACAAAAATAAAGGAAACTAGCCCTAAATTAATGCATTATGCCATATTTCCATCATCATCATCCTCTCCACTTTCATGGTCATCGTGAGCAGTTGTAAGTTCTTGAACGATGGATTGGCTCAGAACTTTCATTGCATTGAGCTTTACCTTCGCCACCTCTTTATTTCACCTGTGTTGCACCATCTTCTTAGAATGTTTCGGCAACTGATCATTCCCAATGAAAGTCATAGATTCAATCCTAGCCACCTTGGTTATATCTTTTGGCATGAAACTACCCTTGGTTTTGATCTTCTCCATGTTCATCCAAAAAGATCTGATTGCATCTTGTGTGCTCAAAACACAAATTCCCAACTATTAGTCATGATCAGGATTAACCACCTTATTATCATTGACTATGCTACTTTGAAGATCCTGGAGTTCGTAAATAGAGGTCTTTGCATTAGTAATCACAGATTTGAAGGTAAGCACTCACCACATTATGGTTTTCTTTAGCACAAAAAGCTAACATTCATCAGCCACCAGCTTAATTGAGTGTTCTGTCAAAAACGTGGTAGCTCCATATTCTTCTATTTTGGCAAACAGAGGTAGTACATTTTGCCATTTGTGCTCTTCCTTCTCCCACAGCACAAGCTAATTTTGAACCTTAGAAATAAGGCCTTGTATTTCATCACATAATCTCTGGGAGTCAGTAATGTACTTCTCACCGTCTTTGATTATCCGTTCAATCGATTTCTCCACAACTTTAGCAATGCTGTTGGCCTGTTGAACTTGGTTCATTAAGCTTTTTTTTTCCGGAGAAGTTGGGTCAAAGTTCTCAGTAGCATGGGATATTGGAAGTGCCCCAAGGCAACCAATACTATCAATGATCTGAGCCAGAACACTTATGTGTTGCTTTAGTTCTCTCTTCTCTCGCCCATCCTTCTTTGACCTAGTAATCATTTTCTTTGCTGACACTTGGAAAAAGTGGTTGTTTGTATCTCTGCTCATTTTTACCAACTCCACCTTTTTGATCTTGAAATCATCAGGGCCAACCTCCTTGTTTTCATCCTTAGGTTTATACGAGGTGATCTCAGCAACCCATTTTCTAGTTTCCTCATCATTGTTAAGGTGAGCAGCAGTGTTGAACCTTTTTGGCTTTGGATTTTTCTCTGTGTATTTAACAACCATTTCCTGAATCAGAATGGTCATAGGAAGAAAACTCCTTTTCTTGTTCACTGAGGTAGTCAACCACTTAGGGGTTGCACCAAAATGAGTAGTTCCTTCGATCATCTTTGAAGGTGGCGTCATAGCCACAGTCACTGTTTGAGAATCCAAAGCACTAGCAACTTCGCCATCGAAATCTTCAATTTCAAATATCTGAGCATCGAGCACAACATCCTTTACCCCCATATCCTTTGTCTGATCCATCTTTCTTTGGGGGGAACTTTGTGATCGAGTATGCCAAGGAGTACGAAAATCCAAAGTTGAACTAGACTTGTGTCTAAGCTGGGGTGACTTGTTATCATTACCTGCACAAATAGGAGCACTGTTAGAAAGATGCTTTGGTGAAGATGGAGGATCCTTATTACTTATTGTAGAATGAGACTTAACGCTTGACTTCATTGCTTTCTTATTAGCCATCCATATCGCGGTTCTTCCTAGAACTTCTTTGGTCCTCAATTGTATATCATCATTCTCCTCCCCATTCTAGTTAATTGGAGGCATTTCAGTCTCTACATGAGCCAAATACCCTGGTTCAAATAATTCAAGATAATCCTCTTCAAACCCTTTAGTATCTAACTTTATCTGCAAAGAGACAACTTGTTCTAGCACCAATCTCATGTTTTCCCTTTTAAAAACTTCAAGTTCATCTGCACAATCTTCCTAGAAATCTTCTAACTATGGCATGGGGAGATAAGGAATTAGGCCAAGGCTTTGGGAGAATCCTTTGTTATCAAAACCTTTTCTTTTAGAATACAGAGAAAAATTAAAATTCCTGATGTCTGCTCCTATACTCATGGTGTCAGACATTGAACTAGAAGACAACACTCCCAATTGTATGGGCAAATGACCTTCCCATTTGTCCTTAGGCTATGCCTTTTTGATTATAGAGGTTAGTTGCCTGCATACTTCTACTAGAACAAAGTAATCAGAACAAAAGTGAGGAAGCTTGAAGGGTTCCTCTTAAAAACCTCCTACCCATGTATAACAAAAGCGTGGGAACTGGATGTAAGAACTACCAAACCTCTTTATTAAAGTCTGTGCACCATTAGAAATCATTTTAGCTTTTGCACTCTTCAATTCATGACACATATCACCCAGGAAAACATTGTGTACCCTTCTGAAATCTTGTAAAGCTTTATCTTTCTGCAGCATAGGATAAAACTCATATACGGGGACATCTTCTTCAGTGAGCCATTTTGGTATACCAGTTAACTCTTTAACACAAGCCAAACAATAAAAGAGATATGAGGACATAAAGAAGTTTTGTTGGAACTGATTAGCCAGACTCAGTTGTTCTCTCATTGAATCAGCGATCAATTCAGCCCAATCCAAATATTGCTTCCCTTCTAGAACCAGTTGCACATAACAATAAATCTTGTCATCGAAGCTATAAGCTTCAGCAGAACCTCTAGCTCGGTGCAACAAAAGCATCATGTCATGAATATGTGGCAACATGTGGTTCTTATTAGGATTCTTGGGTAACCTTGAACCACCTCTTTGAGGAACCTTCAACCAGAACTTCGCTACATTGTTTCAATGCCCAGCTCTATCTGCATTGAACTCGGTGATTGACTGAGCAGGAGAAATGTTGGAGAACTGGTAATCAGGTATCTTAAAGATTGAAGAAATCACCTCATGATTAATGGCAAGAAGGGTTTCACCATTATCTCTCCTAATGGTTTCAGACATTGGGTTGTATCTAGTAATACATTCTCGAATCAACTCTGGACAAGGAATTGTTGGGGGAAAGGCTGCGGCTTCTACAAGACCACTACTCAGAATCTCCACACCAAAAGACTTATCAATCCCCTTGAACACCCTTTCTTTCAACACTTCAAGGTTTTCCCCTTTTAGATCAGTATGGCCAACTATGGGTTATGTGGATGCTAGGCTAACAATATTTCCAAACAAATGCAATGTGGACTTCATAATTTCAAACAAGAAACCTAAATTGATTATAAAGAAATCTTTTGTATGAGAGAAAATGCAAGGAAAACCATTGGAGAGAACAAGGAAAGACTCACCTTCACAGTTGAACAATCGGATGACGGCTAGCAGCAAGAAAGACTCCTATCCAGGGAAAACACACACAAAGATATAGTAGCAAGGAATAAATGCAGAGTACTAACACTTCTTCATACCTTATTAGGAAAGGAAATGATACAAATACATTAAATGCAATAATTTCAAAATTTCAATCTAAGTGTGGCAAGTTTGTGGATTAGACCTCGCATGCATGCATTGAATGCGTGGTAGTGTTTTTGAAGTAACTGCTAGTTCTCGAAATGATTACTTCAAAAAACCAAGGAATGACATTACTTAAGATATGGTTCTGCCTCTTTGTATTTGGCAATGAATGCACTATCAAATCATTAAAACCTATGGGACCCACCAATATTGATCACGTATGAACATCTTGAATAGACTTCATGAGTGTTCAAGTAGTTCAAGATGTACACCGCGCCAAACTGCTGACCACTTGTGCTATATTGAACATGTTGAACATATTTGAACCCCTTGAACTTAGTTCAATAAGTTCAACACCCGACGAAAAATAAAGTGCTATATCACCGAACAAGGAACTTTTTAGAAGAGCCGCTGCAAGACACTTAGAGAAAACATTAGTATGAAAAACCTTTTCCGAACACCTTGGAACCTATGGAGCCTAAATGAACCTTTTGAACCCAGTTCAAAATGGTTTGACGTGTTCACAGAGTTCAACCAATTAGCTGAACTTGACTTAAATGACAAGAAAAAGAATTTATAGACGCACTAAGAACTTGAACTAAGGTATTATAGCACGAATTAGGACTCCAACAGAAAAATTGAAAAGATGACTCACTCTTGCCATGAGGAATAAATGATGAAGTAATAACTTGTTGCTCATCTTCTGGTTGCTCACCCTAAATTGTTTCTTGTTCTCCCTTTAACTCTTTTTCCTTATCATCACTATCTAAATTCATAGGTTCAATATTCTTCTTCTCCAAAACACATTTTTCCTTTTCTCAAACCTTGGAACTAGAAGCAAAGGTATTTACAAAAGCCTTCTTGATTTCTTCATTTTCTTCATGAGTAGTAACATTTCAGACCTTCCAAGAATCTCATCCCTTGTTCCAAACTTCTCTGCTCTTGAATCTTTTGGCATCATCAAAATCTTCTTTGCTAACTTCATGCATTCATCATTAGAAACCTCACAAGGTAATAGAGTGACCCAAGATACTCTTGGAATAATAGCTTCTAAAAAGTAGTTATCTTTATAAACTAGAAACACAAAGTCATTCTCATACCATTACAGAACCTCAGGAGGAATCTAATTCCTCAAAATAAAAGCACTTCTGAGCCTCTCAAATAAATTTCTGCACATCTTAGAACTATCATCTAAACCATCTAAGTAACCTTTGATCTGAGACCCAATGGTCACATCATTTCTCCATGCAATATTCTCAATTCTAGGCAAAGTCTGTTAAAAATAGGAAACCAAATAGATAATCTGAGAAACATACTGAAATGGATATGTCTCTCTTTTTCATATTTAGGTTGTCAAATAATTTCCATCACACATTTTCACTAAAATCATATTCAATATTTTCTCTAACTATTCTGTATGCCACATGAACTCTGATAGACACACATGAACCTCCTTTTTTCTTATAATAAATTTTTTAATTTATCCTCATTAATGCATACTTGATGTCTACATCTTTGATGGTGTCAATTCTCAACACTTTCATCTAATATTACACTAATCAAATGATTCACTTCAACATTTTTAATGGATTTTGGCATTGACACTTGTTGGGTTACACATAATATTGACATAATCTTGAACACCTCTTTCGAGATTAAGGATGGTCTATCAATCCATAAATATTCACCATTAATCCTACTAAGAACAATTTTGATAATCTATCCATTTTAAATCATTGGAAAGCTATTCCAAGTATTCAAACCCTTGTGTCGTAGGTTACCAAATTCACTTTTCAACCTCTACGAACTATAAACCAAATTAATTTTCCTAAAAGCTCTAATATTTCCATGCTCATATTTTTCCAAAGAAACAAGAACATACTGACAAGAATCTTCCTTATAAATAACTCAATCATCAACTCAAGAAAATGCTCCAACAAGATCTATTTTCGAGAGAATGAAAGGTTTCAACTCATACATAGATCTAGGCTCATTATTGATACTTAGAATTTTTGCCATTTTGCCAAATTTGTGCTCTGCAATCTCTTATATCACACTTTTGTTTGAATTCACTTCTCCACTCTAGTTCACTTCTCAAATTACAAGTGCATAAATGATCATAATCACAAACATAAATACTTAAAAATTAGGTCTTCAACATGATAATACACTATTTGGAGAACCTCTAAAAATTACACCCAAACCATAAGATAATCTCAAAATCAAACTAGGAGTGGTTGAAAAGATGTTTTCATTGAAGCTCCCACTTAGACCCTATTGTCTAAGTCAATTATCAGAAGAGGGATCTACATCCACAATAGATGTTAAACCACCTTCAATGATTCATTTAGTTTTTTCTTTTGATTTCTCTACCCATATTGTCTTTCCTTTTCCCTTAAAGTTCACCATGCTCTCTAGACAAACATTCCTTCCTTTACTGCTTTTACAAAAAATTTCAACATTTCCAATATTACAATTATAACATACCAAACCATTTTGCATCATGTTCCTATTTGTTGGCAACATTAATGGATGCAAACTAAGAGGTGGGGGGTGAATAAGTTTTTACCAAGTTCAACCAAATAAACCTTAACTTCAAATCTGATCATGAACAACAATAACAAAGATAAACACCACATCAACAAAACACATAACACATTTATTTTTGATGTGGAAAACCCAGTTAAGGGAAAAACCACAGTGGGAACCTACCCACAATAAGATGATACTATACACTAGTATGTGTAAATATTACAGTGGGGAATGCACTAGGCACACTACCTAGAGCTCATTGCTCAAAACAACAAAGGGCTACAACCTTGGGAAGGCTCACTACCTTACAAAGATCACACACCAATCTAGATTACATGAAGTAAAAAATTAACATCTCTAAATGCCTAAAAATAGTTCCAATTAAGCATATTGTCTGCACAACAACACTTCTGTTCTCTTCCACACTTCTACACACTCTTTCTCACTTCTTCACTTTTCTCCTCTAATATTGAAGGATCAAAATAATATTTTCACATGTAAAAACCTCTCTCAAATTAATATTACATGTATTTATATACAATTAATCAACCTTAACCACAAGGTCAGCTGAACACATAAGACCTAATTAAAAAATTACACCACATGATACATAAATCCATAGCCAGACCAATACAATGTCATCAAGGACATAGCATGGACCCAAATAAAATCCTCAAAGATGCAACACCACCAAATAATTGGCGAAGATCATCTGCAACACGCTAAACCACCAAATATGTTGCATAACATGAAGAATACCATTGGACCAATAAAATATTCAATAATGCACATCACAATAGACAAGGACCACCAAAACACATAGGACATGATCAGAGAACATCATCAAGCAATGCAAATTCCACCACAATCACCACAACAACTCGGATAATAATAATCATCATTAACATCATCACTAGAGCTCAAGAACACCAACTGATAAAATCAAAGATATGCTTGTGAAGTTCCAAATCACGAACCACCCAAAATGAGGACACACATGAACGTCCCAAACACTCTCCAAAATCCACACAACATAAAGAATCAATTCCCAAGCAATACAATCTATAAATCATAACTCTTCAATAGAAAAACCAATCACTACACCAGATCACATAACTCGACCAAATCACCTTCCAAAACACTAAAACTCATACCGAATCAATTAGAGATAAGTATCTCAAAACACATTAAACCACATCAACACATGTACAATAGATCACCCAAACCAACTCTCTGAAACAAACCAATTATCTGCAACAAGAGAATATGTTGACATCAATGACAACATCACATTCAGACAACTCTAATATCCAACACTATTCAAATTTCTCCTAAAAGTATTATTCCTATATTGAATAGCTTTGTTTTCATGTCCATTGAAAACATACAAATATCAATTGAAAGATCTAACATTTCTTTTCACATTCATTTTTCTCCTACATTCACTAGCCTTGTGTCCAAACTTGTTGCAATAATGATAATGTACATTGAAAGAGTAATTCCTTCACTAATTTATAAATTCACTTGCTTTGTGCCTATTGGCAACAACATTGAATGAAATATAAGATGGGGGAAAATCAATTTTCACCAGATTAAACAATTTAAGCATAAATTGAAGTTTGATTAATTGCAACAAGAAAAAAGATAAGAAAAATAACAAAAACACACATAACACTGAGATTTTTGATGTGGAAAACCTAGTTAAGGGAAAAACCACATTGGGAACCTACCCACAATATGGTGATACTCTATAGTAGTATTCATTACATTGGGGAATGCAGATGCATTGAGGCACACTCCCTAGATCTCACTACTCAAAAACAATAAGGGATACAACCCTAAGGAAGGCTCACTACCTTACAAATATCGGACAACAATCTAGTTTAGATGAACTGAAAGAATTGCATCTCCAAATGCTTGATGGCAGTTCTAGTTAAACACACTTGTCTTCTTTGCAACACTCCTCTACACTTCTCACTGAAAGATGAATTATCCTGTTCACACATACACCACTCTCTAATAATGCAAACACAAATAATAAAAATCATCAACCTTGACTACAAGGTCATCTCAATGCTTAAAACCTAATTACAAAATTGCATTACATGATACATAAATAAACCACCAGGCCAATACAATGCCATGACAACATAGCATGGACCCAAATCAAATCCACAAACATGCAACACCACTAGAAATCTCACCAAGATCATCCACAACATTCTACACCACCAAAAATGTCACATAACATGAAAAACATCAATGGACCCATAAGATCATCATAACACGCACAATGATCAATGCAGACTAGCATAACAAATAGGACATGACTACGAAACACCAACAAGAATGTTAGAACCATCCACAATAGTTGCACTTGTTGGCATTTTGGCAGTAGGTGGCCACTGATGTCAACTAGCATGATGGATATTCAGATGAGTGTGAGCAAAAAGAATGAAGGCTTACTGGTAAGGCATAAACCGGTCTGAAGGATAGCTGCTTGTTTATGATGAAGAGGTAGAATGTTAAAGTTGTCTCAAACCACTAGAAGGTGAAGATGTGTTACCGGTATAGTGTGCACTAATGGTTAGAAGAAGAAGAAGGCCTTACCAGTAAAGGCGTGTACTAGTATGAGTTTGTTGAATGCTGAAGTTTGAACCAACTATGTGTCGGTGAGAAAAATGATTGACCATGGTGATTCCATGTGGAGCTGAGGTGGCAAATAGGCAGAGGTTGATAAAACCATCATCAACATAGTTGGTGAAACTGTCTCTCACTATAAATGAAACAACCACAAATCATGGGATTGTAACTAACCATTGCGGCTCGAGGAAGAAAGGATGATAGAGGAAGATAAGGGAGTAGTTGACACCTGGATCAATGCAAAGGAAATCCGATTTAGGAAGACCTTGAAAAGGAAACTACTAAAGCGCTTTATGTGTCGACAAATTTCAAGGCAGGAGATCTTGTTCGAGATTGCTATTTTTAGAAAATATGTGTTGGATAATGGAAATCATGTACAAATGCATCCTTAAAGGACAAGTGATCGATCCAAGACAGGATGGATCAGATCTCATGAAGATTGTGTCAGGAAGAGGAAACCCTAACCACTCCGAAGATTGAATTTGCTTTCGGGGAGGAAATCAAGGGATAAAAGAGGAGAGCTCGAGACAGAGTTAGTTCATGCTGTGAAAAAAAGGAAGAGAACAAAGAGAGTTAGTCAAAGAGAAGAATTCATAGCCTTAGAAATAATTCTAGGAAAGTTGTAGTGTATGTGAGCAAGCATACCGGTGAGAGGATTCTATTGGCATAAATATAGTCTTGTATTTGAGCCTAATCGGCAAGGTGTGGCAGAGAAGGCAACATCCAAGTGTGACATAGTGTGTTGAGAGATTGTGTGAGAGAGGGAGAGAACTATAATAGAGGGTGAGAATGAGAGACAAAAATCTCACAACCGATAGTGTGAGATTTAGTGGAGGAGAAAAGACTGTCAAGTGACAGTGATTTATTTGATCAAAGATTTGCATAATTCATTCGCAACAAGAAGCCCGAATTGTATTCAAATAGTATTTCAATATACATCACCAAGTTGAAGCTTGGTGCAGGGGTTGGTGCTCCTTGGGCTTGTGCCCTAAAAGTGCAGGGGTTGGTGCCCTAAATCTTTGTAATTCAGTGTTTTACCTGTGAGGCTGGGTTGGAGGAGTAGTCTCCAACATATTTTCCAATCGAGGTTTTTCCCACATTGGGTTTTCCTCATAAATCTAGTGTTGAGAGTTATATTTGTGTGAATGATCTCTTTGGATTTCCTTCTTGTTCTACCAGTTTGATTGTTTAGTGTTTAACTGAATAACTGATATTCTGAAGTTTATTTGAAAGTCAAAAAGGTTAGGAACCACTGATTCACCCCTCTCTCAATGGTACCCTATGTTCAACAATTGGTATCAAACCCTAGGTTCCTAGTTATCTTTAAACCTTGGGTAGATTCTAGACTTTGAAGACAATGGCAAGAAATAGGTTTGCTTCCTCAAAATCCCCCATGTTTGATGGATCCAACTATGCCTTCTGGAGTAGAAGAATGGAGACGTATATTTCCTCCCTGGGTTTTGATGTGTGGATGTTGGTCAAGAATGGGTATGTTGTTTGTAATGCTCCTCCCACTAATCTAGATATAAAAAAGGAGTATGAGAATAATGCAAAGGTCAAACATGCTATCTTGAGTGGACGATCTGATAAAGAATTTGTCAAAGTCATGCACTATGTTTCAGCAAAGGAGACTTGGGAGATATTGCAGAGGTTGTTTGAAGGAGATGCAAAAGTCAAAGAAGCCAAGCTGCAAGCACTAAGGGGCCAACTTAAAAGCATCAAAATGAAAGATGATGAAAAGATTGCAGACTATCTTCACAGATTCGATGAAACTGTGAATACTATTAGAGGACTTGGAGAAGAGATTGCAGATGAGATTCTTTTCAAGAAGGTACTTAGATCCCTCACACCCAAGTATGATACTAAGGTGTTTATCATAGAAGAAGCTAGGGATCTGAAGACTTTTTCAATGGATGAGTTATTTGGTTCATTGACAACCTATGAGATGAGAACAACCAGTGATACTTCCTCAAGGAAATAAACAACATTCAACAACACCAAAAAAGGCAAAGAAGCTACTACTCATAAAGAATCCAATGAAGACTTTGATGTAGAAGTAGAAAAAATTTTCAGGAAGCCCAAATGAGGATCTGACCGGTACAAAGGAAAGCTACCACTTAAATGTTTCAACTGTGGGAAGGTAGGACACTTTTCTACAAATTATCCTCACAAAGAAACCTATGGAGATGAGTTAAGAGAGCTCAAAAGATCTGCTGGCAAAGACAAAGAAAGGAATGACTATCAGCAAGGAAGGAGAGGCTACTGGAACTAGAATAACCTATATACCTGCTGGCAAAGACAAAGAAAGGAATGACTATCAGCAAGGAAGGAGAGGCTACTAGAACTAGAATAACCTATATACTATTTAGGATGACACAATAGATGATGAAAATGCATCAGAAGATGATTGCCATGAGAACAACAAAAAAGTGAATCTCTTGATGGCACTTGATAGACCAGTTGATTAAGATGAGGAAGAGGACGATATTGAAACTGAAGTGGATTTGGAGAGTGAACTTATCAGTGCTCTTAAGGAATTGAGTAAAACACAAAGAGAACTCAAGAGGGTTAATTTTGTTGTAGTAGATGAACAAGATCTCTTGAAGCAGTCCCTGGATGAGTCTAGTCAAGTTATATCTGACTTGAAATGCAACTAGAAGAAACTAAGAGGATTTGTGAAGCTACAACCTCTGATCTGACAAAGAAGGAAAAGGAGCATCAAGAGTTGGAAGCAGAAATAGTAAATCTCAAAAAGGAGCTTCAATAAAGTAAGGAAGAAATAAAAATAAGGAGCAAGTATGAACAAAGCACTGAGGCCTTAGACAAGATGTTGAGAAAACAAAAGCAATCCAAAGACACTGGTGGCTTAGGCTTTGAAGAAGGTCAAAGTTCAACCCACAAAGATAAATCTAGCAATGAAATAATGCTCACTTCTTCAATTAAAGGTGCAGAAAAGAACACATTCACTATAGGTAAGGATACGAGCAAAAATACATATGCAGATGTTGTTGGAAATTGCCACTCAATAGAACAATGAACGAAGGTCACACTTCTTCTACCGACATGCATATCCAAGGAGAAATGTAAGAATTGATTGTGAAGGATTCACCAAACTCAACAACTATTGGTATTTTGGTATGGTTTTGTCATTGATGTCAACACCTACTAAAACACTAGCACTTTGGAGATCCAACAACATTCACCAGCAAGCAAGTAACTATTGCACAGTTACTGGTATATGGTACATCGGAAAGATATAATGATCACTGACACTTGGAATAGCATGGAAAACACTTGGTAATGTCAAAGACATCGTCTAGAGATCTTGTCCTAGAGTTTTGTTCATTAGTATATTCATAGTTGCATATTTGTTGTTACCGACAAATAGGTCTAGGGTTACACCGGTAGGTTTATCTTTTCCAAATCAACATGGCACGCTATGGAGATGATTAATTATTGTTGTAAATGCATTAAGATGACATGTTCAATCGGTTATTGCATCAGATATTATGTTGTTTGTATAATGTTTTTATTGTAATATCTTGTAGAGCCGACCTACTAAAATTGGTCTTTGGTTATGGTATAAATGTAAGATCTTATTTGTAAGATCAAATGTGGAATGCGGAAAAGGATTGTGTGAAGGTATATGCAAGATTAAGTAGAGCTATGCACGCAGACATCATCTGAAGATTGAAGGAGGGTTTTGGTGGAAGCATATCAGCATTACACTAGTACTAAATCCAGCATATGAAGATGCTATTTTGTGCAGTACATTCTTATTGGATTTAACCATCCAACTGTAGTCAGTGTGACTCCCATTTTGTGATTGAGCAGTGAGCTCTAGGCTGTTGGCCTTTCTGCACATGCAGACCCTATTTATGTACACTTACTATCTGCAGTAGTATCATCCGATTGTGGGTAAGGTTTCCCACCATGTTTTTTCCCCTTATAGGGTTTCCACGTAGAAATATTTGTGTTATGTGTTGTGGATGACTTTGTGTTTATGTTTCATGCACTAATCCTTACCGGTATAGCAATTAATTGTTATAACTATTTACCGACATACTTAACTGGTTTACCGGTATTAAGCATTAAGTTGGTTAAGTTGTTTTTGGTTTAAATTTATTAGACAACTGATTCACTCCCCCTCTCAGTTGTCTCCGAGACCTAACAACAACATTCAGGGAATACCCCCAATGAGGTAGTTCCATTCAGGACCAAGACAACCGAACTGGTATGTTTCAAAATTTCATGGTTACTATTACCGGTGTAACAAATTTGGGCATAAAATAGCTGACTGTAGATTAATCAATAGGCCCTCTATGAGTTATGAAAGTAGAAATCCATTTAACGCACACCGGGATATGAATGTTTTCTGCTATCAGTGCAATAGATATTGTCATAAGAGTTTTAATTGTATGAAGAATAAACCATTACCCTACAATAATTTTAAGGACGTTCCCTTAAATGAAAATGTAAAATTCTATAACTATCAAGAGTTTGGACACATAGAAAAGTTATGTAAAAACTAGAAGATCAGGTAGAAGAAGACAAATCTAGATCAAGAGCCGATAACTAAACCTGAGCACAATATAGCAGATGACAAGAAGAAGGAGACCAAACTTGTTTGGGTTAAGAAAGAAAAGGAAAAGGCAGAATCAAGTCTCATAGTGCAAACTACCCTACATGCTAAGAGGAAAAATCTATGGGTTGTAGATAGTGGTTGTTCCAACTACATGACTAGTGACAAAAAGAAATTCATCAAACTTGAAGACTGGAATGGTGGATTAGTAAGGTTTGGAGACAATTCTTCCATCAAAATAAAGGGAAAAGGAACTCTAGGCATTGATGGAAAATTGAAGGCACATGATGTATATTAAGTGGAAGGCCTAAAGCATAATCTTTTGAGTGTGAGTTAGATGTGAGACAAAGGTTACAAATTAACCTTTGACTCAACCGGTTGCTAGATAAAGAAAGACAGTACCATAAAGTTGTGGCAAAAGGAAAGAGAACAAATGGAAATGTTTATAATCTGAAGGAATGCTATGAGTCTAAATGTATGGTAGGACAAGTAGATGAAATTTGGTTGTGGCACCGAAGATTAGGCTACATAAATTTTGATAACCTAGTTGTAGTAAGAAATAAGGGCTGTGTGAGGAATATTCCACCCATCATCAAACTGGTAAACTCATTTTGTGATGAATGTGTAAAAGGTAACCAAACTAAAGTGAGCTTCAGGACAAAAGAGCACAACACCTCAAGACCACTTGAAATCGTGCATACAGATCTATGTGGTCCAACTTGAACAAGAGCACTTATCGGTGAAAGATACTTTATGCTATTTATTGATGACTACTCAAGAATGACATGGGTCACCATTCTGCAAGATAAATAACAAGAATTTGAAATATTCAAGATCTTTTGGAAAATGGTGGAAAAGGAAAGTGGGTACAGGTTAAAATGCCTAAGATCAGACAAGGGTGAAGAGTTTATATCAAATGAATTTGAAGATTATTGTGAAAACATGGAATTAGAAGGAAATACTCTGCTCCTAAGACACCACAACAAAATGGTGTGGTTGAAAGGAAGAAAAGGACAGTCAAGGAGATGGCCAGAACCATGTTAAATGAGGCCAGTCTGTTGGACACATATTGGAAAGAAGTTGTTCATACTGCTACATATACTTTGAACCAGGTTCAATTGAGAACAAACATTAGGATGACACCTTATGAGTTGTGATAAGACAAGTAGCCATTAGTCAAATACTTCAAAGTATTTGGAAGCAAGTGCTTTAACAAGAAAGATATGGATGGTCTAGGAAGTTTTGACTCTAGGAGTGATGAAGGAATCTTCCTTGGTTACTCATCTAACAACAAGGCCTACAAATGCTACAATAAAAGACTAAGAATAGTTGTTGAGAGTATGCATGTAAAAGTTGATGAAGATATAAACAAAGTATGTCAACCACAAATTAACTGGTATGATGACTCCAGTGATGAAGATGATGAAGTTCAGTCAGATACTGAACCAGAGCTAGCATCCAAGAAGGTCCCCAATTGGTATGTACAGTTGAACTACCTGGAAGAGAAAATTATGGGAAATAAGAGTGATGGTGTGCAGAATAGAAGAAGAATTTCTTGGAATGATGAACATGTCAGCTTATGCCTCATGACTGAACTTGAACCCAAAACAATCGATGAGGCTAACAAAAGATAAGAATGATGAATCACTAGTGGTGGATAAGACTTTGTACAAATCCATGATAGGTAGTCTATTATATCTAATTGCTTCAAGACCAGATATAGTTCAGGCAGTATGCATGGTGGCCAGATTCCAAGTTGCACCAAAGCAGTCACACATGAATGCTGTCAACAGAATGTTTAGGTACCTACAAGGGACACTCAACTATGGTTTGTAGTATCCTAAATAAGAATATTTTATCTTGGAAGCATATACTGATACTGATTGGGCAGGTTGCATTGATGATCAAAAGAGCACAAGTGGTGGTGCATTCTTTCTAGGTGACCGGTTGGTCACATGGCATAGAAAGAAGTAGGACCCAGTCTCTCTATCTACTGCTGAAGCTGAATACATTGTTGCTACTACATGCTTCTCTCAGGTGCTTTGGATGAAGCAGACTCTCAAAGATATATAGGTGGACATCACTGATCCTATTCTCATCTGGTGTGACAATTTGAGTACAATCAACATAGCAAAGAATCCAGTCATGCATTCCAAAACTAAGCACATTGCTATCAAGTATCACTTTCTCAGAGAGAAGGTTGAAGGATAGGAGGTAATAATGGATTATGTTCCTACTGGTGAACAAGTAGCATACATTTTCACCAAACCATTACTGGTAAGCACTTTTGAGTACCTTCGACACAATTTGGGAGTTGTGTCATCTGTCTAGGAAAGCTTTATGTTGTTTAGGGGGAGCTTGGTATGGATCAAAGGGGGGAGTGCACAGTACCCTTTCTCATTGTGTCAAAGGGGGATAAATGTACTGGTATAGAGTGTCTTTCGAGAAGTTTACATCAACGCCAAAGGGGGAGATTGTTGGCATTTTGTCGTTAAGTTGTCATTGATGTCAACTAGCATGGTGGATATTCACAATAATGTGAGTAGAAAGAATGAAGGCTTACCGGTAAGGCATAAATCAGTCTGAAGGATAGTTGCTTGTTTATGATGAAGAGGTAGAATGTTAAAGTTCTCTTAAACCAGTGGAGGTGAAGATGTGTTACTGATATAGTGTGCACTACCAGTTAGTAGAAGAAGAAGGCCTTACCTGTAAAGGTATGTACTGATATGAGTTTACAGAATGCTCGAGTTTGAACCAACTATGTGTTGGTGAGTAGAATGATTGACCATGGTGATGCCATGTGGAGCAGAGGTGGAAAATAGGCAGAGGTTCATAAAACCATCATCGACATGGTTAGTGAAATTGTTTGTCAATATAAATGAAACAGCTACAAACATGAGATTGTAATAGACCATTGCAGATCGAGGAAGAAAGAATGACAGAGGAAGATAAGGGAGTAGTTGGCACCTGGATCAATGCAAAGGAAATCAAATTCAGGAACACCTCGAAAAGCAAACTACTAAAGCACTTTATGTGTTGATAGATTTCAAGGTAGGAGATCTTGTTCGAGATTGCTATTTTCAACAAATATGCATTGGATAATGGAAACCGTGTACAGATCCATCCTTAAAGGATAGGTGATCGATCCAAGATAGGCTGGCTCAGATCTCATGAAGATTGTATCAGGAAGAGGAAACACTAACCACTCCGAAGTTTGAATTTTCTTTCTAGTAGGAAATCAAGGGATAAAAAAGGAGAGATCAAGACAGAGTTAGTTCATGCTATGAAGAAAAAGGAAGAGAAAAGAGAGAGTTAGTGAAAGAGAAGAATTTATAGCCTTAGAAATAATTCTAACAAAGTTGCAGTGTATGTGAGCAAGCATACCAGTGAGAGGATTCTATTGACATAAATATAGTCTTGCATTTGAGCCTAACCGGTAAGGTGTGGCAGAGCAGGAAGCATCCAAGTATGACAAAGTGTGCTGAGAGACTCTGTGAGAGAGGGAGAGAAAGATAATAGAGGGCAGAATCTGAGACAAAAATCTCACAACTGGTAGTGTGAGATACAGTGGAGGAGAAAAGACTGTCAACCGACAGTGAGTTATTTTTTCCAAGAGTTGCAGAATTCATTTGCAACAAGAAGCCTTAATTGTATTCAAATAGTATTTCAATATACATCGCCAAGTTGAAGCTTGGTTCAAGGGTTGGTACTCCTTGGGTTGGTGCCCTAAAAGTGCAAGGGTTGGTGATCCTTGGGTTGGTGCCCTAAATCTTTGTAATTCAGTGTTTTACCTATGAGGCTGGATTGGAGTAGTAGTCTCCAGCAGCTTTTCTCATCGAGGTTTTTTCCACATTGGGTTTTCCTCGTAAATCTGGTGTTGAGAGTTACATTTGTGTGAATGATCTCTTTAGCTTTCCTTCTTGTTCTACTAGTTTGATTGTTTAGTGTTTAAGTGAATGACTGATATTATGAAGTTTATTTGAAAGTCAAAAAGGTTAGGAACTAGTGATTCACCCCCCTCTCAGTGGTACTCTCTATTCAACAACACCAACACCACTTAATCAAATCTGCATCGATCAACAAGTTGATACTCAAGAACACTCTATAGTAGCAACTAGGACTAGAAAGATAACTTACAAAGCACCAAATCATGTACTATCTGAATTGAAGATACACATGAACATCCCAAACACTCTCTCAAATCCACGACTCAAGATGTAATCATTTCAAAGCATAATAGATCAAATACCAGAACATTGTAACATTAAACACTAAAAAATGAATCCTCATACCAGAATCGATAACCTGATCAAATCACCACATATCACTATGAAATCAATATTGAATCCAATAGTGATACTTCATTACTAAAATCACAAATCCTCTTTTAGAATTTCTAATGCGGATTAACTCACCAAACCAACTCTCTGAAATATTGGATCATAGGAATATGTTGACATCAACAACAACAACATATCCTAGTAGCAACAATATCCAACAATCTCTCCTTTTTCATTGATGGCAGCATATGAATGAAAACAAAAAAATTAATGCAAAGAAAGAAATCAACACCATCAATATTTCCCTAAAGTCATGCACACAAGCCTTCCATGATAAGGAATTTTTTCACATTCTTCTCTTCCCCTTTGACAACAATGCTAAAGACACATACAAGCCGTTATTCTCACCTTTATAGATAATTTCTCCCCCAAGAACAAACTACTAAACCTCACATTGATTAATCCAGCTGAGTAGAAAAACCTGCTCATGAATCTGGATAAGAAGATTAGACTATGAAATCCACCGGATTGATGCATCTCAATGCATCTAGTTCTCATCAAGAGGGGCATAGACCCCTAACTTACCTCTTAGATATACAAATGTATCTATATCTACAATATGGTCCTTTGTAGATACATAGTCCAATTTGAATTCTTCCTCACTGACTTTCTTTCTCAAGAAATGATACTTGATTGATATATGTTTTGTTTTAGAATGCAATACTAAATTCTTGGAAAGACTAATAGCACTTGAATTATCACAATATATAATAGTAGGCTCTTTATAAACAAATTTAATGTCCTTCAACATTTACTTCATTTTAATTACCTGAGTATAGTTGCTAGCAATAGCAATGTATTCAACTTTTGTAGTAGATAGAGAAATAGCATCTTTCTTCTTACTTGCTTAAGAAACCAACTTCTTTCCCGAAAAGAATGCACCACTAGAGGTACTCTTCTAGTCATTAACACACTTGCCTAATCAACATCAGTATAAGCACATAACATGAAATCATCATTCTTTAGATACCACAAACCATAGTCAATTGTACCCTTAAGGTATCTAAAAATCCTCTTCATAGAAGTAACATGAATTTCTTTAGCATCAACTTGAAATCTTGCACAAAGACAAATTGCATGCATAATATCTGTTCTAGTCTGAGTCAAGAATAACAATCCACCAACTATAGATCTATATAAGGTCCAATTCATCTTTCTTAGACAACTTGCAGCCAATCACCATAGGAGTTCCAATAGGTTTGGAGTCATCTAACTCAAATTTCCTCAACAATTCCTTCACATACTTAGATTGAGAAATAAAAATGCCTTAATTAGTGTGTGTAATTTCCAATCCTAAGAATAATTTCATCTCACCTATCATAGACATCTCAAACTCTTTTTGCATATCATCAGGAAACCTCATACTCAAAAAATCATCTCCTACAAAAATAATATCATCAACAAAAACTTCAACAATCAAAATGTTATCATTTTCAACCTTAAAGTATAAGTTACTATCAGTAGTACCTTTACAAAATCCTAACTTCATTAAATACCTGTCCAATTTAGCATACCAAGCTCTATGGGCTTGTTTATTTCCATACAATGCCTTTTTCAATCTACATACGATGTCTCCATCATTTGATAATGAAAACCCATCTGGTTGCTCAATTTACACTTCCTCTTCCAAATCATCATTCAAAAAGGATGACTTCACATCCATTTAATATACCTTAAAATTGTTATAAGCATCATATGCAAGAAGTAATCTAACAACTTCAATTCTAGCTAATGGAGCAAAAGTATCCTCATAATCAATTCCTTCCATCCATGAGCATCCTTTGCATGCCAATCTTCCTTTGTTTCTAACCACTTCACCAACTCCATTCAATTTATTTCTAAATACCCATTTTGTACAAATCACATTTTTGTCTTTTGGTCTTGGAACAAGTTCCCATGTATTATTATTCTCAATTTGATTCAACTCTTCCATATCCTTTATCCAATTCTCATTGTTACAAGCTTCAACAACATCTTTAGGTTCAATCTTGGAAATCAAACATATCTCTTCAATAAAAATCCTTCTCCTAGTCATCACACCTTTATATTTATCACCAATAATATGATTATGATGATTTAATCTCACATACCTCAGAGTCTTCTGATTATTCAAATTCTCAAGTTCTTGAACTTCTTCACTAGCATCAACAATATTTGGATTAACTATCTCTATCAGATCATTCTACTTCTTAGTATGAACTTGCTTTGAAATGACATCCCAATCATCAAACCCATATCTCCATGCTCTGATCTGCTTACCTTGACATTCATCAACCTTTACATTTTCACATTCCACTATCTTTTTCAACCTCTTATTGTAACATTGGTAGGCCTTGCTCTTAGTAGAATAACCCAAGAAGATTCCTTCATCACATCTTGCATCAAACTTTCCTATATCCTCATCTCATTAGATATAATGTTTGCTTCTAAAAACTCTAAAATATCTAGCTATAAGAACATGACCAGAGCCTAATACATAAGGAGTCTTACTAGAATCATCTTTTATCTTCACCTGGTTGAATGTGTATACAAAAGTGCTAACAAATCCTCTTCAAAAGGTCTTTTCAACATCCCCTTCAATCAACATAGTCCTAGCAACATCCAAAATAGTTTTGTTCCTCCTTTCAACAACTCCATTTTGTTGAGGGGTTCTAGGAGTAGATAACCATCTTCTAGTTCCATGCTTTTCACAAAATGAATCAAACTCACCAAATGTGAATTCTCCTCCTCTATTATATTTTAGACATTTCAGCTTCCATCCTATCTTTGTCTCCACCTTAACTTTGAATATCTTGAATTTCTCTAATGCTTCTAATTTCTCCATTAGAAAAGTAACCCACATCATTCTAGAATAGTCATCAATCAACAACATGAAATATCTATCAACCTGCACAATTCTCACTCTTGTAGGATGACACAAATTAGTATGCATAAGATCTAATAATCCATTAGATGTATACTAGTTACTCTTAAATGAAATTCTTTTTTTCTTTCCCAACTGACATTCTTTACATACCGGATTAGAAGGTTTCACAATCTTAGGCAAATCTCTAACATTTTGAGTATAAATTATCTTAATCACACAGTAAAAATTAATATAACACATCCTTCTATGCCACAACCAAGTTTCATCTATCTGAGTAGTCATGCAACTTTTATCACTGGCATTCAAATAAAAGATACTACCTTTAGTCTTATTTCCCCATGCAATCTCTATACCAGAGGCATTCAAAATCTTGCATTTACCATTCTTGAATTGCAAATCATATCCCTTATCAACCATCTATCCAACACTAAAAATATTATGCTTCAAACATTCAACATATAAGACATCATTAGTATTATGCTTACCATAAAAATAAATAAAACCTCTACCACGAATTACACAAGTTTTATCATCTCCAAATCTTACTATACCACTATCATACTTCTCCATATTCACAATTTTTTTTTTTATCACTATTCATATGATGTGAACAATCATTGTCAATTACCCACTCATCTTTCTCTTTAATCTTAGCAGCCAAAGCTTTCTCCTCAATAATGCATCTTGTTAAATTCATTGGTACTGGATCATCTTCCTTGGTATCAATACATACAAATTCATCTTTTGAATTCACTAACTCTTAATCTGTCACGCCTTCATCAAAAACATAATAACATTTATTTTGATATTTTTACTTTTGGTTAGGCTTATAGGGCTTATCATTCTTGTCATGCCTCTCATATCTATTATGTTTATCAAATTTATCATGCTTATCACACCTTGACATTCTTCCAAGACACCTAGAAGCAAAATATCCTATCTTATTACGAGAGAAAAATTCCAAAGTTAAATTTCCATCATTCCTACCTACTCCCTTAGGCAATCTCCAAGCAATAAGTTCTTAAAGCTCTTCCAACACTCTTTCAAGTTCTCCTATCTCTGTAATTTCTCTTTCATATCTAGAAACCCTATATAAATTCTCTCCCGAATCATACTTTTTCTTCCTTGATTCAGATGGTTTATATCCAGTCTCAGATTTACCATGTGATTCTCCAAATTCACTCAACTCAAAGAAAACAAGTTTACCAACCAACATGTCTCTTATCATAGTGGTCATAGTCTGAATCTCATCAATAGCAGCAACTTTAGATTTGCAAGTAGGAGGAAACAATCTCATCACTTCAGCAACAATCTCATCTTCTTCAAGAGTTCCAGTAACACATTTGATGTTCATGAAAAAATCATTCACTTTATCAATATAAATGATGTTATGTTCTCATCTCCCATCTTTACCATCTCATAATTTCTTTTCAAACTCTGTAGTTTAGAAACTTTGACATGTTTATCTCCTTCATACAAGGTCTCTAATTTTTCCCAGATCTCATGTGTAGTTTACAATCCCATCACATTAGTCATCTCTTAATTAGTCAGGGCGTTTAGCAATGCTTCTTTACCTCTTATGTTATGTTTGACATCCTTGATCTCATTTGTAGTAACCAAACCATTCTTAGGAACATTGTAGGTATTATTTGTAATTTTTCAATAATCTTCTTCAAGATGCTTCAAATGACACTCCATCTGGTCCTTCCATATAGTGTAATTGATTCCATCAAACCTTAGATTCTTTTTCTTGAAAACATAGGTTTCCATCTCGGATCTCCTCAAGTAGTCAAGCTTCTTCTGAAGGATCTATCTCTGATACCAATTGTTGCCAACAACAATGAAGGAAAACTAACAAGTCAGTTTTCATCGGATTAAACAATTTAAGTACAACTTCAAATTTGATTAATTGCAGTAAGAACAAAGATAAGAATGATAAAAGAAACACATGCAACACCAATATTTTTGACATGGAAAATCCAGTTAAGGGGGAAACCATGTTGGGAACCTACCCACAATAAGACGATAGTCTACAATAGTATGTGAACAATATTACAATGGGGAATACACATGCATTTAGGCACACTACCTAGAGTTCACTACTAAAAAACAAGAAAGGCTACAACCCTAAGGAAGGATCACTACCTTACAAATATCAGACAACAATCTAGTTTAGATGAACTGAAAGAATAGCATCTCCAAAATGCTTGTTGATAGTTCCAGTTAAGCACACTTGTTTTCTCTACAACACTCTCTTCTCTACACTTCTCACCAAAAGATTAATTCACTTGTTCGCATATACACTACTCTCTAATAATGAAGAAACAGGACCTTAATATCCAAATTACATAAATACGACACTATTTAAATAAATCATCAACCTTGACTACAAAGTCGGTTCAACCCTTAAGATTTAATTACCAAACTACATCATATGATACATAAATCAACCACCAAAACAATACAATTCCATGAAAATATAGCATGGACTCAAATCAAACCCATTAATGTGCAACATCACTAGGAAATTTGCCAAGATCATCTACAACATGCTACACCACCAAAAATGTTGCATAATATGAAGAACATCACCGAACCCATAAGATCTTCAATAATGTGAACAATGATCAATGCGGACTAGAAAAACAAATAGGACACGATTAGGAAATACCACCAAGAATGTTAGAACCATCAGTAATAGATGCACTAACACCACTTAATCAAATCTCCATCAATCAAAATATTGATACTCAGAAACACTCAATAGCAGCAACTGGGACTAGAAAGATAAGCTACGGAGCACAATAGATCAAACAACAGGACAGTGCAACACTAAACAATGAAAACCAATCCTTATACTAGAATCCATAACTCAATAAAATCACTAGATATCATCATGAAATCAATACTAAATCAAATAGAGATACTTCATTACTAAAATCACAAATCCTCTTGGTGATGCAGATTAACTCACCAAACCAACTCTCTACAATACTAGAACACATGAATATGTTGATATCAATGACAACAACATATCCTAGTAGCAACAATATCTAATAGTGCCCTAGTTTATTTGCATGAAAAATAATTTCCCTTAAAACATAAATACCTATAGGAAGTTGGAGGATGTCTCCACTCTATCAGAGGTTTCTAGAAATTTTGTTTAAGGATGAAAATATTCTTATCCTTAGTAGCATTATTCATTCCTTTGTCCCTTTCTTCATTTTCTTCTGAACATTTTCCAAGCAATCCACTATTCCAAAACTGCAAAATAGATTCTTGAAAATCTTTTCCACATTTTAAAATCAAGCCATTACTAATCTAATTTTTAGCATCTTTGAGTTCCTTGTTGAGATTTGTCACTTCCTGTGCAAGTTTCAAGAATTCCTTAGACCATCATTCCACAATATCTCTCTTTCCTCTATCCAGTAAAGCTCTTAAAAAGGTAATCTTTTCAACTATCTTCTTGTACTTGTCTCTACATTCATCTAGATCAGCTAATGCTAATCTCAATTATCCTTCGATATCAACAACTCATTCAACATCACCCCAATAGCCTTGATCTAAAGAGTCCATATCATTTAGCTCTTCAAACATAGTGTTCACTACTTTGGATCTACCTCACATAATTAAGCTTATTCAAGAGGAACCATGCTCTGATACCAATTGTTGAGAGCAAGGGTGAATTAGCTTAAACTATATTCCAAAACTCAAAAATATAATAATAAATTCAATCCACTTAACCCCATCAAGAAATGCTAAACAAGAATAGCATAAATAATCACATAGGAACACCAAATATTTATATGTGGAAAACCCAAAATGGAAAAAACCATGATGAGGATTAACTCACAAGGTAATCCACTATATACAAATTATTACAAAACATAGAACTAATTGCTCTAGACTTCCAGACCAAGGCTAACTTCTCTTGGGGCAAGATACAAAAGAAAGACTTGTAGACCTGAAGCTAACTACACTCAATGCAAAATAGAAAAATAATGTATCAAAAAGAACTCTATAGATAGAAGCATCTTAGTATGCTGATTATAGTCGCTGTTAAAGCATAGACTCTAATCCTACTAAAATATTCATACCACCAAACCTTTCAATTCTAAACAACTATATTGACTACAACTTTTGCACTACAATATCATCTGACAGACTTCTTGTATCAAATCACACTCATACAATTATCTGCTACATCACCATTTCATATATATCACATATACAACTTACTTGCATCTCATTCATGTGTACATCTCTATCACACATACATCTTCTTTTTGACAAATCATCATCATCATCACCGTCATCATCATCATATATATATACATATATATACATACATATATATACATATATATACATGTATATATGTATGTATGTTTATATATATACATATATACATATATATATATATATATATATTGATTAATAATGATGAACTACTAAAGTCCTAACCGATACTAATAGGGGGGTGAATAAGTACACACAAAAACTACTTTAACACTTTGTCATATCAAAATGCAGGTAACCAGTTTTCTTCACCACTAAACTTAACCATAGCAATACCAGTTAATCATAGATCCTTCAGACAACAATACCGGTTGGACAAAAATACTTTAGACCATATTCAATAGATCTCAATTCTTGATGACTACTTCACCGATATAATCATGCATGAGTTGTATCAATAATACGACAACCATTTAACACTACATGCATATCTAACTTAATCATAATCACACATTCATCACATGAAAAACTCACAACCCATAACACACAAATTTTTCACGTGGAAACCCAAATCGGAAAAAAAACGGTGGGGATGAATACCCACAAGCTTCTTGTGAACTCTTTTGAAGTTCACTCTGCTAGGAGCCTAGTTTGGTTAAAAACTTTACAATACGGTTCTGTTAGGAACCAATCTTGTTAGGAATCACCCGGTTAGGGGATGGCTATATACCCTGTTAAAGGTTGAAACCCTATTAAAGGTTACCTTTCTAGAGGATTTACATAACTCGATGAAATTGAGCCACCTGGTTAGAGGATTTACAACAAAGCCTATTAAAGGTACCCGGTCAAGGGATTTACCTTCTATTGAAATGGTTAGAAGACAACAGGTAAAACTCTGATCTGATAACAACACTTCTTGCTAGGGCAGATCCTTTTCAGTTTCTCACTTCTGCAATCACACTTTGCAGATTCCTCACTCTGGTTTGGCAAGTATCAGATCTCCAACTTGTAGACACAAACACAACTTTTGCCAACAACTCCAATAACAGAACTCATCGACCTTATAGACAACAATTAGGTCGGTAGCATAAACCCTAAACATTGTAGGTTTATAATTACAAGTGGTCCAATCCTGACCATCAAATATATTACATAGAATGAAACAATCAAAAACAAATCTTAAGTCATTTTGCATCGTCCAATCTTCACCGCCTCTTGAAAATAGTAACCCATCATGTCCTTTTCGCAAACCTCTAAGAAAAATGTACATTCTCAAGGTAGACATTGAATGCATTCAATCCTCACATGCAATATCCTTAAAGAAATCCTTCATGAGCACAAAGCTAACATGGCATCTAGATCCTTATCCTTGTTCTTAACTAACTCATCACAAAACATCATCGGTTGCACAACACAAGACAAACCAGAAATCCTAGAGCTGAACAGAGACTATCAACTAGTAGTTACACTTAGTCAACTCTGACACTGGTCCACTCCATCCCAGTTGACCATAACTGCTTCCAATCTTCATACCGGTTCACCTGCTTGAGCACTTATTGACATCAATGACAACACACATTGTCACCACTTCATCATATGCCAACAATCTCCCCCTTTGGCATTGATGGCAATACTTAGTGTATCAGTGCTCATTATCTGCACCATTTTGAATAACATATATCGGTTCAGCTTAGAAGATCACCACCACCACCTGAGCTGGTTAGTGTGCACTTTTCTCAATCACTTCTTACATATATATCTTCTCCCCCATATATCTTCATCATCATATATCTTCTCCCCCTTTGACAATATTGCCAAAGTGGAGGCACAAGCTTCCAATCTCCACTATGTTGCTCCCCCTATGGAGTAGCATCCTTCAAAACATCAATCTTGTAAGATCTGACATAGTAGTACCTAACTGATGTGGAGAACACAACTTTAATTGACTTCATGAAGGGACAGAACCCCTAATTCACCTCTCAAATAGGTAAATGTAGTCTTCCGTAAGGGCTTAGTGAATATGTCTACTAGCTGCTCCTTACTAGAAACATGTTCTAACACAACCTCTCTATTCTGAACCTTTTCTCTCAAGAAATGATACTTGAGCTCAATATTATTTGTCCTAGCATGTAATACCAGATATTAGGAAATATTTATTTCACTAGTATTATCACATAAAACTCACTGGTTTAGATACAGTCACTTTGAAGCCATTCAGTATATGCTTCATCTAGATTGCCTGAGTGTAGTTCATAAATGCTACCATATACTCCACTTCAACTGTAGAATGGGAAATACAACTCTGATTCTTGCTCATCCATGAGACTGCTCTTCCACCAAGGAAGAACGCACCACTGATTGTGCTCTTCCAGTCATCCACATTACCTGCCCAATTTGCATCAGTAAACACTTTGAGATCAAAGTCACCATTGTATGGATACCACAATCCATGATCAACTGTCCCTTTTAGGTATCTAAGAATCCTCTTTACCACTATCAAGTGGGATTCTCTTGGACTCTTTTGAAAATAGGCCACTATGGCCACTGCATGATCAATATCTAGTCTGTCGTGCACCACATAATGCAGCTTACCAATCATCGACCGTTACTCCTTCTCATCCACCAACACTGTATCATCAGCCTTTGTTAGTTTACAATTGGTCACCATCGCCATTCCAACTGGTTTTCTCTCCTCCATGCCAAAGGTCTTCAATACCTCTTTGATATACTTGGACTGGGTAATGAAGATACCTTCTTTCATCTACTAAATCTGTAGACTACTGAAAAAATTTATCTCAAATTAGAGACATCTCAAACTCTTTTTTCATCTCGTTTGCAAATGCATGACTCATATCATCATCTACAAATACCTCACATATCATAATCTGACCACCTTCAGACTTCAGGTAGATGTTGTTGTCCTCACTTGTTCTCTAAAATCCTATCTTCAAAAGATGAGAGTGTAACCATTCATACCATGCCCTTGGTGCTTGGTTCAATCCATACAGGGCCTTGTGTAATCTACACACCATGTCACTATCTTCTAACAAAGCAAACCCATTTGGTTGTTCAATATACACTTCTTCATCCAAGATTCCATTCAAGAAGGCAGACTTCACATCCATCTGGTATACCTTAAATCCCTTGAATGTTGTAAATGCAAGTAGCATTCAGACACCTTCTAGTCTATCCACTGGGGTAAAGGTTTCTCCATAGTCTTCTCATTCTTCCTGAGAATATCCCTTGCATACAAGTCTTTCCTTGTTCCTTACCACTGTGCCTTCTTCATTTATCTTATTCGTGAAGACCCATTCGGTACCAATGAAATTCTTGTGTTTTGGTTTGGGTACCAAGGACCATGTTGCATTCTTCTCTATCTGGTCTAACTCCTCTTCAATTTCCTTTATCCAGTCTTCATCAGTAAGTGCCTCTCTAGTGGTCTTAGGCTTAAATTCTGAAATCATGCAGGAATTTTCTTTCACCTTTCTTCTTGTAAGTATTCGTGCATCTTTTCCTCCTATGATCTGCTTCGGATCATGATGCAGTCTTACATACCTAGGAATTGCCATAGCTGGTTATGCTTGCTTTTCCTCTTCTTTTTCCACTTCATCTTCTTCTTCACCCACTGAAGCTTCTACCAATATAGAAACACTGAGGTCTTTGCAGTGTTTGTCACCTGTTTCTTTCTTAACTAGTTCTCAGAAGGCTAAACCCAGTTCATCTTCTGTTTCCTTGCTACCGGTTTCCTCAGGCTTGTTAGTGGATTCATCAACTCTAACATTGATACTCTCAACAATCCTTTGAGTCCTACTGTTGTAGCACTTGAGAGATTTTCTTTAGTGGAATATCCTAGAAATATTCCTTCATCACACTTAGCATCAAATTGACTCAGGTGCTCACCTCTCCTGATATAACATTTACTCCCAAACACTTTGAAATAACTCACATTGGGAGTTTTGTTGTTCTAGTACTCATAGGGGGTTTTGTCTTTACCTTTCTTAATGCGTACCTGGTTCATGGTATAGACTGTAGTGCTCACTGCTTCTCTCCAAAATGTGTGAGCAACATTTCCTTGGAACAACATAGTTTTGGTCGCTTCAACTGTAGTCCTATTGTTTCTTTCTACTATGCAGTTTTGCTATGGCGTCCTTGGGGTAGTCAATTTCCTCTTAGTCCCATTCTCCATGTAGTACTTATTGAATTCATCAAAAGTGAATTCACCTCCCTAATATGTCCTTAGGCATTTTATCCTTCTACCACTCTCCTTCTCCACTAATTCTCTAAAGGCTTTGAACTTTCTAAAAGCCTCATATTTGTCTTTCAAGAATGTGACCCACATCATTCTTGAGCAATCATCGGTAAGAATCATGAAGTACCGACCTCCTTGAATGCTTCTAGTTTTCATCAGACCACATAGATCGGTGTGCACTATATCAAGTAAGTTCTTTGTTGAGAAAGACTTACCTTTGAATGTTGAGGAAGACATCTTCCCAAGTTCGCATTCTCTACACAAGGCATTCTCCGGTTTGTTCAACAAAGGTATTCCTCTTACTGCCTTGATCTTACTAGCCTTTACAATATTGTCAAAATTCATATGACAAAGTCTCCTATGCCATATCCAACTATTACCAAATTTTTCCATCAGGCATTGACTAATCTTGGCATTTAGCTAAAATAGGTTTCGTCTGGTCTGCTTGCCGGTGGCAATAAGTTAACCACTCTTTCCTATTATTCTGTATACTCCACCTTGGAATTCCAAAATAAGTCCTTTGTCATTCAGCTGAGCAACACTCAAAAGGTTGTGCTTAAGGCCTTCCACCTAGTAGACATCATCCGCACTGCCCTTTCCATTCTGTTAGATGGATCCCAAACCAGACATTAACACCATCATATTCTTCAAGAGACAAAAACTTTCTCTAGTCACCGATCATGTGGTGAGAGCACCCGCTATCAATGATCCACTCATTAGAGTTGTCAATATGTGAGACAAGAGCTTTCTGGTCAGACAACTCTTCCTTGATAGCCGCAAACACTATGTCCTCATTCTCTTCATCCTTAGATTCCTCATTGGTAACACCTTCATCCACTACAACAAGATAATTTCTCCTACCTACTCCTTTATATGTTCTAAACCTCTCCAGTTTATCCTTATTGTCATTGTTAGGACAATTAATAACTATATGTCCTATCTTATTGAAGGAAAAATACTTTAGAGGAATCTTACCTCTATATTTTTTGATGCCTTTTGGAAGTTTCTTGGCAAGAATATATTCAAATTCCATCAAAATATCCTCGTCGTCCATATCTCTCTTGGCTTGGATTCATAACTAGTACTGACCTCTTTTCCTTTCCTGATCAGTGCGGAGGAAAGAGATGCTCTAAAGACTGACTTGGTCTTCTGAACACTACCATCATAGCTATTTAATTCATATGCGGTCAACTTTGCAATAATAGAGTCTAAAGATACCTTGGTTTTGTTGATAGACCTTATCTCCTGAATAGCAGCAACATTGATCGCATAGACCAGTAAAAGTGATCTCAGAAATTTATTGACAACAGTGGCATCATAAATTATTCCACTAGTTCTATTGATCTCTCCAACCACTATCTTGATTCTTATGCCATATTGCTGAATGGTCTCTCCTTCAACCATCCTCATATCTTCAAACTTTCCTCTAAGGATTTCTTGCTTAGCCTATTTGACATGTTCATCACTGCGATAAATGGATTCCAGTTTGTCCCATACATCATTAGGATTCTCCTTATCATGTACATCAATGAATTCTATATTGGACAAGCTGCTAATAAGGGCTTCCATGACTTGCCCATTTTCTGGTATCTCTCTTTTCTGATCATTGGTTAGAGTGCCAGTGGGGATCACATAGGCATTCTCAACATAGCTCCAGTGTTGCACACCCAAACTCTTGATATATATCTTCATCCTATCCTTCCATATTGTAAAGTTGTCCCTGTTGAACTTAGGACTATTAGGATTCCTAGAGATACTGAGAGGGGGGGGTGAATCAGTATCTAACTAGTAGGTAAATTTACTTGATTTAAAACATGAAAAGCATATTAAAACTGTGTACCAGTAAACCAAAAATCATGCAGTAAACAAGAATAACAACAACCACATGAGAAGCACACCATAACAAATTATTTAAATGAGGGAACCCAGTGTGGGAACAACCTCAGTGGGATTTGTGACCCACAATATTCGCTTATTGGCGAATTAGGGAATATTACTCTTACAATAGCGGACTAAACATGTAGGAAGGCCAAGTGCATAGAGCTCACTGCTCTATTACAAAATAAGTCACACTGACTTACAAAAATGGATTATATTAATCCAAAGTCTTGTACTGCTTCACATTAGCATCTACTATGCTAGATCCATAAACCCTTAACCAATGATTCACATATTATGTCTGCATAATTTTGCCTATCTCCTTATTACAAAATGATCTACAATGATCTCATACATATATGAGTCATATTTACAACTTGCCATGTCACCTTACAATGATTTTACAGTTAATTACAAAATACATTTCAAACAAAATTCCTGTCGGCCAGGATGTCAGTATCCTTCCTTTCACTGTCGATGTTCTATGTGCCAATGTAGAGTTTGTCGTTGCTGGTGCTGGTATCATATGATTGCAAGGTTGCCATCAATGACAAAACCTTCAATCACCTACAATTTCTCATTGGAGTGTGCATTTTCCAACAATCTCCCCCTTTGGCATTCATGGCAACACTCGTGAGAAAAATCAAAAAGTGTCAAAAAAATGATATCTAAAAATAGTCTACCAAAATTGTCTTACAAAAACTGCATGCCCAAAACTGTATGCTCCCCCTAAGCAGATGATGTCCTTTTCTGACCATTTATTTTTCTCATCCCACAACTCCCCCTTTGACATCAATGACAAAGGTTGTCATTCGCTGTTAGTGGAGTCCTGCCTAGATTCTTGTAATCGGTGGGTTACAATTTGAAAGATATCTGTCAAAACTAAATTTATGGCCTCTTGCATTCTCTGCACTATACCGGTGAGTATGTGCATTTGCTCTTTTGGTGTCTTCAGTCTAGGAACTAGAGCCTCAGATAGTTATTTTCTCAAAGAAATAAGATACTCTAGTCTTGGACTAAGTCTGCATTTTAAGTCCTTTTGTCCTTTATTCCCTGTTTGTCTTTCTCCAATTTCTTGATTTTCTCTTCTTGCTCTGCAATTTTCTTTTCTAATTCCAAAAATGAATCTTATGTTCCAATCAAATTATCAGCAATATTATTTATCTTCTCTTGAGCTTTGCTGATCTCTTTGTCAAGATCCTCTATTAAGACATTTGTTTTGCAAGTATCCCCATATAGTTTCTTGAAGTCATAGATTATTTCTCCAAGTTCCGGTAAAAGGGTGTCCATTTCTTCCTTGTTTTTCTTTACAATATCCTCAAAGAGTTTCTCTTTTTCTTTTATTATTCTTTCCTTAAATGTTTCCTCATTTATTTTATCAATAGTCAATAGGTTGTTGGTGATGAACTTAGACAATATGTCTAGTTGACCTAAAGAATATTTATTCTCAACACTACACTTTGGTGCTATCAATTTAAGAATTAGTATGGTATCATCAATAACCTTATAGGCTTGTGAATCGCATTCCGTGATCTTCTTTATTGAAACTAGTAAAACCTTAGTTACATTAGTAGGTCTAAATTCTGTCATAGCTATACCAGATGTTTGTCCAATAGTTTTTAAATAGCCATGCTACGGGTTGTAGTTATTTAATTGCTTTGTTCAACCTTTGGTAGGTATGTCTATGTTTGCATTTCCACAAATAAAGGTTTAGGCTTTTTAGTTTGTACCGGTGGCACTGTCTTTGTCTGTACCTGTGCTTCAACCTGTATCGGTTTGGGTTTCTCCAATTGTGTCTTAGATGGTTTCTCTGAGTTTTTAGTTGTTGGTTCCTTAGTCGGTTCTTCAGATGGTTTATCTATTGTATCTACTAGTTTCTCAGTGGTATCCCCTGCTAGTTGCTCTACCTATGTAGGTTTTTCTGTGTTTAACTCAACCTCTGCAGTCAGTGACTCAATAGTCACATCTTTCTCCTTATCCTCAGTGGTCTCTCTGTCAACCATGACATTAACTTCCTGAGTGTCTATATTTACTGTATACAAAATTTTTGATTCAGGGTTTATATCTTCTACCGGAGTCTCCATACTCTCAGTGGCCAGTTGATTTTTAGTGATATCTACAGGTTGAGTATTTGAAGGAGGTGGGGGCATATTGTCAGTTATTGTTAAACTTGGTGGTCCACCTACCTTACCGTTACCCTTATCTTTGTCTTTTTGGTATACTTTGATAGTTTTAGGTCTGAGTAATTCTTCCTCTTTTTCTTTCTCCACAAAGAAAATATCCCATCCATCAATAGTTTCCTTAGAAACTTCCTTTATTCCGCCTACCATTAAAGGATATTTTACCACAAGTTGTTAAGCTTATATCACTAAGGACCTAGATGAGCTCTGATACCAATTCATGAATAATGATGAACTACTAAGGTCCTAAACAGTACTGAGAGGGGGGGTGAATCAGTACACACAAAAACTGCTTCAACACTTTGTCATATGAAAATGCAGCTAACTGGTTGTCTTCACCACTGAACATAACCATAGAAATACCGGTTGAACAAAAATACTTCAGACAACATTTAATAGATCTCAAATCTTGATGACTACTTCCTCGATATAATCATGTATGAGTTGTATCAATAATACCACAACCATTTAACAATGCATGCATATCTAACTTAATCATAATCACACAAGCATCACATGAAAAACTCACAACCCATAACACATATTTTTCATGTAGAAACCCAAATGGGAAAAACCACGATGGGGATGAATACCCATAAGCTTGTTTGTGAACTATTTTGAAGTCCACTTTGTTAGGAGCCTAGTCCGGTTAAAGACTTTAAAATAAGGTTATGTTAGGAACCAATGTTGTTAGGGATCACCTGATTAAGGGACGGCTATATAACCTATTAAAGGTTACCTCTCTAGAGGATTTAAATAACTCAATGAACTTGAGCCACCTGGTTAGAGGATTTACAACAAAGCCTGTTAAAGCTACCCGGTCAAGGGATTTACCTTCCATTGAAATGGTTAGAAGACAAAAGGTAAAACTCTGATCTGATAACAACACTTCAAGCTAAGGTAGATCCTTTTCAATTCCTCACTTCTGCAATCACACTCTGCAGATTCCTCACTCTGGCTTGGCAAGTATCAAATCTCCAACATGTGGACACAAACACAACTTTTTCCAACAACTCCAATAACATAATTCATCAACCTTATAGACAACGATTAGGTTAGTAGCATAAACCCTAAACCCTAAACATTTTAGGTTTACAATTACAAGCGGTCCAATCCTGACCGTCAAATACATTACATAGAATGAAATGATCTAAAACAAATCTCAATTCATTCTGCATCATCCAATCTTCACTGCCTCTAGAAAATAGTAACCCATCATGCGCTTTCTGCATACCTCTAAGAAAAATGCACATTCCTGAGGTAGACATTCAATGCATTCGATCTTCACATGCACTATCCTCAAAGAAATCCTTCACAAGCACATAGCTGAGATGGCATCTAGATCCTTCTCCTTGTTCTTAACTAACTCATCATAAAACATCATCGGTTGCACCACACAAGACAAACTAGAAACCCTAGAGTTGAACATAGACTATCAACCGGTAGTCACACTTAGTGAACCCCGACACCAATCCACTCCATCCTGGTTGACCATAACCACTTCCAATATTCATACCAGTGCATACCAATTCACCTACTTCAGCACTTTTAGACATCAATGACAACACACAATGTCACCACTTCATCATATGCCAACATATATATATATACATGTATATGTATATATACATATATACATATATGTATATATACATATATACATATATATCTATATAATAATAATAATAATAATAATAATAATAATAATAATAATAATGACATTCTTATCAACCAGGCCAAAAGAAGATTGTAATGTGTACAAACATTTCCAACCCAAGATATACAATCAGACCAAAATATAAAATATGAAACATAAGTTGGAACTAAACCAACATCCACCATGAAACTCTGGACCAAAAAAAATACTTCTAGAGCAGAATTAGTTTTGATATTATGCCCTATTTCTTGCACTAGTTACATTTCTACAGAAGAGAAAAAGGTCGAACAAAAAACAAGCAATACTCAGTCTATTTAGAACATGCCTCAAACAGACTTCATCATTAAGAACATGTTGGTATCATCCCAATCCAACCTCCCTATAGCCAAACCTCAGAACCAATAACCAATCAATCTCCAATCCAAAACCATAACAACCAATACTTATCCACCTTCTTAGCACTATATCCAATACAATATATGTTCAGGCCAGAACATATCTAGACCACATTGTTTGACATCAATGACAACAATGCACATATCTACAATAACTATTTATATCTTTGTCCGTACCTACTACACTAACAATTGTATAGGGATAAAATACTATTACTAGTTGTCATAATAGTTACTAATAGTTACTAAATTGGCACAACTATAATTTTTGTTTTTTATATTAAAATTGAGTAAAAACAAAAGGATCACAGAGCAAGAGGGGGATGCATGATCTCAACCCACAAAATCAGTAACCAAAAAGTACAGCCAAGAAAAAAAACCACCTACAGGAGAGATATCTCAGTCATAAACAATGGTAGAAGAATCAAGAGCCTAACTAAGGGAGAGATCTCCCAACATAACAACATGATATTCCAAAGAGTACAGGGCCAAAACCATCTGAGGCAGATCACAAAAAAAGAACTGATAAAGATACGAGCAGCCAAGGTAGGGACCGCATCGCAGCAAAACAGGAAGGGACCAGAGCGAGTCAATGGAGGATATCATTTTGATTTTCAACCCAGGTGGCCCATCCAGTAGGACCTTCCATACACACCATGTCCCTTCGATCTTGACTCTGGGCCATCATAGCGACCTGGGGGGGAGGAGCCATGCCATTTTCCTAGATTTCCTTCTTTATCTTTATTAGGTCATTGTCAAAGGAGGTGAGACTCTCAGCACATCTCATAAACAAACATGATAGCAGACTCGTCCTTGAGAAATCTATACAACTTGTTTCTTTTGATGCCCATGACTATAGACACCTGCACAACAATATTGTAAAAAGTGAGTCTTTTGAAAGTCTCAGTAAGGATCCTGGAGTGTTCTTGAAATTGATCCTCATTCCTAATCTTCCAAAGGTGCCATAAAATGTTAGCAAAGAGGATAGACAAAAGAAGATTAGTATCCTTTTTTATTTTCATAGTATTAGCACTGAAAGGCACCACAAAACCAAACATAAGACAAATTTATTCAACAACAATGCAATCAAAGAAAACATGTCTAGATGAATTAGGAACCTTGCATATAGAGAAAAGATCAAAAATAGAATCATCTTTCCTTAAAGGCAGTCTGTCAATAAGAAGGATCCACTTAAAATACTTAATTTTCTAAGCAATAGGAGATTTCCAAAATCTATTAAGGGAAGACTGCAAGTGAGGGACATCAAGGTCACAGTACAAGAGATAATTAATTTGGGAAAGGATGGAGTGATCACTAGACAGAACAACATAGATGTCACAGGCTTTAAGCTTATGAAGGGGAGTGCCACTAGGCCATTTGAAGAGCAGGTGTCTATGGGAGTCAAGAGAGCAGTCCTTAGGGAGAGTGAGATGGGTACAGGAAAGTTGAAGCAACTTGTAGGTTATTTTTTGGGGATTGAGGGAGGTTGAAGGTGTTGTTGAATTCTTCCCAAGAGATAAGCTCATCATTTTCCAAAATATCAATGAAGCAAGTAAACCCTTATGCGCCCAAAATCTAGCCGAGCATCCTCGGGTAAGGGAAAGTGGCTAGGTGACATGAGTGAGATTCCACAAAATGGACCTCTCACCATGGACCTGATTATATGTGTAAAACTTAGTATTGATAAGGGAGCTCCTAACATGCTCCCAGGCCTTCCAAATAGATTTAAGGACAGTAGTACCCAGCACTAAGACAGAGAATTTACCAGCCAAAATGTCAGCAAAGGGGATAGCTTTCCATGACTTAGCAAACCTCGGAATAGCTCTCTCAATGTTATTTCCAATTAGAATTTTCTAGGGCTCATCTCCATCAAGCACATGTAAGATCCATTTGGCAACAAGAGAGATCCCTGGAAGTCTAAGGTCTTTAAGTCCAAGACCACCCAAATTTTTCTCCATATGACACCAAGCCCACTTAGCAGCATGCTTCTTTTCCCCCCCCTTGCCATCAGACCATAGGAAGTTCCTTATAACTTTTTGTATTTCAAGAATTTGGTAATTGCTAAAAATCCAAGGTGAGGAGTAATATATGCTGTAAGAGGAGAGGATGTTTTGGCAAACTTGAACCCGACCAGCAAGAGACAGGAATCTATTATTCCACTTGTTGAGCTTTTTATCAATCCTCTCTCTGACCCAAATCTACATGTCTTTGAGGGAGAGGGATATGGAAAAGGGGATGCTGAGGTATCTAACGATCTTGTTATGACCCCCCCACTAGAAATCAAGTTGAGGGATCCAATCGGGAGGCAAGTCTTGCCATCCCAGAAGAACAAACTTGGTCTGGGAGATCTTGGCACCAAAGACAGTTCCAAAGATTTTAATTTTTTGGTTAAGGGCTTCGAAATTCTACTTAGTAAGTTTGAGGAATAAAGAGGTATCATCAGAAAATTGGATATTAAGAAGCTGGGATTGATCAGGGAGCCTAAGTCTCTTCACATAGGGAGAGAGTGAATCATCCCAAAGGAGATAGAAAAGGGCATCAAAGGCAATCACAAAGAGAGTAGTGGGAAAGGGACACCCCTGATGGATGGATCGGGAAGGATTGATAAGAGAGGAAAGGGAACCATTGATATCAATAAGGGTAGAGGAATCTTTAAAGAGAGTTTTAACCATGTCGCAGAACTCCTTAGGAAAACCGAAAGTATCTAGCATCATGAGGATAAAATCCCATTCAACCCTATCATAGGCTTTCTCATAATCAAGAAGGAACATGGCAACATCTTGGTCAGAGACCTTATCCCATTCCATGGCTTCCCATCTAGTGATCAGGTTCTCTAGGATATAGCTACCTTTGATGAAACCAGTTTGGGTAGAGAAGATAAACTTACGAAGTATTTTTTCAAGTCTAACCACGAGGATTTTGGCAAGGACTTTAAAGGACACATTGAGAAGGGTGATCGGCCTCCAATTCATAATGAGAGACTTATCCCCATCTTCAAGGATGAGTTTAATGATGCCCTGATTGACACCTTCATCCAGAGAGGCTCTGTTAATGGCTTCATTGTAGATCTCATGGAGGTCCTTACTAACCCAACCAATATTGGCCTTTTAAAATGCAGCAGGAAGGCAATCTAGTCCAAGGGCCTTCCCATTGCTTAGAGATTTGCTAGCTCTCTCAACTTCACCAATGGAAATCTCCTTCTTAAGAAGAAGTGAGTCCCCCTTGGATATCCTAGAGGGGATGATAGCTCTACATCTCAATTCAAGGGTTTTAGCCTCCTTCGAGTCCTCAGAAGTGAAGAGGTTCTAATAGTACAAGGAGAAATCCTCAGTGATGTCAGGAAGATCCACAAGCTCTTTATCATCAACAACCAATCCATCCACCCTTTCTCTAAGGTTCTTATGCTTAAGGAGATTGAAATTTTTTTTTGATCCTCTATCACCAAATTGAAGCCAGTGATGTCGGGCTCTAATCATGGCTCCTCTAATTTTGACTTGTTGATGTTGTCTAAGAGCATCTCTAGCCATAGCCATCCATGAGGCAAGATCAGAGTTATCAGGAGAGTGATGTAACTCACCCTCAAGAGATTGAAGTTTTCTACTGAGGGCTTTCTGAATGGTATTATAATCCATGGCCTTTCTTTGACCAATGGTTTGGACGATTTTCTACCAAGCGGCAAGGTTGTAGTTCCATCTGGAAATAGGAGAGACAAGGTTGTGGTTCTGTAAATTGATAAATCAGATCATCATGATGGTAGCAGGAACCATCAGATCCTTAAGAAGATTAACATTAAGAAGGAATTTATTACCCGAGCAAGAAGGTGGAGGTAGGGAGTTGGTGAGCTTGATCTGGGCAACAACAGGGTGGTGGTTTGAGATAGTAGAAGGCCAAACACAAAGGCGGTTTCCAAGATCATCAGGAAGGAAAGAAAAAAAGTCCTTATTAGCATATATATGGTAAATCCTGGAGTATATTCTATTGTTACCTTGTTGAAAATTACACTAGGTGAACAAAGCACCTGAATGAGATCCTCTATTTCCAGCTAGAGGGTAAAACAAATCCTTATGCTGTTTAAGGTTATCCCAATGGGGTTTTTCAAGGATTTTCCCTTCCAAAGGATTACCTCCACTCTTGGCCTCATGATGTTCGATCATATTAAAGTCACCCACAATAATCCAAGGGATATCACAAAGTGAATCAAGGTAGTTCCAAAGATCAATTCTTCCCTTATAGTCATTGGGGGCATACAAGGAACAAACCCCAAAGCAGGAATTGTTGTCGTTGAAGATGGTCCAAACAACCCTATTGCAGGGGGAGAGACCTTTGTGGGTAAGAAGTTTATCCCATTTGTGATTGATAATCAAGGCAACACCACCCTTTCCTTTGGGGTGGTCAATGTACATTTTTTGAGAGTCTTTCTAAAAGTCTAAGCAAACTTCCAAGTTAAAATTGGCAGTTTTTAGCTCTTGCAACATAACAAAATCAATGTCCTTGATCAAGTTGAGGCACATATTAATCACATGCTCTCTACCTGGATCTTCCAAGCCTCTAACATTCCAAGAGACTAACTTCATTAGGAACAATTTTGTGATTTTTTGCCCCTAGTTGGGCCCTTGTTTTTGGAACCCAAAGGCCTACCAACCTTCTTGGAGGTTTCAACAATTTCATCAGCACCAAGGTGCATCTAAGCATCCATATTGGAGGGATGTTGATCAAAATTCAAAGAACAGGGGATCTGCAAGCAGAGAGAGAGGTGCTCATCCACAACAGGAATGATAAGAATGGTGGAATCATTGCTAATCTATTTAAGCCTACTAGGGGTAGGGTCGGAATTCATATTAATATCGGTTGAGTTACTAGGGAAAGGTCCAAGGGGATCCTCGAGTATTGAATCCCATCCTCTAGGAGTGTCAATAGTAGTCGAGGGTCTAGCTGGAGCATCCCCAGTAGGTGAACTGATATTAAAACTATTAGGATTCTCAAAATCTTCAACAATAGATTTAACAACAGAGCTCGACCCCAACTTACTAACTGAGGATCTGGTGATCATTCCATGATCAAGGGGTGCAACAACCTTCTTGTTCTTAACTAAGTCAGGGGTTCTGGCCATGGTAATTTTTTCAAGGGCAAGCTGTTGTGCATATTTGTGCCTACGCTTTTTTGATTTCTTGGTAACAAGTTGGAAATCCTCACCATTCTCATCATCAAGTTTCCCTATAGCAAGACCAATAAGAGAATGGGGTGGAGGGGCACCATTAAAACTACCAAAAATAGGGCAAGTGTCGGATTGGTCTCTGGTGTTCTTATTCTCAACCTGGGTGGGAATAGTCTTGTTATTAGCTCTAGCAGGGCCATTTTCAATAGGGGAGGTTTTATCAGAGGGGCCTATGGGCTCAGAGGGCTTATTAGAGTTATTCTTTTCAAGATTTCTACAATTAGAGTTGCTATTTTTTTTAATGATAGAGAAGTTATTACGAAAATGACCCTCTTTTTTAAAGAGAAAGCAAGCATTCAATCCTCCTAGAATTTAAATGGAGCAAGAAAGGAGTCCACCCTCTATAATCTTGAGCTCCTTAGGGAATTCGACCCCAGGTTTTAGAGAGACCAACAGTTGAGCATCAAGATGCAGTATGAGCTTAGAGTATTCATCAATTCGTAGAACCTTTCCAAGAGGTTCCATAATTTGGGGGATAAATTTCCATAGAAAGGGCGGTATATTTTTTAGCAGAACCCACCTAGGGCACGAAAGTGCCAACACTTCTTTGTTAATGACTTCAGGGGTCCAACCAAGGGCGCGAAAAGGAGGTCCTTCCAACAGCCCAATACTATTTTTTCAAAACTTCCAACTGTATTTCATGGGTTTAAGAAAAATCACAAATAAACCTTTTTGAATTTGGCGACAAAAAGAAATCTAAAAACCTAATTTCAAATTCCAATAATTGTAGAACTAGTCGTCCTTAAATTTTCTCGCGGGGCATTTATCAACATCCACACAAGCAAAAAAGATAGAAGAATTCTTAATCTATTCTTCTCTACCATAATTTCATTGAGCATGGAGGAGTTAGGGGAAATGAGGATAGCGTTCAGGTCGGATCTAGAGTCCTTACCTTGAGGATGTCCTTCTTCATTGCCGCAGGAAACCACAAATCTTGTATTGTCTGCAATAGTTTCAACTTCCCTAGCAACAAAATCCTATAAGACGGTTTTTTTTTTTTTCTACTATCGTTCGACAAGTTATCATTTATAGATTTATTGTTAAGGTTGTGCACGGATTGGGAAGATATGGTCGGTGCAATAAATGCATCGTCCGATCCAGGCTCCATGAGGAGCCAAGAGGACAAGAGCTCTTAAAGATAATAAATGAATCCACAGACAATGCAGAAGCAGATAAACACAAGTAAAGGGATGAGAGAAATACAAAACAAACTATATACACCTAAAAATGTTCTAAAGATAATTAATTGAATAAGCAATTATTTAATTAATCTCCCTTCCCAATTTAATTGAATTCACTGAGCAATTTGATTAAATTTTCCCTTTCATCTACTTATTAATAAATCTAAGGATTTATTTAATAAGTTCATTACACCCCTTTAATTAATTAATTCCCCCCATCCAAAATCATTTATTCTAATTCTAATTAATTAAAACAAATCAATTATGAGTTGTTGAGATTAATTAGCCTTTTCCTATTATTTGAATTTTTAAATTCAAATTCTTCTAACTTCTACCACTCCTAAACCTAACCATTCATTCTACCTACCACCATGTCCCCTTTCATCCAAAATCTTCTAGAACCTTTGTGACACTTGTCATTAAGTGTTTCCTTTCATCCTACTCCTTCTAGAAGCCTCTTGACACTTGTCACCATAGAGATGATAGATGTTCCCTTTAATCCAACACCCTTTGCCAACCTCCTCCAATTTAACCATTGATATCTTTAGATCAATCTTGACCGTTGATTCCTACCACATCACCCCTAGTCTTGGAAAATCCTATAAATAGACCTCATTTTGGGCAATATGGATCCCAGTTTCATATCATGATTGCATCCCATCTCATTTTCATCTTATGCATTGTTATTATAGGAATCAAGCTTCTAGTTTATCATTCCTTAGTAGTGTTATCATGCTCAATTTTAGCTTAATTGCATCTTCATTTTAGCTTATTTTCTAGATCAATCATGAAATCATATAGCTTAATCATGCTATTCTTGCTAGACCATGCATTTTCATCTATCAAATCCTCCATCTAAGTGTAGTCAAGTCACTAGAGTATGCATAATCGGATCTAAGAGCATCTTTCATATTCGCATTTACTACGAGCCAATAAGTCAATTAGCTATGGTTTGTCTTTCATTGTTTCAATTTACTAACCATTGCTTGTACTGATTTATTGAGTACATTGTGGTTGCAGGTACAGGTACACTTCACAGAGCATGACATTTTGGTACCCATCGTGGGGCCGGAATCATCTCTTTTGGCCTCTTAATGTTCAACAAACTTCATCTTTGTCGGGCTCTGTTTCAAAAATTCATACAAGTTGCCTTTTTAGCTCGTATGCGTTTCCTTTCACCCTAGGATGATAGGTAATCCTAACTTGTACGAGGTGATTCTTCTGTCGTACGACATCATTTTAACCATTGCAAATTGCTGATCCTGTGTCGTACAAGCTCCTTTTCATTGTCGTACAGGAGCTAAATCCTTCTCATATGAGTTTCTGCTTTAGAATTCTCTGGCTCATTCTAGTTCATTTCTATTTTGTACGAGTCAATTCTAATCCCTATGTGAAATCTCATTTTGTGTCGTACTAATTGGAAAAGCATGTCGTACGAGTCTCTAAAACTATGACTTTTTTATAAACTACAAGTTAGAATTTTCAAGTTTGTCTCTATATTGGGAATTTGCATTTTTGAAGGTCTTAAAGGCATTTTTAGCCCTTTAAAGTGTAAAAATCTCATCTACAACTCTTGGAGACCTTTCCAACAAGTTAAACGGCTTGTAATTTTGAGTCTCGAATAGAAAGTTGTGCCTATTTGAAGTTAGGATAAAATTTCATATAGTTTTTTTTGAAAATTTTGTAGTTCGGATCACTAATGCTAATCTTGTTCTGTCTGTGAGATTTTTGGCAGCCTAACTCTTTTTTGCAGGATGGTTTACCAAGATACACTTGTCAAAGACATAATTCAAAACACAATCATGACTACTAACAGATTTATTGTAGGTTGCCTATGACTTCAACTAAGCTTGGTGTATTCATTTAAATTTCTAGGCACACTTGATTTTGGGCTAAAAATGAACTATGTATTTCATGTCTTTGATGATAGGCGAGTATTCTCTCACCTTTCTTAGGTGATCATAAATATAGACTCATCCTTTACTTTCATTAGTGCATCTCTTTAGCATGCCTACCCTACCGAGGAGTTATTAACTCTTAGCCCTTAAGGCCGATGAGAGGGGAATGACCTAAGTGGGAATGACTAACTCCAAGTAATCCAACCCACTATAAAATAAATGTGTTTTTCATGAAAATCAAAGCAACGACAGTGCTCGGGAATAGCTCTCCTCCGTACCTTCGGGTATATCAAACCTTGGTTTTCAAGGCTGGGAGACCTCTTAGTTGAGTTTATACCCTGATGCATCGAACGGATCCCTTACTAGTGCCGGTTAAAATAGAAGCTACCCAATTCACCTCTGAAAGGGTGATAATCTTTGTGCAAGAGAGATAGTAACTCTCCCAAGACACTTGCCATATCGTGCCCCCATTAGCATTTGGAGTCAGATAATATGACGTTGAGAATGCATTGCATGAGACTCAACGGCCATATTTTAATTAGCTATTGGGTGTGTATCTAAGTCAGTAAGAAAGGGTTTTCATTCTCAGCCAACTTCCTTAGGGTTTAGCTTGATTCGGAGTCATTTATCACATCATGTGTTTGTTGTGTATTCATTCCTAAGTGAGAAAATCAGACACCTAAAAACTGGAAAACATCAACAAAACATCATCAGAATTCAAAGATCAAAATAAGAAAAACAAACACTTTTTACCATTCTCTGCAACCTGTCGTAAGAGCTGTAATTCTCTGTAGCATGAGTCATAATCTCTGTCAGATGAGTTAACTTGCATAAAATAAATTGTCGTACTATCTACTATCTTGTGTCATATGAGATAAGTGTTTTGTCTTATAGTCTATAATCCCAAGTCATACGAGTTGCTGTTGTTTATATGAAAAAATGTGTTCTATCGTATGGCTCTATATCTTGTGTCATCCTAAGCTGAATCTTATGTCATATGGAACTCTGCATCTGTCAGTCTAGAGCTGTGTCCTGCATGCCTGTTTTAGATTTATCATTTTTGCCTGATCAATTTGCAGTAAGCATAAACACCTATTATCTATCAATTTGTGCTTAGATTGTCTGCTTGGTTTGCTTTGTCAAGTTAACATCTATCAAAATCAGACTATAGAAGATAAACACCCCAAGATTTTCAAAGTGTTCACCCTTAACAAGTTCAAAATCTAAACATCTCAAAGTGCATTATCACCCTCTTTGGTAAATTGATCACTCAAACATAGTTTCTCATTAGGATCAATCATCCTTTATCACGAAACTGAAATGTTTGGTTAGGATAAACTTTTCCCACATCGTAGGATATATCATTCCTACTGGACCTAGTTCTTATCAGCTCATCATCATTGCACTCCTAAACTGAAGATCGAAAAACTTGCAAACTTTTAAACACTTGAATTCTCTTTTAGTGTCATATCACTCTATTGCCTTCAAATTGATTATTGGTCACTTATCAAAACAACTTTTAGACAATAAAACCCCTGAAACAGAAACAGAAACATTTGAAATAGCCAAAGATCATATCAGCATGACATACCAAAGCAAAATACAAGTAACAAGCCAACATATCAGAGCAATCAAACAAGTTCAAAATCAAAATCCAACTATGTTAAAACCTCACAAAGATTTAAATACATCTCAAAAGAAAGGTGGTTCTTTTATGTAAATCTTAAAGAGATCCCTAAAGGATTTGGCTAAAGAAGATCAAAATCGTATACCTATGCCTAACAATGATACATCCATCCATAAGAAAATTGACACTCCAAAGGCATCTATTCCTACACCTCTTGAAAGCTTGCAAGAACCTTCCATAGCATCCTTGCCAAACAATACATCCAAAGCTAAAGTTCCCCAAGGGATATCCATGATTGTCACCAAACCTACTTCAGAGGATCCTATTCAAAGATCATCTCCTTCATATCCAAGCATGAATTCATTGCAGCATCCCCATAGCGCTCCCTTGCAAATTGAAGTCCCCATTCATAGAATGCTTGTTAAACGTGTCCTAATAGATGGGGGAGCTAGCTTGAACACATGCTCTATGAATCTTGTCCATGCTCTAGGATATTTAGAAGATGTAGTTGATGTTCGAAAAAGGATCACTATAAAAGCCTATATTGAAGAAGAGCATTCACCTAAAGGAATCATGATATTACCATACAATATACCCTTGGGGAGACCATGGATATAGGACATACAAACTATTACATCAATAGGTCATCAATGCTTAAAGTCTCCATACAATGGATAGGATATCACAATATCAGTAGAATCAGATCCATTGCAGTGTTGTAATAATTTGAAATCAACTCAAGAGATCATAATTTCACATAACAGAGAGGCAATATATTCAAGCACACAATCCAAGGAACAATCATTTGAATCAATTTTATCAAACATGGAAGAACAAATGCAGCTAAAAGATCAAGGGACCAGAGAATATTTGCTATCATGGAAAAGCAAACAAGAGAAACATGAAATTGAGAGGGATGAAGAAGAAGATATAGTAGTCAATGTAGTTCACACGTATGTAGGACAAACATTAGGAACTAGTTCACTTGAATCAGAATTACATTCGACTGACATGGACTTAACCGAGGATGATCAAGATTTTCTTATGCGAGGTCATTCTGATGAGAGTACTGTTCTAGACATGGAAACACATATTGAAAGCTTTGATATCTTTATCATGACCCCTAATATCTTTGAAATATCTCAACCTAAAGATCCTTTATCCTTAAGCTATCCTGAACCTATGGACTAGGAAAATGAAGAACATACTACCATTGATACCTTACCTAATGACCATGCCATATGCTTATATCTTAATGAAATCAAACCCACAACAACTATCACCAAGAATTCCGCTAATGTATCTTTAGGTCAAGTGGGTGTTAAATCTCCTAGTCGCAAAAGTGAAAATCAAGAAAACAATATCAGGTCTAATGCTGAAAACCATTTATTGGCAACACTAGACCGCAAAAAGGTAAAAATAAAGGACGCATATAACAATGAAAAACTCCTCAAGGCACTGAAAGATGGGAGATTTGACACCTTACCTAAATGTTATTAAGAGAAGTTATCTATCATAATAGCACCAGCAAAGGCAAATATCATTGGCACAATTGATCTACATCCAACAACTTAGCAAGGAAAAAATGCTTGGAACCCTTCAAAAGGAGGCAAGTTAACTTTACTTGGTCATTTATAGGCATTCCAAGGTTCGATCTGTAGTGTCCACCCTTGATTTGACTTATTTTGACTAGAGTTGACTTTTATATTTCGCTTGATAGACTTATCTAGACTATATTTTGATGATTTGGATGATGATTACTCATGTGCTTTAGTGACTTATGATTGATGTTAGATACTATTGGACATATGCTATTTTGATGATCTATATAGATGTTGGTACTATCATGATTGATCATGTGATTTGATGATATATGTACCTAATGGATTTTATATGCTCACTATGTGATGGATTAGATTTATCATGGTTTTGATGATGATTACGATTATACTACCCCTACTTTATGTTTACATATGATGAGATGTTTATGAGATGTGTTTGACTTTTGTTTGACTATCTTCGTGATAGAGATGATTCCACATCACTCATTGCGAGCGGGATGTCTCATCGCGATTCTCTATCACTTGCTTGTTCAATATATGTATATGTATATGTGGTATTGTTGTTTTGTGGTTGCAGGTACTAGACATCGACTCCACCTAGCTTCACAGTTCTGAGCGTGTCTTAGTTCCAATGGCTTATGTGGTTCGAAGATGGCATGAGATTCCCTTCACATACTCTAGGTCTAAGTTGTTCACCATGTTTAGTCGGCGTCTTGGCATAATTTGCCATGTCAGTTAGTAAACTTGGTCCTTTGGTATTGTGAGTCTAGTTTATGCTGGTTTACTTACTTGATGATGTTAGAGTAATTATGTGCAGTTTTCTATATGGAAATGTTTATTTTAATGTATTTAATTTATAAGTTTTCAATATTTAATTATTTGATATTTATATTTATTTGATAATTAACATTTATTGATTTTATGATTATTTTAATATTTGATAAGCTTTATTGTTGTTTAATATTTATTTAATATTTGCAATTTAATCTTTAATGATATTTGACTATTTAATTATTTATTTGACTTTCTATGGTCTAACATTTATTTGACATCTTTTATCTATTTGGTTCTTTAATTTATTTTATTAGCTTTTGGTTTAATTGATTTTAATTCCCTTTTGGATTAAATTTATTTTCATCTTCTATTTATTTAATAGCTTGACTTTTTATTTCTAAGTGGGGTGTATGAGCACAATAAATTAAATAAAGAAATAAAAACAATCCCACTTAGTTGAATAAGTATATTTTATTTACTTTACCTACCCTTCACTCTCATTGGTTAAATTCAAAATGGGTGAATAAATTATATTATATGGTGGGTTGGTAAAATATACTCCAAAATGAAATATTTTGATTGGCTGAAATTGAGACTAGGGTTTTTGGATTATTGTTGCTTTTAATTTTCATTCCCGTGAAGTTTTTCAGTTGGATTTTTGCTATTCTCTGGAAATTTCTCCAGCAAGTTTTCTTCCTTGGTTTTGGATTGCTACACTCTTGGTTTTTGGTTAGAGATTGATTGGATTTTAGTTTGGCTTGTGGGAGCTCTTCTTCAACTACAAACCATCACACAAGTTGCAGGTTGGAGGCTTCTCCATTGGTTTCTTGTTTTGCTTTCAAATTTTGAAACTTGTATGCTCCATATTTGATTTGATTATAATAACAATAATTTGGTTTATGCATTCTCTTTAATCTTCCTACATTTGGAATGGGTAGCCATGGGATCTTAGATTGTTTACTTGGTTTATAGTTCTGGAAATAATGCTTCCTGTGCATTGCTCGTGAATCTTCAACACGAGGAATATCTTGCAGATTTTGTATATGTCTGGTGTGAATTATTTTAATGAGATCTCTATTGTATATTAAGGATATTTAAACCTGGTAGATGAGTTTTTATGGAGATTGTAAATATGGAAAAGAGGAGTCTTTGTGAGCTCCCAATCTAGCTCTGTCATAGAGGAGACCCACGGGACTTTGTGCCCTTTTTATTTTCACACATCCCCTTGTGTATGGATGTTATTGGTTATGTGGAATATATTTTTAAATTTATTTGAGTCATATATTATTCTTTCTATATTTTAGATTCAAGGTTGTAGTATTTCCTCAGTTTTTGATAGTGCTGGAGATGTTCTTCCTCCAAAAGACTACATTATGTTTTCAATTGGACTTCCTTGGGTGAATTTTATTATTTTATTTTGTTCACATATTCTTATATTTTATTTTGTGCCGATTCCAACGAGTATAAATACATCATATTTGGTTGTTTATATTTCAAGCAGTTTTGATTTCGCACTTAAGTAGTTTCCTGCCAAAATTTACTTTTTTTTTATGCGCTAAAATATCAGTCATATGTGTCATTTTGTGTATTTTTAAGGTTTTGTCTAGTTTGAAGTCTATTTGAGGTCAATTGGATTTGGGGTTATGCCAAAGGCTTTTTGAGGGCATTTATGATGTTGTTTAAAATTATTTATGATTGGTGATGTCTTCATATGATTTATTTATTTTTGTTTTGTATGCATTTTACTCCATTTGAGTTGTTCGTGCTTCCTCTCTTGTTGATGCACCAAGAGAGAGATTGAGATTCTTGTGATTATGTGCCAGCAAGTGGATAGGCCTTGTTGAGATTATGTGTTTCCCCTTATTGATTTATGGTTATTCTTATTGGATGCACTTATGTCTTGATGAGTTTTATGCCTCTAGGACTTCATTCTTGTTATATTGTGTAAGTTCTTGCTTGAGAGTCTTTGTGTGGTTATTGTCCTTGGTTTTAGGTGCTAGCTTAGGTTTAGATTGTGTGTTGGGACCTTGTGTCATCTCCTAGCATGGGGGGTTGTTCCTTTGGTTCCACATGGTGGGGAGGTTGGTGCTTTTGAGCCATTGGGATGTTCTTTGGATTCTTCTTGCATGACGTGGAATCTTCTTCATAATGTACTATGGATGTACCTTATAGCAGATTTATGTAATGGATAAGATAAAATGTATGTAATGTAACACTTTTTGTATTTCATAGGTAGAATCTTGTAGTAGAAAGAGCTATGCTCATGATGTATTTAATGTACTTATATTTGTAGATGAATTCTAGTTGGAAATCGGGATTAAGGCCTAGTTGTATTGTCCTATTGTAGAGAGGTGATCTTATGAGTCATGGAAATGAATGGATTATAGTTGGAATAGAATGGAATTGCATTATGGATCAGTTGTATTATCTCATGGGATGATTAGAGGCTAGTTAGAATGTTAAATAATCTTGAAAGAGGAATGTTCATGGAGTAATAAATCAATATGTTATAGGATGTTAAATGGATTTAGTAAACATGTATGATTCATATAGATGCATTGGTAGAAAGAAATTTATGCATATCATGGGAAGTAAGTAATTTTGTAGGTTGTATATCTCATGAGTAGATAATTATATTATGATGCAATAATGAAGGTGAAATGTATCTTTCATGTGTGTAGTATGCTATTGTGGAAATGAATTTAAGTAATGATGTTAAATTACCCTAGGGAAAGCTTAATGATGTTGTGATATTTCTGCTTGCATTAATTCATGAAATGAGTGATGATATATGTTCATATTGGTTAATTGATGAACAAATGTAAATAGGTGGAGATGTTATTTGTTGCATTAATTGTTATTAGATGTTAATTAAAAAAAAAGGTATCTCCATTTGTTTATTATTGTTTAGTTTCTTTAAGGTATTTTGGTGGGCATTACAACTTGGTATCAGAGCCCATGTTCAACACTGGGTACTCTGGTTTCGATTGAGCCCATTGTGCATTTTAGCATTTGGCATGGGGTAGCCCAACGGTTTTATCCTTGCTCTTTATTTTCTTGTTATAGTTTTCTTATATGTTTAGCTTATAGTCTCCTTTGCATTTTTCTTAGATAAGATTCTTATTAGGGGTAGAGATCATCGTCATGCTGGTCGTATGGGTACTCATAGGAACCCTCACCCTAAGGTTTTTGAAGAGTCACACCATGAGGAACAGGAGAAGGAGCAGCCTAGAGATGATCTGATCCCACAGTTGGTGAATGTGCTTCAAGAGCTTCTTGGTCACCTAGGACTGAGACAAGAGGAGAACCAGCAGGAGGGATCTCATCATTCAGAGCATCGAGAGAGAGAGAATTCACGTTCTCCTAGGAGGAGAATTGAGGTGGATCAGGAGGCACTTGCAGCTAGTCACATCAGGGATCTGAATAGGACTCATCCTCCTACATTTGATGGCTTAGGTAGTGGCATGGAGGTAGAGACTTGGTTATTGGACTTAGGTAGGTGTTTTGCTATGCACCAGTGTAGCAGTAACACCAAGGCAAGATGTGAGATTTTGCATCTTCATGATTTTTTGATGACATGGTGGCACATGGAGGAACAGAAGTTCCATTTGGACATAGCTACGATATCATGGGAGTTATTCATGGAGTGGTTTCATGCCAGATTTCTTTCATATCATTGGAGGCAGAGGAAGGCTGATGAGTTCCACAATTTGAGACAATAGAGGATGATTGTGGAGTAGTATGAGCATAGATTCTTTGAGCTTAGACAGGATACTAGATATGCAGATGATTAGCCAATGTTGATCCAACACTTTGTTAGAGGTCTGAATGATCATATTAGTGGAGAGGTTCAGATGCACGAACCTAAGACCTTAGAGGTAGTGGTAGAGAAGGCGAGACTAGTAGAGAAGAATCTTTCATTAGCATCAGGAGGAGCGATTGGAGGATAGACAGTTAGTGCACCTGTTACAGGATCTACGATGAGAGGACCACATCAACAGTCTACAGGATATGCTAGGAGCCATCCTCCTTTTTATAGTGGTCAGCAGTTTAAGAAGAGGTTTTCTTAGGGACAGAGCTTTGCTCGAGGTGCAAGACTTTAGGTTGATAGGAGTCACAATCGTCAACGTGATAGGAGACGTACTCCTTCCCAGCTAGCGTAGAGTTCACAACCTGTTTCTAGTAGAGGCAGTGTTCAGCAGTCAAGTACAACACCAGGTAGTAGAGTGTTTGTCAGGAGAGATTGCTTCGCATGTGGACAACCAGGTCACATTGTTGTTCATTGTCCTCAGCGTACTTCTCAGATGTCAGGACAGAAAAAGCTAGCTACTTTTGAGCCTATAGTTGGAGATGCAGGCAGGTCTCATCGCATTTTTGCGGCGCTTGATAACCGTCAGGTTGAGCATCAGGCCACCATTGTAGAGAAATCAGGTGTGATAGGTAATATCTCTTGTTCCATGTTATTTGATTCTGGAGCATCAAACTCTTTTATTTCTCCTTTTCTAGTAGAGCGATGCGGGCTTGCTATGGCAAAGCAGGACGATAGGTGGTAGGTAGAGTTAGCTACAGGGTCCAAAGTGGTAGTGGATTCCCTTGTGCTCAAATGTCCTTTAGTTTTAGGAAATTGCTAGACTTCTGTGGATCTTCGTGTTATGTATTTGGGATCTTATGATGTGGTTCTTGGTATGGATTGGCTTGGATCTCACCAAGCACAGATAGATTGTAGAGGTAAGAGAGTGCAGTGGAAGGATGATAGTGGGAACAGTGTGGAGATTGTAGGTATTCAGAGGCCTATCTCTCTTCACATGATTTATGCTATGCAGATGAAGAGGTGTGTGCGTAAGGGTTGCCAGTTGTTTGTTGTTAGAGTGAAGGATGTGGATGGGGAAGTTAGCTTAGAGGATTTATTGCAGCAGCATCCCATTCTTTAGGGGTTTGCAGATGTTTTTCCTCATGATATTCTGGGTATGCCCCCTCGGCGAGATATAGATTTCAAGATTGATTTGGTGCCAGGAGCTGAGCCTATTTCTAAAGCTCCCTATCGGATGACCACGCAGGAGTTGGATGAGTTGAGAGTTTAGTTAGAGGAGTTATTGGCGAAGGGATTTATTCATCCTAGTGTGTCCCCTTGGGGTGCACCTGTGCTATTTGTGAAGAAGGACGGATCTCTTCGATTATGCATTGATTATAGATAGCTTAATAAGGTGACAGTGAAGAATCGATATCCCTTGCCTCAGATAGATGATTTATTTGACCAGATTAAGAATGCCAAAATATTCTCTAAGATTGACCTTAAGTTCAGGTATCACTAGTTGATGATTCAGGAGGCAGACATTCATCGCACAACTTTTCGTACTAGATATGGTCATTATGAGTTCACAGTGGTACCTTTTGGTCTCACGAATGCACCTTCAATTTTCATGAGCTTGATGAATGGTGTATTCAGGTTGTATTTGGACAGATTTGTATTAGTATTTATGGATGATATTCTGATTTATTCAAGATTGGTTGAGAAGCATGAGGATCATGTGAGGTAGGTTTTGTAGTGTCTTAGGGAGAATCAACTATACGCCAATTTGGTAAAGTTTGATTTCTTCCAGACAGAGGTGAGGTATCTTGGTCATGTGATTTCTGGAGAGGGTACTACAGTTGATGCCTCAAAGATTCAGGCGATTGTTGATTGGCCAGCACCCACTAATGTGGGAGAGGTGCGTAGTTTCATGGGTTTAGCAGGATATTATCGTAGATATGTTTAGGATTTCTCCAGGATAGCTTATCCTATCACTTCTCTTCAGAGAAAAGGGAAGAAGTTTGTTTGGTCAGAGCAGTGTGAGAAAGCATTTCAGATCCTTAAGGAGCGTTTGACCAGTGCACCTATTTTAGCAGTACTAGATCCTTTTGGAAATTTTGTGGTGTGCACAGATGCTTCTTTGGAGGGTCTAGGAGAAGTATTGATGCAGGAGGGTTGTGTGATTGCATATGAGTCACATAAACATAAGAATCATGAGCAAAACTATCCCACCCATGATCTTGAGTTAGCGGCAGTGGTTCATGCTTTGGTTAGGTGGAGGCACTTCCTTCTTGGACACAGATTTGAGTTGCACAGTGATCATCATAGTTTCTAGTATATCTTCATGCAGCTAAATTTGAATGCTAGACAGAGGCATTGGATGGAGTTCTTATGTGAGTATGACTTTGAGGTGAGATATATTCAAGGTAAGGAGAATGTGGTAGCAGATGCATTAAGTTGCAGGAGGCATGAGATTTCAGCAATGTCTCTTAGTGTGGATTTGAGGAGCCGTATTCTTAGTGCCCTTTCTTTGGATGTATGGTATTAGTTGATTATCATAGAGGTTGCCATAGGTAGAGCTCTTGAGGGCAGATATGCTGGTTACTCAGTAGAATCAGATGGACTTCTTAGGCATTTGGGACGCATTTATGTTCCACCATCAGATGGTCTTCGAGTTTTGATCATGTCGGAGGCACATCGTGCACCTTACTCAGCACATCCAGGTGTCATGAAGATGCACATAGATTTGAAACATATATATCATTGGTCTGGTATGAGGAGAGATATTGCAGATTTTATGGCATGTTGCCTAGAGTGTCAGCCAGTGAAGGCAGAGCATTAGCATCCCGCGAGATTATTACAGTCACATTTGGCTCCAGGATGGAAATGGGATATTATATCTATGGATTTTATAGTTGGATTGCCCATGTCTTCACGTCATCATGATGCTATTATGGTCATTGTAGATAGATTGAACAAAGTAGTGCACTTTTCTCCAATCAAGTCTTCATATACAGTAGCGATAGTAGCTCGAGTTTTCTTGGAAGGAGTTGTGAGGTTGCATGGTTTTCCTCGGCGGATCATATCTGATCGCAATCCAATGTTCACATCATCATTTTGGATAGCTCTTTAGCATGATTTGGGTACGTAGTTGAACTTTAGTTCAGCTTATCACCTTGAGATAGATGGGCAGACAGAGAGGGTGAACTAGGTATTGGAGGATATGTTGAGGATGTACGTAATGGATCAGCAGTCTCATTGGGAGGACTATCTCTATTTGGTTGAGTTTGCATACATTAATGGTTACCATAGCTCTATAGGTATGTCTCCTTATCAAGCGTTATATGGTAGACCATGTTGCACGCCCTTCAGTTGGGATCGTTTAGAGGATAGAGTGTGTATCAGATCAAAGATGTTGCAGGATATGGAGGATCAGGTGGCTCGCATCAGAGAGCATTTATTGGCCGCTCGGGATAGACAGAAGAAATATGCGGATGCTCATCGAGTGGAAAGGTAGTTCACTATTGGTGACAGGGTATTTCTGAGAGTTCACCCACAAAGGAGTTCGATCTGTTACGAGAAAGGCTCTAAGTTGGGACCTTAGTTTGTTGGACCTTTCGAGATTCTGGAGTGGATTGGTCCTATGGCTTATCACCTTGCCTTGCCGCCTAGCTTGTCCCGCATCCATGATGTCTTTCATGTTTCAGTTTTGAGGTTATACCACCCTGATATTTCACATGTGCTGGATTGGAATGCTTTGTAAGTTGAGGATAGGTAGCTTTCTATGGAGCCCGTGCGCATTCTTTAGCACAGAGAGATGTCACTCAGAGGACGAAGCGTAGAGCACGTAACGGTCCAGTGGGATCCGATTGATGATTCTTCAACTACATGGAAGGATGCAGTGTGAATGAGAGAGATATATCCCTATTTGTTCTCAGGCTTCCAGGAGTAAGCCTAGGCAAACGGGGGGAGGATGTAGTGTCCACCCTTGATTCGACTTATTTTGACTAGAGTTGACTTTTATATTTCGCTTGATAGACTTATATAGACTATATTTTGATGATTTGGATGATGATTACTCATGTGCTTCAGTGACTTATGATTGATGTTAGATACTATTGGACATATGCTATTTTGATGATTTATATGGATGTTGGTACTATCATGATTGATCATGTGATTTGATGATATATGTACTTAATGGATTTTATATGCTCACTATGTGATGGATTAGATTTATCATGGTTTTGATGATGATTATGATTATACTAACACTACTTTATGTTTACATATGATGACATGTTTATGAGATGTGTTTGACTATTATTTGACTGTCTTTGTGATAGAGACGATTCCACATCACTCATTGCGAGCGAGATATGTTGTCACGATTCTTTATCACTTGCTTGTTCTATATATGTATATGTATATGTGGTATTGTCATTTTTTGGTTGCAAGTACCAGACATCGACTCCACCTGGCTTCACAGGTCTGAGCGTGTCTTAGTTCCAATGGCTTATGTGGTTCAGAGATGGCATGAGATTCCCTTCACATACTCTAGGTCTAAGTTGTTCACCATGTTTAGTCAGGGTCTTGGCATAATTTGCCATGTCAGTTAGTAAACTTGGTCCTTTGGTATTGTGAGTCTAGTTTATGCTGGTTTATTTACTTGATGATGTTAGAGTAATTATGTGTAGTTTTCTATTTGGAAATGTTTATTTTAATGTATTTAATTTAAAAGTTTTCAATAATTAATTATTTGATATTTATATTTATTTGATAATTAACATTTATTGATTTTATGATTATTTTAATATTTGATAAGCTTTATTGTTGTTTAATATTTATTTAATATTTGCAATTTAATCTTTAATGGTATTTGACTATTTAATTATTTATTTGACTTTCTATGGTCTAACATTTATTTGACATCTTTTATCTGTTTGGTTCTTTAATTTATTTTATTAGCTTTTGGTTTAATTGATTTTAATTCCCTTTTGGATTAAATTTATTTTCATCTTATATTTATTTAATAGTTTGACTTTTTATTTCTAAGTGGGGTGTATGAGCACAATAAATTAAATAAAGAAAAAAAAACAATCCCATTTAGTTGAATAAGTATATTTTATTTACTTTACCTACCCTTCACTCTCATTGGTTAAATTCAAAATGGGTGAATAAATTATATTATATGGTGGGTTGGTAAAATATACTCCAAAATGAAATATTTTGATTGGCTGAAATTGAGGCTAGGGTTTTTGGATTATTGTTGCTTTTAATTTTCATTCCTGTGAAGTTTTTTGATTGGATTTTTGCTATTCTCTGGAAATTTCTCCAGCAAGTTTTCTTCCTTGGTTTTGGATTGCTGCACTCTTGGTTTTTGGCTAGAGCTTGATTGGATTTTGGTTTGGCTTGTGGGAGCTCTTCTTCAACTACAAACCATCACACAGGTTGCAGGTTGGAGGCTTCCATTGGTTTCTTGTTTTGCTTTCAAATTTTGAAACGTGTATGCTTCGTGTTTGATTTGATTAAAAATAATAATAATAATAATTTGGTTTCTGCATTTTCTTTAATCTTCCTAGATTTGGAATGGGTAGCCATGGGATCTTAGATTCTTTGCTTGGTTTATAGTTTTGGAAATAATGCTTCCTATGCATTGCCCGTGAATGTTCAACATGAGGAATATCTTGCAGATTTTGTATATGTCTAGTGTGAATTATTTTAATGAGATCTCTATTGTATATTAAGGATATTTAAACCTAGTAGATGAGTTCTTATGGAGATTGTAAATCTGGGAAAGAGGAGTCTTTGTGAGCTCCCAATCTAGCCCTGCTTTAGAGGAGACTCACAAGACTTTTTCCCCTTTTTATTTTCACACATCCCCTTATGTATGGATGTTATTGGTTATGTGGAATGTATTTTTAAATGTATTTGAGTGATATATTATTCTTTCTATATTTTAGATTCAAGGTTGTAGTATTTCCTCAGTTTTTGATAGTGCTGGAGATGTTCTTCCTCCAAAAGTTGGCATTATGTTTTCAACTAGAGTTCCTTGGGTGAATTTTATTATTTTATTTTGTTCACATATTCTTATAGTTTATTTTGTGTCGATTCCAACGAGTATAAATATGTCATATTTGGCTGTTTATATTTCGAGCAGTTTTGATTTCGCACTTAAGTAGTTTTCTGCCAAAATTTACTTTTTTTTATATGTGCTAAAATATCAGTCATATGTGCCATTACGTGTATTTTTAAGGTTTTGTCCAGTTTGAAGTCTATTTGAGGTTAGTTGGATTTGGGGTTATACCAAAGGCTTTTTGAGGGCATTTATGATGTTGTTTAAAATTATTTATGATTGGTGATGTCTTCATATGATTTATTTATTTTTGTTTTGTATGCATTTTACTCCATTTGAGTTGTTTGCGCTTCCTCTCTTGTTGATGCACCAAGAGAGAGATTGAGATTCTTGTGATTATGTGCCAGAAAGTGGATAGGCCTTGTTGAGATTATGTGTTTCCCCTTATTGATTTATGGTTATTCTTATTGGATGCACTTATGTCTTGATGAGTTTAATGCCTCTGGGAGTTCATTCTTGTCATATTGTGTAAGTTCTTGCTTGAGAGTCTTTGTGTGGTTATTCTCCTTGGTTTTAGGTGCCAGCTTAGGTTTAGATTGTGTGTTGGGACCTTGTGTCATCTCCTAGCATGAGGGGTTGTTCCTTTGGTTCCACATGGTCGGGAGGTTGGTGCTTTTTAGCCATTGGGATGTTCTTTGGATTCTTCTTGCATGACGTAGATTCTTCTTCATAATGTACTATGGATGTACCTTATAGAAGATTTATGTAATGGATAAGATAAAATGTATGTAATGTAACACTTTTTGTATTTCATAGGTAGAATCTTGTAGTAGAAAGAGCTATGCTCATGATGTATTTAATGTACTTATATTTGTAGATGAATTGTAGTTGGAAATCGGGATTAAGGCCTAGTTGTATTGTACTATTGTAGAGAGGTGATCTTATGAGTCATGGAAATGAATGGATTATAGTTGGAATAGAATGGAATTGCATTATGGATCAGTTGTATTATCTCATGGGATGATTAGAGGCTAGTTAGAATGTTAAATAATTTTGAAAGAGGAATGTTCATGGAGTAATAAATGAATATGTTATAGGATGTTAAATGGATTTAGTAAACATGTATGATTCATATAGATGCATTGGTAGAAAGAAAATTATGCATATCATGGGAAGTAAGTAATGTTGTAGGTTGTATATCTCATGAGTAGATAATTATATTATGATGCAATAATGAAGGTGAAATGTATTTTTCATGTGTGTAGTATGCTATTGTGGAAATGAATTTATTTAATGATGCTAAAGTACCCTAGGGAAAGATTAATGATGTTGTGATATTTCTACTTGTATTAATTCATGAAATGAGTAATGATATATGTTCATATTGGTTAATTGATGAACAAATGTAAATAGATGGAGATGTTATGTGTTGCATTAATTGTTATTAGATGTAAATTAAAAATAAAGTATCTCCATTTGTATATTATTGTTTAGTTTATTTAGGGTATTTTGGTGAGCATTACATGATCCATATCTTACAATACATCATCTGAATATTTGTCCAGGAGTAAACATCAATAATGGTTCATATAAATAACATGGATAGGGAGCCGAAATTCTATTCATCACAGAACAAGGGCATATAATACCGAAAGCATACAAATTAAGCTTTTTGTGTACAAATAATATAGCAGAGTATGAAGCATTAGTTACAGGTATCAAAATGGTTGTAGAATGAAACATTAAACAACTTCAAGTCTTTGGAGACTCTCAGCTTGTCATTAATCAAATGAATGATGACTATCAAACAAAAGATGACAAACTCATGCTTTACAAAAAGATGGTGGATGATATGAAGAAGTACTTTGTAGAAATAACTTTTGAGCAGATCCCCACAAATGACAACAAAGTAGCAGATGCCATTGCTACACTTGTTTCTCTATTATAGACATAGGAAAATCAACAATGTTATGAATTTCTGGTTGAAGAGTTGTTTCATCCCATCTTTAATTGTCCTGATTCCCAAATCATCTGTCAAATTATTGGACATGATTCCTCGTGCTATGGCCAAACTTAAACATACATGAAAGATAATATCCTACCTCCAGATTTATCGAAAAACCAAAAGAGAAGCTTTATTCGTCAATCCTCATTATACTCTCGTCACAGATACCCTATTTAAATGAGGTCTGGATGGTACTCTCTTACGATGTCTCGAACAAGAAGAATCTGAGAAGGCTTTACATGAAGTCCATAATGGCATTTGTGGCACTCATTGAAGTGGTCTTACCCTTTTGAAAAAACTCATATGCTTGGGCTACTATTGGCTAGCTATGGAACGAGATTCTTTTAAAATAGCAAGAACATGCAAACAATCTTAGATCTATGGGAACTTGATTCATGCACCAGCACAAGAACTACATGCTTTAGCAACATCTTGGCCTTTTTGTCAATGGGGTCTGGATCTAGTAGGAAAGATAAATCCTTCTTCATCAAATGGACACAAATTCATTCTTGTAGCTACTGAATATTTCACAAAATGGATTGAAGAGGTACATCTCATAAATATCATAGGAAAACAAATTGTTGCATTTGTCTTGAATTATATCATCTGTCGCTATGGAATACCAATGACCATTATCACTGATAATGGGTGAGCAATCAAGAATCAAGATGTACAAGAGCTATGTGAGAAGTTCAAAATCCAACACAGATTCTCCACACCATATTATCCACAGAGAAATGGGCAAGTAGAAGCATCTAACAAAACTATTCTAAAAATCCTTAAAAAGATAGTGAACGATGTCAGGAAAGATTGGCATATTCAACTGAACCCTACTCTATGGGCCTACCACACTAGTATCTACACACCGACATGTGCCACACCTTTCTCTCTTGTATATGAATCAGAAGTCATATTGCCAATCGAAGTAGAGATACCTTCTCTACATGTATCACTAAAAGATCTCATCCCAGATGAAGAACAAAGAGTATCTAGACTACAAGAGCTAGAACTGATCCATGAATGTAGACACAATGCCTTTGATCATCTAAAGGTATATCAACAAAGAATCTGGTAGACCTATAATCACAAGGTAAAAGCATGAATCTTTCAAGTGGGAGAACTAGTGCTAAAGGAAAATCCACACAACCAGGCAGATCGAGAAAAGAAAGGAAAATTTGAACCAAACTGGTTAGGTCCATTTGTGGTCACAACAGTATTTGGATCAAGAGCATATCGACTATCAACACAGGAGGAAGATCAGCTCGAGGAACCTATCAATAGCATGCATCTGAAAAAGTTTTATATCTAAAAAATCAGAAAAAATAAAAAACAGTGAAAAATCAGAAAAAATAAGAAAAAGTGGAAAATCAGAAAAAATCAAAAACACTGAAAAAGCAGAAAAATAAAAAAAGGCAAAAAATTAGAAAAATTAAAAAAAAACTGAAAAAGAAAAAAAATAGAAAAAAATCAAATAAAAACCTGGCAAACAAGCGCTATCTGTCAGCTAGCTCTTCCATCTATTAGTTCATGCATTTTTCCAGTTGCATTCATTCTTCCATCAGTGCTATCCATGACCATCATAAGCATTTATGCTTACGCAAGCATCCCAGGTGACTTCTTACCATGGTTTGGATCATTGGATATATCATTACGACTTTGTTTCTAGGCTTGGGGGAAAATCCTACACCTAGCTGGGGGCAAAACTCTGGATCATTTTGAGCTTAACCAAATAGTTAGAACCAACAGTTAGACAACTCTTATCAAGCGAAAATTGAGACACATCCAACATTGAATACGAGATCAAACTATCAACTATCAAGCTATCACGAAGTCAATCAAAGCATATCACACACTTTTCTGTGGAATAATATCTTTTTGGATAATGATTTTAACATAATTGTTCAACATTTCTATATTGATTTTTGCTATCATGATTTCTGAGTGCCTCCAGGATGTCATTGACCAGAGGAACAAGGAAGAAACATGATATTTTTCTTGTCTGTTTTCTGAAAATTAATCATTAATATGTGCAAATTTATCTTGAAATATGATCATCGAAGTATCATTGAAGACATTTCCAATTTGCGTATTGAAATGATTAATATTGCTTGTTTTATACAAGAAACACTGAGGTCATCTCGGTTCAATTATACCTCGATGCTTGTGTTAACTTGCTATATAAAAATCCAGGAAAGAAATGCTCAGGTCATCATGGTTTAATTATACCATCAATGTTTGCACTCACTTCCCATATTTCAAAAATCTCAATTATGACAAAATCGCAAAATAATCCAGTGACTGGTTCGGTCGTAGGTTTTCATTTGCATTTTATCTTGCATTTCATTCTTGCATGGGTTCCTAAGGGCTCCTTTTATCCAAGGTTAAATCTATCATAGGAATCATCAAAGTATCATCACAAGTGTATATGCAATCAGAATGATGACTCATCTCTCTCATGATATTATCGACCCAGCAAAAATCTTATGCTATCTCTCTCAAAAGAATCAAGAATCAGCATATCCAAACATTCCAGCAACTTGATATCAACAAACTGTCAGTTCTTTATCTAATCAACCTAATCAAATCAAATCAATCAATCAAACCTAATCACTCTATCATGTCTTCTATAGGATGTATCCTTCCTGAAACTAGATGTTCTGATTTTGATTCATGTCTTATACAGGATGTATCCTTCCTGAAACTAGACATTCTGATCATGTCTTATATAGGATGTATCCTTTCAGAAACTAGACGCTTTGATCATCATTGTCTTATACAGGATGAACCCTTCCTGAAACCAGACTGAATCTTGATCTTATCAATTTAATCAATCAAGATTTTTCAATCTTATCAATCTAAGCAATCAAGTTAATCAAAGAACTTACATTTTCATCCAACACCATTACAGAAATCAAATCAAATCTATCGGGATATCAATCTCGCAAAAACTCCAAAGATCAATTATCTCAATTGATCTCTTGAGGGGGCATCATCATACTAGAATTTAGCAATCAAGAGTTGGGGCATCCTATCAAATCAATATTACCATCAAAATGAGATTATTCTTTGAATCAATGCGTCATCACACCTTGCTTCAAAGAGGGGCAAAATATATACACCTAAAAATGGTCTGAAGATAATTAATTGAATAAGAAATTATTCAATTAATCTCCCTTCCCAATTTAATTGAATTCACTAAGCAATTTTATTAAATTTTCCCTTTCATCTACTTATTAATAAATCTAAAGATTTATTTAATAGGTTCATTTCACCCCTTTAATTAATTAGTTCAAATTAATTAATCCCCCCATCCAAAATCATTTCTTCTAATCCTAATTAATTAAAACAAATCAATTATGAGTTGTTGAGATTAATTAGCCTTTTCCTATTATTTGAATTTTTAAATTCAAATTCTCCTAACTTCTACCACTCCTAAACCTAACCATTCCTAAACCTAACCCATTCTACCTACCACCATGTCCCCTTTCATCCAACATCTTCTAGAACCTTTGTGACACTTGTCACTAAGTGTTCCCTTTCATCCTACTCCTTCTAGAACCCTTTTGACACTTGTCACCATAGAGATGATAGATGTTCCCTCTAATCCAACCCCCTTTGCCAACCTCCTACAATTTAACCATTGGTATCTTTAGATCAATCTTGACCATTGATTCCTACCACATCACCCCTAGCCTTGGAAAATCCTATAAATAGATCTCATTTTGAGCAATATGGATCCTAGTTTCATATCCTGATTGCATGCCATCTCATTTTCACCTTATGCATTATTATTATAGGCATTTAGCTTCTTGTTTATCATTCCCTAGCAATGTTATCATGCTCAATTTTAGCTTAATTGCATCTTCATTCTATCTTATTTTCTAGATCAATCATGAAATCATATAGCTTAATCATGCTATTCTTGCTAGATCATGCATTTTCATCCATCAAATCCTCCAACTAAGTGTAGTCAAGTCATTGGAGTATGCATAATCAGATCTTAGAGAATTTTTCATATTCGCATTTACTAGGAGGCAATAAGTCAATTAGCTATGGTTTTGTCTTTCATTGCTTCAATTTACTAACCATTGCTTGTAATAATTTATTGAGTACATTGTGGTTGCAGGTACAGGTACACTTCAGAGAGCACAACACAAACCACGTGGAGGGAGACCTCCTCCATAGATCAATCTGCTGTCCAACCCAGCATCAAAAGTCGATCTTGCAATGCAAGCAATTCCTCTCCACAAGTATATTGTTACTAACAATGTAATATACTATATACAATAGCATATAAATGAACTTGAATAGAAATTAGATAAAATAAAATACAATAAAATAATATTTATTTTTTAATATTAATAACAATTAATAGACTTATTCTAATGGTTGACTAAATTATTTTATCTTTGAATTGATATTTGACATGTCAAGGTTGAGAAATTGTAAAGAGATGTCATGTTTTAGTCATATTTGAACTAAAAAACAATGATAATTGTAACAATTTGTGTGCTAGATTGGTTGAAGTATATCATTTGGAACTCAAAAATGCATTTACTTAAAACAAAATTTGATAACCGTGTTGATCATTGCGATACTAATCTGGTTGCCTTTATTCTATGCTAGTTATATCATTCCAACATTCCTTTTGTATGGGTTACACACTCTCAACAATAAATTTGTGTTTTTATTCTAATGCCACTATTTTGTTTGGGTCAAATCATTTCAACATTATTTCTTTGGTCTTTATTTTGTGTCCTCTCTTGTATTGAGGTTATATCAATTAATTTATTGATGCAAGTGATATGGTTTCATATTAATCAGATTATCAAGTGAAGGAGTTATGGTCTCATGAGAGCTCTTAATGTACATATATTCTCATTGTGTATAATTTCTACAACTATATGTGTGAGGATAATGCTTCAATCTTTATACATAAGCTTGGGAGATAATTTGCATTTTTAGAAGAGAACATCTTAACATTTTGATAGATTATGAGAAAATAGAATAGGATTAAATTTATATCAAGTAAATATATAATCCATGTGTTAAACATTCATTACCACTCATGTGGTTACGATAGCCGCTATCCACAAATACCAAACCTTAGGGATTCCTTATTCACCAATATTGCACAAGATGAAGGCTATGGATTGATTACTTTTAGCCACATTTGCATTTTGCTTGGACTGATTATTGTGCTTTTCCTAGCACTCACTAGCATAATGACCAAGCTTATGACAATAATAGCACAGAACATTCCTCTTGACATGCCTCTAATTTGAACTACTATTCTTCTTGCCTTGTCTAGAGCTAGTCTAAGAGTTATTATCTCTCTCATGGCTTTGAGATTGTCTTGAGCTATCTCCTCCATCACTTCCTTTCTTAGAGTTACCACGACCTCCACCACTTGATCAGTTGATAACATTTTTTCACTTCTTCTACCTCTTGTATTGACCTAGGCTTTGAATTCTTTCTCTTGGGAAGATATAGCATATCGATTTAGGTATTTCTCATGGGTTTAGATAGAATCCATAAATTCATCCATTATCAAAGTAGAGGGGTCCTTGGCCTCTTCAATGGCAATGACGATTGCATCAATCTTAGAGGACAACCTGTAGAGGATTTTCTCTATAATTTTTTATTCCTCCATGGTTTCTCCATTTGTCCTCAACTAGTTCAATAAACTAGAGACTCTTGTGTGAAATTCTGAAATAGACTCACTATCCTTCATTTAAAGAGTCTCAAAATATCTTCAAAGCATTTAGATCTTCACCAATATAACTTTTATAGTCCATTTGTAGCCTTTTTGGAGGTTTTCCCAAGATTCTTTGGCATAGTTAGCTACTACTATTCTAGGAAAAGTGGCCTCTATTAAGGTTGGTTCATTCAAACTTAAGGCCTTTGCATCTTTCCTCCTTGTCTCTCTCAACTAGGTCTTCTAGATGTTTGTGAATGATGCAAACTAATTTGGGTTAGTTGTATCAAAAACACATTGATTAGGAGCTCCCACAAATCATTTGCAACCAGCATGGTTTTAATTTTATTTGCCCAAACATCACAACTTTGTCCATTAAAAGACAATGGTTGTTGTCAAATCTTTCAATCATTTCCATCCACGTGTCCTACAATAAAACTCAATAACAAGAAAAAAAAGTGCCCAAACTCATAAGGATTTAGGGCCAAACGGCTGTGATACCAATTTGAAAATATGAAATTCCCCAAATGAACAAGCACATAGAGACTGCAGCTCTAGAAATACAAATTTAGAATAAAATTTAAACAAAAACTAGAGACATAGAATCATTTTCATGTTTCATTAAAATCTAAAATTGAAACTTAAAAAAATTACAAACTCAGAAAATAAATTTACTTCTTATAGGTACTGAATACAATCTAACTTGCAACATTGTGATACACTTAGAGAACAAAAGAACATTCCTCTCTATTGCTACACAAACTTCTTTAACTTGCTGATATTAAGAAGCATTGTTTCCTTTTGTCTTTTTTTTATCCTCAACAATTTTCCACACATTTTCAAAATTTGAAATCACCTACAAAATAATTTCTACTAGTTGTCGACGCTGCAATCTCAGGAGCAAATGGGAGTTTTTGATCCCAATGACATCTGCTATAGGTATGTGAGGCACGACTGTTTAGTGAATTTACTGTGGACTACTCTTCTGATAGGTATGTGAGGCACGAACGCTTAGGAGAAATAAGTCTTTCCAACATAAACAATGAGGGCAACACCAACATAAGCGACGGTGCTTAATTTGTTCATACTAGGGGAACACCTCTTCAACAAGTTTAATGATTTTCTCTTGCGTGGTCACCCAATGCCTCACCATTGCCAATGACTACAAACCTTTCCAACTTAGCCGACTTTGATATGATCTATCTCTACGTGGAGGCACTCGACATCCTTGGGCAAACTGGTTAGGTGCTTAATCTCTTTCACAATTCTTTCCAATTGACTTCTTATAACCTCTTTCACCTCTCTCATTCTTGGACTAATGATTTTCTCTTGCGTGCTCACCCAATGCCTCACCATTGCACTAGCTAGGTACTTTATCTCTTCAAAATAGCACTGTTTTATAAGTGAAGATCAGCCATGGATCTCTCTTTTTACATATTCTCTAATTTCTCGAATTTCTTGCTTTATGGCATCCCTACTATTGACAATTTCCCCTTCTTTTCTTTTGTAGTCTCTCTTTTCGGTTTAAGTAATCTCTCTTTTCTAGAATTCGTAGAGATATAATCCAAGCATATTTGCAATATTAGTTGTATAGTTTCAGTCTTGAATTTCTCTATTTGGGTGGTTTAAGAATAGCCTGAAAAGAGGTTATTTTATGTAACTAGATTTCTTCGAGTAAATTTGGGTTTCCTTGCCTTGAAAAGGATCGTGCAAGTACATTATTATTCACATATCAAGGTTTATTTATATTAGAAATTTTAATTCAAAGTTAGAAGTGATAAATAATTATTTAATTTTTGTCATTTAAAATTTATCTTTCATTAATAAGCTTGGTGATGTTTAAGAATTGTTAGTTAGAAATGAAATATGTTACTCTCATTTACACACATAATGATATTTAATTATGGTGAGTGGTTCTAATTTAACTGTTACAATTATAACTATTTTATTATAGTTTTGAAAATATTTTGACTGATGTACAAGATTTTAGTTTAAATTGTGTATGTTTATCTACTTGACAATTCAAAAAAGAATTATGTGAAACTCTATATTATTATTTATTTATTTATTAATGTATATGATGATTTTATTCATATTATTAAAATTGATAATTATATGTATTTTAGGTCAATAATTTGAATCAATTTTTATGACCTTCTCCATATAACCATAATAGAATCATAATAATTCTTGTAAACATTGATTAAATTCTCATGTAAATGCAATAAGAGGGTGTAGATTGAAAAGTAAGTTATAAAGTAATAGTAAAAGTTAAAATACTATTTACATGGTCTCAAAAAGATAGTGAAATTATCATAGTATATGAAAAAAGTTTAAGTAATGTCTTAGACCTCCCAAGCTCTGTTATATTGTATATCTCTTTGTAAGGTTAAAAGTAAGTTATTTTTTATTGTATATATACAATTCTTTTTCTCCAAAAATATCAAGGAAATAATATTGAATTATTATTTTTAATTCAAAATTTTTATGATTGTGAATTAGTGATCGAATATTTATTGTAACCAAAAATCAAATTATTATTAGATAATGTGTCACAACCCTCCTTTATCACTTTTTAATTTGATACAAGTCTATTATATTTTTGGTTGAGCTATTAAAAATGATTGAATAAATATTATAAAAGAATAAAAATTGACACACACACACACACTTGGAGAATATAATTCAAAAGGCATTATTTTTATTTTTATTTTTATTTTCCCACTCTCAATTATGGCACATGTTGTAGGAGGAATTAGAAGCTTCTAGAGGAATCTTCAATGCATTGCATGTAACTCCCCTACAAGATTTTTAATCAATTTGCATGAGTCCGATATTGGAAAAGAATCCCATTCTTAATTAAATCCTCTAGATAGCGGAATTAAGGGATTTTCCCTATATATTGTATGCAAGTTCTCAAAAAAGGGAATTGATTATGTTTTGAAGAAACTTTCCAAGTTTCCTTGTTGGTAGTAGGATTTCTTTGGTAGCCTCATTTTCATTGTAGGAATGTTAAGTTGTTCTTGAATATTTTTCTCAAGTTGCAAGGAAAGATCTAAAAGGGATAGCTAGAAGATTGGAGAGGATTCAACTTTGAGCTTCGATAAGCCAGGTTCTCTTCTTTTGTCATCTGTCATTTACATATGAGAAATTTGTGTTATCAAAATATACAACTTCTAAATTATTAGATTCTAAATCTTTTCTTCTTATTTAGGGATAAATATTGATAAAAGTATTTTTCATATAATGAATGTAAAAGATAGATTTATCATTTATTTAATATTTCTTTAGAAAATATATATTAGATCTTGCTTTTCTTTTCAAAAAATATTTAGATCTATGCAAAAATCATATTTCCCTTATTTAAAATTCTTTTTCTGAGATTAAAAATTTTATCTGGGTGATTAAATGATAACCATTTCTGTATGAATCTTGTCCTTGTTATTCTTCTCTTAAATTCATTACTGGATTGGAAATCTGAATGTAAATCTCATTTTTTTAATTAAATCTTACTTCCCTGTGAATAATCTTACCTCTGTGCGAATACAAGTTTGATCTTCTGCATGTAAAGTTATTTAAATATTTTTTCTTTTTTCCTGTGAGTAAAAATCCATTTCTCTCTCTAAATGAAGATTTGATCATAAATCTTAATTCATTATGAGCAGTCTTGCTTCTCTGTGAACAGAAAACGTCTGATAATAAAATATAAATCTCATTGTATTCATTATTCTATTTGAAAAATGAAGTATAAACCTCTCCGTGAATATTAGTTCTGTACATTGCTGAAACAATTTAGTTCTCTGTGTTATTTCATCCCTGTGAATAAATTCTTATTCTAATTTGTTTTACATTAACATCTCTATTACACATATATCTTTTCATATATTTCTCTCTGTGCTTAAATAAATTGAAATGAAAACTATATATATATATATATATATTAACATTGAAATTTATGCAAAATAATTTACATGCGAACTAGTGCAAAAAAATCCATAGTTTAAAACTTCACATTGAAAAATGGGCTGGCACAGAGGGGTGCGCGGAGTTATTTCTACTGCCGAAAAGGGTACCCCACTACCCTACGATTACGACAGTGCCGCAGGGGAGTGGTACCGTCCACTAACCTGCGGTCACTGTTACGACAGTGGCTGCAGGGTACTGGAGGGGACCACAGGGTCCCCTCATCACTGCGGGCCTGCTTTCGTAGACCCGCAGTGGTGATGGGACCCGTGGGCCCCACTCCCACTTGCCTTTCCTTTCTTTTTTAAAAAAAAAATGCCACTATAAATTTAATTCATGGCGATTTGGAATTTGTTAATTTTTTTAAAAGTCCAAATTATAGTTTAATAAAAATTAACTTAGGTAATTTCAAATTTTATCATCCTTAGTAAAATTTGTAATAATTAATTTATTTTTAGCAATTTTCTAATTGTAAATTAAATTGTATTAAATTTTATAATATCCTTAGTAAAAATTTATAATAATTATTTTTATTTTTTTGCAGTTTTCTAATTATAAATTAAATTTAATTAAATTTTATAATTGGAATTTTATAAAAACTACTTAAGATTCATTGGGTTACTTAGTTGGCATTTTGGACTCATAAAAAGCAATTAATTCATATTAATATGATTTGAACCAAATGCTTAAGCTACTTGCTATTTTTGGGACTAGTGACTTTATAAGTGATTATTCTCATGGTAGAAATCAACACATTGCTTAACCTTGCATGTAACTTACACTATCCTTGCTTCATGCGAAGTACTTATACATTACTTGCATTTTTTATGACAAAGTTGCATTTTCTTCATCTTCATGCAAGTTACACGTTTAATTATTAATATACAAGTGTCATAATCGTCATTATTATGCAAGTTATATTTCAAGTTTTGAATATTAGATAATTTAGTTATGGTTTTAATCCATGAGGTTCATCAACAAGTTGTTTCAATTAATTAAACTTTGCAATGTTCTATTGTGTATGTTCAATTCATAATTATTTTCAAGCATGATGTTTTCATAGCTTCTTAGTTAGAAAACTAAATAAAGGAAGTTGGAAAAACAAAACCTAGCAGCGTTCGGTGTATAGAGTGCCTTTGGGTCACGCTTACGCATAATGCCATCATGTTGAACTACTACACTTAACACCTAATAAAGTTGCATCAATGACGTCTGTGGCATCGTGCATATAAATCATCGGTGAGTAATAAGGGACACTTGGAAGTTAAAATCCAAGGGGTGGGTAATCCCCCTTGGATCGATAATCTAATAAGATAATCCTTAAATGATTTTTACATCAATTGAGTTAAACCATAGTAAACCCCCTTTAGAGTTGATTAAGTGAAATGGTTTTATGAAATTGATTTAATCTTAAAGAGTTGTTGTCGACTGACAGTTGGGTCAAGGGTGACACTTATGATAAGTATTATAATCTAGTTGTTTTAGGCCACAAGCAATAGGCCATCTTGAGCCCTTTGCTTAAGTGCTACCATCATGGGTAGAAACCACAGAGAAACTATCTGGGACATTGACCCTAGAAAGGGTTACATACCCACTAATAATTTTACATCAAACCATAGATTAGAAAATTGAACTACATACTTTACGCCTTGATCCCGTGCCAAAACGGGTATGTAGGGAGTCTAGGGACGGAGTTGTCCGTAGTACTCAAGCGTTCGTGGGTGGGGTCTAGGCTTGGTAAGAGGAAGGATTGAGTAGAATCCTAATTTGAAAGATAAATATAATAAAAAGGAAAAAGTAATTCAATGCATACATGGAAGGAATCCCGTATGGATTCGCTTGATTTCCCGAGGCTTTAAGCGAAATTCCAAGGAGAAACTCATGCTTGTATTATGTTATTTTGATTACTCCTAAGGATGGTGACCTTGGTGCAGTCCTATTAGAGGAGTGTAATACTTAGTGAGTGACTCAGGACCCCAATGGTCCCGATGAGTCTAAGTATCTGGCCAAAGCAACTCCTATCCCAATTGGATAGATGCCTACCCCGTATGGGTAGATGCCAATCCTGTATTGGATACATGAAACCTCCCGCTCCACATGGACAGATGCCTAACCCATATGGTTAGATGCTCATCCCGGATGGATGAATTCCTAATCCTAATGGATGGATGCCCAGATTATGTGATTGAATCAAACACAAATGATTAATGTAAACAAAAAAAAAAGTGGTCAAATTTTGTTGGGTTAAGTAAAGTGGGTTATTACATGTGGTATCAGAGAAAAGGTTCAAATCTAGGCCTTGTGCTCACTTGAATTTACACAACTAAGGGAATGTTTTGCAATTGTAGAAATTAAATTTTAAAATCTTAAATCAAGAAATAACTACATAATTTAACTTTCAGGTAAAACCCTAGAATGGCTAGAGGGAGAGGAAGAGGAAGACGAGGAGGAAGGGGTAATGGAAGACATACTACCACTAGGAGATAAAAGGTAGCTAACCATGAAGAAAACCATGAGGAAAACCATGAGGAAGACCATGAAGGGGATCAACATAACCCAGGAAATAACGAAGATGGGGTCAAGGCTATAATCAACCTTCTAACTGAACAAAGCGATAAAATCAACTTCTTGGAACAATCAATGTAGGACCTTAGGGCAAGGCAGAATGAAATTGAAAATTGAAGTGGTACTGAAAATGGAAACCTTTTTAGCAATCAAGGGAATATGATGGGCAATAGAAAAGAAAATAACATAATGGAACTCTCTAAGGACTTAAAGAAAATCACCCCTCCCAAGTTCGATGGGAGGCAAATTGGTGAAGGAGCTAAGAATTGGTTAAATGAAATGGAAAAGTATTTTGAACTAAGAGATTTTAGCAAAACAACCAAGGCCTTATGGGGTTCCTATCAACTCATAGGGGAGGCAGCTAGTTGGTGGACCAACACCAAGGAGCAAAATGGGTATAATAGGGATATGATCACATGGGATCAATTTGTTCACCACTTCCAAAAAAGGTGGCTCCCTCAATTGTTCTTTGATGAGAAGGTGACAAAATTCCATAATCTACGCCAAGGGCCCCTATCAACCCAACAATACTAGGATAAGTTTGCCAAATTGCTTAAGTATGTACCTATGTACCGAAAAGATGAAGAAGGCCAAGTGAGAAAGTTCATTTTGGGACTAAATACCAACATAGGGGAAGAGGTTGACATGCATGGACCTAGAAACATGAACAGAGTACTTGAAAAGTCCCTAAGGTAGGAGAGAAAGATTCAAACACTAGCAGGGCATAACTATAATGGGAACCACTCTTTTAAAAGGAAGCAGGAATTCAAGGGGAACACTAACTTCAACAAAGGTCAAAGGAATAATTCTTCCGAAAGAAGGCCACCCCCTAATCAATATCAGAGGAATGGAAATGATAATAATAATAGGGGCAATAATAGCAGAGGCAACTATAATAGGAATAAGTAGCAGAACATGATAACTTATCCACCTAGGGCCAATGAAACAAGGAATGATCCCCCTAGGAATCAGGGCAAGAGGGGTCCTCTAGGTGGATACTTTATGTGTGGGGGAAACCATTTTTCTAGAGAATGTCCCAGGATGCAAGGTCAGATTAGGGCCAATCAACCACAACAAGGGCCCCAACAAAGGATTCATGTAGCAGTTAGGAAACAAAGAGCAAGATTCCAGAATGTCCCCATGGAAACTACAGGTACACTATTTGAACAACCAATTTCAATTCTAATTAACATTGGGTCATCTGAATGTTTCATCTCGCCTGAATAAGTAAGAAAATATGCATTAAAAGTTAATCAAATGGAGTCATCATGGACGGTTCAATGTGTGGATAAGGCAACTAGGGAAGTAACTAAGTGTTTGCCGAGGGCAAAGGTACAATTTCCTGAGTTTGAAACAAGGGTAGATCTCTATGTGGCACCCCTAGGATTATATGTTGTAATTATTGGAATGAGCTAGTTAACAGATCATCAAGATAATGTAGATAGCTATAACAAAGTTGTTGAATTCTTGGATGATGGGGGGAAAAGGGTCAAAATCGAAGGAAAGTTTAATCCCATTAATATAGAAACCATATCAGCCATGCAATTAAAGAAGGAAAGAAGAAGAGGAGGCCTAATCTATATGGTTGAAATGGATGAAGGAAAAGAGGAAAATACCCCAACCTTTGAAAATACCCCTTTCTTAAAAGAATTCAAGGATGTATTTCCAGAAGAATTACTCGGCTTACCCCCTAAAAGGAAGTTTGACTTTTCTATCGATGTACTACTAGGAGCTGAACCTATATCAAGGGAACCTTACTAAATGAACACAATTGAATTACAAGAGCTCAAAATGCAACTAGAGGAACTCTTAGCTAAGGGATTAATAAGGCCAAGCGTATCACCATGGGGAGCAGCAGTCTTATTCGTTAAAAAGAAGGATGGAACCTTAAGGCTATGCATCGACTATATGATGTTGAACAAGGTCACAATAAAGAATAGGTATCCCTTACCTCGAATATAAGATCTTTTTGATCAAATGAAAGGAGCAACAGTTTTCTAAAAAATAGACCTTCGATTAGGATATCATCAACTCAGAATTAAAGAGGAGGACATTCCAAAGACAGCTTTCAGGACTAGATATGGGCATTATGAATTCACAGTAGTTCCTTTTGGTGTAACCAATGCCCCAACTGCATTTATGAACCTAATGAATAGTGTACTCCATGACTACATGGACAAATTTGTTTTGGTATTTCTGGATGACATATTGATTTACTCTAGGAATGAGGAGGAACATTTAGTACACCTACAAATTGTTTTGCAAAGGTTGAGGGAACATAAGTTATATGGGAAACTATCAAAATGTGCCTTCTTCGAGGAAAAGATTCACTACCCTGGGCATATAATATCAAAGGAAGGAATAGCAGTTGATCCAGATTAGATAAAGGCAATAGTAGAATGGTTGATCCCTAAAAATGTTTTAGAGGTAAGAAGCTTTATGGGGCTAGTAGGGTACTATAGGAGGTTTGTGGAAGGATTCTCTAAGATAGCGAACCCCATCACCTCATTACAGAGGAAGGGTAAAAGGTTTGTGTGAACAGAACAAAGTGATAAGGCATTCCAAATTTTGAAGGGAAAACTAACTTTAGCACCCATTCTAAAAGTACCAGATCTGAATGGACACTTCACAGTCATAACTGACGCTTCTATCGAAGGTTTGGGAGGAGTACTTGTCCAAGATGAAAGGGTAGTAGCTTACAAATCCAGGAAGCTAAAGACTCATGAAGTTAATTATGCACCCCATGACTTAGAGCTAGCAGCGATTGTGCATGCCCTACAGAAATGGAGACACTTCTTACTAGGGAAGCCCTTTGAGTTAAAATCAGATAACCAAGGACTAAAGTACATCTTTACCCAACCCCACTTAAATGCTAGACAAAGAAGGTGGTTAGAATTTCTAAGTGAATATGATTTTGAAATTGAATATATTAAGGGGAAGGAAAATAGGGTGGCAGATGCTTTAAGTAGGAGGAGACACTTGATGACTGTAGCAACATTCAAAACTTCTTTCAAAAGGGAAGTAATGGACAAGCAGGGAAATGACCCATGGTATGAGCAAGTCAAACTGACTTTAGAACATGACCCAACCAATCCTAAGGTTGAAGGGTATACATTATATGAAGATGGGTTGCTCAGATACAATAATAGAATCTATATTCCTAATTCAGGAGATTTAAGGGAAGTAGTCTTGTCAGAGGCTCATAATGCCCATTATTCAGGGCACCCGGGAGTTAACAAACTTTATGCAAACCTAAAGAAGTTATACTTTTGACAAGGGATGAAGAATGACATAGTCAAGTATGTGGCTCAATGTTTGGAGTGTCAAAGAGTAAAGGCAGAACATAGACATCCAGCTGGATTATTACAGTTACACAATGTACCTCAACACAAGTGGTAAGTTATTAGTATGGATTTTGTGCAAGGGTTGCCCATGTCACCCTCTAGGCATGATACCATAATGGTGGTAATTGACAAACTCACTAAGGTGGCACACTTTATATCAGGGAATCTTACAGATGATGCACCTACTTCGGCTAGGCGCTTTGTTAAGGAAATATTTAGGTTGCATGGAATACTAGAGAAAATCATATCAGATAGAGATGCTAGATTCACTTCAAGGTTTTGGACAACTCTTCAATCAGCTCTGGGAACTCAGCTAAATTTTAGCACTGCATACCATCCTTAAACTGATGGTCAAACAGAAAGGACAAATCAGATTTTGGAAGACCCGCTTCGTATGTAATGCATGGACCAACAAAAGAAATGGGAAGATTACCTACCTTTGGTAGAGTTTTCTTACAATAATGTATATCAAACATCTTTGGGAATGGCACCTTTCTAAGCATTGTATGGTAGGCCATGTCGAACACCTTTGAGTTGGGATAGCCTTGAAGATAGAGTAATCGTTGGACCAGATATGTTGAAGGAAATGGAAAGGAAAACTAAGGAAATTAGGCAAAGATTGAAGGAAGCCTTAGATAGGAAGAAAAGTTATGCAAACAAGAACAGGACTCCAAGGGAGTTTGAGGTGGGAGAGAAAGTCTTCCTAACGGTTGGGCCACACAAGAGTTCCATAAGGTTTGGGAAAAAGACTAAGCTCGCACCTAGTTATGTTGGGCCTTTTGAAATATTGGAAAGGATTAATCCAGTTGCATACCGGATGGCCTTACCTTCCCAGTTGAGCCAAATCCATGATGTCTTCCATGTATCTCTTCTTAAAAGTATGTACCTGATGAGAAACATATTTTGAATTGGGATGCTTTGCAGGTCTAGGAAATGGGAGGAATAATGATAAAGCCATTAAAAATCTTGGAGAGGTGCCAGTGCCAATTGCGCAATAGAGAGGTCAATCAATGCAAAGTACAATGGAATCAGGATGATGAAAAGAATGCCACATGGGAAGATACTAGGGAAATGCAACAGTTGTTTCCTTTTTTGTTTTAAACTAATCATGAACTATAGACTCTTCTGGATACATTCAATAAGTGCATTGGGACGATGCACAAATTAAGGGCGGGAGGAAGTCACAACCCTCCTTTATCACTTTTTAATTTGATACAATTCTATTATATTTTTGGTTGAGCTATTAAAAATGATTGAATAAATATTATGAAAGAATAAAAATTGACACACACACACACACTCTTGGAGAATATAATTCAAAAGGCATTATTTTTATTTTTATTTTCCCACTCTCAATTATGGCACATGTTGTAGGAGGAATTAGAAGCTTCTAGAGGAATCTTCAATGCCTTGCATGTAACTCCCCCACTAGATTTTTAATCAATTTGCATGAGTCCAATATTGGAAAAGAATCCCATTCTTAATTAAATCCTCTAGATAGTGGAATTAAGGGATTATCCCTATATATTGTATTCAAGTTCTCAAAAAAGGGAGTTGATTATGTTTTGAATAAATTTTCCAAGTTTCCTTGTTGTTGGTAGTAGGATCTCTTTGGTAGTCTCATTTTCATTGTAGGAATGCTAAGTTGTTCTTGAATATTTCTCTCAAGTTGCAAGGAAGGATCTAAAAGGGATAGCTAGAAGATTGGAGAGGATTCAACTTTGAGCTTCGATAAGCTAGGTTCTCTTCTTTTGTCATCTCTCATTTACATATGAGAAATTTGTGTTATCAAAATATACAACTCCTAAATTATTAGATTGTAAATCTTTTCTTCTTATTTAGGGATAAATATTGATAAAAGTATTTTTCATATAATGAATGTAAAAGATAGCTTTATCATTTATTTAATTTTTCTTTAGAAAATATATATCAAATCTTGCTTTGCTTTTCCAAAAATTTTTAGATCTGTGCAAAAATCATATTTCCCTTATTTAAAATTCTTTTTCTGAGATTAAAAATCTTCTCTAGGTGATTAAATGATAACCATTTGTGTATGAATCTTGTCCTTATTATTATTCTCTTAAATTCATTATTGGATTGGAAATTTGAAGGTAAATCTCATTTCTTTAATTAAATCTTACTTCCCTGTGAATAATCTTACCTCTGTGCGAATACAAGTTTGATCTTCTGCATATTAAGTTATTTAAATATTTTTTCTTTTTAACTGTGAGTAAAAATCCATTTCTCTCTCTCTAAATGAGGATTTGATCATAAATCTTAATTCCTTATGAGCAGTCTCGCTTCTCTGTGGATAGAAAACATCTGATAATAAAATATAAATCTCATTGTATTCATTATTCTCTGTGAAAAATGTCGTATAAACCTCTCTGTGAATATTAGTTCTGTACATTGCTAAAACAATTTAGTTCTCTATGTTATTTCATCCCTATGAATAAATTCTTATTCTCATTTGTTTTACATTAACATCTCTATTACACATATATCCGTTCATATATTTCTCTCTATGCTTAAATAAATTGAAATGAAAACTATATATACATATATATATATATATACATATATATATATATATATATATATATATATATATATATTTATATTAACATTGAAATTTATGCAAAATAATTTACATGCGAACCAGTGCAAAAAAATCTGTAGATTAAAACTTCGCATGGAAAAATGCCCCGACACAGAGTTGTGGGTGGAGTTATTTTCACTATCGAGAAGGGTACCCCACTACCCTACGGTTACGACAGTACCGCAGGGGAGTGGTACCCTCCACTAACCTGCGGTCAATGTTACAGCAGTGGCCACAAGGTAGTGGAGGGGACCACGGGGTCCCCTCATCACTGCGGGCCTACTTCCGCAGACCCGCAGTGGTGATGGGACCCATGGGCCCCACTCCCACTTGCCTTTCCTTTCTTTTTAAAAATAAAAATGCCACTATAAATTTAATTCATGGTGATTTGGAATTTGTTAATTTTTTTAAAAGTCCAAATTTTAGTTTAATAAAATTTAACTTAGGTAATTTCAAAATTTATCATCCTTAGTAAAATTTGTAATAATTAATTTATTTCTAGCAATTTTCTAATTGTAAATTAAATTGTATTAAATTTTATAATATCCTTAGTAAAAATGTATAATAATTATTTTTATTTTTTTGCAGTTTTCTAATTGTAAATTAAATTTTATTAAATTTTATAATTGGAATTTTAGAAAAACTACTTAAGATTCATTAGGTCACTTAGTTGGCATTTTGGACTCATTAAAAGCAATTAATTCATATTAATATGATTTTAACCAAATGTTTAAGCTAATTGCTATTTTTGGGACTAGTGACTTTATAATTGATTATTCTCATGGTAGAAATCAACACATTGCTTAACCTTGCATGTAACTTACACTATCCTTGCTTCATGTGAAGTACTTATACATTACTTGCATTTTTTATGACAAAGTTACATTTTCTTCATCTTAATGCAAGTTACATGTTTAATTATTAATATAAAAGTTTAATAATCGTCATTATTATGCAAGTTATATTTCAACTTTTGAATATTAGATAATTTAGTTATGGTTTTATTCCATGAGGTTCATCAAGTAGTTGTTTCAATTAATTAATTTTGCAATGTCCAATTATGTACGTTCAATTCATAATTATTTTCAAGAATGATGTTTTCATAGCTTTTTAGTTAGAAAACTAAATAAAGGAAGTCGGAAAAACAAAACCTAGCAGCGTTCGGTATATAGAGTGCCTTTGAGTCACGCTTACGGGTAATGTCGTCATGTTGAACTACTGCACTTAACACCTAATAAAGCTACATCAACAACGTCTGTGGCATCATCCCTATAAATTGTCAGGGAGTAATAAGGGACTCTTGGAAGTTAAAATCCAAGGGGCAGGTAATCCTCCTTGGATCGATAATATAATAAGGTAATGCTTAAATAATTTTTACATCCGTTGAGTTAAACCATAGTAAACCCCCTTTAGGGTTGATTAAGTGAAATGCTTTTATCAAATTGATTTAATCTCGAATATTTGTTGTCGACTGACAATTGGGTCAAGGGTGACACTTATGATAGGTATTAGAATCTAGTTGTTTTAGGCCACAAGCAATAGGCCATCTTGAGCCCTTTGCTTAAGTGCTACCACTATGGGTAGCAACCACAAAGAAACTGTCTGGGACATTGAGCCTAGAAAGGGTTGTGTACCCACTAATCAGTTTACATCAAACCATAGAGTATAAAATAGAACTACATACTTTACGCCTTGATCCCGTGCCAAAATGGTTATGTAGGCAGTCTAGGGATGGAGTTGTCCCTAGTACTTAAGCGTTCGTGGGTGGGGTCTAGGCTTGGTAAGAAGAAGGATTGAGTAGAATCATAATTTGAAAGATGAGTATAATAAAAAGGAAAAAGTAATTCAATGCATACTCGGAAGGAATCCCATATGGATTCGCTTGATTTTTCGAGGCTTTAAGCCAAATTTCGAGGCAGAATTCAAGCTTGTATTATGTTATTTTGATTACTCCTAAGGACGGTGACCTCAGTGCACTCCTATTAGATGAGTGTAGTACTTAGTGAGTGACTCAGGACCCCAATGGTCCCAATGAGTCTAAGTCTCTGGCCAGAGCACCTCCTATCCCAATTGGATAGATGCCTACCCCATATAGGTAGATGCCTATCCCATATTGGATAGATGAAACCTCCTGCTCCATATGGACAGATGCCTAACCCATATGGTTAGATGCTCATTTCGGATGGATGAATGCCTAATCCTAACGGATGGATGCCCATCTTATGCGATTGAATCAAACACAAATGATTAAAGTAAACAAAAAAAAAAGTAGTCAAATTTTGTTGGGTTAAGTAAAGTGGGTTATTATAGAATGCTATGCAATCATGTTATGATGTAATTTTTTTATTGTGTGATAATTTTATTTATTAATTTTGTATAATCATATATGTTATAAGAGAAGGAGTTGAATACACACACATACATACATACATACATACATATACATATATATACATACATAAATACATATATATATATATATATGTATATATATATGTATATATATATACATATATATGTATATATATATATATACATATATATGTATATATATGCATATGTATACATATATGTATATATATATATATATATATATATATATATACATATATATATATATATATCTACATATATACATATGTATATATGTATATGTATAGTAAACAAGAAAGAAAATTTTTGAAGGAAAAGTTAACTCTTTTGAAAAGAATGTTATTGTATCCCTAAATTCATAGTAAATAATTGATAGATTCTAAAAGCTCGTTAAATTTCTCATTTTATCATTCTTTTCAGGTTAAGGTGGATTTAACAAAGAAAATCTCACTGCCTAAGAGAAAGAAATAAGGTTCACTATCGGAGGGTTCATTGCTCAAGGGAAAGAAATAAAGCCTTACTATCGAAGGGCTCACTATCAAATTGAAAAAGAATAAAATAGAAAGGTTCCACCACTGATGCACTTCTGCAACTATAAGATCTGTAGATTCCTTCGACTGACTGTTTCTAGTAGCTAGCACAAGAAAGCTCACACTACTCAACACTTTTCACCAACTCAACACTAGACATAATAGTCAGGAAGATAGATCCTCTTTCATACAACATTATTACATTTAACTTTCTTTCACATACATCACACACAAGACCCACACACCAAACAATCTCTATTCACATACATCTATATATATCATCCTCACATATGCAAAGTCTCCCAAGGTTGGCTAATTAACTTAATTGAACACAATTCAAATTAGGCCAGTACTAAACATTATCATGGTGGAAAAGAATGTAAAGTGGACCACAACACATCTTAACTAGGACCAAAATAATCATCAAACACCTTATACAACAATCCATCATCAGAGAAATAATAAGAAGTTTAAGAACCTAAGGTCAGCCAAACTTGGAGTAAACACCATAGAACTTGAAACCATTCTTATGGAATCCAATAACATGTGCCAATTGAATGGAATGAAGCTAAGGAAATTATCAGCTTAACTCCTATTGGTTCCCAAACCAATAGATTGTAAAACTCTAATAGTATGCCAAGTACTATTATCAGGTTTCACAAGTGATTTGGCCAATAGACAAGAATCAACATGAAGGTTGATGTCTTATTCTCTTTTGGCTCAACTATTCCTTGATGGGTATACCTTTATTACCAACAATCCTTCACTTCTTTGAATGATAAGAAATAAAATTGAAATTCTTACACAATTTATGAGAGTGAATATCTTTAATCATTCAATTACCTCCATTATCTTTTTCATTTTGGCATGAGGATATTGAATTAGGTCACTAAAAAAATTAAATCTCTTCTACTCCTAATATTGAAATCAAAATAATGCAATTCAAAACTCTTCGAATGAAATTCTGAGAACATTTAAGATTGGTGTCTTTCCTGCAAGGCAACAAAGTCTAAACCATATGCATTTGTATTCTAACCATAACTCAAATTGTTTCGCACTTTAAGTGTTCATGTGTTGCATAAACATGCATAGATTTAATATTATTAGGTTATTTTTAGTCCAAGTGATTCTCTCAAATTACTCTAACTTATTAAATCAATTTTAATTATTATTTGGAGAAACAAATTGAATAAATCACATAGAGAAAGAAAACTGCTTTGATAAATCAGAAATACTCTTGGTATTCTTATTTAAATAATAAGAAAGAAATCAAAATGGAGACGACCATATAGCATATATCAAATGTAACCATACAAACAATCTAGAGAAGAACAATATCCTTATATTAATATTATCACCATTGTGAAAAAGGCACAAAAGTTTTATGAATGTGTTCTTGCTTATGACCTCCAACCATTTTTTTGGTCGTAGTTTCTCCCTTATATACAAAATCAGAGAAGCGTCAAGCTTCAGACTATTACAAATTGAATATTCATTTTCCCCATCCAAAAATGAAAGGAAATGCCTTTTAATCTATGATAACAAATAATAATTAAAGTATTTTAAAAATATTTATAATTTAAAACAAAGTTTATGAAAAAAGAGACAAATAAAATATGCGAAAAGATGGTGAACATAAGTGCAACTCCTTATATTTGTAGTCTAAATAGAAACCCATGACTAATGGGTCTGGAAAAGTTCTATTTTTAGTTGGAGTGCAATTCATGTCCATCAACTAAAACCACACTACATAACTCTTCTTAAGTTTTTAAGTAATGGCTTTCCCATTGATACACACAATTGTTATTGGGCCACTTGTAACTATATTTTACAAATATTGACCGAGTGATCTCTCCACCTCTTATCTGTAGTAGAGCACACTTCAAAAATGAACCTTGTGTATCCACTATCTAGTGTGACTATCCTATCTAGAAAGAGAATAAGACTCTCAACAGTAATCTCTTTTTCTTCTTGCGTGTGGGAAATAATCCTCTACACCATCAAACTAAATTCACTTTTCCAATCACTAAAATCTCTGATATTTTTATCCTTATCCACAATTAAAGGTATTGTCCAATGTTTGAATGTGTGGAAAGAATCAATCATGGCCTTTACCCTAGGTTCTTCCATAGAAACATATTTAAGTTCTTCAATTATAAATTTCACCATTTTTGAGGGCTTTGATGGAAGGGGGTGCACTTGGGTCTCCTTGCAATACTTTACATAGGGTAATTAGAGTGTGGTGCATTTGTTTCCATCTCTTGAAAAATTTCTCTAATATAGACTTATTTTCTTTGAAATCTTTTAATTCTCTCAATAGCGATTCATACCCGTTTTACACATGCTCTATCTTATCAATGATATATTTTACCCTGTGTCAATATCTTTTCAAACATACAGAGGGTTTGTTGTAACATCATTTATTTTCTATCCTCATTTAGTTTTATTATTTTTCCAATTCCCTTTTCATACCTTTGTTTTTATTAAACCAATTTTTCAATATGCATACTTTTATTAGTTGGCTTTAGTTGTGCATTCTTATGAAGGAAAACTGCCTTGCTTTCACTTGCCTCTCCACCTTGCAACTGGCCTTTCAACCTAACATTTTCAATGTAAAATTTGTTTATTTCCTCATTCATATCAATTTGAATTTTTTAATGCTCAACCAACTTTTGTTGCATACCCTTTATAGTATCATAGTATCTCTTATGAACTTGCATAATGTATAATCATGGCATTGGCCAACTCCAAAGGGGAGGCATATTTGAGTGTTTTCAATATAATACCTCCTTTGGTCTCTTGTTCCATGTGGACTAACTTTGGTTTATCTGTACTCTTAAATCTTACCCATGTTTCTAGAGTTTCTATTATTGGGTTATACCCCATTACACTTACTCCTTACTTTGAGTCAAACTCTGTTACTAGCAGTGGGTCTTCCTGATACCTAACTAGATCTAAAAGAAACATCTAGTTCATAGTCATCCACAAAATAATCAACATATTTCTTCTTAGCACCATTTCTCTGGCTTCTTCCTGGGTGACATCTATTTCATTAGAGCTCAATTCTTTTAATGTCATCAATGCAATCTCATCTTGCTGAGATTCTTTAGCACCCACAATATTCATTTGTTTCGTTTCCTCAAACTCATTCATTTCCATTTTTTCAAAAAAACTGTATATTTAGGGGTTTTAATGAATCATCTTCAATAAACCTCAAATAAATAACCACTCTTTCATCTTCTTGGTCTTCTAGCACTACATCCTCCTCAACCCTAGCCTCATACCCATGTGATTCTTCTTCATTCCTAAGGGGTGATGATTGAGGTTGATCCACTCCCTCATCATCCTTTAGAACTCTCAAAGCACTAACAACTTCATCAGTATCTCCTACCTCTTTAGTACCATCATATGGCACTAATGACACATGATCATCTCTTCTCCTTATCTTTGGTGGAGGGAGAATAAGTGAGGATTCTTGAATGGAAAGAACATCTAGAGTATAATAAATCACCACACCCTTGGGTTTATTCACTTGTGTTTTTTCCTTCTTGGGTGAGGGATCATCATCAACTAATTTTTCATATAATTCTTCAAAATTATTTTTGTACAAGTTAGTCCTTTTAAGTATATTTGATTCCTTAAAGTAAAAGCCATGGAATCTTTGGTCCTTCTTTATTTTCCCCTTTTCCAAATCCACCAAAATATTCTATTCCTTTCTTTGAAAAATTTTATCAAAAGTTTCATAGTTTCTCTAATAACATCCCCATCGAATAACACCTCATGGGTGACACCTAGGCTGGTAAGCACTTTTCATTTGACATGATTGATATGACCATTAAGATCACATTACCTCTCCTTGTCTAGTTTCAAAGAATAATTTATTTTTATGTAACCCTACAACTCTTCTAGAATATTAGATCCTATGGAGTTTCTTGCACATCTATCCACATGGGGTAAAAGGGTCACCTTCTTCTTCCTCTCCATGATATCCTTTTCCATCCATATTATTAGCCACATTAACTCCAAGAAATCAATCATGTTGGACACAAACATTGGCTGTTGATGGGTGGGTTGTGGGCATCCATATACTCTGACCAAAGTATGATAATGCATGTAAAACTAGTCACCAAAGTTATGGTTGTGTCCTACTTTAGGATTCTTAATTAAGGGTCTTATCATTTCCATTATTTGTAGTGACAATCTATCAAGTTGGTGATTAAAAGAATGCAGAATTGACACAACAAAAACATCATGAAAAATTTTGTAATCATTGTTGTCACACTTCTTATCTTATATGTGGCACCATAGCTAAAATAGAATCATGTTCCCTTTGTTATAAACAATGGCCAAATTTAGTCTATTTTCTAATACCTGTCTATTTGGACACAACATAAAATAATATAATAATAAATAATGGTTAAAGTCACGAGATCCTTTCTTTTCCTTTAAATCCATAACTTGTATTTGAATCCTTATCTCAAGCTCTAAAGCCAAATTGAACTCCAAGTTTAGTTTTGAATTTTGGATTCACATAGCCATGTATATCATGGCGATTGATATCTTGTCTCTTACATCTTCACCTAATACCTAACAAATATGAGCAAGATTTTTAAAAGATCATAGAATACTTGATTTCACCACTAGTGTAAGTACCTCCTACAAATGATAAGAACTTTCTCCTTTATATATCAACATTTACCATAGCATTGAGGGAAATTTTATCACAACATGATTCTAAAGGAAATAAACATTTCATGCATTATATTAGTCGTACTCTAGTAGGATTTGAGCTCAACTAAAATCTTATTAAGACAGTGTGGACTTTGTGATAGTTTTTTCCTCATAGAAGTGGTGACATTTCATTCTTACACATCAAATGAATCTCATTGAAAATATTGATCCTCTTAAGTACCTTCTAAATAAATTAGCTATTATAGGATGATTGGATAAATGGGTCATGATTCCTAGTGAGTTTGACATTGAATATGTGGAAGTAAAAGAAATAAAAGAAATATGTGGAAAGAAAAGAAATAGAGGATCAAATTTTTTATGCTCCTATGGAAGACAATCATCCCCTTATGTTGGAGTTACTTGATGAATCAATGTTCAACATTGAATATACACACTTTTGGATTTTATATTTTGATGGCTCTTACACACAAGATGGTTCTACCACTGGCATTCTCTTTGTCACACTGCAAGGGGACTATATAACAAAATATTATAAGGTAATTTTTCATATACCAAAAACATTGTTGAATATGAAGCATTGATTTTTGGACTCTATATGATTGTGTAGTACCTAAAATCCTAGAGTTACGTATTCTTGGTGACTTTCAACTAGTGATCAGATAGGTTAATGATGATTACAAAATAAAGGATGAAATGAAAAGATAATTTCGTATAATAAAAATGGTAAATGACTTTAAATAATATTTCACATCAATTACTTTTTAAAAAAATTGTAGGGATGATAATAAAGAGACTAATGCAATGCCTACAATAGTGTCACTTGTATAAATGCTATTGAATACCACACACTATGAGTTCTTGGTGGAGTATCTCTTGGAACCCAACTATAATGTGCCTCTATTTAAGATGATATTTATTAGAGTTGGTCTTGATTTTATCTTTGATGACATGTCTTTTATCTTTCCGAAATGTCTCTCACTAGACATTTTATCTCCACGATTTCTATGACTAGAAAGGAGAGGATGAGGCATGTTCACTTTTTTTCTGCCTATGGATCATTATTTAGTAGTATGATTACCTATCTTAAAACATAATTGTCTAGGATCATTCAAGACATATGGCTCTCATAGGAACTGCATTCCTTAACTTTTGGATGTATCTCCCTACATGTAATTTGTATGTTGATTGAATTAGGTCTAATCCATATCTAGATGAATTCATCCTTTTGCCATAATAAGCTCAATGATGATATAGGCACTTAAAAAGTACAAAAAAATTGATCACCTTCATACCCTTTTCTCATCATTTATTTTCATCATCTCTTTCAACTTTGTTTCATCATTTTCAATCTTTACCCTTTATCTTTTTGAGATTGTTTTATCCAACTGATACATGTCTCTTAATGCAAATATCAAATCATTCAACCTGCTTCTTATCATGTGATCCCATTTCTCCTTGATCTATCAATCAATCCTTGTGCCAACCTATCCTAAACTAGCATTAATCTTAATCAGTAAATCAATCTACAAGATTCACTTAATCAAATTAATTATCTTACCAACCTCGCTATACTAATTATTTACATCCATTCTTCAGTTACACTTATCAGTTGTGCATTTTTATCAAATGTGCATCTCAGCTTAATCATTCACACAATATCAATCATCAAATCTATTTTCCATGATCTATTAAGAGATCAATCATATCTATCACAATCTATTTGATGAATCTCTTGAGGGGGCATATCATATCAATCATCTTCCTTAGTACGATATACCCAAGGCATGTATTAGTTGATCATTTTTTCTTTGAAACAACATGAGAGGCTACATTTTCTCAAAGAGGGGCCAAATGTAGACACATAAAATTATCCTCATTTAACTAAATAAATATTTATTTGTTTATTTATTTTATTTCCTCTATTAATTAAATAGATATTTATTTTATTTCATTAATACATAAATATTTTCTCGTATTATTTAAATAAATTTACATATTTATTTATCTAGTTCATTAAACTCTTTCTATCCCCTTTGATAAATCCTTTTTAAAAAAATTCCCAATCTCCATCATTTCATAAATTTATTTAGTTTATCCCCTTCAACCTCAACCAATCACATTTATTCAACAAATATGGGATAGATATAACTTATCTCTTCATCTTACTCTTTTATCCCACATCCTTCCCAAAACTTGGATTTTCCATGAGGACTTCTATAAAGCCATTCTCTTTCTCACTTTTGAGTCTCTCTCCCTTCTTTGAAGATTGAATTTCTTAATGCCCTTTTTAAAATTATTCAACATCAAGGTTTATGCAATCAGAGATGTTTAGTTTTTTGACAATCACAATATTTTGTACTTTTTACATTATTCATACCTTAGTAATCGATCAAGAGAAAGGTATGCATTTCAACAAAATTCTTAATAATACTTGGTCAATAGGGTTGGATAATCCACCAACTCATTTCTAATATCTCTTATATAACATCTAAGGAGAGGTGATAGGTTTAACCAATTAGCATTCTAGATTGAAGTGATTAGCTAAGGTTCAAGGTCACAACTTGCACCTACTAGGAAATTGACATTTGGATGATTCTTCAAATATAGAGTAAATTGAAATCAATATGATTCTTCAAATATAATTGCTAATTCTACCTTCTTGTATCCATGGAACCTATAAAACCATTCTCTCTCTCTCTCTCTCTCTCTCTCTCTCTCTCTCTCTCTCTCTCACACACACACACACACACACACACACACACACACACACACACACACACACACACACACCACACACACACACACACACACACACACACACACACACACTCACAAACACACACACACTCACTCACTCACTCACACACACACACATCACCAAAATTTTTTTTATCAAATGGTTAGTCCAAATATAATATACGTGTATCACTAGTTTCTGACTAAAAACAAAACCAATTTGTTTATGACCTTTTCATTACTTAACAATATAATAATTTTCAACTAGAGTAATATTTCTATAGTATTAATAATTAAACCTGTGTGAAATTAAATAGATGTATGATTTCAAGTCCTATGTAGGGTTATTTCCTTAATTCAAATCAAGTTGGAAGATAATACATATAGCGTCATATAATAATATAGAGTTTTTGAGGATATGACAAATTTATGAGATAAGAGTGTTGAATGCCTCTTGCTTTCTTCCTCCCAATATTAATGAGATGGTACATTACTAATGAGAGATAGTGCACTTTAGAATTGAAAATTCATCTGAAAAATATCAAACAAAAGACTAAATAAAACCAACTATTTATATCTTTGTGTCTACCTACTATGTTAAGATTTTCAATCTTTACCATTCTTGAATGTTTTTCATCAAATTCAACTTCATTCTGTATAATTTTTTTCATTTACCTTTATTTCTCTATTGAAGATTTATTATTTCATTCCTCTTCTTGCATGATCTAGGTCATCTATGTGGTTGAATGGAAAGTGGAGCTGGTGTTTTTTTCACAATTCTCATTTTCTTTCTAAAAATACTGGACAAGAATTATAATTTGAATTGACATTTTTGTGAGGTATTTGCATCAAAATTACGTATCAATCTTGCTAATATGTGCAACTCAAATATCTTTTCCTTTATATGCATTTCTCTCGAGTGTTGCAATATACATGGAGATTGTATTATTTATTGTAGAATACATGGCAATTATATTGTTTATTATAGTGTTCCTTCAATATTTCTTTATTAAATAATATAAAATGAGCACAATAATTTTACATTATAAAAACCTAACATCCAGTCTTTTTTAAAGATTACAAACAGTGTCAATAAGAAAATTCACCGAAATAATTAATTACTCCTTAAAATTAATATCTATTATAACAACACTTATAAATTATTATAAATAAAATAGTTTCAGCTTTAAAAAAAATAACGTAGCACAAAAAAAATCTAATATGTATTCTTTATATTCTTGAATATTATTGTAAAAGAAGAAGCATCTTTGTTTATTTTGCTTATTTCACTCATCACGGCACCGACAGTGCTACTGCATTCTTATTGACCGACATAAAATCGAATCCGATCTCTACTTTGAATATTTTAAGGAAAGGACCGAACCCGCCTTATTCTTTGTACAACTAATTTTGAAGAAAATTCATAATTCACCATGGATCTTCTCCATCATCTCACCACGAAAATTAGTAAAATAATGATTCCCTGGGAATAAAATTGATTAAATCAAGTAAAAGGCCTTGTCGACGTTCCTTTAAAAGTCCCACAACATCACGTGAAAGGAAGGACTGTAATATGGATGCTTTGATGGCTTCGCAAAATGCTCCCCAACATTTAGAATCCACTCCTGCTGCTTTCTTCTATCTCTCATTTTAGATGCATAATGAATGTCTGTGAAGTACAAAACATTTAGAAGTAAAACGAATAACATATTTGCTTTTCCTAACTATTAATTATAAAATTAGTGCTGGTCCTTGCCACTTTCTCCACTTGTGCGCTCATCTTTGAAACGGAAAGAATGTGATCGGCTGTCCAACACAAGTGGATGACTTGTAACTTACATCATTGTACTCCATTGTTTATCAACATGGTACTAGAGGATGTAATGGTTATGGTCATCCAAATCTGAAATCTAGTTAGGATGTATTGTTAGGATGACTTGTATCTTACATCATTCTACTCCATTATTTATCAACATGGTACTAGAGGATGTAATGGTTATGGTGATCCAAATGTGAAATCTAGTTAGTTGAGTTGTAGGACATGATCAGATTTGCAAGGCAATGGGATCATTTGAAAATAGATTTCAAAGAAAGTATCATGACACATAATCACCACAAGAGGAGGATACAAATGCAACAAATATTTTTTCTCTAAATTACAACACTGATTTGAAAGTAGATGTAATTGATGCTAGCTAAATGGAAGCACTTATAGGGGTTCAAAGAACTGTAGTAAAAAATATATTGTTGGTAGGCTGAAATGTCCCTTGGAAACTAGTTATTAGATCTGAGAAAATTTTTGAACTCCTTTATTAAAATTTGTAAACAACAAAAATTTTACAAACTTGGAATAGAAATGAATTCTAAAAACACAAGAAACATTAGAAAAATTTCATGGAACTAATATCTAATTTTTATAGTAGATTTACATCATGAAAATAAATCATTTTTATGTCATAAATTGTGCTAAGAATAAATTACATCTGCTACAATTTCTCACAAAATAGGAAGAAAAATAAAACCCGAACACACACTGAACATTACCCAAGTTCCAAGGAAACTCTCCAAATTCCACATCAAGGTTTATTATGATAAAATAACACTAAATATAAAGAAATATCAATAAAAACATATCCACAAAGCTTAAATAAACATCTATGACAAATAAAGCACTCAAATCCCAAATTGCCATTTCAAACCGTCTCTTGCAAGACAAAACTCTAGAACTATTGAAACTATTGAATTCTTAACCACAATGGTAATCTTTGAATGAGATTATTCTATTGTAATCCTTGACTCCCATCTTAGAGCACTCGGTAATCCTCTGACTCTTGTCCTTAGATCACCTGGAAACCTTCAAACATCATGTTCTACAGTCTCCTTCTCCAATGGTTTATTAACCATTGAAAAAACAAGCATAAGATTTTATAAAATCCACAACATGAATTAATCCAAATGGAGTCAAATCCATCCATATATTGAACCACTTTTAAAACTTAAATTTGGTGCCCAAAACCACCTCTCGGAATGGAGGAAACTTGCATGAAATAGAAATAATCATTTTTGAAAACTTACATAAGAATCCATTACAAACATATTAGTTGCCAAATTGCCTAAAGATTCTTAGGAAATTTTTCGAAAACATGCCCTAGGAGCCAACTTTGTAAAGCCAACAAGTTGCTTCTAAAATCAAATCCCGAAATAAGAAGTTACTAATTTAATATTGTTTGTTGTAAGAAATATGAATTTTCAACAAAAAATCAAATCTTACGAGACTATCATATGCTCCTTATTTACTATTTTGGGATGGTTGGGCTATTTTTTATTTTTTTTGAAAAGGGAAATGACAAGTCCTCCCTTCCTCAAATTTCTTTTCCTCGTGCAATTGCAAACATGTAAATTTAAAATTTGGATGCCAAAATGACTTGTCATGACAATTTTCATACCAAACCTTAATTCTACATATATAAAATGTTCCATCTTCTTTTCATGCATCCTAAAGAAACATTGTGAGGTGTAACCATGTTGATTTGATTAGTTGTAGAATTAAGGTTTGGTATGTAAATTTGGATGCCAAAATGACTTGTCATGACAATTTGTATACCAAACCTTAATTCTACATATATAAGATACTCCATCTTCTTTCCATGCATCCTAAAGAGACAGTGTGAGGTGTAACCATGTTGATTTGATTAGTTGTAGATATATTCAATGAATAAGCAAAGTGCCCTTGTAACGATTTTTAATTTCCATCCCATTAAAAATTATCTTCCAAATTTAATTGATGCGCAAACATTGAGCAACATGTACTAGAGGCTCCTAATTCTTTTGGTGATGTTGTGGATTTGATATTTTCTACTATTAGGACTATTATAGAATTGACCATACCCACTACTACAACCAATAAACTATTTTGGAAACAAATCTTTCAATCTTCTTTCCATTGATGAGATACATGTCTCAAATATACTTAATATTAAACCAATACATTAGCTCAAACAAATTAATTATGTTTCCATCTTCATGGACTAATATGTAATAGAAAATGGGCATCACTAGAGCAGCCATTAGTATCACAAAACAACAATATTCATTAAAAAACATTCTAGGTGCCTGAATTGTAAATGATATCTTGTCATGATGGAGAATGATGGATCTTTTATAGTCATCCATCGATATATGTTTGATATTATTCATGAATGAAATTTTTTGAGCTAACCTTAACATTCTCCTCTTCATATTTAGTTTTGGAAAGATACATTCTTTCTCCATATGGAAAATGAACTCATTTCCCTTCATGTGATTATAATCCTGAAGCCTTTTTCAAAACTCATCATAGAAACTATTGTGTGCATCACCCACATGTATATCATATCCTCCAATGGAGACTCCTATCATGAATATCCTCCAAAACAATGTTATGTTTGTTATATTATTTTTCACCAACAATGATAACCTTATTTGCAATGAAAGCATGTCCAAGTGCAAAAAATTATAGCTATCCAAAACAAGAGTTGCCAAAATCACCAATAAATCAATGATGCAATAATTGGATGAGTAACCAGCCTAAATAGTAAACCAAAATATCTCCCTTGTAATATGGTTGATGAACCTTCTAAGGGATGCTATATATCCACGAGTAGCTATAAAATGAAAATTATTCATTCCCAAGCCTAAAATTTCCATTGAAACAAAAGTTATAATTCTCATGAAAGTGTTCATGTCAACTCTTATGCAAGTGTGCAAGATTGCAATATTCCATACAGTGATTTCACATCTTTCTAATAATATATGCACACTACAAAGACCAATCAAAATTACAAACCTTTTGAAAATCATTACACAAGGACTATATAATATTATTATGTCATATTGGGCACCTCCTTGAAGCATCCTTGTGGTAGAAATTATTCTCTCATAAAGAAAAAAATTCTTTCAATTTCTCCTTCCTACAACATCATATTTTTTAGTGCTAATATCTTGACTTATGTGCATATTGTCAATGTCTAATGAAGATAGCTTAGCAAAGAGCTCTTATTGATGAAGTATATCTATAGCTATATTCCAACACTCCCAATAATCTTTCCAAAATTTGTTTGATATAGAAATAGCATCAACATAAATGCAATAAAAAATTCTCACTTGATTGAGCATGAATTGGAAAATCAACAAGGAAATAACTCATACTTCATGTGCTTCTTGTAAATATGTAACTTAGAATAACATGATTCCAAATAAAAGTTTGAACATAGATCAATGTCTTATAACCTAAGTCCTACTAAAAACTCCTCTCTAAGGATAATCCTAGAAACAAATATATGAACATTCTCCTTTGTTGAGTTTGAGGTAGTAAAATGATAGGATAAGGTCTATGATTCTCATTGGTGAATATAACAACTTGCATAACCTTCCAAACCAAAAAAAATTCTATCCACTAAGCTTTACCTGCATTACCATACTCTTCTATACATGTATGAGATAAATCATAAATAAGAATTGTAGACCATAAGTTGATTACCTCCTTAGGCTTCTCAAATATCTTCACCCATTTAAAAAACATAAACATTGCAACTCTTGGAACTAAGATATTGAAATATTTGCATATCTTACGTTCATCCAAAATAATATCAAATCTTCTTAAATTCAAGATACTAGTGGCTTGTACATCCTTAATGTTTTCTTCAACTTTCTTGCAATTGGATGTGAAAAATATCATAAAATAGTTAGTCATAAAATATTGATCATCAAAATGATATCACTTTTTCTTACCATGGTATAGAATCAAACATCCCAAATTGAATGTTTCCATTTGTCCATCACTTGCAATATGGTCTTCAAATGTGGTACTTAATTCCCATGACTGATCTATGAACCATGAAGATTGTCTCATCCCAAAGTGGTTAGAATGCTCAACACACCCTATGTGACTCCTCACAAATTTAATCTCTTTCCAAATGGATGACTCAATAGTGCCAATAATGATTTTTTCTAAATTGATACTTAGAAGATTACTTTGACCACATTTTCTAGAAAAAATTATAAGATGAATCCAAGAGCCCACATCATCCCAACTAAAAAAAAATATGCTTACTCTATTACTTAATTTTCCACACCTTTCTTATTGACAAAATTTCTGTATTGGCCTTGGGAGAGGAAACAAATCTGAAAATTGAGACCTTTCTCCATACCTTAGGTTGCTCACTAAGATTTCATTATCCTTTTTTCAATTAGTAGTTGTGGAGGCACCATCGTGATTCTATTGTGCTACTATGGCGCTAAAGTCAACGTATTGTCCACCTTTTCCTTGAAAGATATTGTTTAGATGCTCTCCGCACTTTCTTCCATATTAAATTTCATCAACAGCACAATATTTTATTGCATAGATGAAATTTCATATCTCCTCATCTAAGCTCCTCATATCTAGCTACAAACTACACATTAGTTTTGTCCAATTCACCGAGGTCCCACAATATTATTTGTGAGATATTTGCTAGTTGAGAAGAATGCTTGCCTTTCCACCTTGTATCACTTATTGCTGATTTGTCTTTCCTTGAAAAATATACTATAATGCTATCATGTTAAAAATAAGATTTATCAATAGAAAAGGATTCATCTACAACATTCTTCAAGAATTCATGCACATCAATATGGCTTCCTCCTAGACTTTCCTTAAAGAACATTGGATCCCATTTCAAACATACCTTTTCAAGTAAAAAGTTGATTCCTCATTAATTTCCTTTCTCTAATTATTCTCCTCATGTATTAGCTTAGCAGAGAAAACTAATATATTCATTGAGGAATCTTTACTATAGATATCCAATGTGATTTTTTTCTCCTCTATTGGAGCTGATTTAAATTCTTTTTCAATTTCTTCTTGAAAATTGGTTTCCTCATCTTTATCTTCAATAGTATTAGACTGAAATAAATTATCCTTTGAAATTTTATTTTCAACAAAAACATTTTTATTTTCTATTCAATGGGTGCAATCTTTTTGTTCTTTCTCCTTATTTAGCCCAAAGTTTTCCAGAATCTCAACCTTTATCAGTTCTCCTTGATTTTTAGTATTATTGGAATTTTTCATCTTAACACCCTCCTTTCTGGTTCTCATGAAGTAGTCTTCAAATGATACTTCAAATTTTCCCTCTGAAAGATATTCATCAAAAACTATGAAAATCTCTCCTTCTCGAGGTATATGCTTCTTTGTGAGCTTTTAATATCCATAAAATGTGAGGGCTTCCTTTAAAATTATGCATTTCATAAAATATTCATCAAACCACTCTAATATTTTGGAAGCCAATATATCATTTTAAAAACCCCTAAAAGTAGATCTATAGAAACCTCCCATGATTGTTAACTCAGAACCCTATAGGCTAGCGTGATCTTAGTTTTGATACCACTGAAATCTCCTGTGAAAAAATAGTTATTAGATGTGAGAACCATTTTAAAACTCTATTAAAATTTGTAAATAATAGAAATTCTATAAACTTCGAATAGAAATGAATTCTAAAAAACCATGAACTTTAGAAAACTTTCAAGGAAATTTTATATAATTGTTATAGTAGATCCACATCATGAAAATACATAATGTTTATGCCATAAATTGTTGCTGAGAAAAAAATTCATCTACTGCAACTTCTCATAAAATAGGAAGCAAATTGAAAGCCAAACACACATTGAACTTTAACAAACATGCAAGGAAACTCTCCAAATTCTACAACAAGGTTTATTATGATAAAATAACACTAGATACAAAGAAATATCAATCAACCCGCATCTACAAAGCTTGCATAGACATATATGAAAAATAGAGAACTCAATCCTAAAATACCACTTCAAACCCTTGCCTCCAAGCCAAAACTCTTAAACTATTTGAATTGTCAAATAATTAAGCACAATGATAATCTCTTAATGAGATTATTCTATGGTAGTCATTGACTCCTATCTTAGACCACCTAGTAATCCTCTAACTGCTATTATTATATCACTTGGAAACCTTCAAACATCATGTTCTCCAGTCTCCTTGTCAATTGATTTATTAGCCACGAGAGAAACAAGAATAAGATTTTATAAAATGTGCATTATCAAAATTTCAAAATGGAGCCAAATCCATGCATATATGGAAGCACTTAAAAAAATAATTGGTACCCAAAACCACCTCTCAAAATGGAGGAAACTTGCATGAAATGGAAATCATCATTTTTGGCAACTTACAAAAGAATCCTTTACAAAGACATCAGTTGTCAAAATGCCCAAAGATTCCAAGGAAACTTTTTGAAAACACGCACTATTAGCCAACTTCCTAAAGCCAACAAGTTGCTTCTAAAATCAAAACCCAAAATAGCAAGTTACTAATTTAACATTATTTGTTGTAAGAAATATGAATTTGAGACAACAAACAAATTTTAAATTAATAGTATTTCCCAAACTATCATGTGATACTCATTTACTATTTTGTGATGGTTGGGCTTACTATTTTTGGATTTTTTTTTTTTGAAAAAGGGACATGACATGGGCTAACATAAGGCACAAATTGAGATAATAGGAGTTGAAAGTTCTATAGTCTAAAACAATGTTTCTAGACTAATTTAAGGATGACTTTACTGTAATGTCTACTTTTGAGATTTACCTAACTTAGTCCTAAGAAAACAATTCTAACTTAAAGTGAGAGTTGTAATATACTAATAACTACAATTTTATCAATTTAGAAAATGTTTCATTATAACAATTAACTTCTTTTCATTATAATATTTAATTTAAGATTCTAAGACTAATTTGGAAAATTGAACTTATCTTCATAATTATCTTTGATTTTACTATGGAAGATTGTTGGCATTCTACACTTATGAGAATAGTTGATGTTGTCATTGATGGCAATCATCTGGCAACCAACTAGTATTCATTTGGTAAGCCACTAATAGTTATCGGTACTAGCAATAGGCTTCTACATACACCGGTAGGCACTTCACCAGCAGTGGCAACAATGCATACACAATGCATACTAGCACTCCAGATGATCGAGAATAAACTTTTTTTAATTGTATTTCAATATAATTATCTTTTGTAAAGCTGACATGGCATATTGTAAAAGACTCATATATATGCATGAGATCTTATAGGTCATTTCATATGTGAGTATGGTATGAGAGAAAGTATGTAAGAAAATATGATATTATGATATACTTGATAACGAAGGTTTTGGTAACAGGCTGAGCTTAAACTGATACTGAACTTGGCATAGTTGATGTTGATTTGAAGCAGTATATTGTATTGGATTTCACAATCCACTTTTGTAGTTAGTGTGACTCTTGTTGAGCAGTGAGCTCTGTTGGCATTGTGTTGTCATTGATGTCAACCAGTATTGGATGACCACCGACATATGAGATGTAATTGCAACACTGTTATGAAGGAGTACATGACATGATATCTTGGACATCACCTTGTGTTGTAGAACACCGGTAAAGGTAAAGAAAATGATCTCAGAGTTTATCAATACACAAGTCAGTACCTAACTTGTGTGTTGAGATAAAGAGGTATTTTTGAGCGGTTGTTTGTGATGAAGAGGTAAAATGTTACCTAAATCACGTCAACACTGCAAGAGAAGAATGAACCGGTATGCTATAAGGTTGTAGAACAACAAGACTCCCACCAGATGTAGAAGTAGACATCATGAGAAACAATGGCTAACAGTAAATGTGCTCACATCAGACCACATGAAGAGGATTGTAGGATGTAGAAGACAAGGTGTTACTTCATCAAGTAAGAGGAGCTTATCTCCTATTATGCATTGAGTGCATCATGGTCTAGAGAGATAAGAGTGAAGAAGTAAAAGAAAACACTTGAAGGATTATACTGAATCTACCAGTGAATTGGAGGAATGCCCTAAGTGCATGAGATCAGGGTTATACACTAGACCCGAAGAGAAGGTATCATGCCAGTTTAAAGGAAGTATGAAGTGTTTGTCATCTTGACAAACTGGTTTTGATATGGTCAAAGATAATTAGGGAAAAGGCAAGGCTAAGTAGATGCAAACAGAGGAATCTGACTTGACCAAAAGAAGATGGATCCTTTAGAAAGAATGATGACATGGTGCCATCAAGAGTGGTAACCGATGTGTAAGTCAACTGGTAATATAAGCAAGGTGCAGTTGTAGAAGACCTCCCCATTGTGAGAATAGGAATACTTAGGACTTACCAGTCTGGAGACTGGTTTGAGATTTGCATTGACAGTTCAAGATGAGTGCAGGTATGAAAAGTTAACTGGTAAAATGGTTGAGACTAGAAGGGTTAGAAAACTAGAAGAAGTAAGAAACCATTAGGGTGGCTAGTCAGCGATCCTACTTGGATCGACTTGAAGTGTCAAGGTGGTAGACTATCAACATGGAAAACCCGAGTTTGGATAAAGATAGAATGTACATCGACAGGGTTGTTGTAGGGTTGGTCAACTTTAATGAAAGATTACACAAATCATGGGACTTGCTGCAGAGTGATTGTAGAGGTTTGAGGCTCGAGGTTTGGAAGACAACTACGAGCTAGCTAAGAGAAATTGATAAGATAGAGGCCATGAAGAAATAGCTTGACAGATCTTTTGTGATTGAACGAAGGATTAGCTATGAGGGTAAAAATAAAATCGTCAGGAATGAAAGGCATGATTAAGGAGATGTGACTATGGCAGAGATGTGCATTCAAATGTTTGAAAGATTAGATTATGCAAGATCTAATTGCTATAAGTAAAAAGGCCAAAGATTTTGTTTGGTGCTGCTCCATAGGGAGAACATTGTGTTGTTGCGAAGTGGTATACTTCTACATGTAAGAACAAGATCAGTCGAGTGCTTAATGAGCATCTAAGAAGAGAGTGAGAGTGAACCTGGTTGAAGCCTTCAACTGGCTGGAGAGAAGATCCGGTCGACAGAGTGTGATACAGATGATGAGCTGAGAGTGAGGTGTAGATCCAATAGAAAAGAAGCAGGTGGAGAGAAGGAAGAAGAGTGAATCAGTAAAGGAGAGAAGGTACTTTACCGATAGATTATGATACCAATGATGAGCTGAGAGTAAGGTGTAGATCTAGTAGAAAAGTAGCAGGTGTAGAGAAGGAAGAAGAGTGAGCCGGTAAAGGAGAGAAGGTACTTCACTGACAGAGTAAGACATTTAACAAGGTTACAAGATTCACTTGTGACATGATAACTACTTATGTATTTGAAGTTTATATTGTGAACACTGAGTTGTAGCTCAGTGTAGGGGTTGTAGCTTCTTGGGTTGGTGCTCTAAAGTTAGGGGTTGGTGCTCATTTGGATTGTAGCCCATAAATCAGGTAGGGGTTGGTGCTCCTTGGGTTGGTGCCCTAAACTTTGTAACTGTAATTTACTGTGAGGATGGATTGGAGCAGTAGACTATAGCAACATTGCTCACCGAGGTTTTTCCCATCTTGGGTTTTCCTCATATATGCTGGTGTTATGTGATGCCTCCTTGTGTGTGTATGTGTATTTGAGTTAGGCTCATCACTAACCAATAAGTCTGCACTATGCATGATTCACAAACCGGTGTCACTCACAAAAGATACTTAAAAGGAAAATTTTTGAGAACCATTGATTCACCCCTTCCCCCTCTCAGTGGTGCATTGTGTCTAATAATAGGTATAAGAGCCTAGGTTCCTAGTTAGAAGAGTGTTCTCCAACTTGGGTAGAGTTCGGCTTAAGGACACAATCGTCCATTTAGTATCTATCTCTACTCCAGTATTTGATGGTTCAAATTTTTCTATCTGGAGTTGCAAAATGGAAGCTTTCCTATCCTCTTTAGGATTTGATCTATGGATGTCAGTAGTAGATGGTCTCCCTAGAAAAGTCAGTCTTCCTACTGGATTTTCTAGAAGAAAAAAGAAACTTGTGCAATGAAGAAGTCATGAAGGATATTTTCAGTGGACTCACCAGTGATGTCTCTTCATAGGTGGATAGGTGTAAAACAACAAAGAGCTTATGGGAAAGATTGAAGAAGCTATATGGAAAGGAACCCTCAATAGTAGATCTTGCATTTGAAGGAAATATGAGAAATACATCTCATATTTATCTGGACAAGGAAGATAGATCTTCCTCCACCCACCATAGTGAAGAAGAAGGGGCTCAACTTCTGGTCACCCAAGAATCTGAAAGTGGCTGGGCATTCACCTCTCCTCAACAAGACTTGTTGAGCAATGATGATGATGAAGAGGAAGACATGGTAGATATTTATAGCCATCAAGATCCCTCTGATGATGGAGAAGCAGGAGAAGTTGACCTTGAAGGAGAGCTTGTAAATATACTTGAAGAACTCAATAGAGTTAAAAGAGAATACAAGCTATTCAAGAATGCTACTATTGTGGAACAAAACCAGTTAGTCAAATGCCTTGAAGAATGAGAGAAATGCATCTTAGAGTTGAAGACTCAGGCAAAAGACAATAAGGTATATCGGTGTGAAGATCTAGCCTCTTTGCTAGAGATAAAGGAAAAAGAAATTCAATGGCTTCTTACAAAAAAATAAGGCTAGATCTCTTCAATTAGGAGTGATCCTCGAAAGAAGGTTGACTTGACCACAACTAGTGTGGACTTGCAGACAAAAGTAAAGATCAATGCTACAAGGAGGAATCTTCATACGGATCTCAGAGGTAAGGAGAAGATGGGAGAATAAAAACTCATCAAAAGCAAGAAGATGAGGAAGCAGCAAAGGATACCTTCCACCGGTAGAGGGCAAATAAATGCTACCACCTATAGGGGGAAGCATGTGTGGGAGAATAAGAAGAGATCGTATGAAAGAGGTACTCATAGTGGATGACCAAGGGTCCATTCTCAAAAAGGAAAAGATGAGGATGCAAAACTAGCAATATCTCCTCATGCATTGCAAATTAAACATGTAAGTCATATGCATTCATTTATCGATTGTTGTTTTACATGTAATTTTTATGGTCATAAGGAAAGGGAGTGTAGAATAAGATCTAGAAAGGATAATGTAGGATTTCATAGAAATCATGCTTATGAGAAGAATGTGTCCAGAAGTAGATACATGCATGTCCTTTCTCTCGGTTATGCAAAGATTATGTATCATAACTGCAATGGATCTAGCCATAAAGAGGTTGAGTGTAGGAAGAGGACCTCGTAGTCACATGGAGGCTGACAAAATGGCCATGCTCTATGAGAAAGTGAAAACAGAGCATATGGAAAGCAAAGACCTGCATGGAACAAGATGAGTGGTGTTCCTACTCTAGCAAGGTATCCAAGGAAACCGGGTAATGGCTGCAATGACATGACAAGAAGAAGAAGAGCGAGCCGATACATAAAAAGGTTCCCTTGTCATGAGGCTAGTATGAATGTTGTGTGCTACTATATCACTACTTATGGTTGCAATGAAGAATTAAGAAATGGAAGGACCCATCAGCAGAAGAAGGAAATACCTGCTCCCAAATCTGAAAATGGGAAGAAGAATAAACTCATGCATGTATGGAGGAAGAAGACCATGGATCAACACTATGCATTCAGGGCACAGGTGATATTTACTAAGGTCTAAAGGAGATGCAGAATCTTAGGGGGAGAAATCCAAATTGAAACAATCATTCACCCCCTCAGAAATGAAGGCAACATGGAAAACCATGTTGTTATCTGCATAAAGGAAGAAGATGACAAGAGTGTGTAGGTGTTTCCTTGACTACACATTGATAGATCAGTGATGGATCACTACTGCATGAATCAATGAGTAAAGCTTAATAATGTATCAGGTGTTAACCAGTATGTGTAGGATGTTACCGACATGAATACAAAATAAGTTATGTAAGACAATGAAGTTGGAAATTGTTGTAATTACCCCGATAGCAAGGAATGTTGAGTTTATGTCTCAGGAGGTATTGGAAATGCCCTGAATGACATATGTTTGCCCCATGGTTGATCATGCAAGCTTGCATTCTTTTGGGCTAACTATTTTTTTTTATTATTGGCATGATGATAACATTGTATGGCATCATGTAAGTCCAGGATCATGTCATAAGTTGTGGTGGATACAACGTAGTTAAAGGATCATCTGATGATCACACATAAACAACTCAATCGATATATGGTGAAGAATAGAGTTTCAACATTGTACCTAACCGGAGATGAGGACCTGAGATATATGACTCAAGGGGAGTTCAAGTGCTCATCATGAAGAGTCTCATAATGAAGAGCTGGTTTGATTGAAATCTGAAGGATACTTACTGCCTAGACTGCAGGAGATGGAAATTGCAGAGGTGTTGAAGGTTGACCGATAGGTGAGTAGTATTCACTGACACATTAGCAATTGGTATATCTTTTGGCAAATTGAGTTTCAATAGCATTAGACTTTCATACTAGTGTCAGTTGATGGTTATGTTCCCCACCTTAAGTGATGTAACATGAGAAGATGTAACAACCGGTGATAAGATAACAAGTGGCATCAAAGGAAGCATTACATCCAATGAAGACAAAGGGGGAGAATGTATTCTATCAGTGACCGACACATACAAAGAGAAATAATAGCCTGACAGTGCCCTTTGTCATTATGTCAAATGGGAAAAATAATTTTGTAGTATGTCAGATACTACATGTGTTGACATCAATGCCAAAGGGGGAGACTGTTGGCATTGTGTTATCATTGATGTCAACTGGTATGGGATGACCACAGGGAGATGAGATGTAGGTGCAAAATTGTTATGAAGGAGTACAAGATGTGATATCTTGGACATCACCTTGTGTTGCAGAACACCGGTAAAGTTTAAGAAGATGATCTCAAAGGTTATCAATACACAAGTCAATACCTAACTTGTGTGTTGAGATAAAGAGGTGCTTTTGAGCAGTTGTTTGTGATTAAGAGGCAGAATATTACCTGAATCACACAACACTGGAAGAGAAGAATAAACAGGTACGCTATAAGGTTGCAGAACATCATGACTCCCACTAGATGAAGAAGTCATGATCATGAGAAGCAATGAGTGACAGTAAATGTGCTCACATCAGACCACATGAAGAGAGTTATAGGATGCAGAACACAAGGTGTTACTTCATCAAGTAAGAGGAGCTTATCTCTTATTATGCATTGAGTGCACCATAGTCTAGAGAGATAAGAGTGAAGAAGTAAAAGCAAACACTTGACGGATTACACCGAATCTACCAGTGAATTCAAGGAATGCCCTAAGTGCATGAGATCAGGGTTATGCACAAGACTAGAAGAGAAGGTAAGATGCTAGTTTAAAGGAAGTATGAAGTGTTTGTCATCTTGACAAATTGATTGTGATATGGTCAAATCTAATCAGGGAAAAGGCAAGGCTGAGTAGCTCCAGACAGAGGAATCTGACCTGATTGAAAGAAGATGGATCCTTGAGAAAGAATGATGACATGGTGCCATCATGAGTGATAATTGGTATGTAAGTCAACCGGTTATATAAGTAAGGTGTAGTTGTATAAGACCTTGCTATTGTGGGAATGAGCATACTTAGGACTTATTAGTCTAGAGACTAGTTTGAGAGTTCCATTGATAGTTCAAGATGAGAGAAGATATGAAAAGGTAACAGGTAAAATTGTTGAGACCAGAAGGGTTAGCAAACCGAAAGAAGTAAGAATTCGTTAGGGTGGTTGGTCAATGATCCTACTTGGATCAACTTGAAGTTTCAAGCTGGAAAATTGTCAACATGGAAAACCCAAGTTTTGATAAAGATAGAATGTACATCGACAGGGTTGTTGCAGGGTTGGTCAGCTTTAATGAAAGATCACAGAAATCATGGGACTTGTTGCAAAGTGATTGCAAGGGTTTGAGGCTTGAGGTCTAGAAGACAACTACGAGCTAGCTAAGAGAAAATGAGAAGATGGAGGCGATGAAGGAAACAACCTGATAGATCTTTTATTATTGACTGAAGGATTAGCTATGAGGGTAAAAAGAAAATTGCGAGGAATGAAAGGCATGATCGAGGAGAAGTGACTATGGAAAATATGTGAATTGAGATGTCAAAAAGATCACATCATGCAAGATCTTATTGGATTTGGTTTGCATTGAGGATGGCAAGGAAACCCTAACCGCCTGAATTTTGAATTGACCTTCGGTGGGAAATCTAGGCTATAAGTAAAAAGGCCAAAGAGATTGTTCGGTGCTGCTGCATAGGAAGAATATTTTGTTGTTGCGAAGTGGTATACTTCTGCATGTAAGAACAAGATCAGCTGAGTGCTTGATGAGCATCTAAAAAGAGAGTGAGAATGAACCAGGTTGAAGCCTTCAACCAGTTAGAGAGAAGAACTGGTAGTTCTTATATCGACAATATGATACCGATGATGAGCTGAGAGTGAGGTGTAGATCCAGCAAAAAAGCAGCAGGTGTAGAGAAGGAAGAAGAGTGTTTTGGTAAAGGAGAGAAGGTACTTCACCGATAGAGTGATACTGATGATGAGCTCAGAGTGAGGTGTAGATCCAGTAGAAAAGTAACAGGTGAAGAGAAGGAAGAAGAGTGAGTCGGTAAAGGAGAGAAGGTACTTAACTAACAGAGTAAGACATTTGATAAGGTTACAAGATTCACTTGTAACATGATAACTACTCATGTATTTGAAGTTTATATTTTGAACACTGAGTTGTAGCTCAGTGCAGGGGTTGTAGCTCCTTGGGTTGGTGCCCTAAAGTCTAGGGTTGGTGCTCCTTTGGGTTGTAGCCCATAGATAAGGTAGGGGTTGGTGGTCCTTGGGTTGGTGCCCTAAACTTTGTAACTATGTTTTACTCTGAGATTGGATTGGAGCAGTAGACTCCAGCAACATTTCTCACTAAGGTTTTTCCCATCTTGGGTTTTCCTCATATATGCTGGTGTTATGTGATGCCTCCTTGTGTGTGTGTGTATTTGAGTTAGGCTCATCACTAACTGGTAAGTTTGCACTGTGCTTGATTCACAAACTGATGCCACTCACAAAAGATAGTTAAAATGGAAAGTTTTGAGAACCACTGATTCACCCCCTCCCCCTATCATTGGTGCATTGTGTCGAACAACCTCTAGGCAGTTGGCCTTCCTGCATGTACAGGCCCCTCATTGTAAGTAATATCTATTCATTGGCTAGTGTGTGAATATTGTGGGTCACAAATCCCACCGAGTTTTTTCCTACACCGAGTTTCCTCATTAAATATGTTGTGTTATGGTGTATTTTCTATGTTGTCTCTATTGTTCCTATTTACTACATTAATTCTTATTTATCGGTACACTGTTTTGGGATTTAAAGTTCTTAATAAGTTTAAATATTCTGCTAACTAGTTAGATATTGATTCACCCCCCATCTTAGTATCTTTGGGACTGTCATTAATCCTAACAATTGGTATTAGACCCTGGTCCTCTATTTTCAAAAGCCTAACAACTTGAGGATGATTCTGACACCGCTACAGATGGAAAACTTAAGAAAACAATTGGAAAGAGCTCTTGTAGATTATAATGTAGATAAAATGAAGAATATCAAACTTGAATACGATCTAAGGACTACACAGGAATTCATTCAAGGACTTCAGGAGAATCTTACTATAGCTCGAAATAAAAGAAAAGAACTTCATGAGAAGGTGCAGAATGATAATGATGAAAGGGAAACTCTTAGTGAACTTGTGAACAAGTTGAGATTAGAGAACTGTAACATGAAGAATGAAATATAAGATATGACTATGAGGTTATGTAAAGACATTGAAGAAAGAAAGAAGAATGAAGAAGACTGGATGAGGAGACTCAATGATGCTGGAAATGAAAATCTAAGACTTAGTCATGAAAATGATATGTTGAATATAGATCTTATTCACATACAACATGATAAAATTGAGCTTATGAGACAAAAAAGAATTCTAGAAAATGAGTTGGCTACTACAAATCAACACAACGATAAATTCAAGAAAAGTTCAGAGGAACTTGATAACATGTTCAAAAGTTAGAAACCTAATGGAGATACAAATAGACTTGGATTTGAAGTTGGAGAAAGTTCTGGTATTGCAAACAATCTAGATAAGAACTAGCTGGTAAGACAACCTAATGCTTACAAGTTTATTGGAAAATGTTTCAATTGCAACAAATATGATCATAAAGCAAATCAATGTAGATTTACAAACAATCAGAATATTAATGCACCCAACGGTCAATGTTCCAAATGCAACAAAGTTGGTCATAATTCAAAAAACTGTAGAATGAATGTGAAATGTTATGTTTGTGGAAGATATGGACACTTATATAATCAATGCAGAACACAAACCGACATATGATATGGAAAAGTTATTTAGAGGAATAATGTGACTTGTTTTTTATTAAGGAAAATCAGGTTTTAAGGGACCCAAAACCCGCTTACATAAGGAGGAGATAAGCAAAAGAGAAACTAGAAAGAACAAAAAAAAGATAGAAAGGCTGCAAAAGAATAACAAAAAAACAACAATGAAGGAAAAGAACAACACAAGGCCAGCGAGAAACTGGCAACCTAAAATCAGATTACATTTCACATGAAAATATTTAAGCTCTTCTGCATCCTTAACCAGCATCATCATCACATTAGGTTCCTATTTCAGATATTTGTTTTCTTCCATTTGTTGGGCGTCTTTAGTCTTCAACTCCAGCTCATTAGTAGATTTCCTGGTTCTGAATCTGGAGGAGTGTAGAATAGAACTAAAGGTCGACTCATCATCAATGATCACCATATCTTTATTCTTCTTGTTCTTCTCAAGACAAGCAACCAAAGAAAAGACACCTTCAAAACCACCAGACTATGCTCCATGAATTTCTTCAAGGCCCTCTCAGTTTTTGTAATTCGGTTGTTTATCAGATCATTATCAACCTCTCCCTTTTCTTTGATGATTCTCACCACATCTTCAAGATTATTCAAATCTCCCTTAATCTTATCTTTTTCCAACCAATCCTGAATTTTTTCTTTGTCCTCTACCTCACTAGTATCCTCTACAACATCCTCTTTACCTTTAGTGTTGGTATCCTTAATCAAGTTCTCAATTTTATAATCCAGATATCTTTTTTTATTCTGAATACTGGAAATGTTATCAATCACCCATTTCTAAAAATTGAACATTTCCAGGGTACTATTTCTGGCAACATTCAAAATGGAATCCACATTCTCCATAACTAGAGAAGAGCCCATAGACCTAGGGTTTCCCTCCTCCATGTTGTACTGAACATCATTCCTGCTATCCGAGACATAAGGGTTATTCTTTGCTTCTGGATCTTCAACATCCTCTTTTCTCAGCTCATCCCCTTCCTCACCCTCAACCTCCTTCTCCCGCTCATTCTCTACCTCTTCATCTACCTCCTTCCCTTGTTCCTTCTCAGAACCACCATTCTCTTCCATGTCTTCTTTAGCTTCCCTAACCCTCAATTTCTTATGCAGAGGAAGATTAGAAGAATCTTCATCAGAATTAGAGCCATCATGACCCTTAGAAATGTTGGCATTCTCCACAAAGGGGTCTTCCCTATTAGCCCTAGCTTTACCTTTCAATTGCTCATAAATTAACAAAATAAGGCCTTGGTGGTAAATGGGGTAGGATTTAGGTTTTTAGGCATGGTCAGCTAGGCTATAGTTAAGGGAAGAAGCTAAATAGAAGGGCAATGAAATCTTTGAGCCATGGAGAAAATGGTTAAGGATGACAAAATGGTAATTGTAAACCTTCGAAAACCTTCCATCAACCTTAAGGTATTCCATAAAAACTTTCAACACTTTCTGCTAGAAATATTTTACCTGGTGAGGTAGGTAATAGGACACATTGTCCTTCTTAGTGAGTTGAGCCTTATCTTCTTCATTTTTAGTGAAATTATTGGTAGCTTCCACTAAAAACTTGCAGTCTCTGTAGAATTTGATGCCTTCCTTCGACAATCCTATAACCTCCACCACAAAATCTTCATCCAGCTTCCATGTCTGGCCAAATAGAGTAAGTTTATTATTGTTCCAACCCTTGGCAAAACCATGTGACAAAGAATTCTTACTCCCATGCAGTTTCTCCATGTAATCAATGAATCCATATCTATGCAACCTTTGCCATATTTTCCTTTCACTTTTCCAGTTATCACTGCTGGAAGGCTCATTGCAATTAATATTTTCCCCCATAATGAAATGGCTATAAAAGTTGAAACCCTCAACAAAGCATGAAATAACCAAATGCTAAAGAAAGAAGATGTTGGAATCAAAAAATAAGGTGATTTTCTTATTATTCAAAAAATCTATTGGCAAACAGATTTGGTCTTTCTTTTAATTGAATTGATTCTAAGCTTTGTTACCCCTTTTGAAAGACAAAAGTTCAACTAAAAAGTTGGGTAAGTGGGACATACATCACTTCCCTTTGAATTTTAGATAGGTACAACTCCCTCCATTAGCTATTCAGGGAATAATCTAACTAAATAAACTGGTATACTTTTAACTTGAAAGCACGTAAGGATGCCTACTTCATTCTTAGATGAGAGGCCAGGTAATATGTAAATATTTTAGAATAAATTTCTACAAGATGCTTCTTCACGAAAAATCAAAAGTAATCAAAGAAAAGTTCAATAACACTGATTTCAGCACTTCATAAAAATAAACAAGAGAAGCAAAGTCTCTTCTCAACTAAATATCTTTCTAAACAACATAGAAAGAAGCCCTAGATTAATAATAACATTCACCATCAGAAAGATAATCATAGACATTTTGATTAGATTAATATTTGTAAAGAAACACTACTCCACGGATTCAAAACTCAAAGATTTTCCACCTCAAAATGCATATGATCTTTATATGTGTATTTCATGCAACAAAGACATAAAAATACATGCATAAGTTCTTTCCAATTTCAAATTATGAAAAACTGATCACTTCCTTCAGAAAAAACCAAAATTTCTAAAAATCTAAGTCTATCGTTCTAACCCTTTCTGCATCTATCTTCATCTAACTTATAGTAGTTTCTTAAAGAACAAAGGAGGTCTCCCTGAAAACCTGAACTCCTGAAATAGTTATATAAACCAACAGAGTATTTAGGGGACAAATGTCCCGAAGTAATTGATCATTATTAGTGAACGTCATGGACTCAATTTAGGTGATCTGTATTATATCTTCAAAAGTAAATTTTCCTTTAGCCATAACTTTCTCCATGTGTAGCTTAAATGCCTTTACCACGTCCTGTGTATTCAGTCCACAAAGTCCTAGTTGCCAATTATGGTTTGGGTTAACCACTTTATTCTCATTGACCATGCTAGATTGAAGTTCCTAAAGTTCGTAAACAGCCTTGGTATCAAAAATCATACATTTGAATGTAATTATCCGCCACACTATAGTTTTCTTCAACACAAAGAGCTGGCATTCATCAGTTACCAATATATTTTTTGCCATCTCTAATCACTCCTTCAAACCATTTCTCTACGTCCCCTATGATGCTCTTGGCTCGCTGAACTTGATTCATCAGTTTATTTTATTTTGGTGAAGTAGGTTCAAAACTTTCTAAAGCATGCGATATGGGAAGTGCTCCAAAATAACCTATGCTATCAATGAATTGAGCTAGAATCTTGATATGTCATTTCAGTTCTCTTTTCTCTTATCCATCTTTTTCTGACCTAGTGAGCATCTTCTTAACCATCATATTGAAAAGGTGGTTATCAGAGTCCCTGCTCATGTTTCTGAGATCCACTTTGGTGACCTAAAAATCCTCTGCCTTTATTTCCTTATTCTCATCCTTGGGCTTATAGGAAGTAATTTCAGCAACCCACCTCCCGGTCTTTTAATCAGCGTCCAATCTAGTAGTTGTTTTGAACTTCTTCTATTTGGGACCTTTCTCCATGTATTTGACCACCATGTCTTTAATTGGGATGGACATTGTGATTGAGCTCCGTTTCTTTCTTACTGAAGTAGTTAACCATTTGGGAGTTGTACTTGAACAAGTTGTTCCTTGGTTTACTTTAGGTGGTGGTGTCATGGCTACAGTGGTTGCATGAGAATCCATGGTGTTGACAATGTCACTATCAAGGTCCTCAACCTAAAAAATATGAGTATCAAGGATCTTGTCTTTTACCTATGTGTCTTTGACCTAGTCCATTTTCTTCTGTGCAACAATCCGCAACCTTGTATATCGAGGGGCAGAAAAGTTCAAAGTAGGATTAGGCTCGTGCTTGGTGTGAGATGGCTTCTTATTTTTACTTACATGATAAGGCATAGAAGTGGGGTTAGAAAAACATTTTGGGGAATGTAGAGAAACCACATTATCTCTTGTAGGATCAATCTTGATGCCTAATTTCATTGCTGTTTTCTAATTAGCCCAATCTGCGGTTCTCTCCAAGATTTTTTTGTTCTAGGTTGTATATCATCATCTTCTTCCACATCCCAATTGATGTAGGACATTTTCAATTTAGTTTGGTCTAGATATCTAGGTTCAAAAAGCTCTAGATAATCCTCTTCAATCCCACTTATATCAACTTTCCCAACAGTGAAACTCCCTGTTCTAGAACCATTCTCCTATTTTCTCTTTTGAACACTTCAAGATCATCACAACAATCTTCCCAAAATTCCTCCAAGTGTGCGATAGGAAGGTGTGGCATCAAACCAAGACTTCGTGAGAAACCTTTCTTATCAGAACCCTTCCTTTCATGATACAGTGGAAAATTAAAATTCTTCTAGTCAGCTCCTATGCTCAACACATCTGACATTGAACTAAAAGATAAAATGCCCAATTGAACAAGAAAATGATCCTCCCATTTATCTCTGGGTTGAGATATCTTAATTATGGTAGACAATTGCCTATAGTTCTCAGTAAGGAAAAAACAATCTGAACAAAAATGAGGAAGTCTGAAAGGCTCTTCTTCAAAACCACCTACATTTATATAATAGATACGAGGAAACTGAACAAAGAAACTACCATATCTTTTCACTAAGGCTTGGGCATCTTCAAACATCCTTTTAGATTTCATGTTCTTCAATTCATAACACAAGTCTCCTAGGAAAGCATTATGTACTCTTCTAAAATCTTGCAATGCATTATCTTTTTGCAACATGGGGTAAAAGTCGTATACAGAAACATCCCCTCCAGCAAGTTGCCTAGGAATTCCCATTACTTCTTTGACACATGCCAGGCAATATATCAAATACGAAGACATAAAGAAATTTTGCTTGAACTGCTTCTCCATGCTCAACTATTCCCTCATGGAGTCAGCAATAAGCTCTGCCCAATCAAGGTACTGCTTTCCTTCCAATACCAATTGCACATAATAATAAATTTAGTCATCAAAGCTATAGGCCTCAGATGAACCTCCAACTTGGTGTAACAATAACATAACATCATGGATGTGGTGAAGCATGTGATTTTTATTGGGATATTTAGGTAACCTGGAGCCACCCCTTTGAGGACCTTTCAACCAATGCTTTGCTATATTGTTCCGGTGTCCTATTTTATTTGCATTGAACTCAATGATTGATTGGGCAGGGGAAAAATTTTAGGAACATATAATCAGGCATTTTGAAAATAGAAGAAATGATGTCCCTCTTAATTGCAAGGAGGTTGTCACCATTATCTCTCTTGATAATTTCAGAAATAGGATCATATCTCGCAATGCACTCCCTAACTAATTCTAGGCAAGGAATAGTAGGAGGAAAGGTTGCCACCTCTACGAGGCAACTACTTAGAATTTATAAACCAAAAGAACTATCAATTTCTTTAAACTGCCTTTCCTTCAAGACCTTCAAATTCTCTCCTTTCAGGTTTGTGTCACTGACAATGGGTTCTATGCAAGAAAGACTAAAAATATTTCCAAAAAGGTGCAGAGTGGACTTCATAATTCATAAAAAACAACCATTATTTCTCCCTGCAAATTTTATTACGAGAAAGAAAAATAGCTAAAAATCACAGGAGAAGATAGGAATTAAAACTCACCTTCAGAGTTGAAACCAATTGAATGATTACCAGTAGACAAACCTTCTATCAAACACTCCACAACAATGAAGAACAAGTTACAAAAATTAATCACTTCATACCTTATAGAAAATGAAGTGACAAAAGCTCATTTAGTGCATTAATTTCGGTCATCAATTTAAATGTGCTGAGCAATGCGATTTGACATCATGATGTGTATTGAATGCATGGCGGTGCTTTCAGGGTAACCACCAATTCCTAAAAATGATTACTTGCCTTCAAAAATCGGCTAGTTGACGTCACCCGAGATATGGTCATATCTTCATCACAATTAGCAATAAATGTGCCATCATGTCATTTAGTCCATGGGACCCACCTGATTTGAACATGCATGAACAATTTGAATTGACTTCATGAGGGTTCAGGTAGTTCAAAGTGTACCCTACGCCAAGGAAATTTCCTTTGAAAAGATTAACTTTGTTAATTGTCATTGGCCTTTTGAACTTCATCGAACATGTTGAACATCATTGAACTATTTGAACTAGGTTGAAATGGTTCATAGTTTGGAGAAAGAGGATATGAAACATCATCCGCGACCATGAAATAGAACTGTTGCAAAACACTTGAGTGAACGTTAGCCTGAAAACATCTTAGACACAACTTAGAACCTACAATACCTAAATGAACATTATGAAATCTTTTCAAGATGGTTCAAGGGGTTTATGAGGTTCAAAGAGACTATTGAAACTTAACACTATAGATTAAGAGATGATTTACAAGAGGATTAAGGATTGAACCAAGGAATTTTTAATAAGATAAAGACTCAAATAAAATTTTGCAAGGTGACTTACTCTTGTTGTGAGGGACGAATGACAGGGTAACATTGGCTCTGACTGGGGATTGTATTCTGTGAAAAATGCACAGAACTCTATATCTCTGGTTTCGCACAACAAAAATAGAAAGGGGACCAAAGGACACACACCAAAAAGACACAAAACAAACAACTAATCTACTATGTACAGGAACTCTTGATCATAGATTTCAAAGATTATAGAGCTTCGAGTCTTGCCCATTATAAGTATAGGGCATAACCATTCCATCAGGATAATTCAGTCTGAATGCATTCAGTCCCAATACTTCATGGATCTTGAACAGACCTTTCCACAATGAATCAAATTTTCGATGGGCACCCTTTGGTTCTCTTCTCTTTTCCCACAACAATACTTCATCCTCTTTTAGGAACCCTCTTGGTCGAGCTCTCATATTGAAGAGTTTCTTCACCCTGTTCTTATGTTCAGTAATTTTGTCCATTAACATCTCTCTTTCCTCTCCCAACTTCATCAAATACATGACTCCCTTTCATAGACCATATTGGAAGAAGGAGTCCTCAATTACGGTTTGAAGCTTCGCTGCTGCCAATTCAAGAGGTAAAGAAACCTTTGCACCAATCCCATACACCAGTTCATAAGGTGCCATTCCAATTTCTCTTTTAGGGTTAATTCTATCTATCCATAAGGATTCATATAACTTTTTATGCCAGTTCTGGGCATTATCATCAACTAAATTCTTCATGATTGCTACTAGGTTCTTGTTGCTCAATTGTGCCAACCTATTACCTTCTGGGAAGTAATCGAAGGAGTGTGAAAGAGTAATTTGATGTTCATAACAGAACATGCTAAATTCCTCAGAAGAGAAATATGATGCATTATCTGCGACAATCTTCTGAGGGACCCCAAAATGGACTAAAATGCAAGTTGTGAGAAAATTACATACTACCTTTGAGTTCACCTTCTTAGTGGGGACAACCTCCACCCACTTAGTAAAATAATATGTTAATGTCAGAATATACATATGGCTAGCATTGGAATGAGGGTTTATTGGACCAATGAAATCAATACCCCATTGTTTGAAATGTTCATCCACTACCACAGGCCTTAAAGGTAGAACAACTAATCGTTGTTTTCCAAAAAAGAGTTGACATTTTTCACATCCCTTAACATAAGTATATGCATCACGAAACATACAGGCCAATAAAAACAATTTCTTAAAATCTTAAAAGTAGTTGCTGAGGATGAGAAATGTCCACCATAGGCTTCATCATGATAAACTTCTAGAAGCTTCCGTTGTTGAGGCTTATCTACACATCTCAAATAGGTACCATCCAAGCCTTTTTTATACAAAACATCTTGCCAAATAACATACTTAACTGCTTTTAATATCAGATTCCTTTTTTCTTTAGTTGACAAATGACTCAGGAAACTACCATAGGTCAAGTAATAAGCTACATTAGAAAACCTTGTATCTTGCAACCCATCAAATAGAGTCAATGGTAGCTCTTTCTCTATCTCCATCTTATTCTCTGCTATCAATTTGCATAAGCCCTATCCTTTAACCATCTTTTTAGGACGAATATCTAGATCATATTCCTAAATTTTTGTTACCCATGTTGCTCTTTTATTGAGTCCAACTTCCTCCTGAGTCAAAATAATTTTCTATACAAAATCTAGAACAAACATCGTAGAGTGAGAATGCAGAATATAATACCTAAATTGTTTAACTGCTTTAACCATGACAAAGGCTTGTTTTTATAAGAGTGAATACTTAAGCTCATGTTTCTTAAGAGGGACACTAATGAATGCTATAGGTGCTTCAGTCCTAGATTCATCTACCTATAATAGTATTCCTGATATTGTATGTTCTGAGGCATAACAATATATGACAAACTCCTTTTTAAAATCTGGGTTGATGAGGGTTGGCACATTGGCAACTAAACTCTTGATCTTTTCAAAAGCTTCTTTGGCTTCATCAGTCCATTTAAAAGGATACTTCTCACTCAACAAGTTGATGATGTGCTTAGTAGTTTCTGCAAATTCAGGTACAAACCTTCTAAGGAAATTTACTTGACCGAAAAATGATCTTACTCCAATCTGATTTGAAGGCAAGCTGAGGTGTTGGATTGCATTGACTCTTTCTAGATCAATCTTGACCCCTTCTTTTGAAACAATGTGCCCCAATAATTTTCCCTCAGTTACATAGAAAACTGACTTTTTTGGATTCAAGGAGATACCATGCTCTCGACAATGTTGTAGAACTGCCCTTAGATCTTTGAGAGAAGCTGAAATGGCCAATGAACTCGCCCTAGTGTTTTGCTCTCTTGGTATAGCTTAAATTGACAATAAACATTTCTTACATGTTTAACAATCAACTTAGCATCACCTTTTACCCTAAGCAATTTTATACCCTTACATTTGGCCTCATTCAACCCTAAAAGTAATGCCTCATATCCCATAGTGTTATTTGTATTCTTGAAATCTAATTTAAAGGAAAAAGGAAAAACATTACCATTATGCGAAAGAAGAACTACCCCTGCTCCTGAACAAGAATTGGCACAACTTCAATCGAATTCCATTCGCCACAATTCATCTTGTTCATCAACTGCTTCTTCTAATTCTTTTTTATCAGGTGCAAGAATGAGATAATTTCCAAATTCACATTCTTGGAATAGAATCTGGGCTTTGGGATTATCAGAAGGAAAGACTGTATATTTATTTTTTGGTTCAGGTTCAAGTTTGATCTTTTGCTTTCCTAGTGGAATGATAGCTTCTGACCAGTCCATCTTGATTTCACCTCCAAGATCTCTACAGAAAGTCCTACTTAAAAGAATCCCATAACTTGCAAGAATGTCAGCAACCAAAATGGTCAGTTTTACCCTTTTATAGGACATACTGCAAGCACTTCTTGAGCATCCTTTACCTGCCCAATGAGAGGGACTTGCCTCCCATCCATCAAGTAACATCTCCCAAATGTCTTAGTAAGTGTTAAACCTAAATCTCTAGCAACAAATAATGGCATTATGTTATCTAATGCCCCTGAATCTATAATACAATTGCTAAGCTTCTGACTGTTCATGAGGAGGGATATATAAAAAGGTTCAGGCTTCAGAACTTCAGTGTCAAGCTTATCTTCAACATTGTGAAAGGCATAGTGATTAATCGAATCAATGGGAGGGCAAGAAGTAGATGTAGGTTTTTTAGTAGCAAACAAATCATTATCAACCACACACTTATCCACTGAGGACACTGAGCTAGGATCTCCTTTTACATATTTGACCAACTTGTCTAATTCCCTCGGGTTCAGTTTCAAATATTCGACAGTGGAAAGTTGAACAGTTGAAGCTTTGCAAAATTCAATTATGTCAAAGGAGGGAGAAGAAGAAGAATTATTTTTACTTTCAATATTCCTTTGTAAAATCTTAACATCAGGAGTCTTTGCATGAAAGGAAGAATCATTACTTGCGGGACCCTTACCCTTAAAATTAGTTCTAGTAGAGTTCACAAAAGGAGCAGGTTGGGAGGTTTGTTGATTCCTTGTAAGGATTGCACATGCATGGTCTTCAAGAGTTACCAGAATATTACCACCTCTTTCTGAATCTGATTCATATTCAAGGTAAAATGATCGAGAGTCGCAAGGTACTTTTTGAATCTTCTCTTCTCCAATGAATTCCCCAAGTTCATCCTTTGTGCTTCCCATTTGGACATGCCTTATCATATCAGGACAAGAATTCCCATCATGATCTGAGGTAAGGTGAAAAGAGCACATAGCACCTTTATCAAGAGGATCCTTTATTTGCAATCTTTGTGGGGTAGCCGGAAGTTGAAAAGTTTGCCCATAATTATACTGGTTTGGTTATTTCTACTTATATCTTTATATGGTTGTGGGTAGGAACCTCTAGTTTTGAGAATTTTCCTTTTCAAGGCAATCATATCATTGACTAATCGTTGGACAACTGGATCAGTCGAAGAAGTGGAAGCTTGAGATTGACCTTGAGGAATTTGCACGTCTTTTCTCCACTTCACTGTTGTTGTTAAATCATCTTCAAACTCTATAGCCTTGTTTTGTGCATTATCAAGATCAGATGGCCTATTCCTTCTGAGATGCAAACCAACATCAGGAGGCATAGAGTTGATAAAGAAATATTGTTGGTTATCAGGAGTTGGTCTTTAGCCTGGGGAATTTTATGAATAATCTTATTATACCTAGCCACATAATCTCTCATTGCCTCATGAATCTCCTTCTTCATTTGTGTGAGCTAAGCAAAAAGTGAGTGCTCATCATCAACACTCTTGAATAGTTTCTCAAAAGCAGTTTTCATTATTTGCGAATCAGTTATAGATACTGCGTGCGGATGACTGAACCAATCTGCTGCTCCCTCGTTAAGAGTTTGAGTGAAAAGCCTAACAGCCACATCTTCATGCTACAATTCTAGTATCCCAGTAGATACATTAAAGGAGTTCAAATGTTCTTCAACTGAGATTTTCGCATCTCCATTGAACTTAGGTAAAACATCCCTAGCCCCTTTCGGAAGAGAATTATGAGCACCGAGAGCAAGAGGCCCAACTACGGCACCCCATGGCTGGGCCATGATGAAAATAGGGTAAATAGTTACAAGAGGAGGAGCTTGAATTCTAGAAAGCGTTAATGCTTGCCAATGTCTAGAAGAGAGAGGTACTTTGGGAGTAGTTTTAGTAAGAGAAGAAGGTCTACTTTTAGTGTTCCTCTTGGGAGTGAAATTTGTAGAAACTGATAACCCTTGCAGTTCTTCAAAACAATTATCAACAACTCCATCTCTCCTTTGTGATCTGGTATAAGGACGAGAATCCACTGCTATTTCTTTTAAGGTCTCTAAACAACTCTTTCAACCATAGCAACATTCTTGGATTATGGGAATTCTTCTCAACTATTCACCTATTTCTTCTTCTCTTTCCAAAACCAGGCAATCTTGCTGATACTGTTGGTTATGAGTTTTAGTTCTAACACACATGTAACATACTAATCTATTGAATGTTGATGCTCGCCAGCAGAGTCGCCAAAAAATTGTTGGTGAACAGATTTTGTCTTTCTTTTAATTGAATCGATTCTAAGCTCTGTTTCCCCTTTTGAAAGAAAAAATTTCAACTAAACAATTGGGTAAGTGTGACATACATCACTTCCCTGTGAATTTTAGATAGGTACAACTCCCTCCATTATCTATCCAGGGAATAATCTAACTAAATAAACTGATATTCTTTTAACCTGAAAGCACGTAAGGCTGCCTACTTCATTCTTAGATGAGAGGCCAGGTAACATATAAATATTTTAGAATAACTTTCTAAAAGATGCTTCGCCACGAAAATTAGAAGTAATCAAAGCAAAGTTCAATAAGATTGATTTCAACACTTCATAAAAATAAACAAGAGAAGCAAAGTCTCTTTTCAACTAAATATATTTCTAAACAACATAGAAAGAAGCCCCAAATTAATAACAACATTCACCATCAAAAAGATAATCAGAGACATTTTGATTAGATTAATATTTGCAAAGAAACACTACTTCATAGATTCAAAACTCAAATATTTTCCACCTCAAAATGCATATGATCTTTATATGTGTATTTCATGCAACAAAGACATTAAAAAACACTCATAAGTTATTTCCAATTTCAGATTTTGAAAAACCAAACACTTATAGTAGTTTCTAATACACACATAAGTTCTAACCCCTTCTGCATCTATTTTCATCTAATTTATAGTAGTTTCTTAAAGAACAAAGGAGGTCTCCTTGAAAACCCAACCTCCTCTAAAACAGTTAAAAAAACCAACAGAGTATTTAGGGGACAGATGTCCCGAAATCATTGCAAGGTTATGAAAAGCATATAAAAATAAAAACAAAGTATAAGCATTATGTTATGCCTCATCTCCATCGTCATCCTCTCCTCCACTTTTCTAGGCATCATGGGAAGTTGCAAGCTCCTGAATTATAGACTGACTCAAATTCATTGATCTTCGCTTTTGCGGCTTCCTTTTCCCACCTGTGTTTCACCATTTTCTTGGAATGCTTAGGTAATTGATAATTACCAATGAACATCATGGACTCAATTCAAGTGATCTGTGTTATATCTCCAGAAGTAAAGTTGCCTTTGGCCTTAACTTTCTCCATGTGCAGCTTAAATGCCTTTACTGCGTCTAGTGTATTCAGCCCACAAAGTCCTAGTTGCCAATCATGGTCTGGGTTAACCACTTTATTGTCATTGACCATGCTAGACTGAAGTTCCTGAAGTTCATAAACAGAGGCCTTGGCATCAGAAATCACAGACTTGAATGTAATTACCCGCCACACTATAGTTTTCTTCAACACGAAGAGCTGGCATTCATTGGTTACCAATTTAATTGAATTTTCTACTAAAAAGTTTTTGGCTCCATTATTTTCTATCTTAGTGAACATGGGTAATACATTTTTCCATTTACACTCTTCCTTTTCTCATGGCACAATTTGATTTTGATTCTTCGCAGTGAGGTTTTGCATTTCATCGCATAGCTTCTTGGAGTCTGTAATTTATTTTTGCCATCTCTGATCACTCCTTCAATCCATTTCTCTACAACCCCTATGATGCTCTTGGCTCGCTGAACTTGATTCAACAGTTTCTTGTTCTCTGGTGAAGTAGGATCAAAAATTTCTAAAGCATGTGATATGGGAAGTGCTCCAAAACAACCCATGCTATCAATGAATTGAGCTAGAATCTTGCTATGTTGTTTGAGTTCTCTTTTCTCTTGTCCATCTTTTTCTGACCCAGTGAGCATTTTCTTAGCTGTCACATTGAAAAGTTTTTTATCAGAGTCCCTGTTCATGTTTCTGAGATCCAGTTTGGTGACATCAAAATCCTCTACATTTATTTTCTTATTCTCATCCTTGGGCTTATAGGAAGCAATTTCAGCAACCCACCTCCTGGTCTTTTCATCAACATCCAATCTAGTAGTTGTTTTGAACTTCTTCTATTTGGGACCATTCTCCATGTATTTGACAACCATGTCTTCAATTGGGATGGACACTGGGATTGAGCTCCATTTCTTGCTTACTAAAGTAGTTAACCATATGGGAGTTGTACTTGAACTAGTTGTTCCTTTGGTTACTTTAGGTGCCAGTGTCATGGCTACAGTGATTGCATGAGAATCCATTGTGTTGACAATGTCACTATCAAGGTCCTCGACCTCAAAAATCTAAGTATCAAGGATCTTGTCTTTTACCTTTGTGTCTTTGACCTAGTCCATTTTCTTCTATGCAACACTCCATGACCTTGTATATCAAGGGGCAAAAAATTTCAAAGTAGGATTAGGCTCGTGCTTGGTGTGAGATGAATTCTCTTTTTTCTACCTACATGAACATGCATACAAGTGGGGTTAGAAAAATGTTTTGGGGAACATAGAGAAACCACATTATCTCTTGCAAGATCAATCTTGATGCCTAATTTCATTGCTCTTTTCTTATTAACCCAATTTGCGGTTCTCTCCAAGACTCTTTTTGTTCTGAGTTGTATATCATCCTCTTCTTCCACATCCCAATTAATGCAAGATGTTTTGGGTTCAGTTTGGTCTAGATATCCAGGTTCAAAAAGCTCCAGATAATCCTCTTCGATCCCACTTATATCAACTTTCACAAGCAATGAAGCTACTTGTTCCAGAACCACTCTCATATTTTCTCTTTTGAACACTTCAAGCTCATCACAATAATCTTCCCAAAAGTCCTCCAAGTGTGGGATAGGAAGCTGCGGCATCAAACAAAGACTCCATGAGAAACCTTTATTATCAAAACCCTTCCTTTCATGATATAGTGGAAAATTTAAATTCTTCAAGTCAGCTCCTATGCTCAATGCATTTGACACTGAAATACAAGATAAAATGCCCAATTAAATAGGAAAATGATCCTCCCATTTATCTATGGGTTGAGATTTTTTAATTATGGTAAACAACTACCTACAGATCTCAGCAAGGACAAAACAATATAAACAAAAATGAGGAAGTTTGAAAGGATCTTCTTGAAAACCACCTACCCTTATATAACAGAAATGAGGAAATTGAACAAAGAAACTAGCATATCTTTTCGCTAAGGCCTGGGCATCTTCAGACATCCTTTTAGATTTCATGTTCTTAAATTCATAACACAAGTCTCCCAAGAAAGCATTATGTACTCTTCTAAAATCTTGCAATGCATTATCTTTTTGCAACATGGGGTAAAAGTCGTATACATAAACATCCCTTAAGACCGTTATCTAGGAATTCCCATTACTTCTTTGACACATACCAGGCAATATATCAAATATGAAGACATAAAGAAATTTTTCTTGAACTTCTTTGCCATGCATAGTTGTTCCCTCACGGAGTCAGCAATAAGCTGTACCTAGTCAAGGTATTGCTTTCCTTCCAACACCAGTTGCACATAATAGTAAATCCAGTCATCAAAGCTGTAGGCCTCAGCTGAACCTCTAACTCAATTTAACAATAACATAGCATGATGGATGTGGGGAAGCATGTGATTTTTGTTGGTATATTTAGGTAACCTAGAGTCACCCCTCTGAGGAACTTTCAACCAATGCTTTGCTATATTGTTCCAGTGTCCAATTTTATTTGCATTGAACTGAGTGACTGATTGGGCGGTGGAAAAATTTGAGAACTTATAATCAGGCAATTTGAAAACAGAAGAAATGACTTTCCTATTAATCATGAGGAGGGTTTCACCATTATCTCTCTTGATAGTTTTAAAAATAGGATCATATCTTGCAATGCACTCCCTAACTAATTATGGGCAAGGAATAACAAGAGGAAAGGCTGCCACCTCTACAAGGCCACTACTTAGAATTTCTAAACCAAAAGAACCGTCAATTCCTTTAAACACCCTTTCCTTCAAGACCTCCAAATTATCTCCTTTCAGGTTTGTGTCACTGAAAATGGGTTCTATGCAAGAAAGACTAAAAATATTTCCAAAAAGGTGTAGAGTGGACTTAATAATTCATAAACAACAACCCTTATTTCTCCCAGCAAATTTTATTACGAGAGAGAGAAACAGCTAAAAATCACTGGAGAAGATAGGAATCAAAACATACATTCACAGTTGAAACTAATCGAACGATTACCAATAGACAAACCTTCTATCAAACACTCTGTAGCATTGAAGAAAAAGTTTAAAAAATTAATCACTTCATACCTTATAGCAAATGAAAGGATAAAAATTCATTTAGTGCATTAATTTCAGCCGTCAACTCAAATGTGCTGAACAGTGGGATTTGACACCATGAGTGTGTATTGAATGGATCGCGGTGCTTTTGGGGTAACCACTAATTCCGATAAATGATTACTTCCCTTCAAAAATTGGCTAGTTGACATCACCCGAGATATGGTCAGATCTTCATCACACTTAGCAATAAATGCGCCATCATGTCATTTAGTCCATGAGACCCACTTGATTTGATGTTGCAGGGGAAAAAGCCTAAGAATTAATCATTTCCTCTTTCATTATTTCATGTTTTGGTTTCATGGTCTTGTAAAGGATTTGAGAATCCTATGTTCATGTTTTGTTTTGAAAATAAAGTCCTAATAGTCCATTTTGTAAGACCTAGTGGCCTAGGGTGCATTATAAACCCTATGGTCAACTATGGTCAACGGGACTTGGGATGTGTAGATTTAGTGACTTATGTGTATTTTGGTCTATTTAGGTCCAAAATAATATGTTTAGGCTCCTAGGTCTATGTTTGAAATTAATTTGTTGGCAAATTGCAAAATTGTCAAAAATTGCCAAAATGTTGCCAACTTGGTGAACAACTTTTTGAAAAGTTGTTCAAATCAGTTTCCAATGTTCACAGCCACTTTGTTTCAGTTATAACATGTTGAGATGGCTATAAAATGCCTCAAAAAACTCTTTTGGAGTTGTTGTTGGTGAATATTTGTAATTTGACATTTTGAAGCAATAAAAAAAATACTACATTTTCTAGAAAATTTGTTGTTCTTCAGTTGGTACAGAATTTCACAACCTCCAAACTGAAAAATTATTTCATAGGGAGTTAGAGGGGTGAAATATATTTCTTTTGTGTCCAACCAGAGCTTGTGAGGTGGATTTTTGAGTGAGATATAGTGTAACAGTCCAAAACAGCCTGTGAAAGGGCATAAACCAAGGGTTTCATCTTTTCTTTCCCTTTTCTTCCAATCTAATGATGGAAAAAGTATAAAACTTGGTTGGATGGAAGATCTGGGAGTGTATTATGATATTCAAGAGGTTTCAGACTAGGAGTATGTGGTTGGAGAATATTTTCTTCAAGTTTGAAGCCAGGCATCCCCATGTGTCTAGCATACGGTGGTGAAGAAGACTTTGACATTTCCCCATAACTTTTGAACAGATGCAAACCATGACTTGTAACTTTGGATTTGGTTATTTTTTGAGTTCCTCAAGGTTTTACAATTGCTTCCCTTGAGAAATTTCTAATTGGATGGGTAGTTCCTTTGTTAAAGTACTCATTTAGCCCCATTTAGCCTAGTTGAGGGTTTACTAGAAATGGTATTTGTAGGAGGTTCCAGATCAAACCCTTTTGGAAAAAGTATTGTCCTAGGTTTTTAAAGGTTAATATAAAATAAAGTTTCTTGGTCCTTTGTAATTTTTGGGAGAGAAACCAAAAAGTCACTTTTGAGGGCTAGTTGGCTAGAATAGCCATTTTTCACTTTGATCCCTTTGAGACTTGATCAACCAAATATGAGGGTTGTTTAACATCATTGGAGGTTTTTGGATCCTAATAAACTTTATTTGAGTCTTTTTGGACTTGTAGAACCATTTGGGAGGGGTGTGAGCCATTTGAGCAACTTTTGAGCACTTTGCCTGTGGGGTTGACAAACCAAAGTTGATAGCCTTTGTAACATGTCTCAGTGGGAGGTTATGGGGAAGAAAAAAATTGAAATGAGACATTGATTTATTGCTTGTCAAGGTGTGAGGCCTGGTTGGGAAAATCTCTTTTGAAAGGGATTGGGTTGCCAGTTGAGCAAGTGAGCAACTTGGAGCATTTCCAAGTTGTGGGAACCATACCTCTACATCAATTGGTATAAGAGAAAGTGTGATCCTCAGGAGAAGGATTGTTTTAGTTTAGCCATGTCAGGGGAAGAAGAAGAGGATGAGTTGTCCTCAAAGATACTAATGCATAGATAGTGAAGGTTTTGAAGGGTCAAAACTTGCTTCACAAGATTGATTCCTTGCAGAAGGAGGTTGATAGAGTTAATGGGAAAATTTGTAAGAAAAGTGGTGGAAACTCTTATGTTGTTGAAGAGGGGAGTGACGAGGAAGAAGAAGTGCCTGCTGATCAGAGACTACTTGTGAAGACCCTTAAGGCCATGTATGGTAGGTTGGACCTACCTTCCTATGATGGAAACTTGAATCCAGATGTTGTTGTGGACTGGATTGATGCCCTCACAAGATTCTTTCAATGTGAAGACATACCTAAAAGTCAGAGAGTTAAGATTGCTAAGTCTAAGTTGAAGGGACCAGCCCTTACATGGTGGAATTTCACTCAAGATGATAGGGTGAAGGAGAAGAAAAATTCAGTGACCACTTGGAAGAAGATGGTTGAATTGATCAGAGATGCATATTTTCCTAATGATTATGAAGTCCAAATTCATAAGAGGAGAATGAGTTTGAGACAAAAGGAGATGAGTGTCTTAGATTATACTCAAGAGTTCCATAAATTGGTGATGAAGTCCAATGTAGTGGAGCCTTAATGTGTGAAGCTTGCAAGATACTTGAAAGGGTTGAGAGTTACCATTCAAGATGAAATCAGTTTAAGCAGCCCTCCCATAGTCCAAAAATGCTTTCAATTTGCTTTGAAGGTTGAGGAGAAACTCAAGAGGAAGAGTGATCAGAGTGGTAGAGGGAGAGGACAAAAAGACTTTGGAAATAGGGGTAGAAATATGTCTTAAGGAAGAGGACAAGGTTCCAAAGACCTTGGTGAATCAAGTCAAGGGAATGAACAAGGGGAAGGAAGTTCTAGAGGATCTTTTAGAGGAAAGAGAGGAAAATTTAGAGGAAGAGGTGGAGGAAGAGGCCTAGAAGGCATAAAGTGCTATAGATGTCATCAAATGGGGCATGTTGCATCCAAATGTCCAGAGAAGGCAAACAAACAAGGTGAAAGGAGAGAAAATTTGGTGAGAGATGAGGACACACACAATATTCACTCTCATGGATCCTTTGTGCAGCCTAAACAAGGAGAGATCATGATGATGAGAAGGACATTGATCAAAGCACCTAGTCCACCAGAGCCACCCCAAAGGAAGGCACTTTTCAGAACTACTTGTCGAAGTGGTGACAAAGTATGTAGTGTGTTGATTGATTTGGGTTCTACTGATAACTTGTTGTCCATTGAGGTAGTACAGAAACTGAAATTGAAGAGGATTAAACATCCAAGACCCTACATGGTATCATGGCTCACAAAGGGGCAGCAAACCATCATTGAAGAACAAGCATGGATGGAGTTTTCTATTCGCAAGTACAAGGACAAGGTACTTTGTGATATTGTACCCATTGATGCATGCCATTTGCTTCTTGGAAGGCCATGGCAATATGACATGAAGTCAAGGAATGATGGTGAGAGGAACACATACACCATCTGGTATATAGGTGAGAAGGTAACTTTATTACCCCTACCTGATAATGGTGAAGAAGCAAAAGACTCTAAAATAACTTTTGTAGGTGAGAAAGAGTTTTTAGAATGCTTGAAAGAGGAGGATACTCCTTGTTATTCTTTGGTTGTGTTGCCAAAATAGGAAGAAAAGAAGGTGCACAAAAAAAAGGAAGAATCAACGAGGGTAGGACCAAAGGAGGTGGTAAATTTGCTTGAGACCTATAAGGTCAATATGACCAAAGAGTTTCCTGATACCCTACCTCCAATCAAAGATATTAGCCATAATATTGATCTAATCCTAGGGGCTACACTCCCAAATAAGGCTTCCTATAAGTTAACACCCCAACAGAATGAGGAAATGGCAAGACAGATCCAGGAACTCTTAGATAAGGGTTTGATTTCTAAAAGTATGAGTCCATGTGCTGTTCCAGCCATGCTAGCACCTAAGAAAGAAGGTACATGGAGGTTATGTATAGACTCAAGGGCCATTAATAGAATCACTATCAGGTATAGGTTCCCTATGCCTAGGATTGAGGATTTGTTGGATCATCTAGGGGGTGCAAGGTGGTTTTCTAAGGTGGATTTGAAGAGTGGGTACCATCAAATCAGAATAAGGGCTAGAGATGAATGGAAGACAACCTTTAAGACTAATGAAGGCCTTTATGAGTGGAGAGTGATGCCATTTGGCTTGTCCAATGCACCTAGTACATTCATGAGACTCATCAATGAAGTTCTAAAATTTTTCCTTGGTAAATTTGTTATTGTTTACCTAAATGATATTCTTATTTTCAGTAAGAATAGAGATGAACATATGCATCATTTGAATTTGGTCCTTAAGATATTGCAGGAAGAAAAACTCCTAATCAATGTGGACAAGTGTCTTTTTATGCAGGAAGAATTGGTGTATCTTGGTTTCATAGTTTCAAGTGGAAGCATCAAGATGGATCCTAAGAAGGTGGAGAGCATCATGAATTGGCCTTCTCCAAATTCAATGACTGAAGTTAGAAGCTTCCATGGCTTGGCTTACTTTTACAGGAAGTTTATAAGAGGTTTTAGCCATGTTTGTGCACCTATCCTAGAAACAATCAAAGGTGGGCAGAAGTGCAAGTTTGTATGGACCAGGGAGGCTGAGGAGGATTTTCAAAGTCTCAAACAAATGGTATCAAACCAACCTCTACTTTCCTTTCTAGATTTCCAAAAGGTTTTTACAATTGAGTGTGATGCATCTATTGTGGCAATAGGGGCTGTTTTCAGCCAAGAGGGTAGGCCCATTGCATTTTTTAGTGAGAAGATCAATGAGGCAAAGAGGAAGTATTCCTCATATGATTTGGAAATGTATGCCTTAGTTCAAGCCTTGAAAAAGTGGAGGTATCATCTCCTTCCAAAAGAATTTGTTGTTTTTACTGACAATCAGGCACTTAGCTTCTTGAATAGCCAGGAGAAGTTGAGTCACAAGCATATACCTTTACAATCAAACACAAAAAGGGAGTTGCAAACAAGGTGGCAGATGCCTTGAGGAGAAGATCCTTGACAGTGCAAGAGGTGAAGTTGCAAAGTGTGGGGATTAACTCCTTGAAAGGTATGTATGAAGGTGATGAAGACTTTCATGAAATTTATAAAGTTTGTTCTGATTTTTCTGAAGTATACCATGTTGAATATGTTGATTACTTGATCCAAGATGGTTTACTGTTCAAAGGACATCAACTATGCATTCCTAGGTGTTCAATGAGGGAGAGTATTGTGAAAGAAAAGCATTGTGGAAGCATGAGTGGACATTTTGGGTTGGATAAAACCCTTGAGCAAGTAAGAAGATATTATTTTTGGCCCAAGATGCAAAGTGATGTGAGAAAGTTTGTTGAAACATGCACCATTTGTCAAAATGCCAAAGGTACTTCCACCAATGTAGGTTTGTATCAACCATTACCCATACCTACAAGGCCTTGGGAAAGTTGTAGTATGGATTTTGTAATGGGATTGCCTAGGACTCAAAAAGGCTTTGATAGCATCTTTTTTGTTGTAGATGGGTTCAGCAAGATGACACATTTCTTTCCATGTAAGAGTACAAGTGATGCAACCTATGTAGCAAATTTGTTTTTAAAAGATATTTTAAGGATACATGGACTTCCTCTAACAATTGTGTCTGATAGGGATGTGAAATTCATTGGCCATTTTTGGAGAACCTTATGGAAGAGGTTGGGAACAAACTTGAACTTTAGTTCAGCCTACCATCAATAAACAGATGGGCAAACTGAAGTTGTGAATAGGTCCTTGGGAAACCTATTGAGATGCTTGACAAAGCAATATGGAGAGAAGTGGGATGTTGTACTTCCACAAGCCGAATTTGCATTCAATTATTCTGTGAATAGGAGCACAGGAAGGAGTCCATTTCAGATTGTGTATGGGTAGAATCGAAGAGGCATCTTGGAGTTGAGAGACCTTCCACATGATAGGAAAACAAGTGCTCATGGTGAACAATTTGTTGATAGCATGAAGGAAGTGCATGATCAAGTAAGGCTAGCCCTCCAAAAGAGTTCACAAATGTACAAAGAACTTGCTGATAAGAAGAGGAGGGATGTACAATTTTAGATTGGTGATATGGTGTGGGTGTACCTGAGGAAAGAAAGATTACCAAAGGGGAAGCATACAAAGTTACTCATGAGGAAAGTGGGTCCTTGCAAGGTTTTGAAGAAACATGGGTTGAATGCCTATGAGATATCTCTTCACTCTAACCTTGGTATTTATCCTATCTTTAATGTATGTGATCTAACACCCTATAAAGGGCATGTTGCTGTAGGTAAAGACTTCCATGTGGAGGAGATTCAAGAGGACATTGCTAATATACCTCCTCATGCACCAAAGAAGCCTGAAAAGATCATTGATGAAAGGGTCATTAAGAAGACCACTAATAAATAATATAAACAATATCTTGTGAAATTGGTAGGACACCCTATAGAAGAGACAATATGGATGGATGAGGTAGAAATTTTGAAGCATGGTACTTCATTGGACCAACTTATCTCATGAGAAAATGAGATTAGCCCACCCCGGGCGTATGGTGTAGGGGCACAAGCCTAAGAATTCATCATTTCCTCTTTCATTATTTCATTTTTTGGTTTCATGGTGTTTTAAAGGATCTAAGAATCCTATTTTCATGTTTTGTTTTGAAAATAAAGTCCTCATAGTCCATTTTGTAAGACCTAGTGGCCTAGGGTGCATTATAAACCCTATGGTCAACTATGGTCAAAGGGACTTGGGATGTGTAGATTTAATAAGTTACATGTATTTTGGTCTATTTAGGTCCAAGATAATATGTTTAGGCTTCTAGGTCTATGTTTGAAGTTAATTTGTTGGCAAATTGCAAAATTGTCAAAAATTGCCAAAATGTTGCCAACTTGGTGAACAACTTTTTGAAAAGTTATTAAAATAAATTTCCAATGTTCACAAACACTTTTTTTCAGTTGGAATGTGTTGATATGGATATAAAATTCCTCAAAAAACTCTTTTGGAGTTGTTGTTGGTGAATATATGTAATTTGACGTTTTGAAGCAATAAAAAAATACTGCATTTTCCAGAACATTTGTTGTTCTTTTAGTTGGTACAGAATTTCACGACCTCCAAACTGAAAAATTATTTCATGGCAAGTTATAGGGATGAAATACCTTTCTTTTGAGTCCAACTAGAGCTTCTGAGGTGGCGTTTGGAGTGATTTATAGTGTAACAATCCAAAGCAGCCCGTGAAAGGGCATAAACCAAGGGTTTCATCTTTTCTTTCCCTTTTCTTCCAATCTAATCATGGAAAAAGTCTAAAAATTGGTTGGATGGAAGATATGGGAGTGTAACATGATATTAAAGAGGTTTTAGACCATTATAATATGGTTGGAGAATATTTTCTTCAAGTTTGAAGCCAGGCATCCCCATGCGACTTGCATACGGTGGTGAAGAAGACTTTGACATTTGCCCATAATTTTTGAATAGATGAAAACAAAGACTTGTAACTTTGGATTTGGTGATTTTTTTAGTTCCGCAAGGTTTTCCAATCACTACCCTTGATAAATTTTCAATTGGAAGGGTAGTTCCTTTGTTAAAGTCCTCATTTAGCCCCATTTAGCCTAGTTGAGGGTTTACTAGAAATGGTATTTGTAGGAGGTTCCAAATCAAACCATTTTGGAAAAAGTGCTTTCCTAGGTTTTTAATGGTAAATATAAAATAAAATTGCTTGGTCCTTTGTAATTTTTGGGAGAGAAACGAAAAGGTCACTTTTGAGGGCTAGTTGGCTAGAATAGCCATTTTGCACTTTGACCCCTTTGAGACTTGATCAACCAAATCTAAGGGTTTTTTAACATCATTGGAGGTTCTTGGATCCTAATAAACTTTATTTGAGTCTTTGTGGACTTGTAGAACCATTTGGGAGGTGTGTGATCCATTTGAGCAACTTTTCAGCACTTTGCCTGTGGGGTTGGCAAACCAAAGTTGATAGCCTTTCTAACATGTCTGAGTGGGGGGTTATGGGGATGAAAAAAATTGAAATGAGACATTGATCTAGTGCTTGTCAAGGTGTGAGGTCTGGCTGGTAAAATCTCTTTTGAAAGGGATTGGGTTGCCAGTTGAGCAAGTGAGCAACTTGGAGCATTTTCAAGTTGTTGGAACCATACCTCTACATCATTTGCACATGGATGAACAATTTGAACTGACTTCATGAGGGTTCAGGTAGTTCAAAGCATATGGTGCACCAAGGAAATTTCCTTTGAAAATATTAACTTTGTTAATTGGCATCGGGCTTTTGAACTTCATCAAACATGTTGAACATCACCGAACTGTTTGAACTAGGTTCAAATGGTTCACAGTTTGGGGAAAGAGGATATGAAACATCATCTATGACCATGAAATGTAATTGCTGCAAAACACTTGAGTGAACATTAGCCTAAAAACATCTTAGACACAACTTAGAACCTGCGATACCTAAATGAACATTATGAACTCTTTTCAAGATGGTTCAAGGTGTTCATGAGGTTCAAACAGATTAAGAGTTGATTTACAAGTGGATTAAAGATTGAACCAAAGAATTTTTAACAAGGTAAAGACTCAAATAAAATTTTGCAAGGTGACTTACTCTTGTTATGAGGGACGAATGACAAGGTAACAAATTAAAACTCTGAGCAAGCTGGAGACATTTTAACAATGCCAGAGCTTCTGCCACATGATTGTTTTGAACTCCAAAGGGAGAGGCAATCACAACAACACAAAAACTATAAGAATTTTTTATGACTCCTCCCAGTCTAGCCTTCCCAGGATAATCTTTAGCTGCACCATCAAAGTTCACCTTAACCCAATCATGGAAAGGGAACCTCCAAACAACATTATCTCTCATGCTCTTCATATCAGACTTTCAGACCTTGTGTATCAACTTCCATTTAGTAAGGATGCTTTTCTCATTATCAGTCATCTTAAAATATCTACACTGCTTGTTAATTTTGTGAACGGTATTGATGTTTTCTTTAATAGCCCTGGAAATCTTTTCAAAAACCACCTGAGAAGAATACCGAGCATCCCTAAAAATTCTATTGTTTCTCTCCTTCCAAATATGACAACAGGTCATAGGAAGGACAAAGGACCAGAGGGTCTTAATGAGAGGAAGTTTGGTAGGGAATATCCATTGCAAGATGACTTCCTTAAGACTATTGTGCATAACCCAATCAACTTTCCATTGCAGCCAAACTTTACTCTAGATTTCCAAGGTAAAAGAACAATGAATAAACAATTGGTCCATAGATTCACCCTCTTTCTGACATAACTCACACCTATTAGGAAACATGAATCCTCTTTGAGCCAAGTTATCAATGGTAAGAATCTTGTTGTGAGTTGCAAGATGAAAAAACATGTTAACATTGGGAATGAGGAATCTATTCCAAATTTTAGTCCATATTGGGTTGCAGGCCTGAGTAACAATTTTTTTATAAGCAGAGGCAACAATAAAATTACCCCTCGGATTTATATTTCATAGGAACACATCATTCTAATCTTTACTAACAAAAAAGGACAACAAATCCTGCTGGAGCAACGAAAATCTAGCATAAGCTGCATCAAGTTTGACCCATTTATTTTCCTTCCAATAATTACAAACCATAGAACCATACCTCCTTTTTCATTTTTCAATAAATTGGCTGCAATCCTGGTTAAAAAGAGGTTCATATTTAATCCAAACATCCTCCCAAAACCTAATTTTATCACCTTTGCCAAGGACACATCTAGCTCCAGCTTTAGCAACTTTTATAGATTTGATCATACTATTCCATATAAAAGAACCAGTAGGGATATCTTCATAATAGAGAAGAGAATGAATTGGCTGGTTATGTATATATTTATCAAACCACATCCTACTCCAATCTTTCTGAATACAAAAAGCCCTCCAAATCTGTTTTGCAAGCAAGGCTTTGTTGAAAGGTTTGATTGCTTTAATACCTAATCCCTCATTGCTCTTAGGATTATAGACTTTATCCTAGGCAACCAACGCTATCCTTTTCTTATCTTCTACACCCGACCAAAAAAATCTTTTCGAATTTTTTTTAAAGCTTCATTAAATTTATCCGGTATACTAAACTAGATAAGAGCATAAACATGCCTATTTTGAAGAGTATCTTGAAGAAGCTAAAGCTTACTAGCTTGAGATAGCATAGATCCTTTCCAACCTACCAATTTTTTGTTGCGTTTATCAGTTAACAAATTCTAGAAAGCGTTTGGAGGAGCCAAACCAAGAGGGAGACCCAAATAAGTAGAGGGGAGCAGCTCCACCTTACAACCATTTATGTTAGCAATCCTCTACTACCTCAATAATGGAGTATTGATTATGTAAATAACAAATTTCTCCCAATTAACCTGTTTTCCAATAGCTAGGGAATAAGATCTAAGATCACCTTTGAAGGCAATAGCTTCACTAACAGAAGAATATCCCAACAAAACTGTATCATCAACAAACTGTTGATTTGTACAGGAGACATTAGCAAAAGAGGGTTGCAACCCTTTGATGGTTTTATTCATTTTTAACTTTTGAATCAATCTACTGAAACATTCCACCAAGATAGTGAAAAGAATAGGTGAAATAGGCTCTCCTTGCCTAAGACCCCTAGAAGATTTAAAAAATCTGAATGAAGATGTATTAATAAGAATAGAAAAATTTGGAGTAGATATCAATTCTCTAGTTATTTTAATAACATTCTCATCAAATCCAAAGGCCTCCATGACCCTGAAAAGAACCTGCCATTCCACTCTATCATAGACTTTTTCCAGATCCAACTTTATAAGAAATCCCTCTTTTTTTGTAGCATTAAGAGAGTGGATATTCTTGTGCACAAGAATAATAGAATCCCAAATCTGCCTACCTAGGACAAATCATTTTTGCTCCTCAAAGATAACAAAGGGGAGACAAACCAACAATCTAGAAGTCAGGACTTTTGAAATAATCTTGTAAAAAAAATTACAAAGATTTATTAGCCAAAACTTTCCCATAGAATCAGCTCCAACCACCTTAGGAATTAGAGCAATAAAAGTAGAATTGATTTCCTTAAGAATTCTTCTGGATCCAAAGAATTCTTTGAAAATATTGGTTGTGTCTTCCCCAACATTATGCAAATATTCTTGAAAGAAAAACATAGGAAATTCATTCAGGCCCGGAGCCTTATCCCCTTGAAAGGAAAAACCATCTTTTTAAATTCCATCAGCCATAGGGATAGCAAATAAAATCTTATTCTGATGAGGTTCAATAATCTTAGGAATGTTATCAATGAGGTCTTCTTGCTTAACAATGTCAATATCCTTACTATCGGTAAGGGGGTTAGAGAAGAACCTAACAACTTCATCACTAATGTCATCATCTTTGAGAAGTATTTTATCATCAACAATTACTCTAGAGATTCTGCTAGCAGTCTTATGCTTCATAGATGTCATATGAAAGAATTTAGTGTTTCTATCACCAACTTCCAACCAAATAGCCCTAAATCTCTACCTCCAATAGATTTCTTCTCTTGATATTGTGTTGCGTAATTTGGCTAGAACCTCATCTTCTTTAACCTTGGGGAACATCTTATAATCATCTTTCTAAATTGAGTTTTGAATCTATTCTAGTTCCTCCTTCAGCTTCCTCTTGGATTCAAAAATATCTCCAAAAACCTTTTTGTTCAAGATCTTAATGTTATCTTTGGTGTTTCTTAAATTTTTAGCAACTTTAAACATGGTAGAACCATCCACATTAATATTCCATAATTTGGCAATGGAATTTTCTAAGGAAGGATGTGAAATCCACATTTTTTCAAACCAGAATGGAAAATAGTGTTTTCCCTTAAGAGAATTAGTAACAAAAGAAATGGGATAATGATCTGATCCTATTCTATTAATAATAGACAAAGAGCATCTAAACTTAAGGACCCAATCAGGAGTGATAAGGGATCTATCAAGCCTTACCTGAATAAGATCTCCTTCATCCCTTCGATTAGACCAACTTTAGGAATCTCCAGAAATATCAACATCAATCAGGGCATTGACATTCATGGAGTCCATAAGGTCAATCCTGCTATCTAGTTGAGATTGAGATCCTCCAAATTTGTCAATTTCTTGAAAAGGGGTGTTGAAATTTCCCATCAACCGCCATCTGTCCTGAGAAAAAAACTCCCTTTTCTATTGAATTTTATCTCAAAACTTACTCCTAGAAGCTTAAGCGTGGTTTTACCCATTTGGGTTTCTACGTCAAAATATCTTGTGTTATGGTGTTTGTGTTGCTGTGGGTGAATGCATTATTAGCTATTTGGTTTGCATGTTTGTTCACTAGTTTGTCTGTTAAACTATTTTACCGGTTTACTGCTAGTGTTACAAAGTGTTTAAGTGCAAAGATTTTTGGCATACTAATTCACCCCCCCTCTTAGTATTCATCAATTGTTATTAGAGCCAACCTTTCTATAAGTTTAACCACTTGGAAAGAGATATGGGGGAATACACATTGAGGGAACTTACCCACCGACTCACTCAGTCTGAGCAAGCCTATGATGATCTTATGGTCAAATACAAGGCATCTCAAGTAAAACAAAGAGAACATGCAGAAAAGTTGATTGAGCTATCTGAAAATAGTTCTTCAGATGAAGCAGACATGGAAGCCCTAATTGCTGAAGTAAATAAGTTGAATGAATCAAACTCCAACTTGAGAAAGGAGTTGGAAGGACTGACTTTCTAGATGTGTCAAGAGCTTGAGAATCAGAGAAAAGCTTAAGACCTAGTGAAAGAAAGAGATCTTGAGATCTCCAAGCTGAAACAAGAGATGAGTGCCCTAAATGCTCAACTCCATGCAAGCAAGGTGGAAAAGGAAGACATGCAAGGAGAACTAAACACTACCATCTCTGAGATTGAAAACCTATTGGAAACAAATGCTGCTATTTCCAAAGAACTCTCAGAGTCAAAGGAAATACTTGCTAAGTTCAACAAGAGTACTGTCAAGCTAGAGCAAAAGCTTGAATCAGCCAAACCGGTCAAGACTACTGATGGACTTGGTTATTCCGGTAATGAGGAAGGTGAGACCTCTGGTACAAATGCTGGAACATCAAAGAAACAACCGACATTAAAGGATAAAGGTAAGATAAAGTTTAAACTTGTTTGTTTCAACTGTTTTAAAGAAGGACATACAGCAAATGTGTAGGAGTAATGCTTACAATAATTTTCCTTATTTCCTAAATGATAAGCCTAGATCCTATAGATTTGATAGTAACTATTATACATGCAACAAGCATGGTCATAGAGCATCTGAATGTAGGTTTATTATGAATAACACTAGAAGATATCCTCAGAGGACCCAAGGAGCTAGTCCTGAACCTTTTGTGAATCAGAATCACAATCGGTTTAATATCTTCAATCATCAGCCAAGAAGCGGTGGTTATCAATCGGCAACCAGATAGAGAGAAAATTGTATCATCTATCATGGTCATGGTCACACTACTGTAACATGCAAAAGGAAGAATGGAAACAAGAACAATGGACCCGGGAGAGCACCTGGATTGGTCTGCTATCACTGGAACAAACCGGGTCACATTTCCAAATTTTGTAGATCAAGAAAGGACATATCTGATGATATACTGGTCACTTCACAAGGAGACATTGATGTTGACACCATTCAAATGAATATGAACAAAACCTGGAAGAAGAAACTAGCAGTGTTACAAGAGGAACCGGTTTCTGCACCTAGTGTGGAAATCACGGAACCGACAAACTAAGCTTCAGAAAAGCTTAGCGGGAGCAAATGGAAAAATGTTTCGAACCCCCAGTTTACACTGGTAAAAGACCTTAACCGATATATTATACCTGTTGTTTGGTAGAAGATCGGAAATGGTAAAAAGGCAAAATTAGGGTTTACACCCTAATGAAGGAGCATTAATGACGGTAGGTGAGGAATGTGTTTAAAAGAATTTTTCAAATCATTTCTCACTATCAATTTTTGAACGAAGAAAAGTTTTTCAAAGAGCTGAGCGATGAAAAGGCGATTTGAGCAGAGATTTTGAGAAATTGAGAAATCACAAAGGAGATTCAAATTCAAACTAGAAACGGTCAAGTGGAGAACACAAAGTGGTGATTCAGCAACCGATCAAGTGTGAAGTGAAGGAGAATTGGCAAGCCCTAATTTCACGTGTTTTAAAAGGTATTTCTTGAGTTCTTAATATTTCTATCATGGCTTCCGCATCTCATACCAGTTCTAGTGCATTTGTCGAGTCTGCAAGTTTTATTCAATGGAAGTCCAAATATAATGCCCTATCACAAGTTCTGGTTGGTGTGATAGTAGAAGAGGGAATTTCTGACTACATAGATTACAAAATAGAAGACCTAGGGTCTCTAGCTATCCACACCCAGTTAGGTTTATTTTGCAGTAAAGATAAGAAGATCAACCCAGAGTTTAATATTTTGGAGAAGAAAAAGCTCCACAATGCTATTTACTTCCTGGAAGATTTCATAGAAGATCATATAAGGATCACTCTGAGAAGAGTCCATGGTGATAAGATGTACCTAGAGAGAACACATGACATCACGCCGCAAGAAATTCATGCAGTCACTGGATTCTACAACACTGGGGAAGTGCCAGCCCTAAGAACTATAAGAAAAATTGAAATGTCCATGCTCATCGGTTCAGTGAGTGACTCACGTGGCATGACAGTAAATTCTATCAAGGATGATCTGGTAAAGTATGCATGTATGGTGATTGGATACCAGGCATTCTTAGCCAGTAGAATTAACTCCGTATCTACTGCATCGGTAAATGTCACTTATTGGATGATAAAAGAGGATGCATCATTTGATTTGTGCACCAACATGCAAAGACAAATCCTGTTGAATCTGAAGGTGATCAAACAAGATAATGCACTTAGGTTCAAGTTTGGACAACTACTAGTTGGGTTGTTCTTCTATTTCCAAGGCTACTTCCCAGGAGTAGGAGATGTTCAGTGGTCTAGTGACCAATCGGTAACCAAGAAAATCAAGGAAAGCATTGAAGCTTTTTGAACTGGTTACCTTGATATTCTGAACATGTATTTTGATGAGTGCAAAAGGAAGATGAGCCAAAGAGTGAGGATATCAGGTGACATCATCAAGAAATATGAAGATGATATCTACTTCACTATCCAAGTAGATAAATGCATAATGGAGGCTGTTGAGCCTAGATAGGAAGAAGTGGAGCCAATGGGCTATGAGGTGATGTACGATATGCTGGAAGGGTATGCCTCTACCCTTATTGCCTCACTACTTGATCCTAAGGCAAAGAGAACCGGCACCTACCTAGAGAGGATAGCACTGGTTGAGGAACCACCAGCAATGAAAGAAAAGGAACTGCTAGTGAAGAAGGCAAAGGCAATGCCTGCAGCATCCGCACTTGTTACTACTGGAACTCCAAAAGTAACCAAGCGGTCACCAGCCAAGAAGAAACTGGAAGCTGCACCGGCTAAAGTGTTCTAGAGAAAGAGGAAGACAAGGAACACCTCTCCAGACTCAGAAGAAACCTTGTCTGAGGAAAAGCCAAAGAAAACACGTCAAACAAAGAGGAAGACAAAGAATGAACCGACATCTTCTCCACCGGTAAATATAGATATATCTTCTTATAAACTTTTGACACATTGTCAAAGAACAATAAAAAGTATTAGGAGAAAAGTGCTAAATGACTTACTTGAGTGTTTTGATGACTTCAATGAGGACAAAAAGGAAGCGGTTGAAAAGGAAATAATTCAGTATTTATGTATTAATGATAGGTTGCCCTCGGAGATCAAGTCTCAGACACCAGATTCTCTATATATGTCATTAGATAATAGATGGCGCATTGCCATAGAGAAAGAATATGAAATTAGGGAGAAGGTTTTTGCATAGTACTTTACGGACCTATCAAATTCTAAGTTGTATGATGTTATTGACCAAAATAAAGGACTCTTCTTCACTAGAAAAAGAAGAATCTGGCTGTTAGAAGGTAGAGTTGCTGATGTTGAAAAAGACACCCATCTGTATATGAAAACTGTTGTCCAGACTCACAAAGCCTGTCTCGCCAACCAGCAAGCTGAATGAGAACCGGTTATATCCAAACCGGACAAAGTATTTGATGATGAAGGAAATCCAGTTGTTGAACCAATCGACACCATTGATGTTGATTCTTTTGATGTTGAGGATGATACTCAGGAAACACCATCTGAGGCTATAGGATAGAAGCAACGGGCTAAACAGGCTGATAAGAAAGCCGAGGATAGACAGGAAGCGGCAAAGGAAGAGGCAGAGCAGAGGAAAAAGGATGAAGAAGAAAAGAAGAAGAAGGATGAAGAGGAGAAAAAGAAGAAGGATGAAGAGGAGAAAAAGAAGAAGGATGAAGAGGAGAAGAAAAAGAAGGATGAAGAGGAGAAAAAGAAGAAAGATGAAGAGGAGAAGAAGAAGGAAGCAGAGAGGAAGAAGAAGGAAGAAGAAGATAAGGAACAGGAGAATAAGAAGGAAGCAAAAAAGAAAAGGCTGAGGAGGAGAAGGAACCAGAGAAGAGGAGAGAAGCAGAGAAGAAGAAAGTGGAAGAGGACAAGGTAGGAGAAGTGGCGAAGAGCACCTAGATGGAGACTTCAAAGGCAACCAGGAGTCAAGCTAAACCAATTGATCTCACCAGTCCTATAGATCTCCAGTTTGCAAGTGAAACAGAGCTAATGTAGAGCATCAAGGTAGCTCAAGAGCACCTTGAAATCATTCGATGGAAGGAGCAGGATGTGATCCAAGCAGTTGTGGATACGCTTACTGGTTTGATACCCAGTACAAATCTTCCAAACACCAATTCATCACTAGCTAGACTTAAGCTCCTATGCATAGTAGTAGATGATTAGGTGTAGACCCTTGAAGAGGTAGCAGAGGCTAATGTTAAGGAGAATCAAAAAGCTCTTAATATAGCTCTGGTGAAGAAGTTGAATGAGCTCCGGACTGAATTGAAGAAAGGACAAAAGGATATAAGGAACACTCTAGATGAGGGGAATTTGCTACTCAACAAAATTTGTCAACCCCATCTGTTCTATGATGATGTGCTAGCTCAGAAGAAAAAACTTGAAAAGGACCTGCAGTCCTACTTGAGCACATTCAAGCTGCCTTATGATTCATTTACAACTTATGGGCAAACCGTTCAACAGTTTCACATCCAGTCAGCAAAAATGGAGCAAGAGATCAACACTCAGTCTAGAGATTTGTAGGAGCTACAACTGGTTCTACTCCCATGATTGCAAATTCTTCAGAAGTGCTATCTGAACCTGGATGCCTTAACAGTTACATAGGAGATGATTACAATCAATGCCATGGAATAACAGGTCTCCCAAATATAGACAGAGCAAGAAGTAGCCACCTCCCTACTTGAGTCCTGGTCTTTGTCGATGAAACAATTCTTGCAGGACTTTAAATCTATTTTTGACAAGTATCATTCCTTCTTGTCATAAACTTTTATTATTTTTAATATATCAAATGAAAATAGGGTTGTTCAGCTGTACTTTGTCATTGTTGGCAAAGGGGGAGAATAATTCTATTAGGAGAAGTATCTAGTAATCAAATTTTGACTATATGCTCTATATATCTCAAATGTTTATGCTCTATACGCAAAATTGTTATACATTGAATTGTTAAAGGGATAGTGTATATGCTTAGGAAGAGCAATTTTGCTAATGGCATGATTTTGTTGCAAAACACTTAGATGTCAAAATTTTATTTTCCTAAGTGTTGCCATCAATGCCAAAGGGGGAGATTGTTGGCATTTTTTATGTTTATGTTGTGATTTTCATTGATGGACACACACTTGCATTGAGATCCTCTTTATATGTATAAGTTAGAACACAACCGGTATTTGTTCCAACAGGTATGTTGTATTATAGTCTTTAGACTATTGATGTTTTGCAGAATGTGTTTCCCAGTCTGAAGCGACATGTTGACCTCAAGCGGTACGAGGGACTAAAGTGGCGTAACACATTTCTACCAGTCTTCATTTTTGTCAAACTGGCAACTAGAATTTTGTATGAACTGATAATACTTTGTGATGAGTTACCACCCACCGATTGTTTGATGGTGCCAACACTATAGCGATGCTTTTTGTGACATATTACCTAGTATGTCTAGCTTCATTGAACCTAGGAAATTGTAATGTAATCCTATTGGACTGACATGAAATTAGTTTCCTTTATAAGGACATCATGTCTAGGTTTTAGGTTATTGTTGTTGCGAAAGTTGATATTGCGGCTAGGGTTTAAGCTGGTTGAGGAGTTGGAGAGATTATGAATGTGTAGAAGATTGAAGTAATGCAATAGTGCATTAAGAATGAGCTATCATGGATCTAACCGAGCAGTCTGTTATCACTGTTTTTAAAATTGGGTTCTTTCCCCATAATTGGCTATGGTTCTTTGAAAATATTCGTAGGGTGTGGCCCCAAATGCTTCAGCTTTATTCTAAACCTAGAGGGTTTAAGGTTGTTCTAAGTTTTAGGCTTTATCTTTTGTATTAGGTCCCCTGGTTTCTATTCCGTCGTTACTTTATTTCACTTAAGTCATGGGTCGCGGGGTCGTAAGAAGTGTCCCCCCTTGCTATTTACCTAGGCGGTTATGTTGGTTATTTGAAAATTTTTCGCCTTTTATTATTTCCTTCTAAAGTGCCGGGCCCAGTAAACACCGATCGACTTGGGGAAAGATCCGACGGTCGGCGCTATTTCGCAAGGGTGAGGTGCTCGCCTTTTAAGGCCGCGAAATAGCGAGGACGAATATCAGCCGTCCATGTGTCATGCGGAGAAAGTAAAGGTTGCGGCCGTCAAAGAAGGTAGGGCCCCCCTATGTGGTCTTCTCTGGCGTATTAGAGGGCAGCACGTGGCACAGGTCGCCACAGTCAGCATGTTAAGATTAAGGATCAAAAGTGGGCCCCAAAGATGAGTCAGCTCACAGGTGGAGGTGACCTGGCAGGGACAGCTCTTACAATTCATTGAGACCCCGTGGCTCCTTCCAGCGAATGAAAAGTCGACAGGTCAGCTTCGAAGATGACAAGGCGCCAGGTGTCCATGGCATGTCCATGGGCCCACCTCTTCTGAAAGCTCTTAACAGGGTTTAAATGCTGAGCAAGTTGAGCTAGGATCTAACGGCTCGCGCTATTTCGCAAGGGTAAGATGGCCACTTTTTAAGGCTGCGAAATAGAGAAAGTTAACCTGGACCGTCCACGTGTCTTGATGACACGCGGTCTAAAAGGAAGCTGTGGGTCCCTATAGTGTATGCTTGACAAAGGAAAATGTGACAGGTCGGCTCCGAAGATGACGAGGAGCCAGGTGTCCATGGCGTGTCCGTGGGCCCACCATTTCTGAGATAGACCTGTCGAGACTGAAGTGGGGCCCCCATGGTTCTTCTTCCGGCAAGTGACAGAGCGACAAATCAGCACAGTGGATGACTAGATGCCAGATGTCACTGATGACATAGCGGGCCCACCATTCCTGAGGAATTTTTCGAAGGATTAAAAGGTGATCAACTTGAAAGATGATCCAACGGTTCGCGCTATTTCGCAGGGGTAAGCTGGTCACTTTTTAAGGCCGCGAAATAGTGAGAGTTAATGAGAGCCGTCCACGTGTCACGATGATGACATGGCAAAAAGGGTAAAACATGGGCCCACCACAGTATAAAGAGCGACATTCAGCCAGTATCAAAACAGAATGTGAGAGGATTTTCTAAGCCAATGGTCGGATGCTGCGTGGTATTATGCAGCCAATAAAAAGACAGGACTTAGACTAAGGACAAAGCCGTCAAAATGAAATTCACAGAGAGACACTTGCAGAAAGACTGCGACCCGTTGGAGCTAAAATATGAATTCTTGTATGAATTCGATTTTGAAGGGACGGCCGAAGCATGCGGAATCAATGTTATAGTTAAGGCCCAAAGTACAAGCATTTGATTTCCTAACAACCAAGTAAGGATACCTTTTAAAAGGATTTTTGCAGAGGAAGCAAACGCAGAGTTATCTTTTACAAATACAGAGAAGGCAAATTGGTTGCAGGGCGAATTTCTTCAAGCAAGCATCAGGTTCTTTCTTATTTTGCAGCCATTCTTGTGTTGTAATAAGTGAAATTGTTCTCATATAACAGAAGTGTTTTCAGAAGTGATATTCATCTGGTGGTATTGCAAATGGCTCCTAAAAGAGAATTTTCTGGTAAAGTTGATTATCTGGAAAGAAGTGTGTGTGACGACTTTTTAGAACAGTTGACGCTGTCAACTAACCAGGCATCTAAGGCCAAAGAGTTAGTACCCAGGGCTCCTTGTCTAAAGATTGGAAAAGGATTATATGACAAGGGTAATTGGTTAAGAGACCCGCAGGTGGGACTGTCTGGGTTGGGGTTATTTAAAGTCGGTTTTGGAATGAGGAATTCTCCTGCTCCTCAAAATAGCATTTGGGAATTAGATGTTGGGAGATTGGTAGTCTCAGGGGTGTTCATGGATACAGATTTGTTAACCCAAATGGCATTAAATTATGATTCAGTTACCAGGTGTATCCGGGATGTGAATGGAAAAACCCTTGTGGAGATAAATGCGGAAGAGTTGAGAACAGCGTTCGGGCTTAGTGAGTTTACCAATTTCTTGGAACCTATAAACTTCACACAATTAGCTCAGGTATACAGGGCACAGAGGACTCATCTCAGGAATGGGCCTCTCAAAGAACTTTTTCTGAAAGTAGGAGGGTTAGCAGTTGTAGGGCCTAATACACAAGAGCCTTTTTCATTAAGTATGTTTACCTTGAGGGCAAAAGGGATGTATTGGGCACTTTGCCAAGTTCTGGGAGAGGATGCCGAATCTAATATGCCAAATCATTATTTGTTAATGATTGTTCAAATTCTGAATCCTTCTCTTGCTATTACATTTGATTATGCTTCCTATATTGCTGATGCTATCCATGGAGGATTGATAGGGATAAAGAATGGAAAGGTGGATAGGCCATTTGGGTGGTATTCACTATTGATGCACCTCTTCCTCTTCAAAGGTGGAGATTATTTCGCCAGTGGAATGGACCTGGTAAAAGAAAAGGAGGGAGAAAAGATGTCGGTACAATTATGGAGTACTGTATTGTCATGGGATAGAGAGGATGCAAGTTTTCTAAAGTTTGATAAATATTTTGCATCCAAGATAAGGACTCTCCTTTGCTCTGACAATCCAAGAGTCCCCAAGGTTCTTCTGGAATTCTTAAGACCAAAAGAATTTGCAGAGAGTATCAAGATAGTTCATAACTGGGGTGATATGTACTTGTATCTAGTTTCCACAGTTTTTAGAGTCTTTGGTTTCAGAGGCACCCCATTTTTGTTACCATACCAGGTCCCCCTCAAAGTGGGAATAGCTGAGATTCTCAGACAAATTGGTGACTTGTAAGAGGCAGAGTTAACAGGCAGAGGTAAAGGGACTATTTTCCCTACAACTACAGTAGCCCACCAATTTATAATCACCAAGGGAGGCTGGAAATGTTTTGAGGATTTCCTCAAACCCTACCATTTGTCCACTGCAGTGTCTAGATGTGCTGATCTGGAAGACTTCTACAATGGTGTATTCCGGAAGAAAGTAGCATGCAGAGGTAGGCCTCATCAATTCCACTTTCCTGAAGACCTCATCAGGAATGAATTTGATTTGGATGGATAGGAGTTAAGGAAGGAAAAGTGGGTGGCTTACAGGAAGGCCCTGGATTTTGTGCATCAATTTGATGCTAGTTATGACCCATTGTCTAGCTTCTTCCCATTGGAAGAAAAGATAAAATTTTTGATTATTTGTTTTGAGGATGTGATGCAGACAATAAAGGAGAAAAGGGAAGTTGTAATTAAAAACAACCCTGAGAAAGCAAGAATGATTTTGGGGAAATCAACTCCCACTAAAGCCATCCCTCCTGGTGATTACACCCTGCATAAGAAAGCAGGTTACAGTGTGTTGGTGTCTGCAACAAGGGAACCCTCTTCATCTAAAGGGAAGAGGAAAGCACATGAAGTCATTGACATCCAAGACAGCCCAAAGAAGCAAAGGGTGGGGAAGGAAGTGCAATCAGATACACCCTTATATTCCCCATCCCCATCCCCTCTCCACATTGGAGATGAACAAGCAGCAACTGAATACCTCTCTCAGTTGGGCAGCTTGGGGGAGATTGCGTATACATATGATGAAGTGGAAGAGCGGATGCCAGAGGAGCCCATTGAAGCACAAATGGACATCACTTCAACTGAACTCAAAGGCTAGGAGTGGGATCCTGAGATAAAGAAGGCCACTAGTGCCTTTCTAGCGGATGATAGTTTTGTCACATCTGAAGCGTTCATGCAATTTATCTGGAAACAACATATAGATAAGTATAATGCTAGATGTGAAACAAGAAAGGCAGAACAACCTAATAAAGATCCAGCCTCAGTGGAGGAAGAAATAAAATAGGAGATGATGGAAGAATTCAAAACCATCACTCCTGAATAGAGAAGAGATTTAGTAGCACAAGCTGGAGTGCTCATTTTACCAGAATGGAATATTGCTGATGCTCTGGTGCTGGATGCAGTGAGAAAAGAAACCAAACCCATGGAAGGGGTTACATTCAGTAAAGACAATGCTGCTCTAGTCATGTGGTCCCTTAAGAGAAATGAGGACAAGAAGGGTAAAGACACCACAGGGACAAGTGACATTGGTGGATTGATGGTCAAGAGAGTAGAGAGTACAGGGGTAGTAGAGGCTGCTAGCACAGTGTTGGAGACTACCAAATTTAGTGTTGCAGTAGCTGAGAAGGATGCTAAAGAAAAGGAAGCCCTCCAGCTCAAATTGGAAATAGTCTTGAAGGCTTATGACAGTGCGAAGGAGGAAATAAGAGGCAAGGAGAGTATTATTGCCAAATTGCAGAGCCAGTTAGTAGGACAACGTCAACAAGGTGAGTCTTCAACATTAATGATCACCTCTTCTCCTGTAAGACCTCCACCTACTAGCCCCATTATTGAGCTCCCACCATCTCCTGCACCTTCCAGCTCTCAAGTGATAGAGATAACTCCCCAAGAATTGGAGAGTCTTAAGCAAACTCAGGCCTATTATGCAGGGAAGTATGAAGAGAAAATAAAGGCCACAATCTCCAGTTTTGCAGATACTATAAATGCTTCACTCCTTCACAATAGTGTAGGAAAAGTCATGGAGATATGGACTGAGTTGAGAAGAGATAAGGCCATCTTGACACCCATGTTTGACAGATGGAGGCCTAGGGAGCAGGATTTGGAGTTCATGTGTGTTTCCTATGATGAAGCAAGGGCCAATCCCATTATAAAGGCTACTTCTGATGTTGCTAAAGTTTTAATGCAATTAGCTACAGATGTAGATAATGTGGATAGAAAGGTAAATTTGTGCAAAAAGGAATACACTGATCAGGTTTTTGAGTTGCTCCCAGGAATTTTTGTTAATCCAGATCAGCTGAAAGACAAGCAGGTATGGCTTAGAGAGATGGATGCCAAGTTGTCAGCAAGGGTCAAAGGAATCATTGATCTCGATGACACCTCATTCTTTGTTCTAACCATACAGGAAATAGAAAGAATTAAATCACACTACAGTTTTCTCAACTCCGAAGTCAACAAACTGAGGAATTCTTGGAAAAGGTTGACTAAGGTTAAAAGTGATGTGATTAATTTTGTATGGCCGACCGAGGAGACGTATAGTGAGTGGGGAGTTAAATATTCCACTCGAGATCCGGAGCAGTTAGAGAGCACCCCTGAAGAGCCAGAAGAGGTTGCAACTGAACAACCCGTCCAACAGACTGCTGAAGAATCTGAAAAGAGCGCATAACTGAAATTGTAACTTCTTCAATTTTTGAAGTAATTGTAACAAACTTTCCTCGAGAAGTCCGAAGCTTTGTGCATCCATATTGTTATAAATGGATACCAGGACTAGAGAGAAGGGGATCACAAAAATTTTGTAAGAAAACGCTGCAGAAATATTATCTGAGCTTTTCCAAAGATTAATGGAGAATCAGACTTTTGTAAGATCTTTTCAAATGAATATCAATATACAGGCCGTCAGTTTGGAATGAAAGCTTTGTGTCGTCTTCAATCTTGTCCTTGAGTTTATTTACTCTTCCTCATTTAGAATAGTCTAGGATTTTTCTGTTTGAATGAAATTGTAAGGCAATCTCAGTATGGGTGTTTCTAGCTTTTCTCTTTAGGAGGGAAATTAAACATGCATGACCACTCTACCAGTAAATACTTTAGGAGAAGCTTTGAATTTTGAGGGCCATAGTTTATTTTGAAGTGACTAAATTCTTGTTGATGTTAGGCATCTGCAAGGATAAATGGAAACCAAGTTGATGGGAAGTATAGAGATATTTTGTTTCAGGAGTTTTATTTGAGTTTGAGTGACTCTGTAGCCTTGGATAAAGCATTGGTATTAATTGAAGGCTGTTTATTGCATACTTTTTTGATCAAATATGTTGAAGTTGAGTATTGTTTCATCCTTTGTTTTCAATTGTTTTTCAAGGTGAATGAATCCACTGGTTTCTGGACTGGTTTGCTATGGATCTGTTGCTTAAGAGTGTGGAGTTAATTCATAGAAGGTATACCCACCTGGGCTCAAAGAAAGGTCCGAAGTGTAGAAGGTCTAACCAAACCTTGTCATATGTTGTCTCTAGAATCCCTTTATCCATAATGTCTCCTCGGCACTCATTTTAGATTGTATTATTTTAAGGGCATTGAAGGGAAATCAGATTTTGAGAACAACACAGTCTATGCTATTAGCTAGATCAAACACTTGTTGATTACTCGCATCTTTGACAAGTCTGTAGCCCTTAACCGGGTAGGCCCAAAATCCTTTTGTAAATACTCTAACAAGGTGGTTCACATATGTGGATCTAAAATCCTCTAGAAAGGTAGTCCTTAATTGGACTTATCTCCTAACAGAGATTGAGATTCTTAACAAGATCTGTTCTGTTAAAGAACATTGTAAGACCTTAACCGGTCTGACCTTAACCAGTTTGGTTCCTATTCTGCAGATAGTTACTTGTGAGTTCCATCTCACCATGGTTTTTTCCATTTGGGTTTCCACGTCAAAATATCTTTTGTTATGATGTTTGTGCTATTGTGGGTTTAATGCATTATTAGCTATTTGGTTTGCATGTTTGTTCACTGGTTTATCTGTTAAACTGTTTTACCGGTTTACTACTAGTGTTGCAAAGTGTTTAAGTGCAAAATTTTTTGGCATACTAATTCACCCCCCCACTCTTAGTATTCATCATATTTAGGGCTCTCAGTTTCACTGTAGAGTTCTCATCGAGAGACCTTTCCTGTTAGTGTCCTAGGAGAGAGAGTGGCATTCGAGCGGGGCATGCACCCGAAGTGGATGATAGGATAACCCCTCAGAAGTCAAATAATAAGTGATAACCTAATAATTGATTAGGGGGTTGGTATTTATTAAATTAATTATATATTGTAACCCGCACATGGTTGAGTGCTTGTATAGGCTCGAGGTGTGTGGGAAGGCCTAGAATGGCAAACCTACCACCTTGTCTTCACGAAAGTTAGGTAGGGTCCACATGATGCTTAGATGCAGCCGGGGGTTCGGGAGAGGTTACAAGGATAATCCAGGATGGGGGCCAGGACCTATGGAGACCTACCTAGGTAACCATCTTAAGCCATGTGATGACACTCTCTCTTTAGGGTCACTAGTGTTTTGTGAGTTGAGTCACTTGAGTTCTACGGAGTCATGTGTACTATCATACTTGTCTTATTGCTTGCTTGAGGGTCTTCTGCTATCTCCTAGCACGATGGGGTGGTTCCATTATGGGATCACATGGTCAGGTGGTAGTTCCACTTCCCATCGGATATCTTTGTTCTTACCTTCATGCGAGGATTTGCTTCATTGGTGTACCTTGGTTCGTGCTTCATGTATTAGCTCATGTTCTTGATATTGTACCTTTGAGACCCATGTGGTCATTATGTCAGTAACTTTGTATCCTATGTACTTTAATTGTTCTATTGAAGTCATGTAATTTATGGAATGTTGTAATTTAAAGTTCCATGGAATGTATGTTATTTTACTTATCTTGCATCTTATGTATAAATGAATCATTGGAAGTATATATATTGTAACTCTTTAAACCTATCTATTTGGAATCAGTTTTTGAGTTTGAGTTAATTAATCATAATTGACTTTTCCTAATTTAGATGGATAATTGGATTAACATTGTGATGTAGTTTTAATTTGAAGTAATCTTTATTGGTAACCCTTTAGGATGTCATTGTTAGACTTCCGCTTGTGTTAGTATACATGCAATTTTATATTTAATGCACTTAATCTTTTAAAAAAAAATTGATTTCACCCTTTAGCTGTCTTGTAGAGTAGTTTTCCTTTAGGGTTTATGGGGGGGCATTACATTTGGTATCAGATCCAGGTTTCAACACTGGGTACTCTGGGATGTAGTGAGCCCACTAAGCTTGACCTTTTGTGTAGGTATTAGTGTTTGAGTTTCCCTTGCTTTATCCTTGCCGTAAATCTGAGTCATTTTCTCTTTGGCATTGTTACGTCATGGCTAGGAAAGCTAAGGGACTTGGCCGTGTTGGTGGCCGCAATAGAGGTAGAGGTGGGGGATGGGGTCAAGGTTTTGTAGCATCCTAAAATTGTGACACTTGCAATTTTGACTGCATTTGGGTCTTCACGATGGCGGCGCAACGTTGAACCTGAATGGAGACCCCGAAACCTGTTTATGACACCAAAAACTGCATATTTCTGCACCTTGGCCTGATCCTTCCTTGCACCTTGTTGTCCCAAGAGGTGGGACCATGGTGCCTAGTGCCCTGGTCCTTTAGCACCATGGCACCCAATGCCCTGGTCCTTGGCCCTATTTTGGGCCCGGTCTCTTTTGGGCATCGGGTCTTTAAGTTTGCAAATTGGGAAATAATGTTTCCTGGTCGGCCCAAGGTTGGAAAAATCAGTCTATCAGCCCTAATTGACAAGTATATAAACTACATTTCCCCTCCCATTTGAGGAGGCAAGGAAAAAAGAGGAAAATATATGCAAGCAAGAGGCGGAAGTGACATTCAAACATTCAAGCATTCAAAGCATTCCTTCAAGCAATTGAGCATTCTAAGTCTCCATTCAAGGCTAAGTGTTGCATTCAAGACAAGGATTCAACCATTGAAGAGGAGATCACTTACAACATACAAAATACAACATTCATTACACCTTCACATGTAAGAATACAAACATTCTTACAACAAGGTATCAGTACTTGTTTACATTACAAACATTTGCATTTATAGCATTCTCATTTCTTGGTTAATTCTAAAACTAGGGTTTGACCTAAAGGCAAACCCCTAATCCCTAACCCCCCAATCATCATCTCTTTCCTATGTGTAGGTTGCAGGTACACGGCTGTAATTGAAGATCTGGAACCCTAGTGTAGAGACGAACAAATCCCCCTTCGTTTCGCGAATTTTTCGGAGGACTGTGTGCATGTCGGGCGCCATCGTCCTGTCAAATTTCACTCAAATTTGCAAAACAGCATCATCTCGACATTTTACTACTAATTCCAGGTCCGCAGCTTCATCCCGTATCCCTATCTTTGTTTATAAGCAAATCTTTCTTACTTTACATCCATTCCTAGTTCAATCATTCTATCTACATTCTTTACAAAAGAGGGTATCCTTGATGTCTCAACCCTTGAAACTCATTTAGAATCCAGTCTTGCATTGTGTGGGATTGGATCTTGTGGGTTTCAACCCCTCTTTTGAATGTAAAGTCATTGTGTGGGATTGGATCTTGTGGGTTTCAACCCCTCTTTTGAATGTAAAGTCCCTCCTAAGTGAAAATCGTCAATCCTAGTGACCCCCTTTCTCCTTGGAGTGGGGGAGAACACCTAGGGTTCGATTTTCCGCTTTACATTTTGGTGAACCCAACGTGAACATCCTAATTCTGATTATTCATGGTTAGATCTAGAAAATTGGCTTCCTTAATTACATTTCCATGTTTGATATTTTGCAAATTTTGGAGGTTAATTACATAAAAACCCTAAAATTTTATGTTTAGTAATTGAGCTTGTGAAATGTTTAATTGTTAATGCTTGTTTTAGATCTACCCTTTTACTGCAAATTGTCAAATCATATCTGTGCTTTAATTTTGAAAATTAAGTGGTTAAGTGTTAAAACCCCAATTTTTAAAACCCTCTTGATTCAGCCTTTGACTGATGATTTCACTGCTCAAAACACCTCTAAATCGGCTGTAACTTTGGATTCTGCAACAAAATCATAATATCTCTCATCCCTGAAAATTTAGAAAAAAGTTGCGAGGACTGTGTGCACCTCAAGCGCCATTGTCCCTGACATTTTTTCTGAAATTTCGGGAGCTAGATCTTACTGTATTTTTCTGCTAAAATCCAGAATTTTGGCTGATTTCATTAATTCTTACACTTTCAAAATTAAAGTCAAAGTTAGTCTAGTGATTGCTTGGATTGAGGCTTCTAATTATTCAAAAATTATTAAAATTGAAATTCATGTCAAAATTGTGTTTCTTACTATCCTAAATCTGAAAAGTGTGTTGGCATTCATTCGAAATTTCAGTACTTTATTCAAATTTTTGCAGTTTGTGACTTTTGAAATTAAATGTTTAATTGCAACAACCTTGATTTCCACTTTCAAAATTGAATTTTGCATGAAATTGTGTCAATTTTTAAATTTCAAAACCTGCATTGCTTTTAGTATTCCCTCTAAAATCATAAAATTCAAATTTTCAATTTCCCTCTCTTTTTCAAAATTCAAAATTTGCATTTTTCAGCAATCTTGGTAGGGTTCAATTTTGAGATTGCAACTTTAATTTGGCCTATCTACAGATCGTAAAATCACTCAATTTTTTCAGATTAGCTTTAAAATCATCATAACTTTCATCCCTGAAAATTTTGAAAAAAGTTGCCAGGACTGTGTGCACTCTGTTCGCCACGGTCCCTAACATTTTTTTTGAAATTTCGGGAGATTGTCCTGATTGCATTTAACAGCTTAAATCTAGGAGATTGGCTGATTATATTGAAATTTTCTACCTCTAAATTTTAAAATAAATTCAAAAATATTCTCACTCTCTTTAGTGCATGAGTTTTACAACAATAAGCCCTACTTACACTATTCCCGTTAGACGAAGCCTTAGAATTAAGTCTTTCCAAGGTTTAATTACTAAAGAGATGGAACCTAATTTGAATGGCCTATTTAATGAGGACATGGGTAATTCCTCTAATCCTCCTAATGACGAAGAAGCTCTCCATGAGGTTTCTGAAGAACAACTTTCAAAATTGGATAACCAATTTGATGATTTTCGACAATGGATGTCTCAAGAATACCCCGATAGTCAAGCTCTTCCTTTAATTGAGGGTCTAAAACGTATGGTTCAAAATGATAAGAATGGAATTGATATTTTGCATAGTATTGCACACATTGTGCATTCGAATGTGATGCCTATGAAGAGTTGTGCTGAAACTTTGGGTTATACACAACCTCCTACTCAAGTCAATCATTCTATCCCTTTGACGACTTCTATTGCTAGTATACCTACTTTTACATCAAACATAATGACTAATTCAATACAAGACATTCCACCTATGATCATCAGTCATGGGGGCAATCCTTCTTCTTCAATTAACCCTCTTCCTTCATTCAATCTGACTTCTTCATTCATTCCTTCAATAAGTGTTCCTATTACATCTCTGCAAATGAACCTGGCGCAAGGGGGCAATTCATTTAACCATTCCATTCCTCCTTGTAGTGTTCCTCCTTTCCAATCATCTCCTATGACTAACTATCATAGTGTCCCACCACCTTACTCTCAATCAATACCTTCTTTCAATAACATAATACCTCCATCTCAACCTAACATGTCTAATATGAATTCTTCAACTGAAGCGACCATTAACAATCTTGCACAAACTGTCTCTTCTTTACAGCAACAAATTGCCTTTATGAATCAATCTAAGTTTAGTGTGCCCACATTTGATGTTGCGAGCCCACTTTCTCTTGACATTGTTTGAGCTATTCCCCCTAAGCATGTTGAACTCCCACAATTGGAGCTTTACAATGGTAAAGGTGATCCTCTAACACATGTTAAGACCTTTCAAACAATATGTACTGATTTTGCTCATGACCAAAGATTGCTTGCAAAACTATTTACTAGAACATTAAGAGACAAGGCTATACAATGGTATTGCTTGTTGCCTTCCTATTCTATTACTGCTTTCCAACAACTTGCAAATGCTTTTATTCAACAATTTCAAAACAATATAAGTCCTAAAGTTACTTTGATTGATTTAATGCATTGTAAACAAGGTGTTAAAGAAAGTGACTGATTTCATTGGTGGATATAAGAATTTGTATGCTCAAATTTCTTTTCCAGTACCTGACAATGATATTCAAAGAATCTTTATTTCTAATTTACAAAAAGATATTAGAGAAAAACATCTTTTTTCTGAGTTTACTTCTTTCCAACAGTTGTGTACAACTCTTCACAATTATCAACTGACTGTGAGTCAAATGGAACAAGCAAATCCTATGGCTCTGAGTGATAAGGGTGATAGTAGTCAACAACCATTTGGGAAGTTTAAACCGAATAGAGAGTCCATTAAATTCAATGAAAACATCATCAACAACAATGTGAATGCAGCATCAGGTGTGCCTCCTATTTCTAAGTTTTTCAAGAAAGAAAGAAAGTTTACTCCTTTGAATGAATCATTGCATAGTATTATGAATAAGTTATTGGAACAAAATGTGCTTACTCTTTCTCCTATAAGGCAAATAGATCCTGCAAAGATTAATTCACCCTATTTTGATAACAAATCTTTTTGTGAATTTCATCGTCAACTTGGGCATGATACTGAAAAATGTTTTGCTTTAAAGGGTAAAATTGAAGATTTGATTGATAATAATACTATCTCTGTTTCTGGTGTGAATGATAAAGGCAACACATCTGTAGCTCCTCCTAACCAAAATCTTAAGATTTTTACTGATCCATTACCTTCTCATACCTCTAATGCGATTGATACTAATGATTCCTCTGTCTCACCTGATGATCTTGTGTCTATGACTCTGAATGTGATTAACTTTGTGGAGCAGCAGAAAATCCCTAAAGAACCTTCCATCACCTTTGATTCTAGTGAAACTATCAGGGCACCTAATGGTCCTTTATATATAGTTGCAAAAGTCAAGAATACACCTTGTCGTGGAGTGCTTATTGATCCTTCTTGTATGGTTAATATCATTACTGAAGAATTTCTTTTTTACTTTGCAATTGAATCAAGTGATCTATGATGAAACAAATGTGGTTGTGAAATTATTTGATGCATTTTCTTCTCCTGCAATTGGTTCTATTACATTACCTATTGAAGTCCATAACAAAGCCCTTGATGTGAGCTTTGCTATTATTCCATCGTCCGAACAATTTCGTGTGAAGCTAGGCTATCCTTGGCAATCTTCCATGAAAGCTATTGCTTCTCCTATTCACAAGTGTTCGAAATTTCCCCATAATGGTGAAGTTGTTACTGTCAATCATAGTCTCTTTAAACCAGCTAAAAGAACTTCTAGCGTTCCTATTGATTACTTTTGGCCTAAACAATTCCAATCTCTTCCACCGTGAAGTGATCATCTTTTCAAATCTTATCAAAAGTGGAAAAAAGATATGATCCTATCTCTAAGTGAACCTAGAACACCCAAACTTGATATTCCTATCATTATTGAAAAGGAAGTTCTTCCTTTGAAAGATAAAACTAATGTCTTTCCTCAAGAAGATTCCCAACCCATCCCTATGGATGTGACTATGTCTATGCCTAATAAACTTTCTAAAGGTAGACCTATACCTTCTTGTCATGATGGACTTGGTCTCCTTCCTAAACCAAATATTCTTCCTTTATATGGAGCAGTTCCTCCTCCTTCTTCTTATAGAGAGAAGAGACCTTCTTCTTCTCCTATTATCCAACCTAAGAGATCACAACCCAAACACCCAAGTGATAAGGATGAGAACATTCCTCCTCCTCAATCTTCTCAACTTCCTACTAAGACTAGACGAAATCATTCTGCACATGAACGCCGATGAAAGTGTCATCTTAGAGCTCAGGCAATTGCTTCTCAAACTTTGCAATCCCCAAAAACACCTTCATCTAGCATTATTTCATTTTCTCCTCAGCCAGAAATTGAGCCAAAATCTCCTAAACATAAGATGCATGATGGTCTTGATACTGTGTGAGTTAAAGATCCTATTTTTATAAATCTTGATGATGATATAGATGAAAATGTTATTCATGATGAAAATGTTACTTCTTTTCATTCTGATAGTGAATATGAATATGTTGATGTTGATAACCATTTATCTAACGAATTTTCTAAAGCACTTATCCTAGCTCCTAGACAAGAACAACGTGGCTTGGAACATGAACATAGCCCTTGTTTGGATCTTGTGATAGCTCCATCTACTGTGTTGGATGTTCCTCCTCTAGCGTGTTCCTTGCCTTCCCGAAATATTGATCAGCAAGATCGGGGGGTAGATGACGTGCTAGACTAGTTCATTAGCATAGCAGATTCTCTCCTCCTCTCTTGATCTTTTGTTACTTCTTCTATGTGTTATTCTCATTCTTCTATTTGTTGTCCTTAGTGTTGTCTACTTGAGGATGATGCAAAGCATGGAGATCTCTTTGGTCTCTCTCATGTTGTCTCAAAAGACACATGTGTTCCCTTCTTCTAGGTGACCTTCCTTGATTGGGGAATGAAGAACAATTCTGCATACATACATATGATATAGATGAATGATCATACAACATACTGACCCCAAGGAAAGCAAATTCACCTTGTGCTTTGTGTTTTGTGTCTATTATCCTTGGGCTTATCTCACACTTGGGGGCTAAATCCTTGTGATAACGTGCTCCTTTCCCTTCTCATTTCCTATATGTATCACTACCTTAAAGCAATCACCCCCAATGAGGCATGTGCGATCGCTTTAACGTAGGGGGGCATACATCCTGTTCATATCTCTTCAAGATACTTGAAAATTTCTTGACAAATTTAGCTTTGCCTTGAAAATTTTTGATATCTTTCTTGCATGACTCATAGTGAGGGAACCTTACTACTAATAGTCATGGTTCTCCCTCATGATCTTCCCTTTTACTTTTTCAATTGAAGTCATAAGATCCTTAGTCCACTGGGGGCTTGGTATATCTTTCCTTCTTGACGTGGTGAAAGTTTTTCAATGTTGTTTCCTTGTACTTTACCGGAAGTATGGGCATACGCTTATACTCCCGCTAAAGTGGGGGCTAAATGTAGCATCCTAAAATTGCGACACTTGCAATTTTGACTACATTTGGGTCTTCATGATGGCAGCGCAACATTGAACCTAAATGGAGACCCCGAAACCTATTTACGACACCAAAAATTGCATATTTCTGCACCTTAGCCTGATCCTTCCTTGCACCCTACTATCTCGGGAGGTGGGACCATGGCGCCCAGCGCCCTGGTCCCTGGCCCTATTTTGGGCCCGGTCTCTTTTGGGCATCGGGTCTTTAAGTTTGCAAATTGGGAAATAATGTTTCCTGGTCGGCCCAAGGTTGGAAAAATCAGTCTATCAGCCCTAATTGACAAGTATATAAACTACATTTCCCCTCTCATTTGAGGAGGCAAGGAAAAAAGAGGAAAATATATGCAAGAAAGAGGTGGAAGTGACATTCAAACATTCAAGCATTCAAAGCATTCCTTCAAGCAATTGAGCATTCTAAGTCTCCATTCAAGGCTAAGTGTTGCATTCAAGACAAGGATTCAACCATTGAGGAGGAGATCACTTACAACATACAAAATACAACATTCATTACACCTTCGCATGTAAGAATAAAAACATTCTAACAACAAGGTATCAGTACTTGTTTACATTACAAACATTTACATTTATAGCATTCTCATTTCTTGGTTAATTCCAAAACCAGGGTTTGACCTAAAGGCAAACCCCTTTTCCCTAACCCCCCAATTGTCCTCTCTTTTCTGTGTGTAGGTTGTAGGTACGCGGTTGTAATTGAAGATCTGGAACCCTAGTGCAAAGACAAACAGATCCCCCTTCATTTCGCGGATTTTTCAAAGGACTATGTGCACGCCGGGTGCCATCGTCCTGTCAACTTTCGCTTGAATTTGCAGAACAGCATCATCTCGACATTTTACTGCTAATTCTAGGTCCACAGCTTCATCCTGTATCCCTATCTCTATTTATAAGAAAATCTTTCTTACTTTACATGCATTCCTAGTTCAATCATTCTATCTACATTCTTTACAAAAGAGGGTATCCTTGATGTCTCAACCCTTGAAACTCATTTAGAATCTAGTCTTTCATTGTGTGAGATTGGATCTTGTGGGTTTCAACCCCTCTTTTGAATGTAAAGTCCCTCCTAAGTGAAAACCGTCAATCCTAGTGACCCCCTTTCTCCTTGGAGTGGGGGAGAACACCTAGGGTTCGATTTTCCGCTTTACAGGTTCAAACTGCCATAGTCCTTCACCACCACCTGCTCATGTGAGTGTAGATCAGGAGCAGTCTGTGCATTAGGATTCACCACATACATGAGAGAAGGTTCCCGAAAGGGAAGAGCTAAGACAGATGTTCCAGGAGGTTCTAGATAGGCTAGGCCCTAGGCCTGAAGGTGAGCAGCCCATCCATGCTTAGGTTGGGGAATTGCATCAGTAGGTTCTAGAGGAGAGAGAGAGAGAGGTCTCTTAGAAGGAGGGAGATCCCAGTGACCATGACCTAGCTCCCTTGGGTCACATTAAGGACTTGATGAGAACCAACCCTCCCTTCTTCAATGGTCAAGGCACAAGTCTTGAGGCAGAGACTTTGGTGATCAGTTTGGATAGGTGTTTTGCTATGTTTCCATATAGTAGCAACACTAGAGCGAGATGTGCCATCATGCATCTCAATGATTTTGCTTCGATCTGGTGGAGGTTAGAGGAGGAGAAGATCGGTCTAAGTATCAACTCCGTTTCTTGAGAGATATTCTTAGAGAGATTCAAAGCACGGTTTCTCTCACCGTAGTGGAGACAGACTCGGGCAGACGAGTTCTATGCTTTGTGGCAGTTTGGTATGTCAGTTGATTAGTTTGAGCATAGATTTTATGATATGAAACAATATGTCAGGATTGGTAATGATGAGGCTATGCTCATGCAACATTTCTTGAGAGGTCTTAATGACCGTATCAGTGGAGGGGTAAGAGTTTTCAAGCCAGCTTTAGTCGAGGTAGCCATGGTGAAAGCCAGATTGGTTGAGTAAAACCTCAGTCGTCCACATGGTGGATAGTCAAGGGTACATATAGGGAGTGTTCCTTTTAGTGGGAACAGAGTTCATGGGAATCAGTCCCAGTCAGCTGCACTGTTTAGGAGTCCTCAGGCACCCGTTAAGGGTGGACAATAGGAACAACAGCCGCAGAGACCGAAACAGTTCGAAGGCCAGCAGAGTGGCAATTATCAGCATAGGAAAAATAGGAACTGGTAGAGGAGCAGACAGGGTTTTCTAGGATGGTCCTCTCAGAGTGCATCTCAGGCCCCTAGCAGGGGAAGCTTTCAGTAGTCTAGTGGGCCGATTGGATGTTGAGGACTAGGTAGAGGAGCTTGCTACTCTTGTGGGCAATTCGGCCATATAGCCGTGCAGTGTCCTCAGCGTTCCCACTAGACGGGAAATCAGAGGCCAGCTACATCAGACCCTATAGTAGGGGATGCTAGTAGATCCCATAAAGTGTTTGCAGTGATGGATGACTGCTAGGATGAGCATCAGGGGACTGTTATTGAGACCGCAGGTGTGTTGTGTGATATCCCTATCTCAGTGATTTTTGACTTCGGTTCTTCAGATTCCTTTATTTTTTCATCCATTGTGGAGCGATGTGGACTTGCGTCTGCTAAGCAAGTGGATAGGTGGCAAGTAGAGTTGGCTACCAGGGTACGTGTGTTCGTAGACGACTTTGTTCCTAGTTTTGAGTTGGACCTAGGACCCTTTGTGACTTCTGTTGAACTTCGAGTCATTCCTTTGGGATCCTATGGAGTAGTGTTGGGGATGGATTGGTTATCATTTCACAGTGCTTGTGTGGATTATCATCAGAAGACAATAGAGTGTGTAGATGACCATGGCAAGAAAGTGAGGATCATTAGAGTTCATAGATTGATATCCTTACGTATGATTTCTGCTATGCAAATTAAGTGGTTTATGCATAGAGGATGTCAGCTTTATTCAGTAATTCTTGAGGATATAGATGAGGGAGAGAGTCGAGAAATCACTTTTGATGGTCACCCTATTCTACGAGAGTATTCTGATGTGTTTCCATTGGACATTCCTTGTATGCCTCCGAAGCAAGACATAGACTTTCGCATTGACTTGGTTCCTGGTGCACAACCTATTTCGAGAGCCCCATATCGGATGACTACTCAGGAGCTGAGTGAGTTGAAGTTGCAGAGGGAGGAATTGTTGGCCAAGGGATTCATTCATCCTAGTGTCTCTCCTTGGGATATGCCTATTATCTTCATAAAGAAGAAGCATGGTTCTCTTCGGTTATGCATTGATTACCGATAGTTGAATAAAGTAACCATACATAATAGATATCAATTGCCTCATATAGATGATCTTTTCGATTAGGTGAAGGGAGCCAAGGTGTTCTCTAAGATTGATTTGCAATCTAGGTATCATCAGTTGCACATTCATGACATGCAGACATTCATAAGACAATGTTTCACATTTGTTATAGTCACTATGAGTTCACAGTAGTGCCATTTGGGTTGACAAACGCGCCTTCAGTTTTCATGTCCCTCATGAATGGGGTTTTTGGCACTACCTAGATCATTTTGTCCTTGTGTTATTGGCTGACATATTGATTTATTCTAGATCAGTGGAAGAGCATGAGGGTCACTTACGATAGGTATTGCAGTGCTTGAGGGAGAACCAACTTTATGCCAATTTAGCAAAGTGTGATTTCTTCCAGACTAAGGTGAACTATCTTGGTCATGTAGTTTATTAAGAGGGTGTATCTATGGATCATTCAAAGATCCAAGCCATAGTGGATTGGCCAGTGCCGACCAATGTTTCAGAGGTTTGGAGTTTTATGGGTTTGGCCGGATACTGGCATCACTTTGTTCAGGGTTTTTCTCAGATAGGTCACCTGATTACTTCTCTACAGAGGAAAGGGAAGAAGTTTGTTTGGTCAGAGCAGTGTGAGTCAGAATTTCATACCTTAAAGAAACTCCTTGTCAGTGCTCTGATTTTGGCAGTCCCTGACCCATCTCAAGATTTTATGGTATGCAAAGATGCCTCTTTAGAAGGTATAGGTGTGGTGCTTATGCAAGATGGACGTGTGGTTTCCTATGAGTCTCACAAACTCAAAGACCATGAGTTGAACTATCAATTTCATTATTTGGAGTTTTCAGCTGTAGTGCATGCGTTGGTTAGATGGCATCATTTTATGTTAGGGTGTCGGTTTGAGCTGCATAGTGATCACTGCAGTTTGCAGTAAATTTTCACACAACCGAACTTGAATGCTTGATAGGGAAGGTGGATGGAATTCCTCTGCGAGTATGATTTTGAGGTTTGATATATTTAGGGGAAGGAGAACGTAGTGGCAGATACCTTGAATCGTAGGTGGCATGAAGTTTCAGCATTGTTCCTTAGAGTGGACTTGAGGCAGAGAATTCTTGGAGTTCTTCCTCAGGATTCTTGGTATCAGGATGTTAGAGCCGTGTTGGAGTTCGGAAGGCCATTAGAGGGTATATTTTCTGGTTATAGTCTTGAGATAGATGGCTTTCTTCGTCATCTTGGTCAGATCTATGTATCTCCTTTGGAGGGTCTTCGTACTTTGATCATGACTGAGGCCCATCATGCACCTTATTCGGCACATCCAAGTGTCAAGAAGATGCACGCATATCTTAGACATATTTATCGTTGGGCTAGCATGAAATGTGACATTGCTGATTTTGTGTCGAAGTGTTTGGAATGTCTGTGAGTGAAGGTGAAGCACCAGCACCCAGTAGGGCTTTTACAGCCTAATATAGTACCGGATTGGAAATGGGACACCATTTCCATGGATTTCATTGTTGGGTTGCCTATCTCTTCATGTCGACATGATGCCATCATGGTCATTGTTGACAAGCTAACCAAGGTTGCTCAGTTTGTTCCTATTCAAGCTTCCTATACGGTAGCAGTGGTGGCTCGTGTCTTCTTGGAAGATGTGGTTAGATTGCATGGGATTCCAAGGTGGATCATTTCTGATAGAGATCATGTCTTTACCTCAGCATTATGGACCTCACTTCAGCATGCTTTGGGGACTCAGTTGAACTTTAGTTCAGCTTATCATCCAGGGACAGATGATCAGACTAAGTGTGTGAGTCAGGTTTTAGAGGACATGCTTCGCATGTATGTTATGGACCAGCAGTCGCGTTGGGAGGATTATGTTTATCTAGTGGATTTTTCTTATAACAACGGATATCATAGCTCCATAGGTATGTCTCCCTTCTAGGAATTGTATGGTCATCCTTGCCATACTCCTTTGAGTTGGGATTGGTTAGAGGACAGGGTGCTTATAGGATCGCATATTCTTCGAGAGATGGAGCGGCAGATTGAGCGGATTCGAGAGCATTTGGCAGGTACATGGGATAGGCAGAAGAAGTATGCAGATACTCATAGGGTAGATCATCAGTTTTTTGTTGGTGACCATGTGTTCTTAAGAGTGCGTCCGTGGAAGAGTCCAATATTTTATGGAAAGGGTTCTCAGTTGGCACCTCGTTTTGTGGGCCCTTTTGAGATCCTTGAGAAGGTAGGACCTATTGCCTACCATCTTGCCTTGCCACCAGGTCTATCTCGCATCCATGATGTCTGCATGTTTCATTTCTTCGACCTTATCACCCTGATGTAACTCACATTCTTGATTGGAACTCTTTGCAGGTCGAGGACAGGCAACTTTCCATGGAGCCCATGTGAATTCTTCAGCGTCTGGATTTGATCCTCAGGGGTCGCACCATTGACTAGGTAAGGGTCCTATGGGACCCAAATGATGAGACCTCGACAACCTACGAGGATGCAGTGAAGATGAGAGAGCTCTATTCTTATCTGTTTTAGGCTTCTAGGAGTAAGCCTAGTTTTGGGGGGGAGAATGTAGTACCCCTTCTAAATCGGACTTATTAGACTGATATTTTGTTGTAGTTTACCTATCAGTTTATAACTTACTACTAAACATTATCCAAACATATTTGATATTATTTCATGCTTTATCTAGATATGGGATGCATACTTTATTTACAGTATTTCAGTACTTTTGATTGTAGCATTTATGGATTATTGCATTGCACTAACACTTTAATTTATCTATGCGATGTGTCATATATATGTTGCATGTTTGCAAATGTATTGGATGCAAGGGGACGATTGTCCTTCACTCACTTCGGTGAGATAGGGAATGTTGTGATTCTCCTTCATCGGTGTGTGTCATGTATTCTATATTTATATACATGCATGTGTGATTCGATGATGTAGGATATTGCAGGTACAAGTACTAGGTAGGTATGGGGTATCGTCTCCACCTGGCTTCACAGGTTTGAGCGAGCATTATATGTTCGATGGGAGTGGAGGAGATAGTTGTTGACCCTAATTCTTACTCTCAATCTACTCTTGTGAGTGTCGTCAGTCGGTCGACCGTTCCTTTTGTTTAGCCTTCGAGTTTTGTTCGTTTGGCTTATTCAGAGTCTTCTTGTATTTTCCTTGATTTGTGTGCCATAGTGGGTTCGATTATTTATTTATGTTTAAGTCATCATTTCATAGTTGGTATAAGCAAGTTATGCATTATAATCCTTTTGTGTTATGAACTTAGCTTATTGAGTTAATTTATTAGATTTAAATCAATGATTGTTTATTTTGGAAAAGCAACTATATTTAAATCAAATGGAAAAAGGAAAATATATAAAGTTACTTCTATTGCTTTTAGATTTAAAGAAAAACAAAAATAGAGTTAAATTATTGATTTTTACTTTTGTTGAAAAAGTTAATTAAATTTCATTATGAGAGAAATGTATTTTTCAAAGAAAAAAGGGAAGAAATTCCCCAATTACTTTTGAAGGAAAATAGAAAAAGTCAGTTTGTTTATTTAAATATTTTCATGAGAAAAATATTTCAACCTAAAAAGCTTAGGTTAAGATATTTTCCCTATTTATCCCTAAAAATGTTTTTGAAAGAGGGAGGCTTGTTTTTGGAAGAGGATGCTTGTTTTGGATGAGGAAAATTCTAGAAAATTGTTTGGAAGGAAGATTTTGATTTTGGTTTGGAATTTTGTTGAAGGATAGAAGCTCACAAATTTCTTCCAAGAAGCTCCATAGGTTGGGTGATTTCTACTTTTTTTGTTTTAAAAAAATCTATGCTTCTTTCCCTTCTTTTAGATATTGTAAAAAGATTGATTAATTGATTGTTGTGTTATGGGTTTAGTTGGTATGAGGTTTATTGAAAAATCTCAGCCCATTTTGTTATTAAAATGCAACTTCAAGCTCTTCCTAATTTACTCCATGAAAGATTGTGGTTTAAAAATTCCATTCTTTCTTTTTGTTTATGCAAAGAATTTGGTTTCCTGGTGATTGTAGCTTTTAAATTTTGTGAAACTGGTAGAATCATGCTAGCAAAATTTGGCCAAGAAATTCCCCTTGTGTCTTCATTTTTTAAAATAAAAATTCTTCCTGGTAGTTTCAAAATTTGGGAAAATTCTGAATGTAAATTCTTCTTTTCCCATTCTTGTTTAGGCAAAAAAAATCCAATTAGGGAATGGAAATCAATTTAGTTCTCAATCAATTTGATTTTGGGAATGAAATTGTTTGTTTTTTGAAGCTATCTTCCATCTTCGTTTTGTCTCAAAGATTGTATTTTTTTGTAGAATTTCATTACCAGTGATTAATTTCAGTATGTTAGTTTTGTTCAATTTTTTAAAAAAAATTAGATTGATGGTGTTTTATGAGTATGGGATCATAGAGAATTATATCATTGTCAATTCATTTTGATGAATTGATTTTAAAAAACAATAATAAAAAATAAAAATAAAAATGTAAATTTAAATTGTTTTTGGCAAAGAAGGGGGCTGGCAGAAGCCTACTACCCCATGGTAGCAGTGCTACCTTGCGGTAACACCTACTACCGTAAGGTAGTACTTGCTACCTTTCAGTAGCAGCAGGGGCACCGTCCATCCAAAAAGAAACAGTGCCCCCCAATTTTGACCAAATATAACATTCGGCTTTTTTTTAATTATTTTTTTTAAGTTTACAAAAAATAAATATATATTTAATAATAAATAATATATATATATATTAATATTAATATTATTTTGGTTATTTGTTTTATTTATCTATTTTGGAAAATAAAGTTTAATCATTACTAAATGTGATTTTTAAAATTAAATATTATATTTTAATATATGTTAATATAATATAATATGGTTATAGTCAATTTGGGTAAATTGTAATTTAATCATAATCAAATGATTGGGGGTTTAAATTTTAAATGTGGGTTTAATTAATCTTATTAGACATGTGACTTCATTGTTTTCCATATATTAATATAGATGTAATTTCTTTATTTCTAGAAAATCTTTATTGCAAGTATTTTATGCTTTTTGACTGCTTTAAGAAAAGATTGCCTGTTTAGGATGTTGTGTTATAGTGATTGTAGTCAAGTTTAAATTTCGTTGCAATTCTGGTGAGTTGTCATTATGTCATATGATGTATACCCCCTTAGTCAGGTGTCATTGTAAAAACCCTGTGGAAATGAGCCATTGTGTGTTATGTTTCCATATGGTCAATCTTGGGTTAATGATTGTGGATCCTTTACCTATGTTATGTCAGGATTATTTATGGCTGTCAGTTTCACCATAGAGTTCTCATAGAGAGACCTTTCCTGGTAGAGTCCTAGGAGAGAGAGTGGCTTTCAGGCGGGGGCCGCACCCGAAGTGGATTGTAGGATAACCCCTCAAAAGTTAGATAATAAGTTATAACCTAATAATTGATTAGGGCTTGGGTAGCTATTAAATTAAATAAGATATTGTACCCCGCACATGGTTGAGTGCTTGTATACACTCAAGTTGTGTGGGAAGGCCTGGAATGGCAAACCTACCACCTTGTCTTCACGAAAGGTAGGTAGGGTCCGCATGATGCTTAGATGGAGCCGAGGGTTTGGGAAAGGCTACCAGGATAACCCAGGATGGGGACTGGGACCTATGGAGACCTACCTAGGGTAAACATCTTAAGCCATGTGATGACACTCTCTCTTTAGGGTCACTAGTGTTTTGTGAGATGAGTGACTTGAGTTCTGTGGAGTCATGCGTACTGTCGTACTTGTCTTATTACTTGCTTGAGGGTCTTTAGCTATCTCCTAGTACTGTGGGGTGGTTCCATTATGGGAACACATGGTTGGGTGGTAGTGCCACTTCCCATTAGATATCTTTGTTTTGACCTACATGAGAGGATTGGCTTCACCAGTGTAGCTTGGTTCATGATTCATGTATCAGCTCATGTTCTTGATATTGTACCTTTGAGACCTATGTGGTCATTGTGTCTGTAACTTTGTAACCTATGTAGTTTAATTTTTCTATTGAGGCCATGTAATTTATGGAATATTGTAATTTAAAGTTCATTGGAATGTATGTTATTTCAGTTATCTTGCATCTTATGTATAAATGAATCATTGGAAGTATATATATTGTAACTCTTTAAACCTATCTATTTGGAATTAGTTTTTGAGTTTTAGTTAATTAATCGTAATTGATTTTCCCTAATTTAGATGGCTAATTGGATTAACATTGTGATGTAGTTTTAATTTGAAGTAATCTTCATTGGTAACCCTTTAGGATACCATTGTTAGACTTCCGCTTGTTTTATTATATGTGCAATGTGATAATTAATGCACTTAATCTTTAAAAAAAAAAAATTATTTCACCCTTTAGCTGCCTTGTAGAGTGTTTTTCTTTAGGGTTTATGGAGGGGTATTAAAGGCTAAAAGAAATGATGGTGAAGGTTTTGGTGGGTTCTCTTCCGCTTCTGAAAATATAGTGAATCTGAGGTCTAAATCTGTTCCATTTAGGAGGAGTTTAGGAGTGAAAATGGTGGCAAGAGTTCTTGTGGCATTCCATGTCCATTTGCTCCTAAGATCTCCTCTCCAGTCACAAAGGATAATGCTAAGGAAGTGCATTGTTCTCCTGGATTGGGGATGAATTCTATTGATAGTGGAGTTTCTTCAATCGATGGCCCTATGTCTCACACACCTAGTTCTTTGGTTCCTCCAGCTATTTCTATGGGCCAAATGGTTCAACTAATGGAAAAAGTATGAGACCTATGGTAGAGATTCAATTGAATTTAAAGAATTATATAGTTTTGAGGATTTTGAATTTTTATGATGAAGCCCCTTTTATAGAGGTTATAATTAGATCGTGAGGTGGACGTATATCCTCAAGTGGTGTTAAAAGAAGAAATAAATCCAAAGCTAATTGTGGGGCTCTAGGAGCCAAGGAAGGAAACCACTTTAATAGACTAGAGAAAAAGAGTTTATGTTGGGTACTATTGATGGAGTCCAAAAAACTCTCACCTACATGGGATTAGAGTGTACTCCATCTAAAAAATGAAGTTCATATCATCGAACATTAGAGGATTAAATAATCCTCAAAAACAAGATATTTTGGCCAACCTTATCAGAGATCACAAGCCAGATATTCTTCTAATTAAAGAGATGAAGATGTGTAATGATAAGCTTCTTTATTTAAATAATCTGGGATTTAAAGATAGTAGTGTTCATTGTGGCAACTCCGAAGGGGCTTTTGTTGGGATTGCTACATTTTAGAATAAAATGTTTCTTTTTGATCAGCCTCTCTTAGGGGATTCTAATCATGTGGTGACTGGGCTTACTCATCTTAGGGATGGTTTTTTTTGGGTCATCTCTAATGTTTATGATCCTAATGATAAAATTTCTAGGAGGGAGTTTTGGATAATTCTTAAAGAGATCTATAGGGGATTTTAATAGTCCTCTGTGTCAATCTAAGAAGTTTGATGGTTCCTAAGTTTTTCTAGACAACTCAACAAAATTGATGGATTTTATTGAGGATCAAGCACTTATGGATATGTACTTAAAAGGTGCTTCCTTTATCTTGACCAATAGAAGGACTAGTGATGATCTTATTTAGGTTCATTTGGAGTAGCACTCTCATACCTGATCAATGGATAGCTAACTATTATTGTTCCCTTTCAACTTTATCTAGAATTAGATTGGATCACTTCCTGATATGTTTTTCAACTGAGATTATTTTAGGTAAGACAAGATTTCCTTTTACATTTGATAATATGTGGCTCTCCACCCTAAGTTTAAAGATAAGTTAAGGGAATGGTGGAATATAAATGTTCATGGTACTTACATGTTTCATCTCTCAAAAAAATTGAACAATATAAAAAGTATAGTTAGAAGATGGAATAAATAGTCTTTTGGTCATATTTTTGCTATAAAGGCTTCCCTTCAATCGGATCTCTAGGATATTTAAAAGATAATCCAAGTGGAAGGATATCATAGTGACCTCCTTACTTAGTAGAACAATCTCCTCTTGCAGCTACATAATATCATATCTAAAGAAGAGGACTTTTGGAAGCAATAATCTAGAGCCCTTTGGCTGAAATGTCGGGATAAAAACACAAGGTACTTCCATATATATGCCATGAAACACATAGCTTCTAATTATTTCTCTCATATCTTGAAGGACTTGAATAGAATTGATAATATTGAAGATATCTTCTCTGAAACCATTTCCTTCTTCTCGAACCTTCTTTCTAAGGAGGGGCCTTTTGATGAGGACTTATAGAGATCTTTCTTGGGGCACATTCCTTTGTTGATTACTAAAGATATGAATAGAAAACTCTCTTTCATTCCTTCCATGTATGAGATCAATAAATTTGTGTTCTCTTTTGAATGGAATAAATCACCTAGTCCAGATCGCTTCCCATGTTCTTTTTCCAGTCCTCTTGGGATATTATTGCCAATGATATTGGGTCTTTTGTTAAAGAGTTCTTTGGTTGTAGGAGAATTTTGAAAGAATGGAACTCTACCTTTATTGTCCTCATCCCTAAAGTCCCTAGTGTGGATAGTTTTGTAAATTTAGACCTATAATCCTGTATAACTTAGTTTATAAAATTCTTTCCAAGGTGATGGCTAGTTGTATTCTTCATTTACCACCTTATATTATTTCTCCTCGTCACAATGGTTTCATTCCTAGGCATCAAATCTTATATTATATTTTCATGGTTCATGAGAATATTCACTCTTTAGAATAAAAAAAAATCCTTGTTTTCTCCTTAAGTTGGATTTAATGAAGGCCTTTGATTGTGTCAATTAGGGATTCCTTTCTAATGTCCTTAAAGATTTTGGCTTTGATAATAGGGTTTTGGGCATTATTTGGAAATTCATTTCTACTATCAGGTCCTTTGTGATCATTAATGGTTCTCCCTCAACCTTCTTTGATTGTTCTAAGGGGCTTAGGTAGGGGGACCCCATGTCCCCTCTTCTTTTTATCATTATGGAAAATTCTTTTGAGTAGATATTGGTAGAACTTAATTTCCTTGGTTCTCTAAAGTGTCTACATCCTTCATCTTAGTTTCTCATTTGCTCACATCAGCTCATAGTTGATGATACTATTTTTATTGGAGAGTATTTTGTGGTTGAAGCAAGTTGTATTAAGAGATCTATCTCTTCTTATGAGACAGTTTTGAGACAAAAAATCAATCTCAATAAGAGTTCTATTTTCCTTTAGAATAATCTTCAAGACAGAATGAAGAGAATTGCAGATATTCTGGGTTGCAAGATTGAATCCTTCCCCTCTACATATTTGGCTATCCACATGGGGAATAAGACTTTTTGATTCTTTCTAGCTGAAGATGATTAATACATTCAATAAAATAGTTGTGAGCTAGAAGGGTGTTATGCTAAGTCAAGCTAGGAAAATCCAACTCCTTAAGGCTTCTCTCCAAAATCTTCCTCTTTATGCTATGAGTCTTTCAAAAACTCCTAGCAAATATGCTAATGCTATTGAAAGAATTCAAAAGCGTTTCATATTGTCTAGAATGGAAGACAAAATAAGATCATTTGTTATAGCATGGGAGAAAGTTTTTTTAGCTAAAAAGAGTGGATGCCTTGGTCTTAGTCGTATAAAGCAGTTGAACCTCATTCTCTTGGCTAAAAAATTATGGTGTATTTTACATATTAATAGTGAATGGAGAACTATCCTTTGTAGAAACTATTTGGCTAATTCTATATCTCTTGTTGCCTTCTTAGATCTTGAGAACTTACCTTAGGGATTGATTTTGTCAAATAATTTTAAAATATATGTTTTTTATCCACAAAGGCACTAAATGGAAATTTTTGTCTAGTCGAGCTATTAGATTTTGGTCTGATACTTGGCTTGGGGAGGACCTTGTCTATTCTTCACCAATATTTAGTTCTCATATGGAGAAATTTATTGATTGTTTTTTTCCTTTGGTTAAAGATTACTAGATTGGTGGACCATGGACTGATCTCTTAAGGGTGGATGGGGTCTTGGAGGTCCTAAAAAATATTTGTAATTCAATTTGCTTATCCTAGTCTAGAAACTCTCTAGTTTGGTCATCTTCCCCTTCGAGATCTTTCAACACAATTTTTTAGTAGTGTCCCTCCTCGACTCATCTTTATCTCCTATGCCATGATGGATTATTATGATGTATAGATTCATATTTCGTATTTCACCATTCTTGTGAGCTTAGATGGTTTATTTGGATTATGGTGATGTACCAACTCATTTCCATTTTAAAACTGTCTGCATCGTGTCTGATATGTGTGACTGTCTATGTGAAGGAGGTGAAGCCATAACACTTGCAAGCGAGAGGCTTATGGTGACACTATTATCCTTCACTTGCCTATTATTTTATGTATACATTGTTTATGTATCAAATGGTTGTGGGCAGGTTTGCAGGTACTGGACATTGTTTCCTCCTAGTTTGAAACCTAGGTGCGAGCTCCCCTAGTTTGAGAGGTGCGAGCTCCCCATAAATCCCAATGATAGTTGATGGAGATGGCATGGGTTTCCTTTTCACACTCTAGATTCTAGTTGACAATATAGCTTACCAGTCGGTGTTTATGTCTTTTTTTTCAAGTAAGTCATGTTGTGGTCATTCCAGTAGTTTGTATGCATTGGTAACTTATCCGACTGTGTGATTAATCGTTTTCATGATTTGATTATAGAATAATTGACTATTCAATTATTAATGATTTAATTGCTTGTTTAGTTGCTTAGGACCTAATCGACCAATAATGCTTGATTAAATTAATTAACAACCATATAGTTTATAATAATCGAACAAATATGATTAATATATGATGTTAGTAACATTAAATAAATATTATTACTTAATTAATTATAGGATGTGATATTGGATTGTTATTATTATTATTATATAATTAATATGAGTTGATGATTGGGTTATTATAACTAATTAATTAATTTAAGCTGACAATTGTTATTAAAGGATTTATATGATTTTATTACGAGTCTCGATATTTAATTATTATAGTATTGATTATTTATTTACATTCATTTATCATTAGGACATCTAATTTATCATAGCCTTGATTATTTATTGAAGGCTAATTTAAATATATTTAATAATGCAATGGGTATTTAAATGGTGATTTTAATTTAAATACGACTTTGATTATTTTATTGATTTATTGGGATATTTATTAATTTGGTTTTAGAGAATTTATCCCATCGATTTATTTAGTTAATTCTTTTTTTTGATATTTTATTATTGCTTGGGTTTAATCAATTTATTATGCCCTCCGATTAAATCCACTTTCTTTATTTGATTAACTAGGCTTTAATATTAAGCCTCTTTAATTTATTAAATTAGTTCGCCTATAGTTGTAATAATATTGATTGTAGTTATTCCTTTTAAATGAGTTTCTATAGTGTGTTGGGAATAAATTATTATTAGGGAAATAATAAATAATAATATAATATTATCCCTCTCACATTTTGCATAAGCTTATAATAAAATATATAAATTGCCTCCCCACCGTTGATTTTGATTGGCCCATTAATGGGCTAGGGTTTTATTTTATTAAAAGGGCTATTCGAATTTTTGGGGAAGGGAGAGGCTTGCATGACAAGTTTTGCTGGACGGTTTTTCTTTTGGTTTTTTTTGAGGGCGACTCCAACGGCCTAAAACTCTTTTTTTTCTCTCTGCAATTTTGGTTTTGGGGTTTTGAGGATTGTTGGTAATGATCAGATGGACGTCGGAGCAGCGAATCCTTCCTTAGGCTGAGCTTGCCATAACTTCTAAGACTGAGGTTGGGGTTCTCTCTCTTGCATTTTCATTTTTTAAAATGTATGCTCTGTGTCTTCTGAATATTGTCTGAAAATTATGGTTTCGATGTGTGATTTGATTCTTAAAAAGCTATTATCGAATGCTTGTGATGATTCTGGTTAGCTTGTGCCTATCTTTCGGTATTCGCTTGATTTGTTCTTGTCTGATGGTCTATGGTAGCCGAGTATTATCGGCTCATCCTATTTCTTTATTTGGAGAGTAAATATATTTTCCCAGGATCATATTTTGTATATTGCTGAACTGTGCAATTAACGGCAAATCTCCGCGAGTAAGAATGTTTAAAACTATATAAAATATGCTTTATAAACCCCATTAAAATTTCACAGGGCGTATAGCGTATGTGGGTGGGGGGGGCATTGAATTAACTCCACCCAGCACTATAGCGTGGGCTGTGTGCTTCATGGCGCAGTGGTGTGAGGTGGGTGGCGCCACCTCCCTAACCCCCCGTTACTTCCCTGCGGTTCGCTGTAAGCAGCTGCCAAACTGCAAACCCTGCTGCGTTTGATAATGCTACCGTCTGCAACATGTTTTAAAGAATAATAATAAGATTTGTTAATTAATATTGTTTACTATTATTTTATGTATACTTATTTATTCATATTATATTATATGATATATGAGGACTGTGCTAGTTGACTTCTGCAGATTTTGGAAAACAAATTAAATAGATAACACAATGAATGCTGTTTGCTCAACACTTAATTAGAAACATTGTAAATATGGTGAAAATTGTAGCTAGCTTGGATACCTGAATATTGAATTTTAATGTTGTCAATGACAATTAAAATTCCTATGTATAATCTCTCATGCAATCCGAACCACCTAGGGTTGGGCCCAAACACATGTAACGTGTAGGCAAATGATGTAACTTAGGGCTGACATCAAATACATATAACTTGTAATTATATCTTGCTATGAATATTGGGCAAGACCTATATATAATGTAACTTGTGGATAGGACATGCTCTATATAAATGTAACTTGTAAATGATTATTGGTCTGATCCTATATTCGGCGCCAACCTAAATATTATTATGAATTCAATTAGCAAGACCGACCTAAGGCTTATAGGTTAGTTTGTCTCATATATATACAGTCATTTACAAGTATCAAACATACAATCAGAAAATCATCCTCTGATGATTAGTAAATTACTTCTGCTCATCCACAACGAATTTGTTCTTCTAATCAGCGAACTCATTCAAGGTTTCATCTAGGGCTGGCGAATACATCTCTGAGATCAACGAACTGCTGATAGGGTTGGCAAATACATCTCTGAGATTAGCGAACTGCTACTAGGGCTGGTGAATCCATACACAGGGCTGCAAACTTGTTCTAAGGGTTGTGTGTCACCTTCAGACCTAGCAAATATTTTTCATCAGATTATGAATTTCTTAGATTATCTACTTATTATACCACTTCATGTGTGAAGTGCAGTTCTAAGATTTATACTGATGTCTGAGTTAATACAAATTTAGAATGTGTTGCTGGGTTTTTCACCTCAAGAGGGAAGTTTTCCCAGGGTACTGTTGCGTTATATGTGTTTCTTTTGTTATTTTCTGCTTACTTTTTTCAGTTTGATCTTAAAACTAATATGGCATTAGAGCAGGTTCCTTCTGTAAAGCCTAATGGCTTGAAGGTAGATCTTGTATTACTTCTTTTGTAGGACTAGGGCTAGCACGAATCAACAAACAAATCTGGACAATATAGCTACTAGCAAATTGAGGGCATCGATGAGATGATAGCAAGAATAAGATTTCAGGTGTTTTCATTCCTTTATTCTCAATTGTAGGGTCCACTTGGTCTGGAGATTTTCATTTGATTGCCTTATTGTTATTGGTGCCTTATCTTGTGCACAATGTTCTCTTGCTTGGTAACTACTTCATCTGAGGGTGCTTTCATATGTTTGTTTGTGCACTTGTTTTCAGATCTTAGTATTCCTTTAAGGATTGCATAACTATCTTCGTAGGGTTTGTAACGATCACCCTTGTTTGAGCTTTGTTCTTGTGTTAAGAATTTGTTCTAATCCAGTTTGAATTATTGAAGTTAGTTATGCCCTACTCTCTATTTTGAGTATGTTTATCTCTCAACCTATTTGATGTGGTTTGTAATTATCCAAATTGATGCATTGATCTAAATACATACTTGGCACTTAAGACTTCAACATGTGTATTCAAATATAAATCTAGGATTATTATGATGGATATAACAACAAGCACATATAGGAAGATGAATAAATTTATAGGAGATTTAAAAATATGGAACCTTAGTTATTGGTGTGGTAGGCATGTAAAGGTAAGATGTCTTAGTCATCCTATTTAGTATCTATGCCCAATGATGACTGCACTATCTTCATATTATGATTTGATCTTTTATGATACTTGTTGCATAGTTCTAATGCATTGTATTCTATCTAAGTCTTGAAATGCTCAATAGTCTTGCTGCTCTAGAATTATATACTTTTATAGTGTGTCTCTTGATTTGAATCAAATCTTTTATGGGTTTTATGTTCTATTCTATGAGTTTTTTATGTTTGGATAAGGTTGTCATGTAGGGTTGTGACTATGCAACTCTTGGTTCTGATCAGCTCTTTGTAAAACTCTCTTGAACTTTGTTATATTTTTATTATAACCTTTCTTTGCTCCTCTTCTATAGAGGATTGCCTTTAGCTCGAATGCATTTTCTGTCATGACTTTTGCCATCCTCACATAATATTTATTGTGATATTATGTTTTCAATTTGAGCATACTGCCTATTACATTCTTTGAAGTAAGTATTCTCTTGATGATGAAACCTAAGATGAATGAGGTATCTAATTTATTGAAGTTGGTTTTGGATCATACGATTGTGCTCAACTACAATGCGTTTCCTTTTGAGTGGTTGATATTCATATATGATTTTACAGATTGGCTAGAAAAATAATTTGGCTTATATACCTATCTTATGGATTTTGTAAAATGGTTTTTGAAGTCATACACTTGCATTAGTTTTTTGATATAGCTAACTCTTTGTTATTCAACTATGGAAAACAATTTTAGAATGTTGTGTATCTTTACACTATGTTTGAAGTTGATCATAGACTGACAATATCCTTTTGAACAATTTTGACATATGTTGTCAATAGTGGAAGTCTAGTCAATAAACAGGTAAGTTACTTTACATGTTAATTCATTCTATTGGGATATTTAATCATGTTGATTCTTCTCTTCAAGAGATTCTTGAATTACCATACCTACAAGCTTAAGAGGGAGCTTGGTTTCTTCACTTGAAGGTACGCCTTGATCATAATGATTGTGTTATGGGTCCATTTCGTAAAAGGTAAGTAAGGAAAAGATTGGGATTTTTCATCTTTGATTTATGGTCATCTTCCTTGATTGATTCTTATATTATGCAATCTTCATGAGACTTTATTACCATAATTTTATATTAAGAATCAAGAAGGGAGTTCCATATGGAAGTTTTTGAAAATATGAAGTTAGATGTGTAGCTCATATTTAGAAGGATCTTGTAAAAATGATGTTGATCCTAATCTTCACTTTAAAAGTATTCAATACTAAATTGCTAATTATGTTTCTTATATATATGTGAATGATTTATTTCTAGCTGTTGGAGATAGTCTCATCATTAGATGTAAGAAAAAATTAGCCACTAAATTTGGAATGAAGGATCTAGGCCTAATGCATTACTGTCTAGGACTAGAAGTATGACAAAGATCTTATCCTTAGTCAAGAAAATATGCGATTAATATTATGGATTGTAAATCTATGTCTACTCTTATGAAAACTAACTTTAAAAAGTTGAGTATTTCTACAACTAATTCTGATTTTCCAGATCCTTCAGAGTACAGGTAGTTGATTGGATCCTTGATGTATCTAGTTAATACTAGACTAGATATTTTCTAGGTAGTGAGTGCACTTAGCCCATTCATGAACTAGCCAAAATATGTTCACTTGGTGGCAGCCAAGCACATCCTAAGATACTTGCGTGGAATAGTTGGTTATGGGCTGAAGTATCCAATCAACACAGTGATCAATTTGGAAGGCTACTACGATTCTGATTAGGTTGGAAGTGTTATTGAAAGGAAAATAACTTTAGGAATTTGTTTCAGCTTGGGTTCTGCTATGATGTCTTGGGCCAGTAGGAAACAATCCTCAGTTGCAGTGAATACTACAAAAGCTGAATACATTGCTTCAAGTGTGGCAAGTAGAGAAGCAGTTTGGCTTCACAAAATTCTTGCTAGGTTGTTTAAACAACCTTGGGAATCCATTGTTATTTATTGTGATAATCAGAGTTGTATTAAAATATCTAATAATCTCGTGTTTCATTACAGGTCAAAACACATGGAAACTCATTATCACTATATTCGTGATATGGCACAAAGAGGTTCCATCCACCTGAAATATATCAGCACTAATGAATAGGTTTCAAATGTTCTCACCAAGCCTCTAGCTCAAGTGAAGTTTTAGTACTTCTAACAGGAGCTTGGAATTATGGAGAACACAACATTGATTCAGAGGGAGTCTCAATCTTAATGATGCAATTTAGTTTGCATCTTCCACCCTCTGTGGGCAATGCAAGGTTACATTGTATCCTTCTCTGGGAGAAGGTTGAGGTGTAAGACCTCTTTCACCCCTTGTGGGAAATGCAAGGTGACATTGTATCCTTCTCTGCGAGAAGGCTGAGGTGTAAAACCTCTTGTACCCTCTACGGGCAATGCAAGATAGATCCATCCTATGCGAGCAATGCAAGATGGACATCATGAAATGAGTTCATGATATTTATGTGTTTTATTGTAAGTACACTCTATGGAGCTTATACATTCATCCTTCTAGGCATTTCAATATGAAGGTCATGAATGGATCATTACAAGTGGTAGATATCCCCCCTAGCTAAGCGGGAGTGTTGAAAATTGTAGCTATCTCAGATACCTGACTATTGAATTTTAATGTTGTCAATGAAAATTAAAATTCTATGTATTATCTCTCATGCAATTCGAACCACTTAGGGCTGGGCCCCAACACATGTAACATGTAGGAAAATGATGTAAACTAAGGCTAGGATCAAATACTGTAACTTGTCATTATATCTTGCTATTAATATTGGTTAAGACCTATATATATTGTAACTTGTGGATAGGACAAGCCTTATATATATGTAACTTGTAAATGATTATTGGTCTGACCCTATATTGGGTGCCAACCTAAAGCTTATTATGAATTCAATTAGCAAGGCTAACCTAAGGCTTATAGGTTAGTTTGTCTCATATATATACAAAGTCATTTACAAGCATTAAACATACTGTCAAAAAATCATCCTCTCATGATCAACAAATTACTTTTTCTCATCCACGACAAATTTCTTCTTCTAACCAATGAACTCATTCAAGGTTTCATCTAGGGTAGGGGAATACATCTCTGAGATCAGTGAACTGCTACTAGTGCTGACGAATCTACACACAGGGCTGCAAACTTGTTCTAAGGGCTGTGTGTCACCTTCAAACCTAGCGAATATTCTGCAATAGAATGTGAATTTCTCAAATAAGTGTTCATTCTATTGTGTGCCCTAATTCAGTTTATCTGCTGATTATACCACTTCATGTGTGAAGTGAAGTTGTAAGACTTATACTGATGTCTCATTTAATACAAATTCAGACTTTATTGCTAGGTTTTTCACCTCCAAGAGGGAGGTTTTCTCAGGGTACTCTTGTGTTATGTGTGTTTCCTTTGTTATTTTCTGCTTATTATTTTCAGTTTAATCTTAAAACTAGTAAAATAATATAATTTTATCATATGCATACAATTTATAATCACATGTATATAAATAATATTATATTATATGGAACTCGGACTATGCGAAATGACATTTGTGAATTTTGAAAATAGAATAATATAGTATAATATTCTAAGTATGTACTATATATATATATATATATATATATATATATATATATATATATATATATATATATATATATATATATATACGATGCATTAGATATATTTGTAGGAAGATGTAGTTGGTGAACGATAAATAAAATGAGAATTGTTATTCTAGTGTTGTTTAAAATGCTGAAAACTAAATATAGAATTTAAGTAAAGAATATTTGTCTATTGATGTTTAACAATGGTCATAAATTGGTTTATTAATTAGACTGGAGGATGCAATTGAATTGTATAGTTGTTCCTAAATTTTAGAGTTAAAATATAAGGGCATTATTGGAAGAGAATCTTAATAGGATTGAACTTATACACATACAACATATATAGTCATCTTGGAATAAGTAACATTGAAACTTATAAACCTACACTTGAGATTATTGAGTAATAGAAATTAATCTTCAAATAATGTGTTTTAATAATCAATGATAAGTGAGCATGAAACACCAATAGATGAAATGGAAAATCATCGTGTGATTGCATTGTGTGTCTCATGATGGTATTATGGGTTTTCATTAGGTCTCATGGTAAAATATGTATTCTCAGTTTCCTGTTGTGATGTCTAGTTCGTGAGACTACTTTACTTGGGCTCTTCCCTATTTGATCTATTATGCTTAATTGTCTTTAGTCTGGTGCAATTATCCTTGTGTTTTTTCAAGATTAGGACACCCTAATTAGCCTATGGATGGTATTGAGGTGCATCCTTAGAAATGGGGTAGTCTTGGCAAAGGAGGTCGATGGTGTCATAGTGTGTAAGATGTGTCATGAAATATTATCATTTGAGTTAGTTTAAAGAGTATCATTCTTCTTAAGCTTCTTTATGTTTTCTACTAGGTCTTTTGGGGTGTATATCGGTGGAAGTTGACTCTTGCTCTTGTGTTCTTGTGTGGATGAACCTTGGGTGGCTTTTTAGGAGTCAATTTGAGGTTTGATGTATTGGGCGAGTCTCTGGATTTTGTGATGTCCCTTGTACTAGAGGCGTTCCCTTGAGTTCTTGTTATGAGTTGCTTTCAATATGTGATTTTAGCTCTGGAAGTGATAAGCCTTCTATAGAGGATCTTTGCAGCTCCAACATGTTGATAAGCCATGTTGTGAGGTTTTTTTTATTGAGTTACATTGAAACTTATAAACCTACACTCAAGATTATTGAGTAATAGAAATTGATCTTCAAATAATGTGTTTTAATAATCAATGATGAGTGAGCATGAAACACCAATAGATGAAATGGAAAATCATCGTGTGATTGCATTGTGTGTCTCATGATGGTATTATGGGTTTTCATTAGGTCTCATGGTAAAATATGTATTCTCAGTTTCCTGTTGTGATGTCTAGTTCGTGAGACTACTTTACTTGGGCTCTTCCCTATTTGATCTATTATGCTTAATTGTCTTTAGTCTGGTGCAATTATCCTTGTGTTTTCTCAAGATTAGGACACCCTAATTAGCCTATGGATGGTATTGAGGTGCATCCTTAGAAATGGGGTAGTCTTGGCAAAGGAGGTCGATGGTGTCATAGTGTGTAAGATGTGTCATGAAATATTATCATTTGAGTTAGTTTAAAGAGTATCATTCTTCTTAAGCTTCTTTATGTTTTCTACTAGGTCTTTTGGGGTGTATATCGGTGGAAGTTGACTCTTGCTCTTGTGTTCTTGTGCGGATAAACCTTTGGTGCCTTTTTAGGAGTCAATTTGAGGTTTGATGTATTGGGTGAGTCTCTGGATTTTGTGATGTCCCTTGTACTAGAGGCATTCCCTTGAGTTCTTGTTATGAGTTGCTTTCAATATGTGATTTTAGCTTTGGAAGTGATAAGCCTTCTATAGAGGATCTTTGCAGCTCCAACATGTTGATAAGCCATGTTGTGAGGTTTTTTTTATTGAGTTACATTGAAACTTATAAACCTACACTCAAGATTATTGAGTAATAGAAATTGATCTGCAAATAATGTGTTTTAATAATCAATGATGAGTGAGCATGAAACACCAATAGATGAAATGGAAAATCATCGTGTGATTGCATTGTGTGTCTCATGATGGTATTATGGGTTTTCATTAGGTCTCATGGTAAAATATGTATTCTCAGTTTCCTGTTGTTATGTCTAGTTCGTCACTCTACTTTACTTGGGCTCTTCCCTATTTGATCTATTATGCTTAATTGTCTTTAGTCTGGTGCAATTATCCTTGTGTCGTTTCAAGATCAGGACACCCTAATTAGCCTATGGATGGTATTGAGGTACATCCTTAGAAATCGGTTAGTCTTGGCAAAGGAGGTCGATGGTGTCATAGTGTGTAAGATGTGTCATGAAATATTGTCATTTGAGTTAGTTTAAAGAGTATCATTCTTCTTAAGCTTCTTTATATTTTCTACTAGGTCTTTTGGGGTGTATATCAGTGGAAGTTGACTCTTGTTCTTGTGTTCTTGTGCGGATGAACCTTTGATGTCTTTTTAGGAGTCAATTTGAGGTTTGATGTACTGGGTGAGTCTCAGGATTTTGTGATGTCCCTTGTACCAAAGGCATTCCCTTGAGTTCTTGTTATGAGTTGCTTTCATTATGTGATTTTGGCTCCGGAAGTGATAAGGCTTCTATAGAGGATCTTTGCAGCTCCAACATGTTGATAAGCCATGTTATCAGGTTTTTTTTATTGTTTTATTGATTTGGGTAGCATGTTGATATGCCATGTTATGATATTTATTTTATTGTTACGTCCGTGAGTTGATGAGCCTCACTATGGTTATTTCTTACCTATTATGGATTTCATTATGATGTCTTGTTTTCACATTTGATTTGTCCTATGAGAGGCCTTTGCTTTATGGTTTTGATGTTATGTATGGAAATTGAGGACCTTGTGTGTATGGACAATAGGCTGGAATTGTATTATCTGTGACTCTTTAACTGTTATTGTAATTTGATTTGATTTTCTTCTTGAAATTTCAAGTGTTGGATGTTTTAGTTCCAGAGGCCATTTGAGTTAATTGTTTAAAACAGAAGATATCTCTACTTTTACTCCTTGTTATTTGTAAGCTATATTTTATTGATTATATGTATCCTCATGATGGTTCTTACCATAAGGATGGATTTCTCCTGCGGCTGATTTTGTGGCAGCGAGAGTGAAGACCTCACTAAGTTGCGAGTTACTTAATAGAGGCCATATTATGATTTACTTTATGCTCTCCTTTGGTTAGGAGGCACCCCTTTTGTTTGAATTTATGTTCGACTTTTGGGTATGTGATGTTTTGCGGTATGACTTGAATATTGTTCGTATTAGTTTTACTTGGTTGTTAAGAACTTGTTTTATTGATGTTTTGGATCTATGTCAAGGGAGTGGGCTTCTTTACATTATCGAGGGTCATGTGAGATGGGCTATCATGAGATTCCTTGTAAGGATGCATGAAGTACATGCCTCTTGGGTGTAAGGGAGTTTTATGTATCTTAATCAAGTGATAACTAAATAATGAATGGGTATGGGTAGCTAGATAATCTAAAAAGATAATAATGTATAGTACCTCATGACACAGTCCTAGGGAGGATGTTTTAGGCTGAGCATGAGAAGACCGTGGAGATGGTAAGTGAATCTCCCTTGGTCTCTTTCCCAATGTCAAGATCGATCCGCATGCCCATGGGCTTGTGGCTTGTTCTTGTTTTGGTATGCAATGACACTCCCTTGTACATGTGAGTCCCTTGTCTTATTTTCACATTTTGCTTGATGTTTTATCAGCCTCTAGACATCATTACTCTTATGTTATCTTCGAAGTATGAGTATGTGGAGTATGTGATGTATTGAAGTTAGTCCCTTGGCTCAAGTGTCACCTAGGTCTTAAGTGTGCTTTGTAACCTTGTGCCATCTTCTAGCATGGGGGTGGTTAGGTGGTTTTTGTGCTTATATCATTGGGACTTGTCTTCTCCATGTGTGGATGTGGATTCTATGATCTTCTTATGTGGTTGATTATGTGGTGCTTCCTCTTGATGTTATTGATAGAGATATTATATTATGATGTATATGTAAAAGATCTTGTAAATGTACTATGTATCATATACCATCTATATGTGTATGTTTATGAGGGATATGCCTTGGATGTAAAGGTGATGTAATCTTGAAGGTAGCAGTTATATTAGGTGCTCATGGATGCAATATGTGTAACTTGTAATGAAAACAATTATAGAACATTATGTAAGAAGTTATGGTCATGTACCTGAATCTATGGATACTTATGGGAAACTAGAATTTAAGGTTATGCATTTAATGCCCTGATGAAAAATATTAATTATACCATAATATAGGACTTTGTTTATGGATGTATGTTGTAAAGGATATCAATGCATTTGTAATATAAGAATAGTGATGGTTTACTTAATGGAAAGGGAACATAATGTTTAAGTACCAAGATGTATTAGGATTTTATCATGCTATTATGTGCCATGTTAAGATGCATCAAGATCATATTGAGAAACGTATCATAGGTAGGACATGAAATGAATGATTAGGTATCACATTGCATTAGAATGCATGGTAGAGGAATGCATATTATTGAGAGTAGGACGACACGGCATTGGATAGTTAATTATGATGCATTGCATATGGCTATGGTTCATGCATATTCGATGATATGAGTTATGATGTTTGTGATTTCATTTAAATAATGACGTTGAATGCCCTAGGGAAATGGATCAAATAGATTGTATGGTTATATGCTAGTAATTCTATTATGCTTGCATAGCTTAGATGTGTAGATATGGTCATTATATTAATATAAAATGGACACTGGAAGTTGTTGTTAATTGGTGTCAATGGTGTATTGGTTCATGTAGTTGTATTTATGTTTCATTCCACTTACATTTAAATGTGTATGATTGTATGATGATGCATAACGTGTGTGTGTGTAAAACAAAAAAAATTATCTCTATTTTAGTGTAATAGATAGTATATTCTCTAGGGTATTTTGGTGGGCATTAAATTTTTCTTTATCTCTTATTAGACAGTCTCTCCTCTCCCCTCCCTTTTAGACTAAAGTTTGGGAGTCTAAGTTGGTACTGAAAGTTAATATTTTTTTCTCAATCTTTATTCAAGGTAATACCCTTACTTCGGATAAATTATGTGAATGGGGTTTTCGTCTGGCCAATAGATGTGTTCTTTGCCAAATTCAGAGTGAAAGATCCCTTTATTTGTTGTTGGAGTGATCTTATGTGAGGGATATTTGGGCTTTCTTCTTGAACCTATGGGATTTAGTTTGTGTTTTTCACTCATCATTATAGGACCTTCTCTATTACTAGACTGCTCCCTCTTATAATCTAGTCCTATCCTTATTATGGGCGTTTAATTTACCCTACTTAGCATGGAGAGTTTGGAAAGAGAGGAATAACTAGATCTTTCATAAAGCCTACCTTGATTATAATGTGGTGTCTTTGAAAATTTGTAAGGTTATCAAAGAGAATTGGGGATGTGCTTCCTCCAATTAATTTAGGATTGTTCCTATAATTATGATTCTCAGGTAGCATTGAAGTGGTGACTTCATGTTGATATCTCTAAGTCTGTCAAGAAAGTTAAGAATCCAAGAAATGGTATCAATTGGAAATTTCCTCCTCATGGGAGCATGAAAGTGAATTTTGATGGGGTGGCTAAGGGTGATCTTGAGCTAGCTAATTGTGGGGGAGTGTTAAGAGACAAGTATGATGGGTTCATAGTAGCAGTGACACTCCCATTGGGAATCCAAAACAATCACCTAGATGAAGTTGTGGTATCCTACTATGGGATTTTATTAGCCTCCAAATTAAACTTCAATTTTTTTGGCTAGAAGGGGACTTGGAGAATATTACCAGTTGCATTAAAAAGAAATCCAAACAAAGTTGCACAATTGAGAACTAGATCAAGCGGTCATTGGATGTTATCAACTCTTTTGATTATTTTTATATATGCCATAAATTTAGAGATTTTAATGAGGTCGTTGATGTTCTAGCCAATCTAAGGGTGCCAAGTAATCATAAACTTGAATGGGGTTGTGATGATGATTTGCATGCAAATTTAAAAGATTTCTTAGCCTATGATTTTTACATTATCCCTACTCTTGGTATGCTTTCTAGGAACTTTCTTGGCCCTCTTTAAGAGTGGTGATGATAATTGTGAGGCTCCCCTATTTCTAGATAGTTCTAGAGCTTCAGAGGTAATAGTGACATTTTTTTTCTTGCAAATGGGTTGTGCAATCAAGGGAAATGGGAATAGGCTTTAGACCCTAAAATGTGACAAGATTAAAAAAAATAGCACCATCTAGAGAATTTTAGAGAGAGGAGCGATTACGCCTTAACTAGAAAGACTTCATGGTTTCAATCACAAGGTTCCTAGGGTGTTCACTAAAGGATGGAAGAATGGGTAGGTCACTATTTATGAGCATAATTTCAAGCTCATAGAGGAGATCATTACTAAAGTAATTGGATTGAGCGTGTATGGAAAGAACTTTAAGATATTAAATCAGTGGAGGAAGTGGTCCAAAGATTTGTTAAGGGAAAAGAGGGAAAGCATCTAATCAAGTACAAGGGTGACTACAAGATGCAATCCATCAAACCATTGTGGGTTGAAGTTATCAAGGTAATTATGCAAATTTTTACCATTGATGGGAACTTTACGCTTGTTTATAGTTATCATTTTTCCCTCCTAAATCACTTAATGCATAAGGATACGGTTTCATTTCCTTTCATCTTACTTTCCTCTTTAGAATTTTCTATTAGGGAACATAAAAAAGAGCGAAAGAACCCTATTTTGCATGAAGGTTTGATTTTTCTTTTAACGCAACATTTTTAAAATTTTATGGGGAAAGGTAAGACTATCAAGGGTGGTGATTGTTCTAATTTCGATGTGTTTGATTTACCCTTTTCTATGGATAGTGGTTGGAATACTAAGTAGGGGGGTGATTCTTATGAGGAGTAGGCTAAAGATAAAGGAAAGAATGCCAATGAAAAAAACCCTAAAAGAATAAAGGCTTCCCCTACTCTAGTGTCACAAGATAACTTCTTTGACAATGAAGAGGGGAGTGATTTTAAAAAATGAAAAAGAATGAGGAGAATAGTGGAGACACTCCCATGGGATCATCCTTCGAGGAGGGTGATTACAAAGGTTTTACGGTTTCAGAGGACTCTCATCCTGAGACTGGATTAGATGGGAGGCCTCCTTTCCCTCATGACCTTAACCATGATTCCTACATGTTGGATCCTAATAAGGATAACCCATCGGATCTTCTTGCTATGGAAAGGAATGAAAATGTTGATAGTTTCAGACTAGAATTTTTTTTCTTTCATGAAATCAATGATATTAATATTACTATTTGGGGAGTCAAGAAAAAATTTGATAACTTAAGGGAGCTAAATTTTAATTGGGAGGATCAGGAAGGAGGTAACATGGTGGCCCACTTGCCAAAAGTTGTTAAGGACATTACACACATGAATGAAGATTTAAAAGAGATAATTATGAGACTAGAAAATAACTACAAGAAGATCAATGATAATCTAATTACATTAGTCAAATTTATCTATAAGGTCATCAAGTCTAGTGTTGAAAGTGCTAGAGTTATGACAAAGAAGTTTGAGAGAGCTCAAGAAGATAAATCTTTCTTCATTGATATTAATGTTGTTGAGAAGGGAAAATGGGTTATGTAAGAGGAGGGTATTCCCCTTGTACTCATACTAGACTGAGCGGCAAGAAGATGGTGAGTCAAGCTATAGAAGATGTAAAAGATATGGAAAAACTATCAATAGAATAGTCTCAACTCAAGGTGGAAGTTGTTGAATTCTTGAAGAATTTGAACTAGATGTGTTGTCCTATTTTGTGCTCTATGTCCTTTTTTGGTCATTTAGTTGTCTTGGCTACCTATTTTCTAATGGTTTACTAATGGTTCTTTGATGACAACTTTTTTTAAATGAGGTTTTAGGTTTGTTCAAAAATCGCTTGACCCTTTTAATCAAAAACAAAACACATGAGTGGTTGATATAATTTTAATAACAATTTAAAATTTTTAAGTCAACAAAAGAGGCTTAGAAATACGTAAAGGATTATTCTTTTCAACCCTATAAATAACATAATAGAAATAATTTTGACTCACAATGATTCAATAATTGTTGCTCCTTCCTAGGTGTCCCTTGTTTCTTAGGTTTTTATTGTTTTCTCCACTACTACTCCTACTCCTCCTCCCACAACTATGTATAATGCTAATGTCCTACTGGATCAATTTGGGGGTATTTTTAATATGAAAATTACTACTTCTTTGGTCCCAAATTATCTTCCCCCAAACTACTAGGTCTCTCTCAAGCATTTAGTGGCTCTTCTCTCGGCCTCTACAACTATGTCACTTCATTAAAACAACACCATTGATTTTGTATCTCCTCTTAAGAATTCTTCATGGACTGTTGTACATAGAAAGAAAAAAGGTCTTTCTTTATATTCACAATGATGTTAGATTATTCCTTAGGGCTCACTTCATTGTCCCATTTTGAATTTTTAGTTGTAGTGTAGTTCAGTTGGGCGGTCCTATTCATGGGGTTACCTAGGTGTAATCCTATGCTTTCTTCTTTGGGTTTAATGTAAGTTTTTTGATTTGTAATGGGTTGGTTCCTTTCCCCACTTACTTTAATAAGAACATACTAACACTGATAGGTATCAATTTTTTCACAAAAAAATGTGACACCAAAATACTTAAAATTATTAAAAATAAAATCAAATGCAACAAAATTTCATCATATAAAAATGCAGTCCAATAGTAATCCTTCAACCAACATAACAATGGAAATGTGCTTTGTCTAGAACACTAAATTTGATCAATTTTTTCTCAACAATTATGTGACAATAATATCCACAAGAATCATATGATCCTCTTCATATAATGAGTACTTTTTAATTAAAATTTTAAATTGTCATCTCTTAATCCATATCTTTATTAATATTATTGTAAGAATGATTTACGAGGTACAAAATATCATTAGTTAAATGCATGTTAATATTTTGAGATCGGAAATGAATTTATATATGGTCATTTTAGAAAACAAATTGAGATATCTTTTATTTGTAAATATAAGAACAATATATCATTTCATAACCGTAGGGTTGTAGCTCAATTACTTGAGATCAATTTAGTAAAGGTGATGTTATGATCCTTTATAGTTACATCCAACAAGGTTAAAATCCCTTATAGTTCTAATCAATAAAGGATGAGGTCAATATCATTTTCTCATATAAATTTGGAAAACTAGATACCCTTTAATATTTTTTCTAAGCCGAAAGAAGTCAATTATTCATGTAGCTTAGTGTCACTCCTCGCAAAACCTAAAATTACTTAAATTTATCTAGAATATTTTACATTTTTACAATCATTCAATTAAAGAGGTTAAATCTTTCCACATCCATTAACTATAATCCTCTCCAATCTATTTAGACCTCTAAAAAAAATTAAAATCATCAAAATCCATAAGTTGAATAACTCTTAAGCCTACAAGATCTTTACAACTAAATCACACTTTTCTCAAAATGTTATAATAGTCTAGCTCAAAATATTTCCACTTCATATTTATGCCAAAATTTATCCTTTCTAGATATTTGAAACCCATAAGACATAAGTACTCAAACTCACTATCTAATAGTTGAGTAATGTTTTCCAACATAACAAGATTACATTTTCTTATCATTCTTTAAACTTTTTTACAATTTGTAAATAAAAAAATTTAATGTCTTTAACCTTATGAAATTTGATTAAAAAATTATTAAATTTAAATTTTACATTTATTTAAGATCAATAAGACCAAATAATAATAATAATAAATTATTTGATATTCTTACCCATTTACTACAATATACATTTTAAAAAGTCATTATAAAAAATAGCTAGTTGAATCCCCTGATAAGTAAACAAGACAAAATGAATATTTTTACTACAACATCACTAAGTCACTAGAGTGACTTTATTACACAATGTAAACATTATTTTCTAGCGCCCTTTCTTAATATTTATATAGTAAAATTAATAAAATAAAAAATGTAAAAATAAAACAACTAATTTTGTAACCTTATATTGTTTAGAAGCTTCTCTTTGAAAATAGACTTTAGAATATGTATAATTGGATATCAAGTTAGCATTTACCTCTAGAATAAATGTATTACTCTTGAGTTGAATTCTTGAGTTCTTAGATCCCACCTCTTTAAAATCCCATATAATATATATTTTCAAAATTATTGGAGAAACATACATGTTGAGTTATATCCACTATAATATATCAAGTTGTTGCATGCCACTTGTAAGGGTATAACTCCAAATATTTTCAAACTCACAAATTATTTGTGCAAATATCCATGTTGATTTTTATCTAGACTAGATACCTTCTTATCTTCATAGTGAGGACTTTAATACTGAACTATTTATAGTTACAATATTTACAATTCCAATCTTGCTGCAATAATGAAAATAAATATGAAAAATGTTTCTTAAACACACTATGGATTTGGAGTGAGAAGATATCTAAGTTTGTATAAATGCTCTATCCCCATGTTTTAGTCTCCTCTTTTACCTCTTTAAACTAATAACAGTAGAAGTAGAAATAGCATGCTAATCCCGAAAAATAGCATGAGATGATGTATGGTTGGACACAAAATTACAAACAATATTTGATACTTTTGGGATCATAATTTTAAAAATATAGCATTAGATTCAATAGATAATACACCTTATTATAATAACTTATATTAATTTTTTTACTTACAAAAGAGGGAAAAGAATAGCAAATATTCTTAGATATTCATCATTTTCTCATTCAAATGTGTAATTCTAATATTTGTCATTTTCTACATAATAGAGCTCTTTCTAATAAACACCATATTTTACATTACACATTCACCCAACCATCTTTAGTGTGAACAACAATTAAAATAAGTTGTTTACAAAGTACTTTGATTGATATGGAATAAAAAATTAAAAAATATTTACCAAAATATCATATGCTCTTGGTTTGGATACTTGTCAAATGTCACTCAATTATTGAAATTATAGCATGGTTCCTATAAACACCTAAAAATGTCTCATCGATCATGCACTAATTATCTATCTATTAAATTAAGTAATTCTTTAATTATTTGATTAAACTAACAATATCTTCTAATCATCACTATTCAACACTCCTAAGTATCAAATTTCTATTCTCTAATCAATGTAATCTATTAATCCTCTTCTAAATATTAATTAAATATTATTTATTTAATTAATCATGATTAATTCTCTAGTTAAATAATCTTTATTATTTAATTAAACTCATTTCCAATGTTTAAATAATTTCATTTAAATTATTTAAATAAATTAACTTATTCCTCCAATCTCACAAATTCTAATTCAATTTAATTTCATCTAATTTCATTTCACATTTCCCCATATTCGAGTTTCATATCATTTCAGTTAATTTCATTTATTCCAAATTGACATTTCACCAAGTCTGAATTTCACAAAATCTCATGTACATTTCAGCATTCAAAAATCTAAATTCAAATCCAAATTAAAAATGAAAATCAAATTCAACTTCAAAATCCTACAGCACGTGTTGAAAATCTCAATTGGTCCATCAAATTAGTTAATTCTGCAATCTCCCCTTTTCACTCTCAATCAACTTTTCTGACTAACGAGTTATCTCTCAATCAATTCAGACATCTGATTCATCATCTTAGTCAACTAACTAATCTATTCAGGTCACTAGCCAATCTATTTAGTTGACTCCCCAATCAATCCTGTAAACAAACGAATCAATTGTGTTCATTGATCAATCAAAATTAGTTATCTATCAATCAACACTCGAGTTCTATTTCTCACCTCCTTTGTATTGAAAATCTATAAATTCAACCTCTTTTGTCTAATTTCAGCTGACAGAGTATCAAGCTCTAGGCAGTGATAATACTTGTTAACTTTTGACCTTAGGAGAGTCTGCTTGATGTGCTATCGAATTGCCAAAATACTATAAAAAATAAAATGGGTCTTGAAAAAGATCTCAACATTCATGAGGATTTGAAAATGTCCTTTAAACAATTGCTCTCTTTTCTTAGTTTAGATCATTTTTTTTGCTTGCTACTGTCTCTTTGCAACATTAATATCAATAAGCTTAAACCCCTCAACAAAGTCAAGTTTCAAGATCAACAAGATCAAATCCCTCAATAAATTCAAGTTTCAACATCTACAAGATCAAACCCCTCAACAAAGTCAAGTTTCAACATCAACAAGATCAAATCCCTCAACAAAGTCAAGTTTCAACATCAACAAGATCAAACACCCTCAACAAGGTCAAGTTTCAACATCGACATCAAACATTAGATCAAAATCAAACTTTTGTAATAATTCTAGAAATGGAGAAAATATCTTGCATGTTGTGATCTTATATCTAAACCAATCAAGCAAACATCATGGATTGGCCTTATGCATTTTGTAGGGAAGGTGAAGAATTCATCCCTTCCATTCCTACTCCATCACCATCCATAGAGATCTTAGCTCAACAAATCAATACTTTGTAACAACAAATGAGAAACATGACTAGTCCTAACAACCATAGGGTTTGGTTAACAAAAATGATGAGGGAAGCAATAACCATAAGGGAATCATTATCAGGCCAACCTTCTTCTTCTTGTGAGACTATTCAAACATGCCAACCTTCATTCTTCAACAAAATTATTCCTACTTCAGTTCAACCAACATTAGAGTCATGTCAACCTTCTTTTTCTTTTGACCCAACATATCAATCATATCAATCACATCAATCCGACATTCAAACCTCTTTCAAATAAAATCAAACCTCTTTCAACCAAAATCAAACCTCTTTCAAACAAAATCAAAATTCATTCAACCAAAATCAAACCTCTTTGACCCAAACTCATATTCCTTTCAACCAAAATCAAATCCCTTTCAACCAAAGTCCAAATCAACCATATCTATCCACCATTTCATCATCCCCTGAAGTCACACAAGACCAATCCATGCCATCTCTATCCAATAACACAATCCCCCAAGGGCTATCCATCATACAAATCCAATCTAGTTCAAGTCATGATTCAGAGGATCTCATTCAAAATCCTTTCTCATCATGCCAAAGTGTTGGAACCTTCAAAATATCTCCCATGCAACCTCCTTCTCTGTGTCAAGAAGACAATCCAAAATCGAAAGAAATCAATCATGAAACAAATTAGGATCAAGAACAAACCCTTTCATCCTACCTAATTTTTTATCAAGATCCCACCAACCAAGAATCTTATGATGATCCCCTCATCCTTTTCTATTCCACTCATAATAACACTCTTGTTTCTCAAAAGCAAGATGTTCTTTCAAGTTCCATCCAACGTCCACCTTTCAAGCAAGATTTGGGACATATCTTCCATCCTTTCTAATAATCCCTTTCCAAGTCAAGATCAAAGCATCCCTTCATTTCCATGTCATAATCCTCCATTTCTCATAGGATTCCCTCTCATTTTAATCTACCATTTCTATCAAAATATTCCCTCATGATTGATAAACTTATAAAGCACTAAGAGGGGGGGGGGGGGTGAATCAGTGATAGAAAAAATAATAACACTTTAATCCCAGATTGATAAAAACATTTTACTAGTTTACTTAAGAATTTGTATGCAATCCAAAGGGTTATAAAAGAATTCACAAAAAGTAAAACATTCACCATAACACTTTATGTGCAAAACCCAACTGGGAAAAACCACGATGAGATGAAACTCACAAGTTAACTATCTATAGAAATAGGTAACTGGTCGGTTGAGGTCTACAAATGCTCTATTAGGAGCAGATCTTGTTAAAGATCCCAATCCCTGTTAGGATCTATACCTGGTTAAAGGTAACCTTAGTGGAGGATTTAGATCCAAGTTAATGAATCAACTTGTTAGAGGATTTATACAATGAAGTTTGTTAGAGCTTACCCTCTTAGGGTATTTAACTATTGTAGTGATTAGAAAACAACAAGGTGGTATGATCTAGGAATAGCACATTCTGCTTGTTTAGATCCGTTTTTGTTCACTCATTACTGCATCACCGACATACTCTGCAAATCCTTTAACAAATCACATCAACATCAACTCATAACATCCCTTCTATCTTGCATGTATAAATAACTCATCATAGTGTCTTTTTATAGACATTAGATTTCATGTCGGCTCCTGAACCTCAACACAATTTCCTAGGCTCAGTGAATTTGGACAATCTTCCTTAACAAATCATAAATCACTGCCAAAAATGTCGATTGGTGGTAACACATCATGACCAATGATAACTCATCACACAATCTGGAAAACTAGTTGGAACATCGATACCAGTTGAGTATTGACTGCTTCCAACTCACAAACCAATTGTCTCCATGTGCCTCCTTGTCTCTCTTCGTTGCATCTCCAAACTGGTAACAATGGAATTGACCAAAACTGATTGTCTTAACTGCATATATTGGTTGTCTACATATACCGGTTAAACTTACTCTATACATATGATATCGATTTACAATAAAAAGACTTAATAGTAGTACCGGTTTGACTGTGATAATCAAAACATATGTGTGCCATAAAGTCATGCAATACAAAAATCGTCATCATGCCAACAATCTCCCCCTTTGGCATTGATTACAAAAATCATACCAAAATCATCATCAACTAAGTGTGCTTACAAAAATGTATAGACTCCCTCTTAACAATACATAAAAAAATTTCACATCACATATATATTTCTACTCCCCCTTTAACAACAATGCTAAATTGAAAAGTAAAATACATATATTACATCAAAATTTGTCATAAAAAACTCCACATATATATAAATATAAGTTTTAAAATATTTACAATGTAATTCTTGAGAAAATGTCTCTGAAATCAATCTTCAATTGTGGAAGGTCATTATCCCATGTTTCTAATAGTGTCTCAGTGATCTCAACATTTGTCAAAATTTGTGCAGCAAATTTTTTCATTGCATCAACAATGCTCATATCTGGGGGTGAACTCACAAAGCTGGTTCCCACTTTTTGGTACATCCTGATTTTTGCTGAAATCATACATTTTTTGGAAAATATAATTATTTAAGCTTTAAGAGGTCCCATTTGAAGTAATTAATTGAAGAGAGTTAGATCAAAGGCTCTTAGATCAAAATTTCTTGGATAGAACCTCTCTACTTCTAAATCATACTTGCAATGGAGTCTCCTTTGCATCTATCAAATGCTGATAAAAAATCAATTTTACATTAGCTTTTGAGGGGTCAAACGAATTCATTTAGAAGTTTCATTTTTTTGAGGATTTAGTCCTTATTATAAGCTTTCCAAATAGTATAATTTTTAATACATTTAAGTTTATTAATATATTTTTATTTTATTTTTTATGAATGTAGGTTTTTCACCGAACATGAACTTCTTTGTTCAATGCATTGGAAAAAATAGCAAACTAATTCAAAAAAATTCTGAAAAATATCTATGCCCTAGGTATTGATGTCTTCTTTCTAACAAAGAAAATAAAACTTAATTTTGATATATATAGAGAAAGTTATGTGTTCAAACGTACACCTATATCTAAATTATAATTAGTCGGACTTCAAAACTTAATAAAATAAAAAATATTCAACATATCACTATCAAACCAACTGCATGCCCTGGGTATTGATGTTAAAAACCCAAATTTAATGGAGATAAGTTTTTATCATTTATAGAAAAAAAATTATACGTTTCGGGATGCACATCACTCTTAAAAAATGTTGTTTCCTGTAAAAAACTACTTTTGAGGGAGATGGAAAAATCAATTAAATTTCATTCAAAAAAATTTGAAAAAAATATATTTAGAATCTACAAAAAGGATGTTACAAATCACTAGTTTACATCATCTTCAAATTCTTAATGATTTAAAAGTTATAGGTGTCAGAAAGTGAAGGTTTTTTGCAAAATGTTCATCTAAGTGTCAAAGTTGGTCAAAAAGTGGGAACCAGTACTGTGAGTTCACCCCTGGGTAACCAAAACTGCTTCAAAATCTTTGTATGCCCTTTACAGAATTTCAACATTTGGAATTAGCTTGTTCTTCAACTCCTTCATGGATCTGATCCGCTTCACCTATTCAAAATCATAAACTTATAACAGGTGTTGTAAGGCATCAACAAATTTACCAAAATTCAAAGCGGAATCCTATACTGGTATGTATACATCACTTATCCTCTCAAGTTCCTTTTTTGTATCTTCTCTATTTTTATTCAAATCAAAACAAAATAGTGAAACTTTCGATATAGTAGCTAAAATTTTACCTCCAATTTCTATACCAGTTCTTAACAGATCTCTGGTTACTGTTAAAGCAATCTTGCCTTTATCAATTTCTGGAATCACTTGCTCTCCCCTTTTCTTCCTATAATCTTTTTTGCTAACGCATGATCTTTCTCTTCAAGTGTTTTTAGTTGTTCACTAGCATCAACAAATAACTATCCAAGCTTAGCAATAGGGGTAGATAAATTACCAGTATCAGTCTCCGATAGGAGACTTGACAAAATATCGACAACAGTCTGAATAGTCTCTACTTCTTTTCTCTATTCTTTCAACCTCTTCTTTTGTGCTTTGGATTGCATAACAGTAGCAATCTCCATCAGTTTAGATGCACTCAAATTGTCCACATCTATAGGGCCTTTTATGTTGATTGAGTCATCATCATCATCATTGTTTTCTTTCTTCTCCTTTGCTTTCTCCTCTTCATCCTTTTTCTCTTCTACCTTTTTCTCTATTTTCTCTATTTCTGTCAGTTCCTCCTGTGTGGTTGTAGTGACCGGTGGTAGTTGACTTTCAACAATGTGATCCTTTACTAGTGGTGGTTGTATGTCCACACTTGGTTTAGTAATCGGTGCTTCCTCTGCTATTTGTTTCTCAACAATATCTGGTCTTTGTTTTGTTTCCTTAACTGGTTCAATTTCGTTACCAGTTGTATCAATAGTATCCTGAATTTCTTCAGTTTCATCCACAAAGAATATGACCGATGGAGAACTTGCGTCATCCTTATTCTTGAGAGGGTAGACTACATCTAGTGTAATAATTTCTTCAGCATCTAGCTCCAGTGGAGCTCCAGTCTCAGTCTAATCAGGTTTATTATGATAGCCCTTCAATTTATCATTCATTCCCTAAATAGATTTAGCTTCCCAATGAGTATCATATTTAACTTCCTAAATTTTTCCTACCAATAGTTTCATTCTTCTTGATCTTGTATTAAATTGTCCTTTATATTTAGCAAGTATTGCTAATAACTCTTCATGAGACAATTTAGAAAAATATTGAGCAAAACTTCTATCAATCATCTCTTGTTCCTGATCAATAATCAACTTCCATTTATTATCAAGAATTAAATATAAAGAATCATAAATTTTCTTTTCAATATCTTGTGGTATCTAGTTATTTTGACACAAACATTAATTACCTCTTGAACCACTTCTTGTTTTTGACCTCCACCAAAGGAATCAAAATGATCTTTTACATTATCAAATCTCTTTCTCCTTAATGTTTTCAGAGTTTTCTCAAAATGACTCATTGGTTTGAAAAATGTAACATCAATAGGAGTACTTTGTTTGGGAATTTCTCTTGCTAGTTTAGATTTCATACTAGTTACCTTCATCTTCTTTTATTCTTCTTTAGGTTCAGTTTCCTCCAATTCCTCTTGAAGGATGAGATGTCTCTATCTTTTCCTCATGATAGTGGGATTCTTTGCATATACCTTAGGTACCCATTCCTTCTTGATTTGAATACCCCTTGTTATTCTTGTACCGGTAGACACAGAAGCTCCTTGATCTTCTTTCTTCTTTTTCTCCTTCACAATACTGGGTTGTGTTAGTGCAATCCTCTCTTGATAAGTGCCCATTATTTTCTTCTTAGTGTCCATAAGTGACGCCAAGAGGTTGTTGGCATAGCTGATCAGTAAGTCATAATGGACTTCATAGCTCATTTCCTCCATTTCTTTTTCTCTCGGTTCAACAGCCTTCATAAGACAAAAGTCAATGGTCATAGTGAAACAAATGTCTTTTTCAAAGTGTTTCACCACTTCATTTGATAACCTTAGTCTCATGCTCATCTTCTTCTAGAATTCATTGAAATACCTATTCATTGCAATTAGGAATGTGTTCTTCATAGCCTTTATGCTATTCTTAATGTGGGATGTAACTGGTGTATCCTTAGACCATTGTATATCACCAATTCCTACAATAAAATTCTAAAAGTAGAAAAACAAACTGATCAAAAGTTGCCCATATTTAAACTTATGACCATTGTCCTTCTTTATTGACTCTAGATTCAACATGAGTTGACTTCTCATCACCTGGCACAGATCATAATCTGCATCTTCTTTCATCCTGCGCTAGGCGGCATGCATGACAATAGATGGTACACTATTCATTCAGATGGAATTAAATATCTAGTAGCCAATAACCATTGTTACAAACTTGACTCCTTCATCTGCAATGTTATTTACAAATGTATCACAACCATCAGTAGTGGTCTTTGTGAACTCAATCACAATCTCCTTCGATATTTTCCTTAACTTGGGTACTTCACTGGTTTGGTAGAAGCTTGTTACTACATGAATAGCCTTCTTTGTGATAGTGTGAGACCTATGAAGATGCATTTTCCCTCCATGTACATGACTGAGGATAATCCTGACATGTTCTTCCTCAAAATCTTCAAGAAAATAGACTACATTATGAAAACCTTTTTCATAAACCCTAATATATTTGGGTTTGACCTTCTCCCTCTTGTCGCACAAAGATTTAAGTTAATAGTAAATTGCCAATGACACTAGATCCTAAATTTTGCAATCTATATAACTTGTCAAATTACCTTTAATCAAAACACCTTGTGGTACTTGAGATAATGCCTTATAAGACTCTATCTTATATGTCCCCATTGACTCCATAGCTTCAACGGTTATAAAAAGACTCTCTGCTGGTGTAGATGATGATGCCATTTTAATTAATCTTCATTCGAGAGAGAGATTGACAAAAATATCTTGTTCCCTTCATGCTGCTAGGGTTTATGATTGATCTCTCACTTCCACACTCAATTGGCCCTTCCTTTGCTTCAAATCTGATTCAAATTTTTTATTCGTAGCACAAATCTATTCTCAATCTACTAACAATGCTTTGTTTTTCTCTGCAAGTGCTCACAAAAATTGCTTCTTCAAATGCAAATAGGGTAAAAAAGACTTAGTGAAGCTTCCTTTTATTAATTTACCCACTGCATTTATTACACTACCGATAGGGTAACAAACCCTAATTACCACTTAACAAACTCTCCTATACCGATAGGCAAATCAACCGATTGGTAATCGTTACAAAATCGATTGAGAAAAATATCAAAATTCTTATGTTACAACTCGAAATGCAAATTTTTCTTACCATACTCTCTTCAAAGGGGTCTGGAAATGAAATTACCGATATGTTCCCCTTAGGCTTATTGAAAAGCTCAATTTATTGGTGTAGCATCCTCCACACTAGGTAAAGGATTTGATTCTTCCAATGTCTTGTCCTCACTTTTCTTCTTCCAAATTCTATTTATCTCCGCTTTCGTTTCTTCAATATCTACTGTCTTCTTTCCTTTCTGATCTTCGGAGTGATTTACTGGCTAGTTCTTATTTCTGAAAAACTTAGCAATGTGTCCCAGTTTATAGAAATGATAGCAAGCCATCCCAGATGCTCTCCAAGGTCCTATGTTACCTCTTCCAGTCCTTCTTTTGTAGTGTATAGCCACATGTCCATAGTTGTTGCAAATTATGCAAATCACATTGGTTACCTTGTCCATCTCATAGGGAATAAAGTGGTTGACATAAGGTTTTGGCTAGTTCATGTTTCTCCAGATGTCATAAGTCCTTCTCCAGTCACCGATAGGTCTTGAATTCATGTGAGGTGTTGGGTTATTTTCTCCATATCTTCATTCAACAGATCTATGTCCATACATGTTGCATGTGTAACAATAACCTTCAAATCTTTTAGACACATATCTAGTATTATAATTATAGCTTATGTTCTCATTAGATCTACTTCTACAAACATTAGCAATATGTCTAGGTTTGTGATAGTTAAAACAAACTAGTTTAAACTTCTTCTAACCTAATTTCATGCCTTTAGATACCAGTTTGTCTTTTGATTAAGTATCATTTGTTTTAGAAGACTCACCTTTCTCAAATGTATTGAATCCTAATCCAGATGTGTCACCTTTCATCCTCTGGGATTCGATCTTTTCATCTAATATAGAGGAGCTCTTGTTTAATCTATCAAGTTTCCCATTAGCCTCAGTAAGATCTTTGGTAAGATCTTGATTATGGTTCGTAAGAGTCTCTCTAAGAGACATTGCCATCTCAAGATCTAACTGTAATGCTTTTTTTCTTCCTTCTCCTCATGCCAATGTTCATGCAAAGCTGCATTCTCCTACTTCATCTTAGAGATATCGTGATCTTTTTCTTTGATCAGGTCTTCAGTTGTCCTCCTTTCTTCAAGTTATTGACTCATACAGATTTGTGGAGGCGAGAAAAGTGATATCAGGTGATGTAATGCCCCGCCAGGAAACCCCGAAGGGATTAAGCCAAAACACAAGAATAGAGTGCAATAATTTTTATTTTTTTTAAAGTTATACCAAATTAAGATACAACAAGATATCAAAGACTCAGATTACATAGCGGAAGACATCAACTAACACCTAAAGAGTTTCCCAACGAGATTACTTAAATTTCACAATTCACTTAACTCACACAATTAATCCAATAAGCTGATAATACTAATAACGAGATAATTCTTAATCAGAATAATTTCTTTCAACAGATGGAAATATAAATCACAAGCAATGACTCATCCATTAAGATCTATTCATAATTTTCATTCAAGCTTTTCATTTAAAATTAGAAGCCATACATCTAATATTCTAACACACTGAAATTCCATCATAAACATAAGAGATCTTTTCAAGCATACTTAATTTCCTTAACAACAACTGAATATATTCTATTACTCTAAGTTACATTCTTTCATATTCCAACTTATTGCATTTTAAAAGACGATTACATACATGCATCTACGATAAATCTCATCTAAACCACTTATGCATTCGATCAACATGGCATTCAAGAAGGGACTGAATATAAGCATTTAAAGTTAATTCCATTTATTCACTTAACCATTTTAACATAAGCTAATCATACATGATAAAGCTAAATAAAGGAAACATAAGAGAATACATCACATAACACCATAATGATCTCGGAGTTCACCCCTAAAGGGCTACATCTCCGGGTCTGCTCAACTGCAAGACCCCTCTGATAAATAATAGAGTTAGGGATACAAGAGGTTACACCATTACAATCCGGCCATCAAGGCGAAACATAAACAATATACAAGCGATCGTATCGGTCAATAAATACATAAACGATCCTCGAAAAGGAAAGGATCCAGCTGAACATAATCAAAGCTAATACAAAGGTCCAGGAGAGCATCCATAAAACTGAGTCATCACCACCCAAGGTCTAACATGAAGCCGATACTCACAAGGGCAGAGACAAAAGGATGACCCACAGAGGTACTCCTAACAGGACAAAACGACAACACACTAGCGATCATAGGGACAAGTGTCATCACACAACCTGGTATGGATACCATGGCAAGTCTTCATAGGTCCCGGCCCCATACACTGGGTTACCCTGGAAGCCTAATCCGAGCTTCCGGCCCATCCAAGCCTCATGTGGACCCACACATCTTCTCGTGAAGACAAGGATGGTGGTTTGCCATTTCAGGCCTTCTCACAGCATGTCGAATCTATGATAGCACTCGTCCCATGTGTGAGGCACAATTATCTTACTTAGAGTTTACATTCTAATCTACTGTTAGGTTATCACTTATTAGACTCACTTTCGACGGGTTATCCAGCAGCCACTTTGGGCGCGGCCCCCAATCGAAAGCCACTTTCCCATATGACACTAGACTATACTTAGACGAACTCAAAAACCAAGGAATAGACATGGTCAGACGAGTGGAGTTCAAGAAGGGAGAACAACCATTTGGTCAAACATGACTCAAAGATTAACACTTACAGACGGTACTCTAACTTGAGACCTGACAAACTAAGGTCAACCACGAGTCATCATACAACTCGCTCATAGAGGATATGACCAAATACGACACTACCACAAACCACAGTCAACTCGAAATCGAGGACTGAAACAGGTACCCCAAATCATTCCATATGACAGGGACCTATCAAACAAAGCACTCTTGCCATTTCATATTTAAAGGCGAATACAGAAATTAAACTCGCAAAGGCAATAAACAGAAAAGACAATATTCAACAGATGCAATCTTTCCGAATTGATCTAAACATTAAACATCGATCAAGTTTCTACAAGATCTATATCAGATTACAGTTATCTACCTCAACTAGGGATAAGTTGTTCTTGGTTTTCTAACTCTCTAAGGTTCAAAGCATCGAACAGACATATAAAGCCATAATGAGTTCTTAAACCAAATTCATATTAATCAAATTCAGACAACCATTAATCAATTAAATAAGATATTTAATCTCCAATAAAACACCATTGACATACTGGTTCAAAACCAACCTCTACAGTTTCATATTTTCACGCCCAGTTGCTCTATACGGATCCCGGAATATAAATATAAAAAGGGAATCCAAATGAAGATAATCATTTTCAAAAGCATATCGTTTAAATTTCTAATGACCAATGGTTAAATATTCATTTCGAACCTTTCCAGATGACTTATACCCTTAAAATCTTCAAACAAAATATATATGGGAATAAAGTACGTTTTAACTCAAAAAGGTTTTTCCAATACAGCAATATTTCATCTACCCAAAACTACACAATTAAAATTAAGTCTTGCATAATAAACTACAAAAAAATTCATCAACATATACATTCATGCCGCATTTCCCATAATTAAAAAACTTAATTAGAATTTCCCATTAAATAATATTGAAATATTATAAGCATTTTTTTTTTTGAACAATGAAAAAAATACATAAATTTTTTTTTTTTAAAAGCTAAGTTTTTTTTTAAAAAAACATTTAAAAGAGAGAGGCGGCGAGGGCAGGGCCCACCTCCCAACGGGGATGGCTGGGCACCCAAACCCTAGCCGCAAGCGATCTCCACGCGAGCGGCGCTACTATGGTGCCGGCAGGTCTCGCGGCGCCCTGCGGCCACCGCGGCACCTGTGGCCACCGCAGTGTGCCGCGTCCACAGCGAGCGGGGAAGCAAGAGAAAGGGGGACGAGCGGGGGAGGGGAGGAGGAGCGGGTGGAGCTCCGCTCCCCGCCCTCCAACCCCAAACCAAGGGTTTCCTTAAAGAATAATAAATGCACAGTTCGATGAAATACGTTTTACACAGCGTTGTTTTCCCATACGCACAGGTTCGAAACTTAGAAAAAAAAGAAATGCCCACTACGAATTTATTTAAAATTTTGATTTAAAACGCACAGGCTCGATTTAATAAGTTCGGTTTATACGAACTGTGTTTTGGTATCAAGTTTCTTGATGATTTTCATCCTTCCCAAATACAAAGGGGTTTCAAACACCCAACAAGAAATGAGGGATAACACACCTCAATTAAATTTATTCTTTTCTTTTCTTTTAACAAAACAAACTAGACATGGCAAGAAGAACCATTTTAACACAATGATACAGCCATGAATTTTCTTGAAGAACACAAGCTAACAGCATAGATCTAAACCCACAAATCCAAATTTAAATCTGATAGCAATATTTAAAAAGATTGGATTTTGGCCACAAGCAATTTCATTCACCCAATAGACCATTTTCATAACAACAAGGAAGAACAATTAAGGTAAATCCTACCTTCATACGCATTCCTGGAATAGCTGAAGGAGAGCCCAACCCTGCTAGATCCAGAAGAAGTTCTTTCCTCCCAAAACCCCCAATTTCATCCCCAAAAATATTTTCCAACCCAAAAATTTCCAAAAATATCCATCCCCAAAATTTCCCCAAATTTTAGGTTATATGGAAGAGTTGACCAAAATTCCATTTTTGGAATTAAAATTTTTTTATTTAAAAATAATCTTCCAAAACTAATTCTCAAAATTAATTTTTTTTTTTCCAACTATAACAACAAATTGACTTGCTTTTCAAATCCAAAATCGATTTCTTCCTTTAATTCAATTTAACCTTTCTAATTTCAAAAGCCAACAGAATACTATTAAATCTATTGTGATAAAATATAAAACTTTCTTTTCAATAGCATATACAAAATGCATTTAATATTCAAAATCAGTCATTTAATCGAACTTACTCCCAATTTAAAACGAGCAATCCAAAATCAACGAAAATCGCATAACGGAATCCCGATTAATTTAGTCCATTAATCTCTAATGCACAAATACATATTTAATCAAAATAATTACCAAGGACTAATTAATCAATTTAACCATGCACACCAAGCATGCAAACCGAGAATGTCAACCAAACAGACGACTCGCAAACCCAACCAAAAGGGATCACCGACGATGACTAACGATGCTCACTTGAGCACGACTAAGGTCAACTAGGGTCTTACGACCACCTAATCCAACTTTAAGGATTAAAGAGGTACACTCAAACCTGCACATCCAGGTGAAGACGAACCCCGCACTCATGCGGCGTTGTACCTAAAATCTCCTGCAACCAAAAGTCATACATGCATACATATATAAAATTTAATGAAAGCATTAGCCCGATATTAATACCACGAACTAGGTACACTAAACAACTTGCATACAACTAGTGTGAAAACCACATCAACAGCTATGCGTTAAATCAAACATCTGACTATAACATTATATTAAGATAAACTAACCAAGATTAAACCAAGATTAGAGATTGATTAGGGCAGGGGTACTACATTCTTCCCCCCTAGGTTCCGACTTACTCCTGGAAGTCGTAAGGCTAGATGGAGAACATGTCGTACGCATCAGCCTTGAAACTCATTCAACAAATATCAAATTGCACATAGAAATCTTTCCATAATCAAATGAAATATTATTGCAAAATCCTTTACAAACGCCATAATCCATTGGCAAGATACATCTAAAACCATACATTCCTTAAAATATTCTAGGAATTATCAATAATCATAGCAAAGCAACAAGAATTTTCTTCCTTTCATTACACCAAATTAAAGCATTACAAAGTGGTAAACAGCAATTACCATAATCATCTATCAAACATGACAAGAAAACATGCCTTCAAGATCAATTTCCTTTACCAATCCATCTTTATCATAAAATTTATAACATAGAACTAGCTTAAAATATCAATTTCTACAACCAAATTAACTTCCAATAATAAGAGCAACAAAAAACTCAATTGATTACACTTGCCAGGCATAAGAAAACCTTTCCAATGACTATGTCCCATAACATAGTGACAAGTTAACACAACTTACTCCAAGATACAAATAATAACCATCCACATAATTGGAATGCATAACAGAAAAGGCCACATGTGAGCATGTCTAATGCTCGGTCAAGGATAACATGCATGATCAGCATCTCTATGCCTGATCTCAGAACAACAATAAGATCATAAATATCCAATATCTCACTCAAAGGCTTGATGGTGCTAGGCACACCATAGCGGTGCTACCTTCCATACAAGACCTTTGTGAATATCCCTTGTTGAGCAAGGTGGTTAGCCTCCAAGAGATAGTCACCACACAAAGGTAGGTAGTGGATACTAGCTGCAACACCGCCTCACATACCACCATCCTCACGGTTCCCTACAACAACTTCCTCGCACACACTCTACCAAATCCGTATCACACGTCCTTTGAGAGGAATTTCACATCTCGACACAAGACCAGCATCCAAAAACAATAAGGATAAACTAGTTTAGCCACCAAAGTACAGATGAATAAAGATAATAAATCATCAATTCCAACAGTAAGGCAAGAAAATAATCCAGAATTTCAACACCAAATCAAAGTGCAAAAGATCTCAAGATTGTGGCTAAGCCTTCAAAGTCAAAGTAAAATAAATTGCTGATCCCCAAAGAAGTACAAATAATATCACAATTGCACATAACATCACTATGTGACTAACATCTAGCCACCAACAAGGAAGGAAGGAACAACTGACTAGCTATTGCAGTAGCTCATCATGTGGTGCGACATAGTCACACTACCCACATGGCATGGCGGTGTGCACCTCGACATCACCCCGCATCACGTCGTCATGTGGCATGGCAATACCCCAAGCAGAGAACACACGCAATGGACGTATCCCGCATGGTAGTGTACCTCGCGGAAAAAGCACGCACAAGTCACATCCTGCATAGCGACGTATCTAGAAGGATACTCGCCGTAAGTCAGAGGTATACATGACTAGGGTCCACCCACATGCCCACCAACACATACTAACTGGCAGCACATGTGAATAAACCTACCTTTCATGAAGACAAGGCAAAGGATCCTTCAAATTACACCATCACTATACACAAGAATCACCATCCATATGCTCAAATAAGGGAGAGGAATAGGCTATCACATATAAACCTATAAAATAGATTCATCAAAAGGGAAAGTAGTGAGTACACCTTTGATACAGTTTCATAGTACAACTATATCATTCCTCGAAGTAGAGAAGCTAAAGTTGCTTCGCGTCGATATTACTCGTACGCCAATCCATACTATTCAAGGAACGGTTAGTTCAAATACTACCCCTTAACATACTGAGTTACCCACAACCCGAGGTTTGGTACTCAATAGGGAAACAAATAAGCAACATCACATAAACAATATGGTCTCCCATACTCATAAGCAACATATCCTCCATGGTTGATTACTTCACCAATCCATGGGCACATATAATAAGCACTGGTTTCTTACAATACACACAAATACACTAGTACTGGTTTAGTCACATTTACGGGGAGTACTTTTCAGTACCCTAACATCTATTCAAGGAAGATTATGCTTTCTACATAAATAACTGAATCAAGTTTACTCTAGATACAAGTACTGAAATTATTAACAATTCACAATTACATAAGGAATAACATCGTTCCTATATCTTTCTCAAATTTCACTAAGCATTCGAACTCACATTACTAACTATTCAAATTCATTTCTAAGGCTTAAGACTTTCATCTATCACTATGAAGCCAAAAGCAAACATACAATTTCACATGTTTTATAAACATTCTATTTAAATCAATGCATTCTTTAATACCATCTCTAAAAATCTTATGATTAGGCAAAGAGAAGGGAAAGAGAGTTTGATAACCAAACTATTTCCTACAAGGACACAAGATCAAACAAGATCACACTATAATATAAAATTTCTCACTATAAGCCTATCATTTAATTGCACGGTTTTCGTTTCGCTGCCGTTTTAGAAGGATGACAATCAGCCTAACAAACACTCCCAATAATTATGGTTGCAACAGGAGGTTCTAGTTTTCCAAACAAAACAGAGATCAAGAGAGGCAATCTTTTCGATAATACCAGACCTCTTAAGAACACTCACTTATAATAATACAATATAGACACATGTCATAATTTGCAACCTATTAGAAAAGATCACATTACGATCAAAGATAAGCAAAGAGCTATTACCCAATTAAAACATATTAATGCATGCACATCAAACAAGCTTTCCATTCGCACTTTCTAAACACATTAAGGTAATTACATATACCCAAAAGTGAGTTCAATGGGGCATTTGCTAAAATAAACCTTCAATCAAACTGGTTTAATGAACCACATAAGACAATCTTTCGGAAAACACATAAAACAATCTTTCAGGGAACACATTAATACTTTCTCGAAGCTACAATAACATGCTCCTTTGAATACTTTTTCTACAAACCAAGCAGTTTCACATAATTCAACTATTCACATAGAAATGCACCTTACTAAGGTAGAATTTAATCATGCTACTCCTACAACATACACATGGACAATTCTTTAAACGTACACATACAGTTTTCTCCCAATAACCAATATAAATTTTTTTTTAAACCCATAGCCCTTTAATAATCTAAAAACATAAGCGTCATAAGGCTCACACAAGGGTTCAAGAAGTCACACCCTTTTCTCTCTCGCAAACAAGAAAACTCGAATCAAAGATAATTACACATATCCTAATCATTTTAATTTCCAGAAAGAGAGAGAGGAATGGTGATAATCATTTAATTTTCTACAAAATAAGCATTCAATAATTTTCCATACTAGTCCTTCAAGTGGACAACATTAAGCTAGATCATAATCTTTAAACAAACACAATTCGCACTTTCAGATTCAAGACAAGCACGGACCAACCCAAATGGATTAGTCTAAAGAGTACAACACTCAATAAGGGAAGGTACATACGACTCTCTTTCAAAATAAGAGTAATCGTAGACCAAGACATCAATAAGCAAACAATGCACAAATAAGCACTCAAACACCAACATCAAGAAGGTGAAAACAAGGTGTGAACACACACACGTTACACACCAGCTAAGGTCTGCTCAATCACTCACATGCAAAAGGAGGACAAGCATACACACAAGGTCGATACACCTCACACCAATAGAGGGCACACGCGACACCAGAGATCCCAATGTTTGCAACATGGGCTCTGATACCAAATGTAATGCCCCGCCAGGAAACCCCGAAGGGATTAAGCCAAAACACAAGAATAGAGTGCAATAATTTTTTTTTTTTTTTAAGTTATACCACTTTAAGATACAACAAGATATCAAAGATTCAGATTACATAGCGGAAGACATCAACTAACACCTAAAGAGTTTCCCAACGAGATTACTTAAATTTCACAATTCACTTAACTCACACAATTAATCCAATAAGCTGATAATACTAATAACGAGATAATTCTTAATCAGAATAATTTCTTTCAACAGATGGAAATATAAATCACAAGCAATGACTCATCCATTAAGATCTATTCATAATCTTCATTCAAGCTTTTCGTTTAAAATTACAAGCCATACATCTAATATTCTAACACACTAAAATTCCATCATAAACATAAGAGATCTTTTCAAGCATACTTAATTTCCCTAACAACAACTGAATATATTCTATTACTCTAAGTTACATTCTTTCATATTCCAACTTATTGCATTTTAAAAGACGATTACATACATGCATCTACGATAAATCTCATCTAAACCACTTATGCATTCGATCAACATGGCATTCAAGAAGGGACTGAATATAAGCACTTAAAGTTAATTCCATTTATCCACTTAACCATTTTAACATAAGCTAATCATACATGATAAAGCTGAATAAAGGAAACATAAGAGAATACATCACATAACACCATAATGATCTCGGAGTTCACCCCTAAAGGGCTACATCTCCGGGTCTGCTCAACTGCAAGACCCCTCTGATAAATAATAGAGTTAGGGATACAAGAGGTTACACCATTACAATCCGGCCATCAAGGCGAAACATAAACAATATACAAGCGATCGTATCGGTCAATAAATACATAAACGATCCTCGAAAAGGAAAGGATCCAGCTGAACATAATCAAAGCTAATACAAAGGTCCAGGAGAGCATCCATAAAACTGAGTCATCACCACCCAAGGTCTAACATGAAGCCGATACTCACAAGGGCAGAGACAAAAGGATGACCCACAGAGGTACTCCTAATAGGACAAAACGACAACACACTAGCGATCATAGGGACAAGTGTCATCACACAACCTGGTATGGATACCATGGCAAGTCTTCATAGGTCCTGGCCCCATACACTGGGTTACCCTGGCAACCTAATCCAAGCTTCCGGCCCATCCAAGCCTCATGTGGACCCACACATCTTCTCGTGAAGACAAGGATGGTGGTTTGCCATTTCAGGCCTTCTCACAGCATGTCGAATCTATGATAGCACTCGTCCCATGTGTGAGGCACAATTATCTTACTTAGAGTTTACATTCTAATCTACTGTTAGGTTATCACTTATTAGACTCACTTTCGACGGGTTATCCAGCAGCCACTTTGGGCGCGGCCCCCAATCGAAAGCCACTTTCCAATACGACACTAGACTATACTTAGACGAACTCAAAAACCAAGGAATAGACATGGTCAGACGAGCGAAGTTCAAGAAGGGAGAACAACCATTTGGTCAAACATGACTCAAAGATTAACACTTACAGACGGTACTCTAACTTGAGACCTGACAAACTATGGTCAACCATGAATCATCATACAACTCGCTCATAGAGGATATGACCAAATAGGACACTACCACAAACCACAGTCAACTCGAAATCGAGGACTGAAACAGGTACCCCAAATAATTCCATACGACAAGGACCTATCAAACAAAGCAGTCTTGCCATTTCATATTTAAAGGCGAATACAGAAATTAAACTCACAAAGGCAATAAACAGAAAAGACAATATTCAACAGATGCAATCTTTTCGAATTGATCTAAACATTAAACGTCGATCAAGTTTCTACAAGATCTATATCAGATTACAGTTATCTACCTCAACTAGGGATAAGTTGTTTTTGGTTTTCTAACTCTCTAAGGTTCAAAGCATCGAACAGACATATAAAGCCATAATGAGTTCTTAAACCAAATTCATATTAATCAAATTTAGACAACCATTAATCAATTAAATAAGATATTTAATCTCCAATAAAACACCATTGACATACTGGTTCAAAACCAACCTCTACAGTTTCATATTTTCATGCCCAGTTGCTCTATACGGATCCCGGAATATAAATATAAAAAGGGAATCCAAATGAAGATAATCATTTTCAAAAGCATATCGTTTAAATTTCTAATGACCAATGGTTAAATATTCATTTCGAACCTTTCCAGATGACTTATACCCTTAAAATCTTCAAACAAAATATATATGGGAATAAAGTACGTTTTAACTCAAAAAGGTTTTTCCAATACAGCAATATTTCATCTACCCAAAACTACACAATTAAAATTAAGTCTTGCATAATAACTACAAAAAAATTCATCAACATATACATTCATGCCGCATTTCCCGTAATTAAAAAACATAATTAGAATTTCCCATTAAATAATATTGAAATATTATAAGCATTTTTTTTTTGAACAATGAAAAAAATACAGAAAAAAAACATTTTTAAAAGCTAATTTTAAAAAAAAAAACATTTAAAAGAGAGAGGCGGCGAGGGCGGGGCCCACCTCCCAACGAGGATGGCTGGGTGCCCAAACCCTAGCCGCAAGCGATCTCCGCGTGGGCGGCGCCACTACGGTGCCTGCAAGCCCCGCGGCGCCCTGCGGCCACCGCAGCCCCTGCGGCCACCGCAGTGTGCCGTGTCCACAGCGAGCGGGGAAGCAAGAGAAAGGGGGATGAGCGGGGGAGGGGAGGAGGAGCGGGTGGAGCTCCGCTCCCCACCCTCCAACCCCAAACCAAGGGTTTCCTTAAAGAATAATAAATGCACAGTTCAATGAAATACGTTTTACACAGTGTTGTTTTCCCATACGCACAGGTTCGAAACTTAGAAAAAAAAGAAACGCCCACTACGAATTTATTTAAAATTTTGATTTAAAACGCATAGGCTCGATTTAATAAGTTCGGTTTATATGAACTGTGTTTTGGTATCAAGTTTCTTGATGATTTTCATCCTTCCCAAATACAAAGGGGTTTCAAACACCCAACAAGAAATGAGGGATAACACACCTCAATTAAATTTATTCTTTTCTTTTTTTTTAACAAAACAAACCAGACATGGCAAGAAGAACCATTTTAACACAATGATACAGCCATGAATTTTCTTGAAGAACACAAGCTAGCAGCATAGATCTAAACCCACAAATCCAAATTTAAATCTGATAACAATATTTTAAAAGATTGGATTTTGGCCACAAGCAATTTCATTCACCCAACAGACCATTTTCATAACAACAAGGAAGAACAATTAAGGTAAATCCTACCTTCATACGCATTCCTGGAATAGCTGAAGGAGAGCCCAATCCTTCCAGATCCAGAAGAAATTCTTTCCTACCAAAACCCCCAATTTCATCCCCAAAAATATTTTCCAACCCAAAAATTTCCAAAAATATCCATCCCCAAAATTTCCCCAAATTTTAGGTTATATGGAAGAGTTGACCAAAATTCCATTTTTGGAATTAAAATTTTTTTATTTAAAAATAATCTTCCAAAACTAATTCTCAAAATTAATTTTTTTTTTCCAACTATAACAACAAATTGACTTGCTTTTCAAATCCAAAATTGATTTCTTCCTTTAATTCAATTTAACCTTTCTAATTTCAAAAGCCAATAGAATACTATTAAATCTATTGTGATAAAATATAAAACTTTCTTTTCAACAGCATATACAAAATGCATTTAATATTCAAAATCAGTCATTTAATCGAACTTACTCCCAATTTAAAACGAGCAATCCAAAATCAACGAAAATCGCATAACGGAATCCCGATTAATTTAGTCCATTAATCTCTAATGCACAAATACATATTTAATCAAAATAATTACCAAGGACTAATTAATCAATTTAACCATGCACACCAAGCATGCAAACCGAGAAGGTCAACCAAACAGACGACTCGCAAACCCAACCAAAAGGGATTACTGACGATGACTAACGATGCTCACTTGAGCACGACTAAGGTCAACTAGGGTCTTATGACCACCTAATCCAACTCTAAGGATTAAAGAGGTACACTCAAACCTGCACATCCAAGTGAAGACGAACCCCGCACTCATGCGGCATTGTACCTGTAATCTCCTGCAACCAAAAGTTATACATGCATACATATATAAAATTTAATGAAAGCGTTAGCCCGATATTAATACCACGAACTAGGTACACTAAACAAATTGCATACAACTAGTGTGAAAACCACATCAACAGCTGTGCGTTAAATCAAACATCTGACTATAACATTATATTAAGATAAACTAACCAAGATTAAACCAAGATTAGAGATTGATTAGGGCAGGGGTACTACAGGTGACTAGGACCTAATCCTACTTTTGCCAACACATTGTGAATATGAAACAGACTAGGGAGATAGATCAGTTTGGCTACTTCTTGTGAGAAAGAGAGAGATAAGGATTACCTCTTAGGGTTTATATTACTCTTGTTGCAAATGATGACAAAAACTAGGGTTTGAATAATCAACTAGACTAGGAGATAAATAATGAAGCATAAATGAACTTGAAATTGAACAAACTTGTAGATATGAAATTGAAATACAAAAAACATGAAAGGGGGAGGATTATAGATGTGTACCTGATGCTGAAAATTGAGCCAAATTGACAAGGACCAGGGTGTCACGCCACTATCCCTGATACACTGATAGAGAGTTGTAACTGAGAAACTACAAATCTAAGATCCTGAAGTTGCAATCTGTCAAATTTCACTGCAAAGTGGAGGGATCAAGGTAGAGGACTAGGGTGCCCAAGGAGGACCAAGGCACCTAGAAATGACCAAGGTTCCCAGAGAGGACCAGGGTGCCTAGAGAGGACCGAGGTGCTTAGGGAGGATGAGGTTGTAGGACTAGGGTGCCCAAAGAGGACCAGGGCACTCAAGGAGGACCAAGTTGTAGAACCAAGCCACCACATCCTTTTCCAGATAATTTATGCTCAAATTTGATCTTCAGGATTGTGTATGTGTGCTCTACCGGACCTGAAATTTGTAGCGACGATCAGATCTTGTATGTGCACCTGCAACTAGAAAGGGAAGGTTTTGGTGGCTATATGGGGTTTTGCCTTATTCAAACCCTTGTGTTGGTGATTTCCACCTCCACAAATAGCCGATAATGGATTGAAAATGTGTGTGCTAGAACCTTGTGTGTATGCAAGATCCTAAAATGAAAGTAAACAATCTAGATCAACCCTAAAGAGTAAACCCTAATTGCTTGTAATTGAAAAATTAAATTCTCTAAATCAATGATGCAAAGTGATCTAAAGTATGAATGTAAATATTCAAATTGATGTAAAGAAGCTCATACAAAGACATGAAAATAACATGAAATCATACCAATCCCCAAGGAAGAGATACTGCAACAAGATCTCCTATTACTCTTCAATGTCTTCAAGGATCCTAATTGATGATGAATGCTTCACAAATGCTTGATGAATGTTGCTGAATGTTGTTGAATTTTGTTGAAGACTCCACATAGGCTTCTCTTTCACTACATAGAAGGCTCCTTATGCTTGCTTTTCTGAAAGCTCCCTTAGATTCAATAGATCTTAGTTGCCTTCAAATGAAGAAAGAGAGCTCTTCTGTATGAAACCCTAGATCTTAATTTTGACTTAATTTCCCCTTTAGGATGACCTAGGAATTGAATTTCCTACCAAAATTTTGGGGTTAAGTATTATAATATCATAGAATTGTGCTCCCGAATTTTTGGGAAAAAATCTGAGGATCGTGGCAGGAATGCACATGGTCCAACCAAATTTTCACCAAATTTTCAAGGCCGTTAGATATGATGATATTAGAGCAAATCCCAAATTTGTAGCTGATTTAAAGGTGTTTTGATATGTGAAATCGGACCTTAAAGGTCACAATAGGACATAATTAGGGTTTATGATTAATGATTTATCGAAGGAATAAAATAAAAAGGGGCACGCTTAGGGTAAAGGGCCCACCTTTGTAATGTGTAAAGTCATGAGACATGACCTTAGATTTAATTAAACTAATTAATTAAATTCTTAAAGGGAAATTAGAAATGCAAGATGGAAGACATACTAAGGCGGGTGCTAACCTAAGTGTGAAATTGTACCACACTAGCAAGGGTGTACAATTTATGATACCATAGGATTTTAAGAGCTTCAAGTTATCTCCTTAGGTTCAGCTTTTCACCATTCAATTTCTCCACTTCTTCAACCAGTGCATTAATGTTGGCCTCATTTGAAGAGTTGTTGTCAGAGATCTCCAATTATTGCTCAGTCAATTCTCTCCTCTTTACTTGTGTAGCTTTGAATCTATGTCTCAGGGTTTCAAGTTCATCCCTAGTTTCATCAAGTACTCTAGCCATCTCTCTATAACTCATATCCCCCATAATGCATTTAGGGTTTCCTTCCAATCGATTAAGCCTTAAGGAAGTTAGGCTTCGATACCAATTGATAAACTTATAAAGCACTAAGAGAGGGAGTGAATCAGTGATAGCAAAACCAATAACATTTTAATCCCAAACCAGTAAAAACATTTAACTAGTTTACTCAAGACTTTGCATGCAATCCAAAGTGTTATAAAACTAATCACAAAAAGTAAAACATTCACCATAACACAAGTAATTATACATGGAAAACCCAACTCGGGAAAACAACGATGAGATGGAACTCACAAGTTAACTATCTACAAAAATAGGTAACTAACCGGTTAAGGTCTACAAATGCTCTGTTAGGAGAAGATCCTATTAAAGATCCCAATCCCTGTTAGGAGCTATACCTGGTTAAAGGTAACCTTAATGGAGGATTTAGATACAATTTAATGAATCACTTTGTTAGAGGATTTCTAAAGTGAAGCTTGTTAGAGCTTAGCTAGTTAGGGGATTTAATTGTGGTAGTGATTAGAAAACAACAAGGTGGTATGATCTAGGAATAACACATTCTGCTTGTTTAGATGCTTTTCTATTCACTCATTACTACATCACCATCATACTCTATAACTCCTTCAAAAAATCGTATCAACATCAACTCATAACATCACTTTTATCTTCCATGTATAAATAACTTATCACAATGTATTTTTATAGACATTACATTTCATGTTAGCTCCTAAACCTCAACGCAATCTCCTAGGTTCAGTGAATCTGCACAATCTTCCTTAGACATCACAAATCACGGCCAAAAATGTTGGTTGGTGGTAACACATCATGACTGGTGATAACTCATCACACAATCTAGAAAACCAGTTGGCACACCGATATCGGTTGATTGTTGACCGCTTACAACTCAGAGACCGATTGTCTCCATGCGCCTCCTTGTCTCTCCCTGCTATATCTCAAAACTTGTAACAATGGAATTGACCAAAACCGATTATCTTAACTACATATACCAGTTGTCTACATATATTGGTTTAGACAACTTCATACTGGTTAGACTTACTCTATACATATGATACCGGTTTACAATACAAAGACTTAATAGTACTACTGGTTTGACTGTGACAATCAAAACATATGTGTGCCATCAATGACAACACATACACTCATGCAATACAAAAATCATCATCATGCCAACAATAATCCCAATGCCTCTACACAAGTTGTTCATGAACCCCTCATCAATGAAATCACCAATCCAGATTATACTACATATGGAAACTTGTCAACAATTATGTGTGCACCATTATCAAATGCCAATTTAGTGGCATAAACAAGCATAACACTAGCTAATGAGATCAACACCAAGTTGGTTTTATCATCCTCTTCAAGTGCATCAATAGGAATAGGCATAGCACCTTCTTGTGTCACAACATCGAAACTAGAATCTATTTGCCTCATACAGTCGCACTTGAAAGATTGGGGGAAATAAGACCTATCACAATTGGATTGGTTTGAATATAATAAGTCTATAGCAAAAACTATACATGAAATACACCCTACTGAATCCTTACATCCTATTGAAAAAGATAGGTTTATTCAACCCTTCAAACAAAGAACAATGAACTATCTACATAAAATTCATAGCGACTCAATACAAACATGCACCTAAAAAGATATTACATCTAAGGGGTGGGTCCATTTAAATTTTCAGTACTGTATTTTCACATTTCTTTACTACATTGCATCGCATATCTCCATTTCATAGTGCATCATAGTTGCTTGCATATCACTATTTCACAACATATAGCTGCATATCCTCATTTAGTTACATCAATAAAGAAAGGAGATTGTCTGATTTATTTATATGTCTGCACTAAAAGGAAAGAATATGGTCTCATTTCCTAGATACTTGATCAAGAAGTCTTTAGGAGGTCTTTAGCCATTCATCTTTACTGTCATCTTGCAATTGGGATTTATCCTTGGTTGTGTAGAAGTTTCACTATTGAGCCTTCTTACCCAAAGTCTATCGATTGTTATATATCACAAATTAATCAATAGCTCTACATCATTACAGATACCTAGTTGGTCATGTGGCCAGTGAAAAATCCAATATTCTGCTTCAACGTCATTGTAATTATCATACCCAAGTAGGTTTCATTACTTACAAGTCAAGGCAAGAAAATAAAAGAAAATGTGTTATGCCAAAATCAATATCAAAACATCAAAGAAAAAAAGAGCAAATATATATAACTGAAATATCATGGATACAAGTGCGATAATGAAAGCTTGACTATGGAAACATGCAAATAACTCCATTGGGGCTATGGATGCTTGCTGGAAATGGAGCAATATTCAAGAGATTATGGTGTATAACCTCGTCGGAGCCCTAAAAGCTTGCTGCCAGTGAGGCTCTCTCCAGTATTCTTTTGAAGTCAAAATAAGACACATTGCTAGCCACATAGGATTCCAACAGTCTTTGAAGGTTATAAGGATTGCAATAAACTCAATTGCACACACATGGGCAAAAGAAGATCAAAGTTTCAAGAATTGATGGAGAAGTTTTCCGCACCTCCATTCACAAATCTTGGTTACATAGTGTGTTAGGCTGGATGGTCTAAGGTCTTCTGACAACATATTGAACTCCTATCTGTAAAATGTTTTCCACCTTTAATCCAATTAGTGCATTCATAATGAAAGACACACACAATCATCCTTGTTTGAATAAGAATTGTAGAAGATTTATATCTTGCATTGACATATCTCATATCAAAAATTCATTATCTCCATATGCATCTCCTAGATCATCATGTCATAATAGGTCTACACAGTAGGGGCATAACTGAAAAAATCCTCAAAATTAGATAAAGTCCTAAAAAAATCCGAAAAGATAAGAAAATATATTGGAAAAGCCATAAAAATTGGAAATTTTTTTTTTAAAAAGTAAATAAATTTTTTAAAAAAAAAAGAAAGCATAGACCATCCATCAAACCAAATAAACAACAGATAAACTCTCAAATTTTGCAATCAAACTAATCACATATCTTGTTAATCAATCTATCGATCAAACTCTATCAAATATCAACATGTCTTATACGAGGAAGGGTATACTTGAAACAAGAAAGATCGATCTTATACGGGGTACTCACTCTTTGAAACCAGACTTTCCTATCAATGATCACATGAATCAAAACAATAACATAGACCAGTATGACTACTAAATTTTGTCCAAGTTAGTCTTATCTTTATCAATTAATGGCATGCCATGTTTCATCAATACCAAAAACATCCAAAAATTCAAAATCAAACAAAAATGTCAAAAAAAATTCAAAATCAAACAAAAACATAAAAAAACATCAAAATCCAAAAACAATAAAAAACATCAAAATCCAAAAATATCGAAAAAAATCCAAAATCCAAAAAAAATCCATCTATCACAATTCACAATACATTATCTTTTCCAAACAAGCATTTCAACAAACACAAAATCCAAATCAAATCAAAACATTGAGCATAATACATCTTGTATCAATAGACAAACTACCAAGCTAATCTACAACCTAACCAATCAATTCCTATTAGTTGTCAACATCCTTATCAATCAACGTGCCTTTATGGATACATCATTCCTAAAACAGGTACCTATCAGATATCATGTCCTAACAGATAGATCTCTCCTACTATGGGCATCCTATCAAACAATCATCCTAGCAACACTTATCCTTGGCAAGAAGATCAGTATGGTTATTGGCTTCTATGGTCAAGTTTGTCTTATCTTTCATTGATTTATCTTTTATTGATTTATGTTCAATCATGTTACTATGCTACTCAAGGATGTCCACAAGTGACTAGAGGACTCATGATGGGCATGATCTTTTTCTTTGTTTTATATTTGTGGTGTGAACCAATGAAGTTCTGGGGCAGCTACTCTAGTGGGTGTTTCTAATAGGAACATTTACCCTGTGAATGCCACACATACCTCAACCCCTGGTGCTATTCCCAGAATGGAGGGTTCATTCATTGTCTGATACGTGTGTGTTTATTTGCAATGAGATATATTTACATCTTGGTTCCCCATACCATGGTGTACAAAGCTTCATTGTTACATAATAAGGCTCATTGATGAAAATGTATTGCACTATGAATAAGGACAAGAAGACTATTCATCATCAATCATATCATTTGATTTTTATAATTGCATCATGCTAATTATTTTAATCAAGATCATTCTCTCATCAAGTATCTTTTCTTTGATCAAATTGATCATTCTTTCATCTAACATGATCTCTCGCATCACTTAATTCCAATCTTCTCATCTATGATTCTATCATTTTCTCATATCAACTATTCTATCTATCAATCAATTACTCTATACTTTCATCATATTTTGATGACCTATCTTTGTCTTATATAGGATTAAACCTTCCCGAAACTAGGCATGATCATCTATCTTTATCTTATACATGATGTATCCTTTCTAAAACCGAACGTTTTGATCATTTTTGTCTTATATAGGATGTGTCCATCCAGAAACTTGACTTTATCTTTATTAGATCAATCAGATCAATCATATCAATCCCATCAATCTTATCAATCCAATCCTATCAAATTAATCAATCTACAAATCACTTCAACCATTTCTTTCCTATAATCAAACTCATTCCTATCATCAAGTTAACCATTCTTCCATCTCTCATCTAACTTTCTTCTTCTTTTGAGAGATCATTCATGCCTTCAATGCACCAACAATCTCTCGAGGGAGCATCATACCCTAAGTATAATTGGGGCATATTGGGGGATAAATTTTTCCTTTTCTTTGAAACAACATCCTTTCAACATTTTGTCAAAGAGGGGAAAATGTAGACACCTAAAAATGTAGAAGCAAAGATGCAGGATGAGTAAGTGTTTATTTCAATTCATTTATCATTTTGTATAGATTTTCATTGATTATGTTTCATGTTTGTTAATTAGTTGAGAATTGGTGATTCATTCTTATTTGTTAATTAGCAAAATACATATTATATTCAGGCATAGAAACAGTTGCATCTTATAATCTATGAGAGAAAATAAAATTAATATATATTTAACTAGCATATAAATAATCTTCTTGTACTAAATGAACTAACATTCTCAATCTTTCTTCTACCACATATCGTAACAAATATTGTATTTTTCCATGAACTTACTTGTTTGGATAGCATTGTAAATCAATAATAAATGAAAATCATCTTCAAAAGCCTTACTAGTTGATTTAAATTTGTTTTCTATGACTCCTATTTCTAATCATGTTTCCTCTCTTTCAAACATAGCTATTGAAAGAATAATTTATCCGTTATGAAAATTATAGTTTTATATCCTAGTGTTTTTCCTCTTCATGTAAGGGACTATCCTTAACATTTGTCAACATTCATATTTTGTTTACAAAGCATGCATTTGTTCGAAGTTAATTAAATATAATATTCTTCCTTACATGGGTAGAGATAGGTAGTAAATTTAATATTCCCCATCTTGACCCAGTAAGTAAAGAACAAAACATTTGTGTGTTTAGAGAGGCAACTTTGACCAATCTAACTATTTTAGAGTTAGAAAGTAATATTAAAAGATTGAAAAGATCATCTTATCTCTGTAAGGAAAAGAAAAAACGATAATTGATATATATTTATCCACCAAAGAATAAAGACTTTCAAGCATCCAAGTTTATACTATCAGCATCAAGGACAATCTAGATGAAAAATAGATTACAAGTGATGAAGAAGAGTGGCAGTGACCAATGTTGCTAGTCATTAATATAATGGTCATTTTGTTGGGATGAAGGTTGTTAGGATCCGAAGGCAACTAAGAGGGGGGAGGGGGGGTGAATGAGTTGTCTATTAGTTTCAACCAAAATATAACTTAATCAAACTTGATGCATAATACTGGTAAACCAAACTTAATGTTGGTTGACAGTTTAACAGTTAATAACAATACCAGTGAAGGTTAATACATGAAACAAAAAGAGAAATAACATCCACAATACATAACACAAATATTTGTACGTGGAAACCCTGTAAGGGGAAAAAACACGGTGGGAAACCTTACCCACAATCATATGATACTACTATAGATAGTATGTGTGTGCAAATGGAGCTTGCACATGGAGAAAGGCTAACTGCCTAGAGCTCACTGCTCAATCATAAAATGGGAGTCACACTGACTACAATTGGATGGTTAAATCCAATGATAAATTAATGCTCAAAGTAGCATCTTCATATGCTAGATTTAGTACCAGTTAAGCTCTGATTGTCTTCTTCAAACCTTCCTTGAATCTTCAAATGATGTCTTCCTGAGTAGCTATGCTTATATTCACATATACCTTATTATATTCCTCTCCTATATCAATCTCACAAATGAGATCTTACATATATACCAAAAACCTAAGACCAAATGTGTAGGTCGGCTCACTAAGAATATTACAATAAAATTAATTACAAATGAATCAATATGCAATGCATTATGTTGGCTCAATGCATTTACAATAATAACCAATCAATAAATCATCTCCATAACATGTCGTGCTGATCTGCAATAGATAACACATGTAGGTCCATAACCTAGATGATTTTTCTAGTAACAACAAATATGCCAACTCGATTAGATCAATAACCAAATCACCAAAACAAGTGTCCAAACCATGTATTCTACATAACCAAGTAATCTCCAGATAATAACAAGTCATCCTCTATGTCGGTGAACAATATAACCTGCTGGTGAACCAGATACCGGTGATTGTGCATAAGTCATTGAACAGGCCGGTGAACATAACCAAAGATCTCTAGAAAGATAAGTGTTGATAAGTATTGACATAAATGATAAAACCAATGCAACACATCTATAATACCAACAATCTCCCCCTTTGGCATTGATTGCAACACAAAATGGAAAAATCATCTAAGTGCCAAAGCAAAAATGCCAAAAATCAAAAACTAACAATCTCCTCAAGACATCAATTACCAGAAATCAAAATAGTCAAAATATCTCTCCCCCTAGTAATAATATCTCCCCAAAGGATAATGTGTTTTTCCACAGATATCTCTCCCCCTTTGACATCAAATGCCAAAGAAATACAAAAACTAGATACAACCAGTTCTTAGAAATAATTACAAATACCAACTACTCCCCCTGAGAAGTAGCTCTCCTCCATCAAAGCTGGAAAAAAGGTTTCTCTGTTAATTTTGTAGGTTTGATACCAAGCATCAACTGTCTAAGTCTCTACCAGTGAGGGTATAACCCCAATCTGCTCTCTGAGATATTCAAAAGTTTCCTTAGGCAAAGGCTTAGTAAAGATATCTGCAATCTGCTCTACAGTATTCACATAAACCAATTTCACTTCATTTGCTTCAACATTCTTTTTCACAAAATTGAATTTGATAGAAACATGTTTAGTTTTAGAGTGAAATACCAGATTCTTGGATATATCAATTGCTGCCATATTATCATAGTAAAAGATTATAGGTTTTTTGAATTTTACCTTTATGTCCTTCAACATTTGTTTAATCCATAATATTTTAGTGCAATTAGTTGGTGCTACAACATATTCTGATTTTGTTGTTGATAATGATGTACAACTTTGTTTCTTACTCAACCATGAAATCAATTTGCTACCAAGAAACAATGCTCTGCCAGTGGTGCTCTTTCTGTCACCTACATCTCTTTCCCAATTAGCATCGCTGTATGCACATAAATCAAAATTTTCATCTTTAGGATACTATAAACCAAGATTTGTTATGCCTTGTAGCTATTGGAAAATCCTTTTCACTGTTGATTCATGATTTTCCTTAGGATTACTCTGAAAGCTTGAAATAATACATACTGTATTCATAATATCAGGCCTTGTTTATGTCAAATATAGTAAACCTCTAATCATAGATTTATATCTTGTTAGATTAATAGGTTGTGAATCATCCTTCAATGATAGTTTATCAGTTGTGGGGCCTGATGGCAAGTTGGGTGCAACAAACTTGTAGGTGAAAGGAAATTGTGACATGACACAGAGAAAATTTTAGAGAAGTAAAATTCTTAGGAGCTTCTGAAACCCCCCTCCAAGTGACATGTGGCAATTGCATTCTTTAGCACATTTTTGTAAATATTTTCAATGGGACCAAATCTTCTACTTGGATAGGCTTAGAGTAAATTGGAAAGTTCCAAATTATCAAAAGGATTGTTTATCTCATCTTAGATGATTTATATTTATTTAATTAATATCATTTGTATTAAATATTAAATTTATGCAAGAGTTATGCAAAAGGAAGTTACTAATTATGTTTGTAGATACATTTAATGTGGACGTTTTTTGGGAAGCTATTATTTTTGCATTGTAAGCTCTATAAATATAAGAGTTGATAGAGGAGTTGAGGGGAGAGGAGTTCATTTTTCAGGGGTTATGCTGCCAAATTTTCTCTGGGATGGAGCAGGATGTAAATCTCCATGTAAAGGCCTAGAGCCTGAATGTTGTATTGTAACTGTATTTTTTTACTGGATAATACAATGTCTCTTTGGTTTTGGAGTGTGGGGTTTTTTGCTTGAAAGGTTTTTCCCCATGGTAAATTTGTGTTCTATTATTCTGTCTTTTTTCTTTGTTTTATGATTTTGTTTTGTTGAATCTAAATGTATGCATGCTGTTGAAACTGCTCTTCAATCTGACAAGATCTAAAATTGCAATCACTTTCCTCTAAGGTTTTTTGTCAGAAATAAAATGTGCCTAATTCCGCCTTATGGCTTAGTAGTGTGCACTTGTACTTGATGTTGGATTCACATATTGATCTCAGATGGCTGTCTTTTCTGGGATGCCCAATTTTCCTTCATTTGGTATCAGAGCTCTATTCCAGGATTTGCAAGTTGCTTGCACATGCATTTTGTGAGATGCATGTACCTACATGTTTTTTGCATGTACTTGCATGGACTCACATGTCCCTTGCATGTCAATGCATGTGTAGATCCTTGGTGTTTTGGGTTTTGTGTATTCCTTTTGCGAAGATTTCTTATCCTATAAAGATTAAGGGAATCTGAAGGAATTGACTAAATATTGATCCTTTGGTGAGTGGAAGTTTAACAGTTGTTTCAATTTTAGGTGACAACACATATTTTGAAGGATAGTTAAGATGGAGAAAATGGAGTTGGCCACGTTGAAATAATGTTGATCTAAGGCTCTTGTTTCACAATAGAATAATTCCTTATGCATGGCATGTTCTTTCTATTCTTTGTGGTTGCATGCAACAAAGTTTTCATATTGGGTGTTTGTGACTGGCTCCCTGTTGATATGGAGAAGCTTGGGTTGTTTCAACTATGAAGTGATGTGCTTATGCGGGGTGCTTTCTTTTCTTAGTATTGGAAGGTACTACTTTTGTTACCCTGAATTCATGGAGGCTATGGAGTTGTTCATTCAATGATCTAGAAGCTTTTGGATGGCTATCTCCCTCAGATGCATGTACTGATAGTGGTTATGGAGTTGGCCTACAAATGGGTCTATATTTCCTGAGCTACCTTTCCCTTATGGATGGTTTTAGTTTCCTAGCTTAGATTTATGTTCTTTCGATTTGAGGGGTTTATTGATTTTCCTTAAAAATCTATGGTGATGCTCATCTATGATAGTCCATTGTTCTAGGATAAGTTGTTTGCTTCTTTTTCAGACTTTGATTCTTCCAGATGTGAAGTGGGTATGGATTTGCATGGGTGTTCTTTAAACACAATGGTTTTGTAGGTTTTACAAGCTCAAGAAAAAAACTTGCGGTTTTGTGGAGCTACAGAGGAGCTATTTTCTAGACCTGATTTCCTTTGGGGTGTTACTGGATGAGGTAGTTGTAGTTGTGTATCCATACTTTGTGCATGGTGAGAGGAGGTGATATTATTTCTCTGCATGGGGATGTTGGTATGTGATTAGTCACTCAACATTTTTGTGGTGATGCTTGGTGGATTCCTAGACTATGGTGCTCGATGTGGGCATGATTGGGAAATCAGATCTATGCTTGATTTGGTCCTTGAGTCATGTTGTATACATGATTATTCTCTTTGAGATCTCATCTTTCATGTCATTGATGTGATAGTGAGTTTTCATGTTGTAATGATTGGATCTATGAGTTATGCAATTGTGTGGGCTGATCACCTATTCAGTTGTAATGGGATAACTTAGATGTGGACTATCTATATCCACAAGGTTTGATTCAGTGTTTATGAAGACTTGTTAGTTGGCCTTGTTTGTGGTCACTTGTCCATTGGTGTAGTTTCTTTGATATGAGAGGATGGATGATAAGTGAGTACATGGATAGCTAGTTATGGGGTCCTGTAGCATGGTGTATTTCCTTGGTTTGGAGATCTTGGTTTCCCCTTGGTGTGATTAATTATACACTCGTATGTGTGTGTACCTAGATGATTTGGGAGATTGTGTGTCATGTGCTTGGACAAATTGGTGTTACATTACAGTGGGAGCTTTAGCAGTGACTTCATATTCATCACTTTGTCATAGATGATCTTATTTAGTGATGCAGATGGTTTGGAGGGATTCTTAGATCCTGTTGCTATAGAAGGTTTCTTTCATATTTTGCATGTATACTATTTGAGGATGTGTAACATCTTGCAGCCATGGAGGGCTCTTAGATTCTTTGGTGTGAGGTGTTGGTGGTGCTTGACAAGCGATGTTGGTTTAGAGTATGACTGTGTTATGTTAGAGGATACTCTTTATTGTGCATTAGAGTTTGGCATGATACATTTCTCTTGAGACCATGGTATGTTCACTTAGAGCATGTGATCTCCTAGGAGGGGATGGTAAGATCATGATGTCATGATGGGTTCTTGATTCAGCTGATTTGGGCTTTGACAGTGGTCTGGTGAGTTCTCTTTGTATTAGGTGTATTGATCATATTCCTAATAAATTCATGGAAGTGCAAAGATACATTTGGAGTTTGGTATGGATTGATCATTTGTTTGTAATCATGGATACATGGAGACTTGGGTGTGGCTAAATCTCTCTTGAGATGAGAGACATGTGCTGATATGGTTAGTCTTGATGAGATTTCAGCTGGAAGTTCAAGAAGCCTTGACCTTGATTGGAAGTGACTTAAATAGAGACCTATGATGAGATTTCTCTTGAATGAGTCATGATATCTTGGATATCTTGGAGGAGCATTCTCATTCCCGGCTCTTGGTCTACTTGGCATTTTATAACTTAAGAGGTATTGCCCATTGTTTTTCTCAAGGGGGCTATGCTTTTCTTTCATATTCATGGATCTTGAGCTAAAGTTGGATTGTTTTGAAGGATTCATTGTGAGAGATGGATAGCATGGTTATCTCCTTAAAATGTGTTTTATTTTATAATGGTCATAGGGGATGGTAGTGGGCTGATTTCCTAAAATGGGAAATGGAGTAGTTTGATCTTCTTTGAGAGGCTTACATCCATGTAGATACATGATGCATAGGTTATGTTTGATCTCTTGAGGTTGAATAGATTTTGATGTTGTTTCAATTTTCTCTTGGGGACTTGAAGAAGATCTTACTTGGCACAGCTAACACTTAGAAGTGTTTGTAGAAGGATATGATACATGTTTATGGTTTCAGTTTCTCTCTTTGGTCTAAGTGATCTTAGTGTTGGCAATATGAAGTAATTGATTATGTGTTGCATTGATGTCAACACTAGATTATTTGGTTGTCTACCAGGTTTTGGTAGAATGGTTGGATTGTGATGATTCACCTAGTGGATCCGACAATGGAAAGGAATGGGTATTCATAGCTATCAAGCAGGATTCTCCAGAACCTATCATTCAAAATGAAGAGAAGGCCCTTATTTCTAAAGTTGAAGACATAGATGAATGGATGATAGACAATGGATGTTCACATCACATGAATGGAGATAAAAGGAAATTTATATCTTTGTAAGAATTTGATGGAGGTCTGGTCAGATATGGAGATGACAAAGCATACATGATCAAAGGAAGAGGAACTATATCTTTGGATGGTAAGATAACACTGATAATGTCTATTATGTAGAAGGTTGGAGGCATAATATTTTGAGTGTAGGATAGTTGGTGGATAAGGAATTTTTATTATAGTTCAAAGATGAAAAATGCAAAATCATCAATAGATTTGGATTGGAGATTGCAACCGGTACTCAAACTAGAGGTAACATCTTTCATTTGAAATCCGATGAGAAGATATGTTTGATTGAATATATTGATGAGAGTTGGATATGGCATAAGAGGTTGTGTCATGTTAATTTTGATTGCATTTTAAAGATTAGCTAAACTAAGGCAGTTAGAGATATACCTCAGATTGTGAAGCCTCATAATCCGGTATGTAAGGAATGTCAAATGGGTAAGCAAGTCATAACTTCTTTCAAGAGTATAAAAGACAACTCTTATGATATTCTTTATTTTATTCATACTGATTTGTGTGGTCCTACTAGAATAAGAAGATTTCAGGGTGATAGACATTTCATGCTAATCATTGATTATTATTCTAGAATGATGTGGGTTAATTTTCCAAGAGAGAAATATGAAGCCTTTGAAAAGTTCAAGATCTTTAAAGATATGGTTGAGACAGAGACAGGGATGAAGATCAAATGCTTAAGATCAGATCGGGGTGGTGAATTCACATCCAATGAATTCAATAGTTATTGTGAGAAACATGGCATAAGGAGACAATTTTCCGCACCCCGGACACCTCAGCAAAATGGTGTTGTGGAAAGAAAGAACAAAACCATGTTGGATTCAGCTAGAACTATGATGATGGAAGCCAATTTGCCTCGTATATATTGGAGATATGCAGCGAGCACGATGGTATACACATTCAATAGTGTTCACATTAAAGGAGATACCAGTAAGATACCTTATGAGTTGTGGTTTGGTCATACACCTACAATTAAGTACTTCAGAATCTTCGGTAGTAAATTCTATATCAAAAGAAATGATTCCATTGGAAAGTTTGATCCTAGATGTGATGAAGGGATATTTCTTGACTATTTAACTGAAATCAAAGCATATAGATGTTATAACAAAGGATTGTAGAGAATTGTGGAGAGCACTAATGTCAAGGTAGATGAGCAGTACAAAGGTCGAATCAGAACTTATGACATTAAATTAAAAGTGGAAATGATCATAACTGATCTGGTAATGCTTGTACTGGAACAAAATGTTGAACCAGTTACCCCAACAATATCGGAAAATTCAATAGGAACCGAAGATCAAAGTAGAAAAATAGAAAGTCAAAAGACTCTCAAGTATGTAAGGTTAAATCATTCATACGATCAGATCATTTGAGACAATAGCAAAGGAGTGATGACAAGAAGAAGGTTAGTCGCTGAAGAGGTATGCTTAATTTCTCAAACTGAACCGACATCAGTTTTTGAGGAATGCAAGGATGAATGTTGGATGGAAGATATGGAAGAGGAATTGGATCAGATAGAAAAGAAAAAGAAATGGAATTTAGTTAACCGACCTAAAAATATGAATGTTATTGGAACTAAATGGGTTTTTAGGAATAAATTGAATGAAGATGGACAAGTTATGAGAAACAAGCCTAGATTGGTCTGCAAAGGATATTCTCAGAAGGAAGGAATTGATTATGATGAAACTTTTGCTTTGGTAGCAAGGATTGAAGCTATGCAATTATTTCTTGCTTATGTTTCCCATAAGAACTACAAGTTTTATTAGATGGATTTTATGTGTGCATTTCTAAATGAAGATATTGAAGAGAAAGTCTACATTGAGAAAATTGATGGATTTTCACTTTCAGATGACAAAAAAATGGTTTGTAGATTGAGGAAAGCTTTATATGGACTGAAGCAAGCCCCTAGAGCTTGGTATGCCAGATTGGACAAATATCTTTTGAAGCTTGGTTTCATTAAAGGTAATGTTGATAGTAACTTGTATTATAAGATCACTAATGATTACATATTCATTATTGGGGTCTTTGTTGATGATATCATTTGTGGAGGTGAGGAAAAGTTATGTATGGAATTCTCCGATAGTATGAAGAATCAATTTGAGATGTCTATGATTGGAGAAATGAGATTTTTCTTAGGTTTGCAGATTACTCAAACTGATTAAGGTATTTTCATCTATCAAACTAAGTATGCTAGAGAGTTGTTGAATAAATTTGGTATGGAAAATTCTAAACCAGTTGGTACTACTCTAGTTACAAGTGAGAAATTGTAAAAGAAAGATATATCAGTTCTTGTAAACCCTACAAGGTACAAATATATGATTTGAAGTTTGTTATATTTAACTCAGACTAGACCGGATATAATGAATGCAGATTGTATTATATCAAGATATCAGAGTGATCCAAGAGAGAATCATGATAGTGTAGTGAAAAGGATTTTCATATATTTACAAGGAACAATATAATATGGTTTATATAGATGCAGATTGGGTTGGAGATATAGATGACCAGAAAATCACATCTAGTGGAGCTTTCTTTCTTGGAAAGAAACTTGTTTCATGGATCAACAAGAAATAGTCATGTACTTATTTATCTATTGTTGAGGCTGAGTATGTTGCTCCTGCTACTAACTGTACACAAATTCTATGGATGAAGCAAATGTTGAAAGACATAAGGATAGACTGTGATGAACTAGTATTTATTCATTGTGATAACTCTATTTCTATTGACATATCAAAGAATCTGGTATTTGATTCAAAGACAAAGAACATATCAATCAAATATAACTTTTTGAAGGAAAAGGTAGAAGAAAAGAAAGTCAGATTGGTTTATATGAACACTAAAGAGAAAATTGTAGACATCTTCACTAAACCTTTGCCGAGGGAATCATTTGAGTACTTTAGAGATAGATTTGGGGTCTCCGTCCCTCTGGTAGAGACTTAAGTGATGTTGATTGGCATTAGTCTGGTATGCATTATCAGAGCTATTATTCATCCTGTGTTGATGAGATGGTGCTACTACTCAGGGGGAGTAGTCATCTATGTGGTTCAAAGGATCTATGGTTTTTCTTTTATGTTTATGTCATATTTTTGGCATTGATGTCAAAGGGGGAGAGATATACATGTGAAAAACATGGAAAAACAAAGATATCAGTAAAAGCAGGAGAAACAAAATTTTAGATTGGTTGTACCCCACAAGGGGATTTTGGTTCAGGTCTATGGATGGTTAATTGGTATAGAGATAATTGGTTCAGAGCTTCATTGATATATCATTTGTAGGAGATTGTTGGGTGTCTTCCATTGGGAGAGACTTGGTTGGCACTTCTTGGCACTTGGATGTTTTTCACATCTAGTGTTTCCATCAATTCCAAAGGGGGAGATTGTTGGCAATATGAAAGAATTGATTATGTGTTGCATTGATGTTTGTCATTGATGTCAACACTAGCTTATTTGGTTGTCTACTAGATTTCAGTAAAATGGTTGGATTGTAATGATGATCAGGAGATTGGTCTTCGGTATGTTTAGATTGGTGGAAATGGTTTGGTTCGTTCGTTCATGTGGTTCAGATGTGTGTCACATTCAATTGGTTTAGGATTTGGTGATCTCGAAGCTATCATATATTCTAGTAAGCCTTTTGGTTACCGGTAAGGGTTTTACTGACAAAGCTTTGTTGAAGATCTTTTGATGGATTTGATAAGTGGTGTTGGTGCAACTTCTAGAAGGTTCTCAAGATGATGATGGTTATCATGTTCGTGTTTGAGTTGATTGGTGGTCTTGCATTTGTTTTGGTGGATGCTCCCGATGCGTTAATGGATGGATTTATTAATTGGATAATGTTGTTTAAGCCTCAAGTCAACTTGGGCTATCATTGGATTGAGGATTTATGTAATGGATTTATTGCATTATCTTTTATGTGGCCGTATAAATATGATGTAAGATCTCTTTGTACATCAATGGTTATGGGTTATGGGATTATCTATGTGCGTATAAAGTTATAATCATATGTAGAGGTTTTGGTTGATGATAGGTGATTTAATTGGGTTTGTGTAAGAGGTTTATGATATTTGGTATTGAGCTTTTCTGGAACTGTACTCAGGAATAGGAGATGTTATTTGTATAGTTCAATCTTCTTTCCGGATTGTAATCCGAAAATTTCTTCTAGTCAGTGAGGCTCCTTAGTGATAAGCAGTGCATTGTAGGTAGTGTGCCTTCTTGCATGTGGAGGACCCTTATTCTAATCACATACTTACTGCAGAAGTATCATCTGACTATGGGTAGGGTTTCGTACCATGGCTTTTCCCTTTACTGGGTTTTCCACATACAAATATTGGTGTTATGTGTTGTGGATGCATGATAAATTTTTTATGATTTATGTTTGTGATTAATTGACATCTCTACTATTTCGGTATTTGGTTGATGCATTCCAGTAAAAGGTTTTAAGTGATTAAAGTTTTAAAATTTGTTGACAACTGATTCACCACCCCCCTCTCAGTTGTCTTTTAGTTATCCTAACACTCGGAGGTTCATATTCACTTGGCACTGAATGTGAGGTTTTGTATGGAGCTGCCATGATCACTAGTTTTTGGTCAAATATTGTCACTTGGGTGATGACATGGAGGTTTGTATATCTCTTTTTTTTTTTCAAATGTGGAGAATAGGGGAGAGCTATGGAGACTTCATGAGAGATATGTTTGTTGTACCAATTTTCTTTGCAAGATATGCATATGTTTGTGGGTGGTTCTTGGTACTACCTGGGGTTACATTCTCTATGTGTTGTGATTGGTAGACTTGGTATGCCTTTGATCTTTTTAGATTCAACATTACCCATGCAATAGGAGTTCTTGGATGTTTTTGGTCTTCACTGACTAGTTTTACACATGGAGCTTGAGGGTGCAGTCTGTTGGGTTGATTAAGTTGGTGGCATGAGTTTACCAATGGTATATACTTTTGACATATATGTAATTTGATAGATTATAAATTGTTGTGGGTTCTATTTTCAATTGTGTGGGTTTATCAATTGGATGGAAGCAGTCAATCTAATTGTTGTTCTAGGTGGTGTTTTATCTTGTTTTCTGGACGATTACTTCACAGTAGTGTTCTAGTTATGAGCTTTGAAGTTGATGTTGTTGATTCATCTATATAGCTCGTGAGTGTAGTGGAGTGGTGGCAGTATCCTATAGCCTTTGATATCACTAGGATCTTCTGTTTGTGTTCCTTAGACCAGTGCATTTTCACCTTGGCTAGTTCCTTTTCTTCCATAGGTGGCATGTTAAAGGATGACAAGGTTTGTTTCCTGAGATGGCAGACATCTTGAATGTTGTTGCATGTGTCTTGATGGAGCATGTTTGAGATCTATGTGGTTTCATGGATGACAGTGATGATGTGTTCTCATCAAGCAACTCTTAGCAATGTAAATCTTATGATGAGATAACTCTTGTAAGGTCTTCATCAAGTGGGAGATTCTTGGGAGTAAGGTACCTCAACTTCAAGATTCCCAAGAAAATTATTTAATTAATTTAATGGTTCATGTGCTAATTTTATTTATTTAATGGAATATATTAAGTTTCCAAAGTGCAAAGCTTAATTACGGGGCCCAATGGCAAGTTGGGTGCAACAAGGTTTGAGGTGAAACAAAATTGTGACACTTCTTACAAGGAGGGAAATTTGGAGAAGTAAAATTCTTAGGAGCTTCTCAAACCCCCTCCAAGTGACATGTGACAATTGCATTCTTTAGCACATTTTTAGAAAGATTTTCAGCAGGACCAAATCTTCTACTTGGATAGGCTTGGAGTAAAATGGAAAGTTCTAAGTTAGCAAAAGGCTTGTTTATCCGATCTCAAATGATTTATGTTTATGGAATAAATAATACTTGTATTAAATATTATTTATACAAGAGTTATGCAAAAGGAATTTTCTAATTATATTCGTAGATACATTAATTGTGGACGCTTTTGGGAAGCTATTGCTTCTCCATTGTAAGCTCTATAATTAAAAGAATTGCTAGAGGCATTGAGGAGAGAGGAGTTCATTTCACAAGGGTTATGGTACCAATTGTTTGCCAGGATGGAGAAGGATTTAAATCTCCATGTAAAGGCCTTGAGCTTGAATATTGTATTGTAACTGTATTTTGTTGTTGAATAATACAATGGCTCTCTAGTTTTGGAGTGTGGGGTTTTATACTCGAAAGGGTTTTTCCCACGGTAAATCTGTGTTCTATTCTTCTATCTTTTTCCTTTGTTTTATAATTCTGTGTTGCTGAAATTAAATATATGCATGCTAATAAAACTATTCTTCGATCTGGAAAGATATAAAATTGCAATCACTTTCCTCTAAGATTTAATGTGGGAAATAAACTGTGCCTGATTTGGTTTTATTGCATAGTAGTGTGTGTTTGCATTTGATGCTTGATGTGCATACTGATCTCAGAATGTTGTCTTTTCTAGGATGCCCAATTTCCCTTCACATTTTGGCTAAGTTGACTAATTCATATACTAGTATGCAAGACATTGATCTAAAGTAGAGATGAAGACATAAGGTGATAAGGCATAGACAAAGACAAGGTAGTGATCTAAATCTCAATATGACTGTTGATTTCATCCATGTATGAGTAGTGATCCATGTATAAAGTGATATTAAAGAAACGACAATTGTAAATAACAACGATCAATATATGAATTATTGCGATCACCATAAAATCCAATATCATCTATCATCATTAATGGGTTTTTGAGTGTTCAACGATCAAGAGGTTGATGACCTAAATACGATTAGAGTTTCTAAGTTGACTATTAGAAGAGATGATATTATCTTGATTTGTTGTAAAATCTTGCAATTATTTATGATTTAAAGAGAAGTTGTTAGCATGCAACACTATGAAGAATATTATCTAATGAATATAATTTTCCTTAGCCGTAGAAGTTGGAAAACTGTAGAATTTAAAGGAATAAAAAACTATTTTCAAATTGGAAAGAATCCTCTATTTGTTTCTTGTAAAGTTGGATGTATCTTCATGAACACACACACACACACACACACACACACACAAATATATATATATATATATATTGTTGGTGTAATTAATTATTCATGTTGGATATTATTACACTTTACTTAAGTTTACTTAAGATAATGCAATTCATAATAGTTTGTGTATTAGACACTTGGGTGTTTGTGGCACATTGGGATAGTGTGTGTAGGAGAATTTCTATCTTTTGTGGTCTTATCTTGTTGTTACATTCTACATTCGGTGGGTGATCCACTTCATGTGGAATATTTTATTGTTTCTAATACCTACCACACCTATTTCCTACCTACCCTTGTTTCTTATTGAGCCACATGTCATGTTTGTGTGCTTACATATCCATATAGCTTTGCCTATATAAGTAAGCTCATATTCATTGTTTGAACAATTTGATAATTTATTTATTGATGAGAATATAGTTTATTCTTGTCCTATATTTTGTCTCTCTATTTTGTACTTTTCATTAAGCTCTTGATCTTGGAAAAATCTGACATGGTAGCAAAGCCATTAGAGCGTCATTGATTCATCTTTGGAGAGATTTTGAAGGACGTCAAGAGGTAGATCTGAGCAGCAACAAATTTTAGAGGCATCCTAGACCAGATCCAACCTTGCCATTGAGTCTGAGTGATTGTTTCTATAAATTTTGACTACAAATACACCTAGGAGTTACCAACAACAAGGAGTTTTAACAATTAATGGTAGTTATTTTTGTTCCATAGTCATTATTGCCTTAGTATTTCATAGAAAGGAAATCACAAAAATTATACAATTTATAATTTTTTTAAAAGGGACAAATTACAATGGAGTTAGAGCCTTGATCTTAGCATAATTAATATTGATAAAATATTGTTTTTAAAATAAACAACAAAATAATTAGATGCCTATTTCATAATGATTATTGATATTTCCTTCCTCTAATAATTGTATATTTCTAGCAAAACTAATAATATTTCTAAAAGATGACATATAATATATTGTTTGGTAAAATTTTTTATAATAAATAAATAGAAAAAAAGTAAAGCTTGATGCAATAATCTATAGTATAATATTTAGAGACAAGTATTATATAAAGTATTTCAGCATTATCTCTTTTTAATAAAAAAGTAAATGGCATATAATATACATTTTGGTAAAAATACCTTATTTCATTGAGCTACCACAAGTTTGAGAAGAAAGTAACTTCCTAATATGCTTAAGGATAGAAAAAGTACTCATATTAAAGTTAGTATTCCAAGGGCCAATAATAATTAATATAGTCCATGTGCTCATTATGGAGTACATCAAAGCCCATGAAGTTGTTCCCTCTCTCTCTAAGAAAGGCCAAATCCCTAATACTGATGTTCAAGATGTCACTGATATGGATATGGAGATTGAGGATAGTGGGAGTGCCAAACCTCTTGTTGACCCTGATTATAAGCCAGTTGAAGAGGGTGAGATGTTGGTCACTCCTGGAACCCATAGCAGCAAGAACCCCCCCACATGGGCCACAAGTAAATATAAGTTGACCAACAAGATGGTTTCTAAAAATGAACCTTATTCCAAAAAGAAGAAGTTGGTTTCTAAAGACTATGGTCCCAAGACCTTGGACTAGGAAATAAAATTGGACATTCCTCTTCGTGTCTTGAAGGAGAAGAAGGGGACCTTGCCTAAGGATGTGGATAGTGGATTATTGAAGGAAAGTACACTGATGAATCTAGTTATGAAAGCGACTAGAGGCTAGGAGAATTGTTGGAAGTGGGTGGGGAAGGAGATTGATACCCTCAAAGAAGGGATTAAGGAGATAATTGATATCTTTACTGATTTTCTTGAGCCTAAAAAAATGGAGAAGGTCATGATCATGACCCAGAATATTTCCCATGATGTGGAGGTTATCAAATGTAATCATGAGCAAAGAATTGAAAAGGTTGAGCAGTCTATGGAGGAGATCAAGAATAACCTTAAGAATCTGGTTGATATAAGCAAGGAGGCCATGAGAAATAGTATGGAGGGGTTGGAAAATATAAATGCCATTGTGGCAGAGTACATATCCAATCCTATTGACAGTGATTTTCTTGATTACAATAACAGAAAGAAAGATCTGTATGGTGAAGACTCTACTATGGGTGGCAATAAAACTACGAGCCCTAGTTCTAGGACCAGAAGAATGAACAACAATAAGGGTACCTCCAGGTTCATTATGGAGGAATTGGAGGAGATCAATAAGGATACCATCCAAAAGGACAAGGAGTTGGTGCACTCACTTAATTGAGTGTTTGTCTGTGCTTTGTTTTGTAACCTGTTGTTTCTTTTTTCTTTTTTGCTCGGTCTGGGGTGTTCCCCTGTTTTGTTGTTCATTTCTATTTTTCTGGTTGATGGTTAGTTTCTATAAAACTCTTGGTTTTGGGTCCATGTAGGGCCCGTTTATCTTTATTAAAAATAATGAATACAGTCCATAACACTGTCAAATTAAAGAAAAAACTATAAAATTTTCTTAAAGATAGAGATAATACAATAAAGGACAAAGGAGTGTAGACACCTAAAAATGTCCCATTAATTATACACTAATTATTCATCTATTTAATTAGGTAATTCTTTAATTATTTGAATAAATTAACTATTTCTTCTAATCATTGCCCTTCAACACTTCTAATTATTCTCAAATTATTTTAATCAGTTATCCCTATCTCAATTATTAATTGAATATCAATTACTTAATTAATTACAACTTTTTTCTTAGTTAAATAATCTTTACTATTTAATTAATTCTATTTCCTAAGTTTAAATAATTTCATTTAAATTATTTAAATAAATTAACTTATTCCTCCAATTCCCCAAATTATAACTCTAATTAATTCCATCTAATTTCATCTCATTTCTCCCAAATTTGAATTTCAATTAATTTCATCTAATTCCAAATCACCAAATTTACATTTCACCAAATCTGAATTTCAGTTAATTTCATGTGCATTTCAGCATTCGAATGACCAAATTCAAATTCAAATTGAAAATGAAAAAAAAATTCAATTTCAAATTCCTACAACACATGTTAAAATCATAATTGATTGATCAAATCAATTGTCTAATCAGTTAACTCATCAATCATCCTTTTTTAACTCAAAATCAATGCACTTATCTCTCCAATCAATTTAGTCTTCTAATCAATCAATCTAGTCAACTAGCTAGTCTATTTAGTTTATTGGTCAATCAATTGAGTTCACTACTCAATCAAATGAGTTAACAAATCAATCAACTGAGTTCACTGATCAATCTAAATAACTTATCTATGAATCAACACTTGAGTTCAAATTCTCACCTCCTTTGTGTTGAAAATCTATAATTCAACCTCTTTTCTAAATTTAGTCTAGAATCACACAATCATAGTCTTCAATATTGTTGTTTATCTTATACAAGAAATCAAGTGCTATACCTGAGAGCCACCTACATTAACAATAATCGAGAAGAGAAATGGAAGCCTTGCAATGTTAATTGAGGGAGCTTTTAATTAGTTTCTTTTCAATTCAATTGATATTGCATTATTCTATTGTCATTTAGGAGTATTTAAATTAGATTAGAGTTGTGATTCGGTCTTTGATATCTGATTATGCAATTTACACTTAATTTTCCCCTAAGTACATTTGGTGAACCCGACATGAAACACTCTAACCTTCATTCTCTATTTTGACAAATTTTGCAGATCCGTACGTGCAAAGGAAATTGGATATCGTAATTACATACACAAAAATTCACAATTGCCATAACATGTCGCAATTCCTATGATATCATATCGCAATTGCTCAGACAAGATATCACAATTGCTTAAATAGATTGCAATTTCTCTAAAGGATTGCAAATTCAAAAAAAATTGTGTCATTAATGCATTATTTTGTCTTGTGCATCTAACCCTAAAATTTTATTAAATTCTGATTTTTGCATATAAAATGTATCTAATCCAATGGAAGGAAAGGTGAGATTTCGAATTACAAGTGCAAGGAAGTCAAAGTAGAATAGGAGAAAACAAAAATCTTATCAAAGACTTTTAAAGCCTGAAAAGGAACTTTGTGAGATCGAAGAAAAAGAGGAGATTTCTCAGTATCACAGGACCATCCACCGTTTTTAACCAAGTACAAATTCTTCGACAAAATTGATGTGATGGCTCGTGTGGTGTGGGACAATGTCATTACAGAATAACCGTTCTATCTTCTATTTTTCTGTTAAACATTTAAAAATTCAAAAAAAAATTCAAGAAAAAAACAGAAACAAAAAAAAAAGTAGTCGCAAATGCTATCATATCATAGCACAATTGAGTAGTCATCATGTCACAATTGCTTACACAGTAATTCGCAATTGATGATTTATCATTTCATAATTGATGTGATATCAGTTCGCATTTGTTTTTTAGGCAAGTCTCATTTGATAGATTCAGTTTTTCATTTTTTATTCTGTTGCAGTTCTGGTTTTTACCAAGATATCTTTCTATTTATGAAAAGACAAAACTCTATAACTACATAATTAGGCTGGGTAGCCCACCATCTGTTGACTAACATTATTTTCTTTGCAGGGTTAGAGTATAAATATTTCCTTTTGGTGCGTTTAAATACAACTTTCATCATTGCTATGCTGGTTAAAATGAACACAATGTCTATGTGGAGCAACATCTCCACTTAGAATAGAAAATCATTGCAATGAAAATTTAAAAAGAACCCTTGTCTTTCGTGCTTCCAAAGAGATAGGTATTATGCTCTCGCCTTCAATGGGTGATTAGAAAACCAGACTCTCTTCCTTCATGCTTTCCTTTATTTTTTGCAATTAAATCCTTTAGAAGGCCTACCCTCTTGAGTTGCCCGTAGGGTGCCATTAAGGCTAGTGAGAGGAGAATGACCTAAGTGGCCAATGGCTAAAGACAAGTAATCCAAGACACTATAATCAAATGCACTTGTGATGAAAATAATGTACGATGAGTGTTACGTGCAGTCACAATAGTGTTATGCCTCCCTTAATGCCTATACGGTACATTAAAATTTGTAGAGTGTAACCTTGACAGACTGGGAGACCTCCCTCAATGGAGTGTAAAATGTTGTTGATTATGACCACTCGAACAAAATCCTATCTAAACACCATAGAAATTAGAAGCCAAGCTAAGTGAGTAACCAAAGACTTGTTTTATCGCAATGCAAGGGTGGAAAAAAATCTACCCCAAAGACACTCACCATATATCTCCCAGTATAACAAACCAATTGAGGAGAAATCTACTTTTATCTAATTTTCAAAAAAGAGTAAAAAAATGGGCACACCCTAGGGTGTGACAGGGTTTCTCGAGCTGACAGAGTATCAAGATGTAGGCTATGATAATACTTGTGACCTTTTGAACTTAGGAGAGTCTTCCTGATGTGATATCAAATTATCCAAATATAGAGAAAACAAAATGGGGTCTTGAAAAAGATTCCAACATTCATGGAAATTTGAAATTTTTTCCTAAACAATTCCTCTTTACATGATTTTATCCTTTTGATGTGATTGTTGTGCCCTTTCCTATACTTCGACAAATTCAAAAAATTACAAGATTCAAATCAAAACAAATTCAAAGTTTCAGTGTTCAAAAAAATAAAGAAAAACTTCAACAAAGACAAGCGTCAACAACAAAACCAACGTCAGAACTAAACCTTTTACACAAATTCCAAAATGACGAAAATGTTACTTTCAAGTGATCATATGTCCTAGGTATTCAATTCATGTAGAGGTTCCATTGGAATCATCACACAAAGTCCTAACACAAGTCATTTCACCAAAGTACCTTAAGGTTAGTGTTGCATCTAATTATAGGAATCATACCTAAGTCTATAGGTATTAGAGGAGAGGGAGAATACCCATCCGAACAACCAAATCTTGGACCAAACAATGACCAATTACAAATAATTGATGGTTTAGATAACCTCACTTGGGAAGCAAGACTTAGTCATGCCCAATACGATACAGTTGTGGTGGTCACAAATGATGAAATCCGAAAGTTTGGTCATCTTGATGAGAAACTAAGGAAAAAGATACAACGAGAAGCTCAGAAAGAATCCATTAGACAATTGGTAGAGAAGACCATAACAACATTCCTCAAACCATGTTAGAAAAGAGAAAAAAGTGTCCATCATTTTAGGTATCATTCATTCATTTCTAGGATCTGCATTGTCTGCATAGTAATCTTCAATGCATGGGTCTTAAAGGAAATGGTCAATTCCCATTTGAACAACCAAATCTTGGGGAAACAACATTCAATTAGAAATAATTGACGGTTTGAATATCCTTGCTAAGGAATTAATAATTGATCAAAACCAATACAATATAGTCCAGGCTATCATAGATGAAGAAGTTCGGAAATCAGTACAAATAGACATAGACCTCAAAAATCGAATTGAAGAAGAGGAAAAATTTGAAGCTTTTCAACAATACGCTGAAAATCTTGTGATCGAATTTAGAAATCCTAGATAGAAAGTCATCATTCATAGATCACATTGTTTGCACTTTAGTTTCTAGGACATCATAAAAGCATATTTAGTTACATTTAACCGAGCCTTGCACACACATTATTGAGGGTCAAGATCACTTCAAAACAATATTCATGCCATTAGCGCATGCTTAAAAGGAAAAAAAACAAATCGATCCTAACAACGACCCCCTAGTCAACCCAACATGGAATATTGATGTATGCATACAACAAAAAACACACAGTTACACACCCACAAGAATGTCAACAGACACGAACAAGATGCCTTCCATCGATGAAATATGACATAATTTGACAAAGGAAGAGATAGAAGCAGCCCAACAAGATCCCGCAACATTAATTATTCTCAATGCTCTCATTAATAGTGATAGAGATAGATATATCTCTCTCTTAGTCCCGAATGGGGCCAAGTTATTGCTAGGGGTAGATATTTCAACAATATTTCCACAAGGTGTGACATTTAATCAAAATATACCTCAAATACCAATTACAACAATAACACAAGCAAAAACTGCGACATCAATGCAAGGTATATCTCAAAATGCCAATATGAGTACAACCTCAACATAGTCAACAGTGGTACCAGGAAGTGCCAGTCTTACAACATGAACAACACCAAATATGACACTGCAAGCTCCAATATCTCACACCACTACCTTGGAAAATATAACTCAACCAACAATTTCAGTTAGTTCCACCCACAGTACCCGAAATGTGAACCAAGGAATAACTAACTTGGCTCAAACAAATGTTGTTCCACAATTTGTATACTTCACACCACCTACTAGGACTTATAGGACATAGTTACCTAGTGTTTATACATTTTAACAAGCTCAAAGGTACTCAAATACTATTCCATTTGTGGGGAAAATTCATCAAGTCAATACCCCAATAACCCAAACAGAACTTTTGACTCAACAAATGGAGAACCTTCAAAAGAAAATAGCCATCATACAAGGGGGTAATGATAAAAAGAGATACACCATGGATGATCTTTGTCCATATCCTTTTGACAAAAAATTATACATGCCCCCTTTTCCCCCACATTTCGAAACTCCAAAGTTTGACAAATATAGAGGGAAAGGAGATCATCGAGATCATATAATAGAATTCTTCATGACATGAATTGAAGTAGCTCACAATGATACATACTTGATGAGATTATTTTCAAAGAGACTAGGAGGGACAACATTAGAATTCTTTTTGCACCTTCCACCAAAAATTACTTCATGGGGAGAATTGGCTGAGTTATTTATATCCAACTTTGCCTTCAACATAGATAATCCGATTACCTTAATGGATTTATGTGCAACAAAGAAAAAGTGATGCAAAGCACTAGGAACACACCTAAGGACAAGCCCACAAAAGGTTAGACTTCTGACCCCTAAAAATATCGCAAGGGTCTTGTAAGGAAGGACTCCACACCTTGGATGAACTACACACATTCACTAGGCTTGGGCCTACGCAAGATGAGTAATTGCCTCAATACCTATCCTAGAACATCCTATGACACCCTGCTTCTAAGGGATTAGGATTTGGTTCATTTATGGCTATTAGAAACTAGTCCAAGTATTGGTTTTGAGATTAAGCTCCCATTCCTTATACCTCCTTTGTAAAGCTACCCCCTTGGCTCATAGCCCTATTTGGCGATAGAATGGACCTTAACTTAAAAATGTTTCACACACCCACACAAATACATTACCATTTAAAACACCCTTTTGGAAGTTGTATTGATCCCCAAAATGGTTTGACCAGGTATTCAATTACAAGGTCTGATCCCTTTAGAGGCTAAGAGACCTAATAAGGGCAATTAGCCCTATTTTCCAAAGCAACTACCAATGAATGATCCAAACTGAAAAAAAACCTCTATGGGCATGTGGGGGATAATGAGTAACCTTTAATTACAGGTTTGTATGCCTGGAATCCATCGCTATGACAACTTATGATGACTGTCCTAAATCTTGTCCTAGGTAGTCACATAGAGATGCCTACCTAATTTTTCTCCTTTCTCCACACAACCAAGTTTCCCCTATAAAAAACCATGAAAAGAGTAAACAATAGAGGTTTATCCTAAACCCCTCCAATGGAAGACTCTTCTAATGGACTGGGATGCAAGATAAGGCCATTTTCATGCAAAACCCTCTCCAAACCCTCAATTTTTGGGTTGCAGTCAGAAGAATGGAGGGTTCTCTCTACTCAAAAATAATTAGGACCTCAGACCACAACCAAAAGAGATATATTTCATCTCTCTACCTACTTCATGGATGGTGGGATTCAAATTAATCGGTACAAGCACGTGCAACTCCTGCAAACTCAAAATTTCTGGGAAAACTGTAGTATTTTGTGTATTATTGCTTCACAAACTCCAATTACAACAACAACCCCCTTTGTAATCATGTCCACAAGGCTTATAAAACTCTCCAATATTTTCCCACCAAATTTGGAGTAGGTTAGAGCCATTTTAAGGCTTCCCCCAACTGATTTTCAAAAAGTTGCACTTTTGCACCCCAAAAGTTGTATTTTTGCAATTTTGCACAAAAAATTGTCATATTGGCTAAGGTTGGAATACACATACATGGATCAAGAAAAAAATCATGAAACATGTTTAAATCCTATCAAACATAAATCTAAACCATCTACTACCCCTATTGGCCACATTGTCCCAATTGGCTTATCAAATTGCCTAATTTGTGACATGGGCTTACATGGTGGGATTTATTGCATACATGAAACACAAGACACACTAAGACACCTTAATGATCCTAATATTTATCCTTAGGGTCATGAGTATCTTTTTGATGAGGTGGTCCTACACCAAAAAGGAAGGAGATACTTTCACCACATTCTTGCAAAGCTAGAGAGGCTTATATCATAGATGTCTTAGTCACATCCTTGAAGTAGAGCAAGTAGACATCTTTAATAAAAATATTGTGCGTCCAATTAAATATCCATTAAAAATGTAGTGCCTGAATAATTTTAAAGAATAATAGAAAAAGGCATCAAATGTGAGAAAGGCCTATGAGAACAAGGGATATTGAAACACCACAAGGATAGTGGACCAACCACCAGCACAAAAAATGAAAGACCAAAATTTTGGTCTAGAAACAAAAATATCACAAACGATAGAGTTGTTGATGCACGTGTTGTAAATAAAGCTCAACCAATAGTATCTCTACAAGGACCAACTGATAAGAACCAGTCTCATACAAACTATACCAATGCACTATAGTCAAGTAATCCAAGACGTCCAAGGATAAGCACACCCAAAAGGAATTTTATACCCCTCGGAGAACCTATTGAATTGGCACTGAAGAAGTTGATAGAGAGCAATGCCATAACTTTACGAGAAGCTAGGCCATATGAACCAGATCCATTTAAGACCTCTTGGGTGAATGACAATGATTTCTGTGAATATCACCACTATAAGGGTCACAAGACAACAAGTTGCTACAAATTGAAAAACCTCATCCAAGATCTCATTGATCAAGGTCAAATTACTGTGGATAATAAAGCACCAAATACAGATCATACCATTTTCAAATATCCTTTTGTCAAACATGACAAAGGAAAGGATTCCAATTCTAATGCACAAAATATTACTACCAATTATACCAATGTAACATTTGACTATGCCATTAACGGACTAAGTGAAGGACATGAAATGGTAGCTACAATCACAGTGAATCCTAAAAGCCGAGATTGTGTCATCATCACTAGAAGAACAAAAGTCACATTACATGGAGTACTTTCAAACCAGTCTTCAATAACTAGCAACTACAATATGATGGATCAGTTGAAGCGAACTCCAACCTAAATTTCCCTACTTGAGTTATTGCACATATCACTAGCCCGTAAAGCAGTCTTGGATAAAGCCTTACAAGATTCAGTTGTTGCTAGAGATACTGATGAGAACACCTTTCAATCAATGGTGGAAAACTTGGCATCTTCAAAGGTCACATTCACTGAATAGGATTTCCTTGCAAACCGACTCATCCATAATGATCTATTGCACTTGGAAGATTTCAATGATGAAAAAAGGTTCAAAGAGTACTTATAGATGGTGGCGCTGGCCTCAACATATGCACTCTACATTTGATCAAAGCTTTAGGATATTTTGAACATTATATTAACTCTACTAAGAGAATCAATATAAAAGCTTATGATGATGAAGAACAACCTTCTAAAGGTATGGTGACTTTACAAGTACAAGTGGGACTAGCTACAACAAATATCACCTTTCAAGTCCTAGACAGATAATTGGGGTACGATATGTTGTTAGCTCACCCACGGATACATACAATGCAAGAAGTACCATCAAATTTTCACCAATGTGTAAATTTTCTATACAATGGTATAGAGATCACTGTCCATGGTGACCCAAACCCTTTTCAACACTATAATAATTTAAGGGAAAGCTTAGACAATCAAGTACTAAAGAATCACAAAGCTCCTATTCATCTACAAATAGAATCATTATCAATTAAAGAAATGGAGAAAAATACACCAACCACGTCTTCGCTGCATATTAGAGAAGTTGGTTGTGGAGAATATTCTATTTCAAGCACATTAGACAACAAACAATCATCATTTTCACCCAGCTCCTTTAGGAAGCCTCAGAACACAACAACAAAGAAAGATAAAGGAAAAGAAATAGTAAAGTATTCAGATTCTTGTTCTTTCATTGGATGGGGAGACCTACAAGAAGAATCTTTAAATGAAGATATCAATCATTGGATATACAGCGAAGATGATGACGTGGTATTACTCAGGATACCTCTACATCAATATGGAAACGGCTTCAAGATGTTACAAAAACATGGGTATGATGGCACTGCAGGATAAGGACTACAAAAGAAAGGAATATTAGAACCTGTTTTACCACATGAAAACCCAAAGAATCAAGGCTTGGGATATAAATATATGCCACAAATAACAGAAGCTAGACAAGGTACACTAGATATATTGAACAAGCCAAGGTTACCCTTAGAATTCATACCTCAAAATCAGTGATCAACAAAGATGTATTTCTCTCCACCTCAAAAAAGAAAGAGACCACCAACATCTCCTATCATGGAACCAGAGGGTGAAGACATGAGGCAACTTCTGCAAGAACCTAGCATAGAGACATCAAGCAGTATAGTACCTGAATCATCTGCACAAGCAAATATGGTAACAAACACAAGTTTAACACTAACAGATGAACCAAATCCATGGTTACTGTCAATACTTTTTCCAAGAGAAACAACTTTAGCTCCTCCATTTGAATCAGATGAAGAAAGACTGCAAAGACTAATACCAGACTTAAGAAGGATATCTACAATACAAAGGAGATCTACTCATTTACAACAAACTTAGTTACAAGAAGAAGAAAAGATAAGCGACACAGAATCATAAAGTGAAATATACATGGAAAGCGTCATAGATTCTCATGACTATGAATTTCCATCTGACATTGAAGACAACCCACTGCCAATTTATGATGAACATACAAAAGATCATAACCAAGTATGCATGATATCAGGATCCTCTAAGACAACAGGAAACAAATACTTTCTCCTCATACATCCATGTTTGATTGACTGGGGCCAAGAAGGAAAGCCACAATTAGATTGGTTTCAAAATGATGAAGCCATAGCTGAATTCTTGGATGAAAGAGATAGATTCCCTTATAATGATTAGAAAGTTAGTTATGCAGTAGATTTGGACAGAATTACATATTTTGGAGAAGCAAGCTCCTCTATTAATCACGACAGTGATGATAAGGATGAACACATAATATATACCCTAGCTATTGATAAAGAACGATCAACATTGTTGGTAGAAGAAACTGAAGAAATCAACATCCATGATGCTGAGAAAGTTTGTAACATTCACCTAGCAAAATCCCTCGATCCAATGGAAAAAGAAAAATTTATCAAATTCTTTAAGAAAAGACACATCAATTTTGCATGGTCTTATACAGATATGTCAGGATTAGACCCAGAATTGGTCTTGCATCACTTACCTTTACTTCCAGGGGTAAAACCATACAAACAAAATCTCAAGAAGATGCATCTTCACATAGCCTTGTTAGTCAAAATTGAGCTACTAAAATTATTAGATGTGGGTTTCATTAGACCTATAGACTATGCTGAATGGATTTCAAATCTAGTCTGATATCCAAGCATACTAGAGGTATCAGGATCTGCACCGACTTCAGAGATCTTAACAAGGCTTGCCCCAAAGATAACTTTCCACTCCCTAAGATTGACATCATAGTTGACTTGACAACTGGAAATGAAATGCTATCACTCATGGATGGTTTTGCTAGTTATAATCAAATCAAAATTGCACCAGAAGACCAACCTAAAACATTATTCGCTTTTCCATGGGGAACCTATTGCTGGAATGTGATGCCATTCGGCCTTAAAAATGCAGGTGCCACTTATCAAGGGGCAATGACCACCTTGTTTCATGACAAGTTACATATAATCATGGAAGATTATGTGGATGACCTGTTAGCAAAGTCCAAAACAAGGGATAGTCACTTAAACATATTGGCTAAGATCTTTGATAGACTTGAGCAATACAATGTAAGACTAAATCCAGAAAAATGTGTCTTCAAGGTAACATCTACCAAACTCTTAGGCTTCATTGTATCCAATCGCGGAATCAAGATAGATCTAGATAAGGTAAAATCTATTTTTGACATGCCATCACCTACTATGCTTAAACAACTCAGAAGTCTACAAGCGAGATTACAATCCATAAGATGCTTCATTGCCCAATTGGCAGAAAATTGCCACCCATTTCAACATCTTTTAAAGAAAGGTATTATATTTAAATGGACACAACAACGCCAAGAGGAATTCAAGACACTAAAAGAATATCTATTGTCCACTTTGATATTGGTTTCACCTGTACATGGGAAACCATTACTCCTATATATAGCTACAATAAATTCCTCTTTAGCAAAGAAAAGAGAGAGCCATCTACTACATTCGTAGAACACTCATTGGGTATGAGCTCAACTAAACATAGATAGAAAGAGTATGTCTCACAGTAATCGTTGCATCATAAAAACTAAGACATTATATGTTGAGTCATAAAATATAGCTGGTTGCACAATTTGATCCACTCAAATACCTGATGAATAAAGAAACACTAACCAGAAGACTTGTAAACTAGGTCAAGATACTCAGTGAATTCAACATCGAATACATTAGTAGAAAATCTATAAAAGCACAAATCATAGTAGACCAACTTGCAGAAGCATCTTTACAATATAATCATCCAATGGTGATAGATTTCCTAGATGAATCGGTATTTACACTATCGACACAAACATAGTGGAAATTATTGTTTGATGGTTCACCTACAAATCATGTAGCTGGATTAAGAATTTTGTTCATAACTTCTTAAAAGGATTCAATTTCCAAATCATTCAGGATTAACTTCCCTTACACCAATAACATTGCTGAATACAAAGCCCTGGTGGTAGAACTACGCACTAGACTACAATGGAAGATCAAAGATCTACAGGTCTTTGAAGACTCACAACTCGTTATTAATAAAGTCAATGATGATTAAAATATAAAAGATGATAAGTTACAACCATACAAGCAACTGGTGGAAGAATACAAGAAACACTTCACCAAGGTCACATTTGAACAGATACCAAGAGTGCAAAATAAGGTAGTAGATGCGATGGAAATAGTAGGATCTCTCTTGGATATGCCAAATGATGGAACTCACTTTGAATTTCAATAAGAACAACTCATTGTCCTAGCTTATGAAATACCATCCACTAAATATGTATGTGTGATAGTAGGATCTGAGTCTCCATGGTACAGAGATATATACGCATACTTGCATGATCAATATATACCTCCTGATCTTTGATAGAATCAAAGGAAGGCATTCATAAGACAATCATAAATACATGCAATTATTGTTTATACTTTATACAAAAAAAGTATAGACAATACCTTACTCAGATACCTTGATATTGAGGAGGAACAAATCGCCTTAAAAGAAGTTCATGATAGAATTTGTGGCGCACATTCTTCTCGACCTGCTCTAGCAAAAACACTGCTACGAACAGGTTATTATTTTCTTACAATGGAAAAGGACACTTACAGGTATGTCCAAAGATGCAAACAATGCCAAATACATGGGAACCTCATTCATGCACCAGCTTAATATCTTCAACCAATAACATCACCATGGCCATTTTCACAATGGGGATTAGATCTTGTAGGGAAAATAAATCCTACCTCCTCCAACGAATATAAGTTCATTCTCATGGCTAAAAAATATTTCACAAAATGGGTTGAAGAAATCACGATGACTTTCACAACAGGAAAGCAAATAGCTAAATTCATCCTAAATTATATTATTTGCAGGTATAGGGTACCCATGTGCATTGGAACTGATAATGGATGACCTTTCAAAAATCAAGAAGTGAGTGAACTTTGTGAACAATTTAACATCCAACAATCTTTTGCAACACTCTACTATCCCCAAAGCAATGATCAAGCTAAGGAAACAAACAAAACTATTTTGAAAGTTTTAAAGAAAGTCATCAATAACAGTGGACAAGATTGGCATCTAAAACTAAATCCATCTCTATGGGCTTATTGAACTAGTATCCGTACGGAAACTGATACAACACAATTCTCTCTAGTTTATGGTGTAGAAGCCATTTTACCTATCGAAGTAGAATTGCCATCCCTAAGGGTATCTCTAAAAAACATAATCTCAAAAGAAAACTATAGAGTAGCACATTTACAAGAATTAGAATTCCTAGATGAAAAATGACAAAGCACTGTAAACCATTTACAAGACTACAAAAATAGAATGATAAGAAGCTACAACAAATGAGTCAACCCATGTTTTGAAATAAGAGCTCGAGATATCGTTCTTAAAGAAAATCAAAGAAACCTTGTTGAACATGAAAAACCAGGAAAGTTTGAACCTAACTAGTTAGGTCCGTTTGTCATAACAAAAGTAATTGGAAATGGTGCTTATCATTTTCAAACAATGGAGGGAGATTCACTCCCTGATCCCATCAACAATATGCACCTAGAAAGAAATTACATCTAAAGGTGGGTCATTTCAATTTCCAATACTGCATTTGTATATTTCTTTACTGCATTGCATTGTCTCTTTCTCATATAGCTGCATCAATAAAACATGGTGATTGTCCAAGTCATTCACCTCTCTGCACTGAAAAGAATGAAAGTTGTCTCATTTCTTAGATACCCATTCATGAAGTCTTTAGGAGGTCTTTAGTCATTCGTCTTCAATGTCACATTGTGATTACTCTTTATCCTTGATTGGGTAGAGGTTTCCTTATCAAGTCTTGATACCCAAAATCTATCAATTATTATATCTCACACAATAATAAAAAACTCTAAGTCGTTACAGATACCTAGTTGATCATATTTCTAGTGAAAAATACAATATTCTGCTTCAGAGACGTTGTAATTGTCATACCCAAGTAGGTTTCATTACTTAGAAGTCAAGGCAAGAAAATAAAAGAAAAAAGTGTTATGTCAATCTCAATGCAAAACAACAAAAAAATAATAAAAATAATAAATAATATATTATTTAAATATCATGCATACAGGTGTGACAAAAAGAAGCTTGACAACGGGAACATGCAAATAACTCCATCAGAGCTATGGACGCTTACTGGCAATGGAGCAATGTTTAAGAGATTATAGTGCATAACCTCGTTGGAGCCCTAAAAGCTTGCTGGTAGCGAGGCTCTATCCAGGTTGCTTTTGAAGTGATAATAACTCACATAGCTAGCCACATAGTATTCCAAGGGTCTTTGATGGTTATAAGAGTCAGAATAAACTCAATTGCATGTACATGGGCAAAAGAAAGATCAAAGCTTCAAGAATTTATGGAGAAATTCTCTACGCCTCCATTCATAAATCTTGGTTACAAGGTGTGTTAAGTGGGATGGTCGAAGTCTATTTGAGAATGGATTTAACTCCTATCTCTAAAATGATTCTCACCTTTAATCCAATTAGTGCATTTCAGAATGAAAGAGACAAACACTCATTCTTGTTCGAATATGAACTACATTTTGTCATGCATCCTGCATTAGCATAATTCATATGAAAAATTCATTTTCCCCTTATACATGTTGCATATCATTATCATAGGTCTGCACTTGGGGGCATAACTGGAAAAATATAAAAACCAATTAAAAACCATAACTAAAAAAATAAAAAACAAAAAAAAAACCATAACTAAAAAAATCCTAAAAAATAAAATAACCATAACTAAAAAAATTTGCCCCCAAAAAAACATTCAAAAACGATCCTAAAAAAATTCAAAAAAAATTTAGATAAAAGTCTTGAAAAAATGCTAAACATTTCGAAAAATGATCTTGAAAAAAAATTTAAAAAAATACTAAACATATAGAAAAGGTCCAAAATCCAATTCAAAAAATATTCAATATCGATCCACAAAATCCAAAAACATTCAAATATCAATTTAAAACATGCATTAAATTGTCTTGCAAGAATCAAACACCCCAATAGATGTCCAGCAAACACTTCACACGAAGTTAAATAAAAGATACAACTATCTTGTTAAAATGTTTGCAATCAAACTGATCAACAGTCTAATCTATCGATCTATCAAACTATCAATGTGATCAACATATTGTCTTAAATAGAATTGGTACACTCGAAACCAGACAGATTGGTCTTATACGGGGTCCAAAACTTCTGAAACGAGAGATTATAAAAATCACATCAAACATATCAAATCAAAGGAACAGTCAGTCTAACTACTAAGTTTTGTCTATTTTTGGTTCTCTTTTTATAAAATTGGTGATCATTTCTTTTAGCTACTCAAGGATGTCCAAAAGGGACTAGAGAAGCCATGATGGGTGTGATCCTTTTCTTTGTTTGTTGTTTGTGGTTGAACAAATGAAGTTCTGGGGTAATTTCTCTAGTGGGTGTCTGTAATAGGAGCATTCAACTTGTGAATGCTACACATACCTCGACCCCTAGTGTAATTCCCAGAATGGAGGGCTCATTCCTTATCTGTTACGTGTTTTTTTATTTACAATGAGATATCTATACATCTTGGTTACTCATACCCTAGTGTAATAAGATCCATTGTTATACAATAAGGCTCAATGATGATAATGTATTGCACTATGAATAGAGCAATGAAGACTTTCTCATCAAAATTTCTATCAAATCATCTATTATCACATCAAAATCCCGAACAAACAAAGATTGATTTAATTGATTGATCATTTTATATCTATTCTACATCTAGCAACTAACAATTCTTCCAATGTCTTGAACACGTATTTTAACACACAAAAATAAACATCTCACATTTTCATAATAATTCCATTATCATTCCATTGCATTATAATAGGATTTTCATCAACCATTATGTATTGCAACACAGAGCTACATCAAATCATTGCATGATATCACATTCATATAGAATGCATCATCACAATAAAAAACATTATACCATGAAGTTCATCATCAAAAGCTCATCAAGAAAGCATATCATATATATCATATAGAAATGTGTCAAAATACATTGTATCTACAACATCAACATCAATATCCAATCTCTCAACCTATGCTACCTCTATCAGTATGTACATCTCGACTAACTCTAGCCTATCCCAATGGCACTCTAGGTGGACCCATCACTCCTCCATTAATAGTCTATCGAGAGGTAGATCGACTCGATCTTCTCCCCATAAAAGCAATAAAACTAGGTTCCCTCAAACCCTTGAGAATATCTCTCTCATAAGCCTACCGATAATAAATAGCATCTTGTGCAGTAGCAAAATATCTATCTGCCTAGTTATGAGCCTCCTTCACCAACCCAAATAACCAATCATATGTATCCATGGTGATCTGAGTTCTCCTAACTGCCTCATCCCTCTCCCTCTGTAATCGATCTCTCTTAGCAGCTATCTGATCCCTCTCTGCAATCAACTCCTCCATCTCATGACAATACTGATCCCTATCCTCCATCCGCCGCTATCACAAAGTAGAAACTAAGTCCTCTAAATGCCTAACTCGATCTCTCAATCCCTCCTCAGCATCTACACATTATAATCATCATCCCCGCCCTCATCTCCATCATTGCTCGATGATCCTGATCCTGACTCATCACTCTCATAAAAAATGCTCATGAATACAGTCTCTCCACCAATATCCACATCCTCCCTACCACTATTCACCTACCCTCCAACCGCTGCTATCAAATATATACCTCCTCCATCCCTACCTCCATCTATACTTCCTCCATCCCTACATCCTCCACCTCTACCTCCTCCATCCCTACCTCCTCCACCCCTACCCACCTCCATCTCCACCTCCTCCGCTTCTCCCTCTCCCCATAGGACCCCTGCCATGTCTAATCTGTAGAGCACCAATAGGAAATGTTGGATATGTCACAGGTATAGGCCCGTGTTGTATCCACCATACACTATACTGTGTTGTAGACCCTGTATCTGCTACACCAAGATTCCATCCCCACAAAACAGGAGCAAGAGCATCAAACTCAACAATAGCAACATGAGGCTACACACAACCACCCCAATCACTAACCTCTCGATTACTGCGAGAAAAATAAGATGTCAAATCTGGAATACCTTGTATTTGCCTAAACTGTTTGAGTACATAGCCAGGAAGATGCATATTAATAATCGTGTGCCTAACCACGTCTTGACCAATAAGATATCTTTATTGGTGACAAAAAGGAAGATGCTACACATCATCAGTCCAACCAAGGCAAGTAAGATAAGGTCTCCATGAGAAATATTGTAAGATATCAATCTGATGATGCCAATACGAGATGTTACCCAATGCCCTATGCCTCACACCAACAGTATACCCAAAAGCATATGGTTGATCTGTCTCTAAATCCATATGTAACGCAGTACGAAAGATAGCTATGTGCTCCCAAGACCATGTCTGGAGAAAAGTAATACCACATCCAACTGATTTCTGCTGCAAGTAAACAATCCCATGCATCTGATGATACAAATTCGCAAAAGGATAAGGACCCCAAGAAAATACATGTTTGATAATAATATCATGTATGACACGTCCCCATCCAACAGGAAAACCATGGGCACGTCTATGAGGAATCAATAATCCAGTGATAGTGCAAGCAAGCACAACAGTGAGGTCATCATAATCGAAATCATCTCAACGAAACTCGTAATGACCATGGATATGTAGATCCTGCTCACACTCAAACAAGGTACACAAAGTAGAGATACCATCATGATGATCAAAAGTAACTCATCTACCAAATATCAAAATGCATAAAATACACCACACATACTGAAGTGTTATGGATGCCTCACTAGTCAGTAGATGAAAAAAACATGTCTCTGAACTCTACCGTTCAATCAAAGCAGTAATCATTTCCCTGTTCGCCGTAACATTGGGAAAATGTGCTATATAATACAATCCAACTGGTCGTAACAAAGTGGTATCCTCTAGATCTGACTTATGACATCGATCAAGACCATCTGGCCTTGTCTCCCTAGCAAGAAGTACTGGATAATGTGTTTGTATTTGGAAAATATAATAAATGAATCAGCTATGTCATCAAAACTGTCAGGACGCATAAAAAAACATGCCTTTATTATCATATGTGAAAGGGTATTATCAACTGCGAAGTAGAGTTATCCAATGCGACATACTTATGCCAAATGCGAATACAAATTAATATATACGACGCGATATTATCAATTGCGAGTCAAAACAATCAATTACAATAAAATTTTGTCAAGTGAAATATAATATTATCAAATGCGACATAATATATCAAATCCAAAGCATTTAAATTAATTGTGACATGATGAAATCAATTGCGAAATTAATGACATACGTCACACCAAAAAATGATTTAAAATTATGCTAAATACGGACATAAACAAGTAGAAAATCATGCAACTCACCATGCCACTAGTGTCAGGAGGTCTTTTATATGACCACACTCACTCGGATAAATGTAGCCTCGCTCTATGACCTACCATTTCACTCCAAGGATGCCAAAAGCACAAATATCTCTAAGCAATTCTTTCAAAACAAAACAATGCAAATAAGTTCAAATCGATACCAATCTTAATTTTATAAGCTCAAAATTAGGGTTTCTCAACATAATGCCCATGGACCCCTCTAGCTTCAATGCAATTGTACACATAACAAATGAGATTGAAAACATTTCAAAATTCATATAGTTACTACCTAGCACATTTCATCAAAACAAGTCTCGATTTTGCATTTCCTCGACCACTTTTCTTGAGGGGGCATTATACCCTAGCCTCACCAGGGCATACTGTGGCAATTTTGCTTTTTCATTTTCTTTGAAACAACATCATTTCGACATTTTCTCAAAGAGGGGAAAATGTAGACACCTAAAAATGTCTCATTAATTATACACTAACTATTTGTCTATTTAATTAGGTAATTCTTTAGTTATTTAATTAAATTAACTATTTCTTCTAATCATCAGCCTTCAACACTTCTAATTATTCTCAAATTATTTTAATCAGTTATCCCTATCTCAATTATTTAATTAATTACAACTTTTTCCTTAGTTAAATAATCTTTATTATTTAATTAATTCTATTTCCTAAGTTTAAATAATTTTATTTAAATTAATTAACTTATTCCTCCAATTCCCCAAATTATAATTCCAATTAATTCCATCTAATTTCATCTCATTTCTCCCAAATTCAAATTTCAATTATTTTCATCTAATTCCAAATCACCAAATTTACATTTCACCAAATCTGAATTTCAATTAATTTCATGTGTATTTCAGTATTCGAATGATAAAATTCAAATTCAAATTCCTACAACACATGCTAAAATTGGAACTGATTGATCAAACCAGTTGTCTAATTAGTTAGCTTAGTTAACTCACCAATCATCCTTTTTTAACTCAAAATCAATCCACTTATCTCTCCAATAAATTTAGTCTTCTAATCAAATAATCCACTCAACTAGCTAGTCTATTCAGTCTACTAGTCAATCAATTGAGTTCACTACTCAATCTAATGAGTTAACAAATCAATCAATTAAGTTCATTGATCAATCTAAATCAGTTATCTATCAATCAACACTTGAGTTCAAATTCTCACCTCTATGTTGAAAATATATAAATCCAAACTCTTTTCTCAATTCAGTCTAGAATCACATAATCATAGTCTTCAATATTGTTATCTATCTTATGCAAGAAATCAAGTGTTATACCTGAGAGCCACCTAAATCAACAACAATGGAGAAGAGCAATGGAAGCCTTGCTATGTTAATTGAGAGTTGTGATTCTCCTTTTGATATCTGATTATGCAATTTACTCTTAATTTACCCCTAAGTACAAGGAGCATTTTAAGAACATAGTGGACAGAGTAGTATGAGAGGTCTTTAGTAGTTATGAATGACAAAACCCTTATGAATAAAACCCTTCATAATATTCACTTCAATCATCTTTGGGGCTTTATAATTACTTTTAGAGTATTTATTTTATCATTCTAGATTTTATATTACTAGATAGCAATATAGAGTCAAATGGTTGATTGGAGAATGTCACTAAGCCAAAAGACAATACAAGTGACTATTTTATGCAATTAAGATGCAGTCTAAAAGGAGCCAACACAAGGTTTGGTGATGAAGCATGATTCAAAGGGTAGAGACCAAGACTATAACAACATATTTAAAGATATGCAAATGATAGAAAGCTATGCATAGAAAAAAGAGGACAAAGTTCGTAACATATGAGATGCATGACACTTTAAATCAATCATAAAAATGGACTAGAATAGTAAATGGACAAGGGGAACAAATGATACAACCCTATCAAAAGATAAATGTTGATTATCTATTGTCAATGTTGTAAGGTAGGCTCACAGTCATCAATATCTTTCATCCTTGATAGGTCTTTTATATGGCTAATTCTTAGTGTTGATCAAACATAAATTTAAGCTGAAAATGAGAAAATGAATGTTTTGTGCAAGCACTAAGAAGATTAAAATAGAATGGATTGATTATACCTATAGTGTTGTCATGTCTTCTTTTAGGCTTGTGTTGTGAATCTTCCTGCAAAATAAATTCTCAAATCTTAATTCAGATCATGCAACACATCTAAGATATGGAGGAAGATAGTCCTTTAAATATGCTCATAATTTATACAACCTGTAGATCTTTAGCCTATAGTGTAGAAAACTATGAATGTGGTATGATCTAGATTACTTCCATTTAGAAGTGCGCCTTTTGTGGAAAAAATTTTCTCACTCTATACACTGACTTCCTTCTATGTAAGGAACAAGCTACACACATCATGAAAAAATGAACAATTATTGCCCCTTTTATTTCACCTTCATTTTAAATCTTGCCATATAAACGTTAACATATAGTGAAGATGTCTAACTATTAATGCATCTTTCGAAGAAAAAAATATTCTATGCATTTAATGAAGCCACACAACCCACTACATCCCTTGCACATACACCAATAATCTTATTGTTACAAGAAGGACCCAATTTTTCAAGCATGATTGGCAATATTTATGAACTTAATCCATGGAAACTTTCATGTTCATCATAGCCAGATAGTAAAATATGTCTTCAAAGCTTTGAAGAAATTTCAAAACAATATTATGAACGTGGGCCATGTAAAGTTGCCTAGTAGTAATTTGTTGCGTCGTATTCTTCTTTCTCAAAGCCATATTGCTGCAGAGGTATCATGATAATATTGTAGATTTTTTCAAAGCTAATATGCTAAGTATGGTTTGAAGTATGCGCACTATGTGGATTCTCCCTCGTTGGATGGGCTATTATCTGTTGTATATGGATAACCACACTAATTTAATTTCTAAAGCTGAATAAATTTAAAAAAAATCTCAACTGACAAAGTAATCTTTACTGGGAGCTTAATTTATCCAGGCTTTTTGTTTTTGTCATAATTTTTTTACTAAAGGAAGCTCATAGCTGGATCCATTTTTTAGTTTGCCCTTTTATAGTGATTATAAGATATAACAACATAATCACATATTAGAAAAATGTAAGACAATTAAAATTTCACAATACTACTATATAACCCTAAGCCTAACTCAAACTATATTTATAGCGCTAATTTAACTCCAAGATTACCCAACATTAGTCATTTTTTTAATTTCATTCTCGGAACCCTGAATAATATGAAAGCCCTAACTTTGTTCTTATTTTTTATTTAATTTTCTTAGCCCTGAGGTTGATACCTTTCAATTAATTCTCAGCAAATTTCATAACTCTGGCAGAATCTCATCTGATGGCATGAAAGCTATTACTAATTTTTTGTTTCCTCCATGCACGCTTGGCAAGGGCAATGAAACAAAATTTGGATTGTCATGGTGTTTCTTTTAGTATAAATAGAAATTGTTGTTCGGTAAATTATTGCCAGAAGAATTTTAATTTTATCTTTCATTTTGTTTCCATCAATAAGATTGTACTTATTTGTTTACTGTGATAGGATTGTATCATTAGTTGTACAAGGATTGGGTTTGATTTGTCTCATAAGAAAAATTTTGTCATAGTAGTTTCACAAATAAATCGGTAGTTCTATCATCTATGGAACCTAAAAACTAACTGCAAGACTATGAAAATTGAATCATAACACAGATCAAGACAATTTTTACATCGTAAAATTACCATACGTCTATGTAAGAGGGATCTCAAACCTAGAATGCCCTAAGTTTGTTGTTCTCTACGGTGATTTGTCCCGTTAATGTTTTCTTTTGTCTGTAATGGACAACCCTGCATTACGAACTTGTAAAACAATTGCCCAATAATTCCAATCACAAAAAATCAAATGTAGAAACCACAATGAAATAAATTAAAACCAAGCATAGAAGAGATTGAAATTGTTATTTTTTATTTGTGTCTTGATTTTGTCACAGTTCTACAATAATGTAAGGTAAATTTATGATGGTGCCAAACACATTGCAGGCTAGTTCTTGACTGCTAGTGAATGCATGGGATGTGGGGAGCATGTGGGAGGCATAACAATACCCACCTGCACGACACGTGTCTTTTGGAAAGCCAAAGTAATTTTGTAATATTTTAAACCTTTTCTGAAATCGCGAGAGTCAAGTAATACGAGTGAATGTTTTTTTCCAAAAGTGAAGTGAGAAACCCAAAGTTAGTTAATTTTATAAACCTTTTTGGGAATCACGATAGTGCAAGAATACCGGTGAATGATTTATTTTTGTTTATGGTGTGAGGCAACCCGCTGGTAGGAACGTGAGACAATTTTCTAGTTGTGGGGTACCCCACCCAAGGATAGCCTATCGACTAATAAATTAATGTTGTCATTAATTACGGAGGATGTCCGATTTGATTTTGGGTTGCAACCTCTACATTCATGACACATCCAGATTTGTTTAAGGGGCCTCCACCACTCCTCCAAGAGATTCCTCAGATCATATTATTATATTTCTTTACCCATATTGGATCGCGCTTCAAGGTTAGTTGTCTAATGGCCATAGAAACAATGGCATATAATTAGAGATTGTAATAAAAAACAACAAACTACCAATTCTATTAGATTTCCACAATTAATAATAATAATGTAAACAACTTCTAGATTTACTTGTGTATAGGTTTTTAATCATCAAAATTTCAGGTCGCACTTTGCGATCCATCATCACAATGAAAGAGACTTCAAGGAGATGAAAAATTGATCCTAATGATGGACCGTGAAATATGATTTGAAACATTGACGATTAAAAACTTGTACACAATCAAATTCAGAAATTTTTACTGAACAAAAAACTACATCATAGCTATAAGCGATTGAGAAGAGACATATAGCATATTAGTGTTGCCTTAACTGGAACAACTTAACCAGTAGAAAGGGAAGATCTATAAAAAATTAACATTTTTATATAAAAAACAACTATAAACACTTAAGAAGTCACTTGTAGCATATTGTTAGGATTAATGACAGTCCCAAAGATACTGAGAGGGGGGGAAGGGGGGATGAATCAGTATCTAATCGGTTAGCAGAATTTTAAACTTATTAAGAACTTTGCATCCCAAAACAGTGTATGGGTAAATAAGAATTAATGCAGTAAACAGAAACAATAGAGACATCATAGAAAACACACCATAACACAAGATATATAACGAGGAAACCTGGTGTGGGAAAAACCTCTGTGGGATTTGTGACCTACAATATTCACTCTCTGGCAAATGAATAAATATTACTTACAATGAGGGGCCTGCACATGTAGGAAGGCCAACTGCCTAGAGCTCACTGCTCAACAAGAGTGTACTAATTCAAATCAGCATCAACTATGTCAGGTTCAGTACCAGTTTAAGCTCAGTCTATTACCAAAATGTTTGCTATCAACTATATCATAATATCATCCTTTCTTACTTACTTTCTCTCATACCATACTCACATATCAAATGACCTATAAGATCTCATGCATATATACGAGTCTTTTACAATATGCCATGTCCTCTTTAGAAAAGATAATTATATTAAAATACAATAAACAAAATTTTATTCCCCGTCGGCTGGAATGTTGGTATGCATTGTTGCTGTTGTCAGTGAAGTGCCTGCCAGTGTATGTAGAAGTCTATTATCGGTGTCGGTAACTGTCGGTGGCTTACCAGATGAATATCAGTTGCTTGCCAAATGGTTGTCATCAATGACAACATCAACTATTCTCATAAGAGTGTAGAATGCCAACAATCTTCCCCTTTTGCATTGATGGCAACACTCATGAGAAAAATCCAAAAACTGTTCCAAAAACTGAAGTCCAAAAAGTTTCCAAAAAGAGTGTACTTCCCCTGAGAAAATGATCTCCTCTGAAGAATCATTTTTTTCTCCACTACTCCCCCTTTGACATCAATGACAAAGGTTGTCAAAAATAGTCAAATGAGGGCAAAAATTTCACCTCAAAGTTGGTAACCAATTGGGTACAATCAGAAAAATATCTGCCAAAACCAAATTAAGACTCTGCATGAACCTGCTGCTATTATTTACGGTTGCCTCAGTCTGTTGGATCGTGTTGGTGATATAGTGCATGTGTTCTTCCAGTGATCGCTATCCTTGAAGTACTTCCTTAGAGATTTCATTTCTCAGAGAGATAATATTGTCCAATGTAGGACCAAGTTTGTATTTAAGTTCTCGGGTATTAGACTTAATCCTTGCCTTTTCTTTCTCAAGTTTCTCCAATTTCTCCTCAAAACTTGCTATTTGTTGCTTAATAACTGATATAGGTTTGGATGAACCAATTATGTTATTAGCTATGTCATCTATTTCTTTCTGTACTTTACTGATATCCTTTTCTAAGTCCTTTGTCAAAAGATGTGGTTTGCATGTTTCTCTGTACAACTCCTTGTATTCCAAAATTGTAGAGTTCAGTGCCGGTAATAGTGTATTCATATGTTCTGTGCACTTCGTTATTGTATCTTCAAAGAATTTATCCTTCTCCTTTTCAACTTTCTCCCGGAAGGTGTCCTCGTTCACCTTGTCTACCGTTATTACATTGTCAACAATAAATTTGGACAATGTGTCCAATTTACCTAAAGAATCCTTAACATGATGTATGTTACATTTCGGTACAATCAATTTAAGAATTGGTATGGTGTCATCAATTGCTTTGTAGGCCAAATCATTGCAATCCATTATAATTTTGATTGAATCCAGGAGTACCTCTGTTACATTAGTAGGTCTGAATTCACTTGATGAAGTGTCGGATGTCTGACCAATTGCCTTTATTACCTCTATGCTTCCAACATTTGTATCCATTTTTCTTGTGTTTACCTCTGGTGGATCAAACTATGTTTGCATCTCAACTAGTAAGGGTTTCTCAGACTGCTTTGATGTCACAGTGATTGCCAGTTTCTCTGCCATGGTATATACCTCTGCCATGGTATATACCTCTACCTCAGTAGGTTTCTCTATATGCTCAATTGTCGGTATCTCAGTCTCAGATGGCCTTGTGCCAGCATCTATACCTTAATTATTCTTCCTAGTATCCAATGGTTTCTCTATTTGTAATGATTTCTTTGTTTGTAATGATTTCTCTACTGGGATCTCAATCTCGACAGTCTCTAACGGATTCTCCGCTATGTTGCCACAATCAACATTGTCATCCTTAACCTCTGCACTATCCTTGTCCACAACAATATTCACTTCTTGAGTGTCCACATTCATGGTGAATAGTATCTTAGATTCAGGATTAGTGTCATCATGTGTGACACCTTCAGTGTCAATAACTGGTGGATCATCAGTATGTACCGGTGTAGTACCCAAAGGTGGTGGCGGTATATTATCAGTAATCTTGATGTTCAGTATTCCCCCAATCTTTCCTTTTCCCTTATCCTTCTAATAAACTTTGAATGTTTTCTTTGGTTGTTCATTTCCTCTTGTTTTTCTTTCTCCACAAAGAATATATCCCATTTATCAACAGTTTCATCTACAATCTGTTATACTCTACCTGCCATTAAACTTACTTACTGGTGACCATTGGCAAAAATAGATCGGTTAGCCTCTGAGATTAGTTCATCAATTTCCTCTTTTGATTTTACCGGATGTATAGCTAGAAGTTTTTTAACTTTTAGTTTCTTATCCAATTCCATCACTGTAATCCTTTTTGCCTCTAATCTCCTATACAGATCATTGGGTAAGTCATCCACTACTTCAATTAAAACATTTTTGAATATATCCAGACGTAAAATTATACTATTCTCAATGCTTTCCTTATCTGAGTCATTGAATGTGTTATACAGTTGGTGTACATTGGCCAAATTTCCATCATCAATTATTTCATTTAGTAAATAATTTAAAGAAGGGGCGATAGGTTGTTATTTCTTCTTTGGTGTTAATTTATTTGGTGGTCCCCTTACTGCATGTTGTTTCTTCCTTAAATTCCTTGTTCTTTTAGGTGAAGGAGAGGGTACCAGTGAAGGTTTTCTCTTCCTATCAACTCTCTTGAACTCTATTGGTTTCTCACTATCAGAAGATGTGCCAACCGATGAAATGTGTGCCTCTGGTTGTAGTCTTTCAATCTCACTAGCCGATATCCCAGTAAAGTTCGTTACGCTTTCTTTGATTTCCTTTACCTTCTTTGATCCATCCCTAATATATTTTTCTCTTTTCTTCCTTTGCTTCAATATTTTCATATCACTTTCAATTGTTACAACACTACCAAAAATTTGTTCTGTTGGTTCTCTTGGTGCATCTAACAAAGCTTTTGCATAAGTCTCAATAATGTTGAGATCTACCTCATATCCCATTTTAGTTACCCATACAGTCCTAGGGAGTACAACTTCCATCGATGTCTCATCCTTCTTGATGACAAAACAAATTTCTTTGTTATATTTGTCTACTACACTTTGCGGTAGTCTTTCTCTAGTTTTCATTTTAGCTTGAAAAGCTTTAAAGTATTCAATTATGTTGTTGTCCTTTGCAGTTCCCATGCCGGTGAAATCTTCCTATAATTTTTTTCCTACCGGTATGTCATGTCCAAAGTCTTTTTGTCCTCTACCAGGAATTTCGTTCCTGAAATACAACATTAAGCATACTAAAAGATTACCAAAGTGAAATGTCCCTTTCTTATCTCCTTTAATATTTTTCAAATTATCTAAGAGTTCATCTTTCAGCTACTCACACACATCTATCATTACATTGTTGTTAACCATTTCATAAGCACTGTTAATGCAAAGAATAGAAACTGAATTAATCTTGTTGGCATGTATAGTCTTGTAACCTAGCACCATACTTATGAATCTCACATTTATGTCTTTGATATCATTCACTCTTAGTGATCCGCTGTTAGATGTTTCTCTAGTTAGGGTCATTACTTTGTTGTTAGGAACTTTCTTTGTTTTGTCAAGTTTGTTGTGGATTGAGGGTAAACCAGTTACTGCCCTAATTGCTTGCTGAGTTATTTTGCAAATAAAATCCAACAATATAAATTCTCCATGTGCCCTACTTAGGACAATTCTCACTACTTCTTCCAGAAATTGGGGAATGTTGAGTATTTTCACAAAACCTAGCATTTCTATAATGTTATGCTCTGCTTTAACCACGCCATGTTCATCACAAATTACAATGGTAAACATTTTTATCAAATCTTCAGAACCTAGTTCTTCTATATTTCAATGTATATACATTCTAGGGTCTTCAGCATAAGCTGGACTTTTAGAAATTTTTGAAAATGCTCCTATGGAATCATCTTTCTTAGCTACTTCAAGAATTATTTTAAACATGAGCCTAGGGCGTTTTATGTTTTCCACAATAGTAGGGTTCTCAATAAACTTGGGAGCAGAAGAAGAAGCCATTGAAAAATACTTTTATCTACCTTAGAGTATTCTAAATGCTTGAAAAGATCACTTCACACCTTCGCCTTGAATGCCTTTTCTATTTTTCGTTCTCTCTACTAATTTGAATGCTCGATGAATCAAAAATGAGGGAAATCCAATGATTTATAATGACTTTTCTATTACCAACCGAATTAAATGCCAATTGGTTAAGTGAAAAATTAACACATCTACTGGTAAATAAGAAATCTATCTTCTCACCATTGACCGAGGGTAATCTGCATGATATTCAATTTGTTGCAATACCCCCAAAGGGTTACTTCTGAGTTGGATGAAGAATCTCCTGTTGGTGGATTATTACTTTACTCTATCGGTATAGAGATAGTCTCATCAACATTATGATCTCTCTTCCTAATCTATTGTTTTCAAAATTCTTATTTTAGCTCATCTACCTTTTCTTTGCCTTTCAAACTAGATCCTTTATTATTCGCCAGTGAAGTCTTTCTTCTACAAAATTTTGCAATATGTCCAATTTTTTTACAAGCATAACAAGTCACATTATTCCAATTTTTCTCTATTGAAGTAAATTCCAAACTAAGGAAGTGGGAACAAGCCATAGAGTTTGAGTCCCTCCCCTTTGTGTGTTTCTCTTGTAAGAAAGTTGGCATTGGGCAAAGGCTTGCCCAAGTAACTCCAAGAATGCTCATAAGCATAACAATCATGTTAAATAGATCTAGAAAGAGAAGATTAACAAAAATGAGGAGGGTAGAGCGGAAGGAGAAAGTGGACTTCCTAGTAACCGAAAAGATATAACAAAGGATGATAGGAAAGCTAGTCCTTCCAAGGATACTCCTTAGAAGGAAGTTAGAAAGAATGAAGATAATATATTTGAGGTCAAAATAGTCAATGGATTTGAATTTTTACACATTCAGGAGGAAGAGAATGTCAGCATAGAAGAAATTATTGAAGAGGGTGAAATTGGTGACATAAATGAATCACAACATGAGGCTCTAAAAGATACAGATTAGGAAAGTAATAAAGTTTTCCCAAAGGACTTTGAAGGTCCAAAAGTGATCTTTGAAAAAAAGATCAAGTTTGGATCGCCTCATGTTAATCTTAACTCTATATTTCAGAGTGTTGGCACTGAATTGCCCACCTCTTCTCAGAGAATAGGAGAACCTTGGAATAATAAGCAATCTGCATATAAAGATGAAGATGATGAAGAGATAATAGGAGTGGGAAAAAATAAAAAAAAGAAGACAGGTTGTTCTAATGGGGTTAAAACTAGAACCAGGTCTAAGATGGATATTGGTCTTTCCAAATCCCCATAGGGATGTAAAACCATGAAGTCACACAGGGACCACGAGAGAAAAAAAAACATAGGTAATGGAAGGTAGAGAACCATTCAGGAATCCTGCTCCTAGGTTTCCAAATGAAGGTAATTTCCTGGAACATACAAGGCCTAAATTGTCTCCATAAACACGATGTATTAAGGAATTTTATCAGAGATCATAAGACATACATCATCCTCATTCAAGAAACTAAAATGAGTAAGGAAAAAGTTGAAAAATTAAAATTATTTAAACAAGGAGATAAGTCTGATTAAAGACTACCTTGCTAGAGGATTTTAGATCCACAGATATGAACCACCTTGTTAGAGGATTTATAAGAGGCTTTTGGGCCTACCCGGTTAAGGGCTACAGACTTGTCAAAGATGTGAGTAGTCAACAAGTGTTTGATCTAGCTAATAGCACAGACTGCTTGGTTAGATCCTTTATAGCTTTTTCTTAATGCACTATTGCATTACTTCAGTCTTCAACACATTCATAATCTCTCCAACTCCTCAACCACCTTAAACCCTAGCCGCAATATCAACTTTCGCAACAACAATAACAACAACCTAAAACCCTAGACATGATGTCCTTATAAAGGAAACTGATTTCATGTCGGTCCAATAGGATTACATTACAATTTCCTAGGTTCAATGAACCTGGACATACTAGGTAATTTGTCACAAAAAGCATCACTACAGTGTCGGCACCGTCAAACAATCGGTGGGTGGTAAATCATCACAAAGTATTACCGATTTATACAAAATGCCGGTTGCCGGTTTGACAAAAATGAAGACTGGTAGAAATGTGTTATGCCGCTTTAGTCCCTCGTACTACTTGAGGTCAACATGCCGCTTAAGACCGGGAAACACATTCTGCAAAACATCAATAGTCTAAAGACTATAATACAACATACCGATTGGAACAAATACTGGTTGTGTTCTAGCTTATACATATAAAGAGGATCTCAATGCAAGTGTGTGTCCATCAATGACAATCACAACATAAACATCAAAAATGCCAACAAAATAATCTTGACATAACACAGGTGAAGGATCCACAATCATTAACCCAGGATTGACCATATGGAAACATAACACACAATCATTCACATCCACAAGGTTTTTACAATGACACCTGACTAAGGGGTATACATCATACGAGATAATGGCAACTCACCAGAATTGCAATGAAATTTAAACTTGACTGGAATTACTATAACACAAGATCCTAAACAGGTAATCTTTTTTAAAGCAATCAAAAAGCATAAAATACTTGCAATAAAGATTTTCTAGAAACAAATAAATTACATCAATATTAATATAAGGAAAACAATGAAGTCACATGTCTAATAAGATTAATTAAATCCACATTTAAAATTTAACCCCCAATCATTTGATTATGATTAAATTACAATTTACCCAAATTGACTATAACCATAATATAAACTTAATTCCAATTTATATATATATATATAATATAATTTCAATATAAATATATATTCATCAAATAAAATATTATATAATTATATTATATTAACATATATAAAAATATAATATTTAATTTTAAAAATCACATTTATTTCCAATAATAATTACTAAGCTTTATTTTCCAAAATACATAAATAAAACAAATAACCAAAATAATATTAATATTAATATTAATATTAATATATATATATATATATATATAAAACTTATTATTAAATATATATATATATTTTAAACTTAAAAAAAATAATTAAAAAAAGCCAAATGTTATATTCGGTCAAAATGGGGGGGCGTTGTTTCTTTTTGGATGGACGGTGCCCCTCCTGCTATCGAAAGGTACCAAGTGCTACCTTACGGTAGCATTGCTACCAAACGGTAGCAGGTGCTACCATAGGGTAGCACTGCTACCTCACTATAGCAGCTGCTACCCCATGATAGTAGCTGCTACCATGGGCTAGAAGCTGCTACCTTACGGTAGCACTGCTACCATGGGCTAGCAGATTTCTGTGTCCCCCCCTCTTTGCCAAAATCAAATTAAATTTACATTTTTTATTTTTCATTATTATTTTTTTTAAAAATCAATTCAACAAAATGAATTGACAGAGATATAATTCTCTGTGATCCCATACTCGTAAAACACCATCAATCTATTTTTTTTTTTTAAATTGAACAAAACTAACATACTGAAATTAATCACTGGTAATGAAATTTTACCAAAAAATACAATCTCTGAGACAAAACAGAGATGGAAGATAGCTTCACAAAACAAACAATTTCATTCCCAAAATCAAATTGACTGAGAACTAAATTGATTGCCATTCCCCAAATGGATTTTTTTTGCCAAAACAAGAATGGGAAAAGAAGAATTTACACTCAAAATTTTCCCCAATTTTGAAACTACTAGGAAGAATTTTTATTTAAACAAATGAAGACACAAGGGGAATTTCTTGGCAAAATTTTGCCAGCATGATTCTACCAATTTCACAAAATTTAAAAGCTACAATCACCGGGAAACCAAATTCTTTGCATAAACAAAAAGAAAGAATGGGATTTTTAAACCACAATCTTTCATGGAGTAAATTAGGAAGAGCTTGAAGTTGCATTTTAATAACAAAATGGACTGAGATTTTTCAATAAACCTCATAGAAACTAAACCCATAACACAACAATCATTTAATCAATCTTTTTACAACATCCAGAACAAAGGAAAGAAACATAGATTTTTTCAAAACAAACAAAGTAGAAATTATCCAACCTATGGAGCTTCCTAGAAGAAATTTGTGAGCTTCTATCCTTCAACAGAATTCCAAACCAAAATCAAAATCTTCCTTCCAAACAATTTTCCAGAATTTTCCTCCTCCAAAAGAAGCATCCTCATCCAAAAACAAGCCTCCCTCTTTTAAAAATATTTTTAGGGATAAATAGGGAAAATATCTTAGCCTAAGATTTTTACATTGAATTATTTTTCTCATGAAAACATTTAAATAAACAAATTGACTTTTTCTATTTTCCTTCAAAAGTAATTGGGAAATTTCTTCGGCTTTTTTTTTTTGAAAAATACATTTCTCTCATAATGAAATTTAATTAACTTTTTCAACAAAAGTAAAAATCAATAATTTAACTCTATTTTTGTTTTTCTTTAAATCTAAAAGCAATAGAAGTAACTTTATATATTTTACATTTTCCATTTGATTTAAATATAGTTACTTTTCCAAAATAAACAATTATTGATTTAAATCTAATAAATTAACTCAATAAGCCAAGTTCATAACACAAAGGGATAATAATGCATAACTTGCTTATACTAACTATGAAATGACAACTTAAACTTAAATAAATAATCGAACCCACTATGGAACGCAAACCGAGGAAAATACAAGAAGACTTCGAAAAAGCCAAACAAACAAAACTCGAAGGCTGAATAAAAGGAATAGTCGACCGACTGACAACACTCACAAGAGTAGAGTGAGGGTAAGAATTAGGGTCAACAGCTATCTCCTCCACTCCCATCGGATATATAAGGCTTGCTCAGACCTATGAAGCCAAGTGGAGATGATACCCCGTACATACCCAGTACTTGTACCTGCAATATCCTGCATCATCAAATCACACATGCATGTATATAAATATAGAATACATGGTACACACACCGATGAAGGAGAATCGTGAGGTTCCTTATCTCACCGAAGTGAGTGAAGGAAAATCATCCCCTTGCATCCAATACATTTGCAAACACGCAACATATATATGACACATCACATAGATAAACTAAAGTGTCAGTACAATGCAATAATCCACAAATGCTACAATCACAAGTACTAAAATACTGTAAATAAAGTATGCATCCCATATCCAGATAAAGCATGAAATAATATCAAATATGTTTGAATAATGTTTAGTAGTAAGGTATCAACTGATAGGTAAACTGCAACAAAATATCAGTCTAATAAGTCTGATTGAGAAGGGGTACTACATAGCCTCCTCAACTCCCACCTTAGAAGAAAGATCATTGGACTGGAAGGTTCTCTTGAGGTTCCTCTCTCAACATAGACTTTCTTTTGATTTTGGAGAGCCTATTTTTTGTCATTAAAAGCTTGTTGAGAAGCCTTAAGAGGACATTTTTTTGCCTAGTGGGCATTCCTTTTAAATAAAAATAAAATAAAATAAAATTGGATTTATTCAAACACAATGGGATACTTCCATACTCTAATATTATAAATAATATTAATTCATTAGGGAAGATTCGCTTCTTGAACAATATTTATGTACATTCTTGCAAAATCTAGCCTTTTCCTAAAGGCAACCATTTTATCAACAAAGAACAACTCCCCAAAGGAACTAGCTATACTTTTAAAAACCTCCTAATTGTAGAATTCTAAAGGGAGGATCAACAACCTAACCCATACCATAACAACATTGAATATCAAATCAAATAGAGTCATACCAAGTTCCCACTTTTTTAAGGCCCGAGAAGCTTTCCGATTGACCCAAGGACTCCCACAAAGCATAGCTTCTAAATCCTCAAGTCACATGTAAAAGAGAAGGAGAAAAAGATCTTTGACATGGCAAGAACATCCAACTAGCCCATAACTTTCCACTTCCACTTAATGAAATCTCTCACAATCTCAATATTAGGATGGCAACTAGAAAATTTACCCAAGAGAGAGAGAGAGCCATTTTAGCGATAGAGAGGTATATTATAACGTCAGGGACAAAAATAGAAATCTTACCTTCAACCAGATTAAGGATGTTCACCATAGGCAAAAATTTTGGGTTAGGCTTGACCATAAATAATAATGACCAAGGCTTCTTGGTGTGGTCTCCCTAATCCAACACATGTGAAGAACCAAGACCACCTAGGGCCCTTGAGGGAACACAGGAATCCTTATGATTGGGCCATCATCTTTCCCACCCTCTAAGGGGACTAAATCCTTACAACCATTCCCATCAGCTTGCCTACCTTTCTCAACATCGTCATCCTCATCCCTTTCAATTAGACCTGATAGCTTAGAAGTGCATCCTCCACTTGAAGATCCACAACTGCAATCACTAGTATTCAAACTTGGATTTACCGCCTTGAAGGCTCCTCCTCACTCCATTAAGTAATTAGCAATGCTCATATGTATAGTTATTCTTACTAGGTCCCTTTTATATCTCTTGATGAATAGATTCCTAAGCTTCTTCAATATTTATTGTGAGCCAATGAATATAATTTCTAATGTTTACACCATGTAACATGGAAATTTTATTTTCTATTTTAGGACAAAGCTCACAAATACTATATATTCTTTTTACATATTTAAGAAATCAATGTTAAATAAGATATTAATTCTTTTTATGGTTATCAGACCTTCAAAATTCTTCTTCCACACTAGATAGATGAAGTTTTTTCTAAGGGAAAAGAATGTTAGAAACATATTGGCCTACATGCCCTTTTTATTACCAATAATTTGGTCAAAATCAATGGATTTTAAAAAAAAATAATATTAAATATTTCAAACATGATAATTCAGTTATTAAATGTGTTATTGATGACTTTCAAACTATTTTTCCATCGACAACCATAATGAATAACAATCTACAATAATAAGTTCATCAAAATTGTTTATCTAAGAAACCCTTGGGAAAAAAAATTGGGGGCCTTTTTCGAAATATAATCACACCATTTAATATCCCTTAGTTTCATTGAAAGAATGCTCCAAACATATATAGCTAATATTTTTTATGCTCAACTTATTTAAGAGCTCACCTCTAATGTCATATTTCCCTTTTGTTTTGGTTGTGGCTCTCATAGGTTGTATAGAATTATTATTGATGGAATCACAATAAAACCTATTAGAAAAATACCTATGGTTTTTGTTCCCTTTTAATTTTTCTGATCCCGTGATCAACATGTGAGGAGATTATGGACCCTAACATCATGATATGATACCACGTGTCCAAGGTGGGCCAAGGAAACCCGATGGTGGGGTCACTAAAAGTGGTGAAATAGGAGATGAGTTGGATATGCCACATCATGCCAAGGGTGGACCCGTTTACCACATTGGAGGGTAAATGTCAGATTAATTGGTTTGGTTCATGACATTTGCTAGCTTGAAAGATGATCGATGGTCATGTTTTAAACTTTTAAAATGCAAGTTAGAGCCATAGTTTCGCTCGCACGAGTACTAATTGTGGATGAGACATTGGCGTTTCATTCCAGGCAGTAATAAAAGTACTATTTAAAGCTATTCTTGATTCATAAATAATTTTATAGCGATCTAGAAGATATTCACGCAACTTAAGAAGATTGAGACGATTTCTTGCAACATAGAATAACTATCCCTTTCGTGTAATCGAAATAGTAAGTTCATCTGAGATCCTTCATTTGTTCTTGAAATAATTAACGTTATAAATTGTGCACAAAATTATAGGAAAATAATTTCAATTTTTCTAGGGTTAGAAGCTAAATAGAGAAAAGTGAAATTTTCTTAAATTACTATTGTAATTTAATTCTTGTGTTAGCCCTACTCTTTTATTTCTCAATTTGAAGGTGTAGTAGAAAACCCTAGTTAAAAACATTCAAGGCAGACTAAATACATGAAAAGGAATCTTTTTGATGATTTCTTGGACCAATTTAAGCCCTCGACAAATGACAGATACAAAGAGAAGAGATTTGTGAGTAGAAAAACCATAGGAGAAGGGTTAACTGATAAAGCATTCTGCTTGGTGGATGTTAGTATACTAATGATTGGATTAGAGATGTTCAAATTATGGTATGAATGGAGGAACTTGCATTCCCCACTATCCCATCCCTAACAGTAAGATTTTGGTAAATTGGTGGTGTCGAGTGTCTTCATAGATGTTGACCTTCTCAAGGTCGTTGCAAATAGATATGACCTCGTCTCGAGGGTTATTAGGGGAAATGAAGGAGAGAATTTGTTGACCATCAGAAAGGAAGAATTCCGGGAGTTTTTTTACATATATGAATCATCTGCAAACCTAGTGGAAGTAGACCTAAATAACTTAAAAGAAGCATACTATAAAATGAAGGAGTTCATTAGAAGTAATTTCCTTCCAATGCATTTGGCTAGAGAAGGGAACACAACATATAATATTGGCCCTAGCTTAGAGGAGCCATTCCCTATTGGTGCTTTTGCTCCCTATTTTCAGGTTACCTTTTTTCACTCTATGTCATGTATTGGGTTTCAATGCAATTACAATTATACCACCTGATTTCATGTACATGGCAATTTGAATTCAACATTAAGATTATATAGTGGTTTTCGACTTCACCCCATACCTTGAAGAAAAAATTCATGAGGGGTCACATGATATTAAAAATGAAGGGGCTAGTGCTAAATTCTTCTGATATTCCTTACTCATACATATGTTCCTATTTAGGAACACAGATTACTTTTAGGGTACCATGAACCTCAAAAGGACAATTGATAATAAGGAGATTTCAGTGTAGCTCTAGAGCACAGCTATGTCTTGGGATAGCCAGGAGGCTAGCTCTGTAAGATTTGATAACAACTTTGCTTCTCAGTTGAGGTAGAGGTTGATAGTAAACCCATCAAGGATCCCCAAAGAGATGCATTATTTTGTAAGGCCCAAAGAGAGGTTGCCACTTCTCAGGATTGAACATAATTGGGGGGATTTTATCCCTTATCCTATAAGCATTGTTATCAAAATCTATGGTTTCTCTCGACAACCAAGTGTATTGCCTTTTAATGTTCCTTTGAGAATGGGTTTTGCTGAGGTAATGTGGCAGATAGGGTGCATTCATGACATGGAATTAAATAGAAGGGGGAAAGGAACAATTTTCCTTGATTACACTATTATCCCTTATTTTGTAATTCTGAAAGGAGGATATGAACATTTTGATAAATTCTTTGCACCATATCATTTGGGGGTAAGAATAGCTAGACGCAATGATCCTGAGGGTTTCTACAATATCTTCAAGACAAGAATAAAATGAGGTCTCTTGCCTCATGAGCATAATTTTCCCAAGGATATAATTAGAAAGGAATTTGATCCCATGACTCAAGAGTGGAAGAAGGAAAAGTGGATAATATTTAGAAACTTATGAGCTGCAATTCAAAAGATGGATCCAAATTATGATCCAGTAAAGGATTTTACTCCATTTTGTGCTAAGGTCAATTTTTGTTATGACCAATTTCGATTAATTAAAGTTAGTTTTGAGGGAGAAGAATGCCGAACTTGAAGAAGTTCATGGCCGCCAATAGTCAAGCTCACAACCCCTTTTGTCTCAAAGAGCAGGTGGCATGGCAGAAAGGAGACCTATTTATGAATCTTCTCAAAAAAGAGAAAGAGAAGAAACAAGTGATGAAGAGGAGAGTAGAAATGATAGTGAAAGGTTAGTAAGGAGAAAGGGTAAAAAGATAATGAGTATAGAGCCTTCCCCAAAGATGCAAATCAAGCCTTTTAAAGGAATCAAGATCATTGATCTTGGAGACTCAAGCATAAGTCGTCCACCATTAGCTGTGCCCTTTTCACCTGTAAGGAAGGATGAAGAACAAATGGAGGAAAATATGTTTGTAACAACAAGTGCATAAATGCAACTCAATGTTCCTCTTTTGCCCCTTAATCTGGAGTTGGACCTCACTCCTTTAGATATTCAAGGTAAAGCTTTCAGGGATTCAAGAAAAGAAGCATGTGATAAGTTCCTTGAAGATAATACTTTTGTGAGGAGCCCATCATTTTTGCAATTAGTATGGAAGATGAAGATTGAAGAATACAAAAGGAGAACTACTGAGAAAAAGGCCCAAAGGCTAGATAGATCTTATCAAGAAAATCAGGAATAGGTCAAGAATGAAATGATGGAAAAGTTTAAGGAAATCACTGCTGATGAGGGCAGGATGATTATAAGTCAGGCTGGAGTCACGATTTTACTAGAATGTGACATAGAAAATGTAGTGGCTTTTGATGCAATCAAGAAATCAAAAGGTCAACATTTCAATTCAGAGGAGGAAGCAAGGTTGGCATTAAAAGGATAAGATTTTGTAGATGATTATGCAACATTGGCGATATGGACACAAGAGGAAGGACCTCAAAATCCTAACATCAATGACTTAAAATCCAATTCGAGGGGAGACCTTATTATAAAAAGAGCATCTAACACATAAAGTGTAGACACTACAAAGTTGAATGTTGATGTTACTAAGATGGCACACAAGACTTCAAAAAGAGAAGCCTTGGAAAAGGCAGAGCTGATGAGAAAGTTTGATAAACTATTCAATGATTACAATGCAGCTCAACAAAGGTGTGTGGAGTTGCAAACAAGAGTGAAACTCTTTGAGGAGGGACATATAAAGGTTTCCTTTCCTGCACTTACAGGGCCATCTGAGTCATCAACATCTAGGTCATCACCTGTGGTCTAGGAAGAAGAAGCAGTTCAACCTGATATAATTGTTGGTATCCCTTTTAGGTCATTAGTCCCATATGATGATGATGAGCCTGAAGCCACAAGATCAACTTAACCAACTCAGACTCAGCTTTTAGAAAATATTGTTGAATTAGAAAATAAGCTGAAAGAATCAAAAGACCAATCAACTAGGTAGCAAAAGGATATAGTTAGCTCAGTGCTAACTCATTTGAATGAAAAAGGTGATAATAGACTCAGTAGTGTTCATGCCTTATATTCTTTATTATTTAATGCTATTAAAAAGTTTGATGATGATAAGGAAGTGGCAATTCCTTTATTTACAAAATTGTTGCAAAGGGGAAATGAGCTCAGAATAATGTCCATGTCTTCTAAGTATCATGTTGAGGGACCACGTGCACTCCAACCAACATACTTGTTGGTAAAATGAATGGAGGAAGCCCAAATTTTGCCATAAAATATAGAAAGAAAGGCAAGGGAACTGGTGAAAAGTTTTAGTGAGTTGAATCAAACTCTTTTGCCAGATATTAAAGATGAAGAAGGCGCAGTCAAGCCTCTACAATTTTCGAAGGAGGAGGCAGAAAGAGTCATAAGTACTCAGGTAGAGCTAATATGTGAAAGACTAAACATGGATATGCTAAAGGATAGCATAGATAAAATAATTGCCACGAGGTCATTTTTTGAAACTTTTGAAAGAGAGGCAAACCAACTAGCCTTTAAATATATTCCATACTGGGCTAAAGCTGATGAAGCCATGAGTTTTGACTAGCCATCTGATGATGAGTTCAGTGCATTGAGTAGTATGTATCTGAATGATGAATAAAGGTTGTAAACAATTTGATATAACTATTTTTGTCTTCTAGTGGTGGATATTTTTGAACCGGTATAACAAAGATGATAGTAAAATTCATCATGAGTTTTAGAGAAGTGGCCACAAATTTTGATCCTATATGAACGAGATCAAGGATGGAATATTTTTTGTAACAAAATGCAGTTGTATGTGATCATTTTGAGATGATAGGTGTCTCCTCTAGCCTGAATCTTGTTTGCTCGCTTATTTTTTATAAAAGGAAATTTAGGGCTATTAGACAGGATTCTGGTTTTGGTCCCATGAGTGTTCCGAATTTCTGGTTCCAATAGCAAAGTCTAGGTGAAATGAAAAAGTTGTAAAAGGTCATTTGTAGAGAAATATAATTCAAACCCATTTCTGTCCAGTGTATTGTTCTATCATATTTTGAATGAATATCATCAAGGATTTTATGATTTATTGCACTGTTGTAGTGTATGTATTTTTTGTTCATGCTTTGGTCTAAGGGGCCAATTAAATGCTTGAGTAGAATTGCAGAGTGGTAGGGATATTTGTAGGGATTTTGATAAGTAGTTTTGGGTTGGGTTGCAAATATGACGTATTACAAGGCAATGCTATCTTACGTTTATATGTTGTTAGATAAATTCTGCCATAATACATTTTACATAATATGAATTCATGTACCCAATAGAGTAAGGCACCGATCATAGCCCGCGGTTGTCTAAGTGTTGATTTTATGATCGGAATCACCAGTTATTCGCTATAATTTGTTGAATATCAGAATATTTTCATTTAGATGTATGTTGTTATGTGCATATAACCATCTCTTGCTCCAAATTGGTTGAGGATCACTTGGGAATTTGCCATTCCTCAGCATTCTCCCTTTTTGTCGAGCCTTATATGAGATTATTTGCTTTGTTTCATGTGTAATTTGTGAGTGTGTCGTAGAGATCACAAATTGGCATGGGGATCACCCTCTCCGGTTTTGTAGAGCCCAAATTGTAGCAGGATCTTGTATCCTTATTGAAGTTGGTCCAAGCGTGAAGAATATTAATAGTTGAAAGTGGCTTTCCATAGATATTTGGAGGAATCAGCTTGGTCTCTGCCTTGTGGCAGTGTAAACTCATTTTCGGGCACCAACACTCTATATATAGAGACATCATGTAATGGTTTGTATCAAGCAATAAAATTATGTTTTGATGCTGCAACATATTACAATTTCAGTGTATTTAATTTTCTGTGTGTTTGTTTGTAAATTTATGTGATTGTGTTTCTATATTGTGTGTTGATCCAATCCATCCACCCCATCAATCATCATCGGCAATGACTACCTTTTTAAGCCGGTGGAGCTTTGGCTCCGAGTCCCTTGGCATTGTGGTCTTCGGCAGAGATGTAGTTGCCATTTCAATAGCTAGCGGCAAATTTCTACATTGCTTTAAAATTTCACGGCCCACTTCTTCGAGCTGATGATTTGGCTCCTTATTTCTGTTAAAAGCATTGAAACAAAACAGACACCAACTCTCTTTCTCTGACAAACATTGCATCTCATAAATATGAGCATTCAGAATTGTACAAACCTCTCTGTTTCTTTTGCTAAGCAAAATTTTGCAATGCCCATTGTTTCCAGTTAAGAGGCCAAGGTTACATAATATATCTTCCCTTGCCTCCCACACATCATCTAACACTACAAGATATCTCTTTCCTTTAATATTTTCATGAATCAACTCTGCTGGTCTCTCTTGAGATACTCCCTCATTCTTAATTTGCTGTCCTAAACTTAAGTATGAAGCAATGTCGCCTTGCAATGTGGAAATAGAATAAGACTGAGAAAATAAAAGCCATATAGATTTATCATACCTTTCCTTTACGTTGTTGAAAACATGCTGAAGAAGATAAAACTTGCCTATGTCCCCCATCCCAAGCACCGCAATAATTGGACGCATTGTTGTCCAACAATCTGAGCATATCATCAACTTCGGACTGTATTCCCACTGCGACTGAATAGCTCCCACTGGGTAGAAGATAAGATTTCTTGTGGTCTACACGATGAGATGTACTGGGCGATGCTTCATTTGCAGACAAAACTTCACCCAATAGCTTCAGGTCGTCGCTATCTTTAATAATATATCTCATGCGCTCCTTGATGTCCTTGATTTTCCGCCCTATACTATAGCGAAAAATCCATTGATTATAACTCAACCCAGAAGATTCTATAGCGCATTCCTCACAGATGTATTCTGCAAGCAAGGAAACAACGCGAATTCTATCTAGCCATTGCTTTACACCCTCCTTATGTGGTGAAAGCTCCTTGCATATGTGAGTTTGCCTCCTCAGTTAATTTCTGAACGGCCGTCTTCACGGCCATCTCACAATTTTTTCCTACCGCAGCTTCTCTAAGAAATGCCATGTTTGAAAAATGAGAGTGAACCAAAAATTCCTCTCAAGTTTCTATTTCTATGCAGACAAAATAAAGTGACCCAAAGGCTTGGAAAATAGAGTTGATATGCACACCAATGACAACACACACTTGATAAGGTTGGATTCAATGTGTACGAAGTAACCATTTATAACAATCAACTTCTACTCTTTACTTGCAATCTTTTTCTTGGTATCAAAGTATACAGATTTACATTTGTTTAACCTTTCTAGAAAAACGAATAAGACAATTGCACAGGGATGGAAATTGGAAAGCTAAACAGAATTTTGCTGCTGTAGTAAAGCTCAAGAGAATTTAGACACAGTAGTAAGTCATAACAACATACATAGGTTAGTTCGAAATGGATAAGAGTTGCCGAAGTGTCCTTTTCAAATGACATAAATCTTAAAAAGACAATTTGAATTAAAATTAGAAGCTATAATATCAGCCTAACGGTAGAAGGGGAAGCGTCTTTGTTAATTTTTCCTATTCCTCTCACAATATAAAGCTCTCTTGGAAAGCCACAAACACACTCAAGTTTTGTAATCAAACATTTCCCTTATTGACCGAAAGAAAACAGTTTCTAAAGTAAATCTAATCCAATCTCTACTTTGAATATTTTGACGAAAGGACTGAACCCACCTTTTTCTTTGTACAGCTAATTTTGAAGCATTTATTCTATTATTCATAATTCACCTCGGATGTTTCAAAGAAAGGACTGGACCCACGTTATTCTTTGTACAGCTAATTTTATGCTTTCTTGCGAATAAAATTGATTAAAGCTCGTAAAAGGCCGAGTCGAGATGTAAAACAAAGAATACATTGCATTACTTTTAAGGCAATCATATCGACGTTCCTCTAGCTCCAGCTTGAGGACTTTCCTTTATGAGTTCCTGTTCAAAATTTGCACTGTTTGAGCATCTGCTTTGGACAATGAGAGAAACACTTACAGCTATTCTGATTTTCACAGTGAAAAAGTAAATATCGATTAAGTCTATATAGTAAAATACATTATGCTAGGGTTCTCTCGAGATTATTCTTTATCATTGAAAGCTTTCCATAAATTTATCTTAAATATCAGCCAACCTACGACTTGAAAGAGTTATTGATTTTTTCAACTATATTTGAAAGTGAATCCAGACTTATAATGAATACAACATAATTTCAATAGTTCATATTCAGCTACCCGAGGACTGCCAATCCAGATTTTGTCTTTACAACAATTTTCCTATTCTATATCCAATTAAGATCCCACAAATAACCTTGAAGACATAAAGATTAAGTGTGAAAAAATACTATATATGATAATATAATTTCATGTCCCTTTCCAAATCACACAAACTTTATGGTTTAGAAAAATTTATAAAAGTGGATTTTATTAGAAATAAAGGTTTATATTTTGTAATAAATGTATTTTAGTGGTGTATTAATGTTGCATTAGTTGTAGATAGTTTTGGTGGTTATGTTTTGACAGAATTTTATGAAAATTATATTGGATAAATGAATAATTATTTAAAATAATTTGTTATTAAATATTATTGGTGTACTATTATTATAGATTATATCTTTTAGTATTCTAATCTATTTTTTTATCAACATGGTATTAGAGCATGAAATGGTTATGATCATGCAAATGAGAAATCCACTTAAGTGAGTTGTAGTAGATGATAACTGTTCATGTCACTGAGATGTAGTTTGAGGATATGATGTCATGGAGAGTTTATCATTAGTAAGAATCACCATCAAAAAAGGATATAAATTCAAATAAGTATTGCTGCTCTAAATGATAGTAACGCTTGTTTGATAGAAAATATAATTGATAATACCTAAAAGGAAGCAATAATAGAAGTTGAAATCATTTTAATCTAAAAGAATGTTGCTAGACTAGTATAAGGCATAGTTTGAACTAATATCAGCTGAAAGTACTATAGTCTAAAATAATATTGCTAGACTGATACAAGACAAAACTTTACTACCTCTGTCACCAATGTAAGGTACAATAATTTAAACATAAAATGAATGTTTCAAAATGTTAAGGGTGGCACCTTACATAATAAGATAGAACATTGGAATAAAAAAAATTATATTTTTTATAATTGCTATTGTATTGTTTCAATAGCTATGTTCCATCAAGGGGAGACATGTCTAAAAATAAAGGTCTTATCAAACAACTCTAACTAGACAAGAGAGGTACTTTAAGGTATTTATATATTATTGTTGTGGAATGATATCCTACCAAGTTAGTTGGGATAAAGTTGTGCAACATATGTACGGTCTCTAACTCAATTTGTCACACACTTTTTCTATTGTATTATGGCTGAATAAATTTGGAATTTGTTTGGTATAGATTTTTAATACTATTTTCATTCATACTTTTGTTTATGCATATTTAAAAGAACTTAAGAAGGAGTGTAATTTGTTTTGGTTCATTTTATCTTATAACACATTGTTGAAACTATGCATGTTGGTGTTGCTAACAATTTGCTAGAATGATGTGTTGTCATTGATGTCAACATATTCTTCTGTGTATTCTAGTATTGTAGTCAAATTAAATGAGTTGGTTTGGTCAGTGTGTTACAAATGAGCAGTTGGGGTTTAATGGGTTTAGATACTTATCACTACTTGATTCAACATAAATCTAAGTGGTCTGTGTGATATTTTGATCGATTTATGAGATCTCGTATTGAGTTGATATTGAGTTGCTCGTGTTATTCGGTATACTGGTTTGTACTCCAAATTTCTCCAGAATTGCTATATCATTAGTTGTGGATGTATGGGATGTGTCTTGTACATTGATGTGTATCCTTTGTTCAACTGATTCATGATTCAGATGTCAACAAGAAAATATTTCTTGTTGGCTGTCAGTTATGATGTTTATCTTGAGCTTCAGTGATGAGAGTTGTGGTTGTTGTGGTACAATTCGCATTGCTTGTGAGTATTTCTAGATCGTGTGTTATGAGTATTGGCAATCCACATTGATCGTTGTGTGTTTTATTGAATATTTTCTTGTTATTGTGACATTCTTTGTGTAATGCAACATTTATGGATATGTAGCATGTTGTGGATGATCAAGGCATAATTGTTGGAATTGTTGTGTATTTGCAGTGTTGATTTGAGTCGAGACTATGTCTTAGCTGACATTGTTTTGGTCCACATATGTTGTGGTAGTGTGTGATGTTGTTATTTTTTTATTTAAATTGAGGGTTTGGATGACCTTGAAAGATAGGTTGATGTCGTGTATAAATAAATGGAAAACTCATGTAAAATGTATGTCTGTGATCATTAAAAGTGTGCATGGTTAAATTGTATGTGTGAGCAAGAGGTTTCATCTTTCAGAAGTCTAAATAAGAAAAGAGAAATGTTGCAAAGTAGACTTTGTGCTTAAACAAAACTGTACTGAGGGATATGTAGATGTTATTTTCATAGTTCATGTAATCTAGGTTGTAGTCCAAATACTTTTGTAAATCACTGAGACTTCTTATAAGGCAGTGAGCATTCCCTTAAGTTTGTATCCTTTCTGGGTTTCTTATTTGAGTAGTGATCTCTAGGAAGTGTGTCTGAATGCATTTGCATTCCCCATTGTATTATTTCATTTACTCCTAACAGGGTATTATATCATGTTAGCATTGTGTTATCATTGATGTCAATCGATATGGGAGGGCTATTGGCATGAGAGATGTATGTGCAACACTGTCAAGAAGGAGTATCGGTTGAGATATCTTGGATATCACCTTGTGTTGCAGAACACCAGTAAGGGAAGGAAGAGGACCTCAGGAGTCATCAATACACAAGTTGGTGCCATACTTGTATGGATGAAATGGTATGGTGTTCGATACTGGTACAGTGCATCACTAGTGAGGAAAGGATGTCAACTGGTAAGTGATGTGTTGATATGGGAAAATTGGATCAACCAAGTACAAGTGGTTGTCAGTCGACAAAATTCATGACTAGTGTACAAGTCGGATGAACAATGTGTTTGACCTATTGTTTGTGATCAAGAGGCAAAATGTTACCTGAATCACATCAACACTGGAAAAGAAGAAAGAATAGGTCACCAATATGCTGTGAAGTTGTAGAACAATAGGACTCCCACCGAATGAAGAGTGTAGTCATCATGAGAAGCAATGACCGACAATGAATGTGCCCACACTGGATCACAGGTGCCCATTTGAGGACAATGTTCCACAAATAGGGAAGTCTCATGAGTACATTGTAGGATGCAGATGACAAGGTGTCACTCCACCGGTAAGTGGTGCTTATCTCCTATCATGAAAAGTATGCATCATAGTTCCATGGGTTAAGGTAAATAAGGCAAAGGAAGGTTTTTGAAGGCTCACGTCAGATCTACCAGTGAAACAAAGCAATGCCTCAAAGTTCATGACATCAAAGTTATGTATTAGACCAAAAATGAAGGCATGCTAAGATGCTGGTACAGATAAAGAGTGATTGGGTTGTCACTCTAACAAGTCACTAAGATATGGTCCAGGATGATTAGGAAGAATGCAAGGCTGATTAGATGCAGATAGAGGAGAATGGCCTCATTGAGGATGGAGTCTGGTGAAGGGTGATAACTTGTATCATCAAGAGGTTTTACCAATATGAATATTCACTGGTAATATGGACAAGGTGTAGATGCAGATGTGTTCCCACCTTGTGAGAATGAGCATGCTTTGGATAGACATGTCTGGAGACTAGTTTTGGTTTTCCACTGGCAGTTCAGTAAAGTGGAGACATGACGAGTTAACTAGTAGAGCGTGACATATCGACAGGGTTATAAAACTGGCAAGAAAGAGGAACTGGTAGAGTGCTTGGTCGATGATCCCATCTAGATCGACATTGAGTGTCAACCTAGCAATTGGTCGACATGGATGCCACAAGGAGTGAAGGTGGTGGATCTGCATTTGGATGAAGAAGGAATGTACACTGACGGGGTAGTGAAAGAGCTGGTCGACATTAATGGAAGATCCCACAAATCATGGGACGTGTTGCAAAGTTGTTGCAGAGGTTTATGGATTGAGGTTTGAAGGAGAACTATGAGCCAGCTAAGACTGATTGATGAGATCAAGGAGGAAGATGGAAACATCAAGACAAATCTTAGTGGTGGACAAAAATATCACCCCATAAGGTGAGAATCAGATCGTCAAACATAGAAGATGTGATCAAGAAGGAGATTTAATGGTGGAAGTGTACATATGGATGTCAAGGAGCTCAAATTGAGCAGAATGTGATTGGATTTGGTTTGCCTTGAGCATGATGAGGAAACCCCAATTCCCTAGGTTTTGAATTGGCTGTTGGAAGGAAAAACAAGTTACAAATAAGAAAGTAAAAATCATTGAAGATTGCTACTAAGGAGAAGAGTTTAGGGCTTCTCTAAAGTGACTAAGAGTTACTTCTGCGAGTTAAAGAAAATCAGTCAAGTGCACAATGTATATTTTAGAAAAGACTAAGTGTGAGGGAGAACCGGGTTGAAGTGCTCAACCGATAGCAGAGCGGAATCAGTAGTGTTCATACCGGCAGAGAAGTTAAGGTATCACTATAGAGTAGGCAGACATATAACTGGCTAAGTATAGTACCGGTGGAGAGTAGTAGAGACCTAAAGGATTGAGAACCGACAGAGTGGAATTTGAACCAGTAAGAAGCAGCAGTGAAAACAGAGAGTCAGTGAGAGAGAGCAAAAAACTGGTAAGGCTGAGGAGATACCTTACTGACAGGGAAGTTTGGTTTGAGTTGTTATAAGATTCACTTGTAACTAGATTACTAACTTTGTATTTCTTAGGTCCCAGAGACAACTGAGAGGGGGGGGTGAATCAGTTGTCCAATAAATTCAAAACAAAATTAACTTAACCAAAACTTAATGCATAATATTGGTAAAACAAACTTTATGTCTATAGACAGTTTATCAATTAATTGCAGTATCGATAAAGATTAATGCATGAAACAAAAAGACAATGACATCCACAACACATAACACCAATATTTGTACGTGGAAACCCTATAAGGGGAAAAACCACGGTGGGAAACCTTACTAAAAATCAGATGATACTACTGCAGATAGTATGTGTGTACAATAGGGGTCTGGACATGTAGAAAGGCCAAGCGCCTAGAGCTCACTTCTCAATCCCAAATGAGAGTCACACTAACTACAGTTGGATGATTAAATCTAATGATAATGTACTGTACAAAATAACATCTTCTTATGCTGGATTCAATACCGATTTAGTTGTGATATGATTTTTTCAAACATTCCTTCAATCTCGAATAATGTCTATGTGCATGGCTCTGCTAATATTCACGTATACCTTATTACAATCTCTTCCTTGCATATATATTGATCTCATAAATGAGACCTTACATTTATACCATAACCTAAGACCAATTGAGTAGGTCATCTCACTATAAGATATTTCAATAAAATCAAATACAAATGGAACAATATCGATGCATGATGTCGGCTCAATGCATTTACAATAACAACAAATCATCTCCATGATGTGTTGTGCTGATCTGGAATAAATAAGCTCGTCGATGCATATCCTCGACCTATTTGTTGGTAATGGCAAATATACAAACTCGAATATACCAATGAATAAATATCCAAGACAAAGTGTCCAAATGATGTCTTCGACATAACCAAGTATTCTCCATGTTATACCAAGTGTCAGTGAACAATTTATCTTGCCGGTGAACCAAATACCGGTGACTGTGCATAAGTCACTTGCTTGCCGGTGAACATAACAAAATCTCTAGGTGCTGATAAGTAATGATAAGTGTTGACATCAATGACAAAACCATATCAATGAATCCAAAATACCAAAAATCTCCCCCTTTGGCATTGATGGAAACACAAGATGGAAAAACCATCAAAGTGCCAAAATAGAAATGTCAAAAACCAAATACCGACAATCTCCCAAAGAGATCATCATCCTGAAATCAAAACATAGATACAGAGAGTAATCAATCTCTCCCAAGGTAACAATCTCTCTTCCTAGGAATAATATGTGTTTTTCCATATCAATCTCTCCCCCTTTGACATCAAATGCCAAAGCAATACAAAACCTAGATTCAAATACAAAATACCAACTCAGTACAAAATACCAACTACTCCCCCTAAGAAGTAGGTCTCCTCATAAAAGCCAGAATAAAATATTTCTCTATTAATTTTGTCGGTTGATGATAAACATCAACTGTCTAAGTCTCTATCGATGGGGGTATAACCCCAAGCTGTTCTCTCAGATATTCAAAATTTTCATTAGGCAAAGGCTTAGTAAAAATATCAACAATTTGTTCTTTAGTATTCACATAAACCAATTTCACTTCTTTTGCTTCAACATTCTCTTTCAGAAAATTCAATTTGATAGAAACATGTTTAGTTTAGAATGTAGTATAGGATTTTTAGATATATCAATTGTTGTTGTATTATCACAATAGATAGTTATAGGTTCTTTGCATTTTACCTTTATATCCTTCAACATTTGTTTAATTCATAATACTTGTGTACAATTGGTTGCTGCTACAATATATTCTGATTCAGATGTTGATAATGATGTGCAACTTTGTTTCTTACTCAGCCAAGAAATTAATCTGCTACCAACAAAAAAAAGCTCCACCGATGGTGCTTTTTTTGTCATCTACATCTCCTACCCAATTTGCATTGGTGTATGCATATAATTGAAAGTTTTCATCTCTAGGATACCATAAGCCAAGATTTGTAGTGCTTTGTAAGGACCAGAAAATTGTTTTTACTGTTGCTTCATGATTTTCTTTAGGATTACTCTGAAATATTGAAACAATACATACTGCATTCATAATATCAGGTCTTGTTTGTGTCAAATACAGTAAACCTCCTATCATAGACTTGTACCTAGTTGAACTAACAGGTATTGATTCATCCCTTAGAGATAATTTGTAAGTTGTAGTCATAGGTGTTCTTACCGGTTTAGAGTTCTCCATACTAAATTTCTTTAGTAATTCCTTCAAGTACTTAGATTGACTCAAGAATATACCTTTGTCAGTCTGTGAGATCTGCAATCCTAAAAAGAATTTTATCTCTCCAATCATAGACATTTCAAATTCTTGTTGCATTTTATTAGAAAAGTCTTTACATAATCCATCTTCACCTCAAAAGATTATATCATCAACAATAACTTCTATAACTAAGATGTCATCATTAGTCACTTTGTAGCATAATTTATTGTTAGCATTACATTTAGAAAAAACAATCTTCAAAAGATATTTATTTGATCTAGCATACCGAGCTCTTGGAGCTTACTTCAACCCATACATAACTTTCCTTAACCTGCAAACCATATCTTTGTTATCTGTCAAAGAAAATCCATTAGGTTGTTCAATATAAACTTCTTATTCAAGATCTCCATTCAGAAATGCACATTTAATATCCATTTGATATACTTTGTAGTTCTTGTGTGCTACAAAAGCTAAGAATAATCTTACTACCTCAATTCTAGCTACCAGTGCAAAGGTTTCATTATAATCAATTCCTTCTTTCTGTGAATATCCCTTACACACTAGTCTTGCTTTATTTCTAATTATCTTACCATCTTCATTAAGTTTGTTTTTGAATAATTATTTAGTTCCAATTACATTTTTGTCTTTAGGTCAGGGGACTAATTTCCATGTGTTATTCTTTTGAATTTATTTTAATTCTTCTTCCATAGCTTTAATCCATTGTTTATCTTCACATGCCTCATTAACTGATGCTGGTTCAATTTCAGAAATAAGACATACCTCTTCATTTTCCATTCTTCCTCTAGTCATAACTCCTTGATACTTGTTCCCAATTATCTGATCTTCAGAGTGGTTCAATCTTACATACCGTGGTGTCTTTGTTTGTTGTTGTTCCTCAGTTACTGTAAAATTTTCAGATGATACCGGTGTAACTGGGTCTTCATTTTGTACTGGTGTATTCATTGTAGGTTCATTTGTTAGGATCTCTATTGCCAGTTTAGAGTCTATATACCTTGAAGTTCCTCTAAATTGTTCATCAATTTTCACATTTGTACTCTCAACAATTTTTTGCAATCTCTCACTAAAACACCTATATTCTTTGATCTTAGATGAATAACCAAAAAATATTCCTTCATAACTTCTAGGATCAAATTTACCAATATACTCATCTCTTCTAATATAGCATTTACTTCCAAATATTCTGAAATATTTAAGAGTAGGAGTAATACCAAACCATAATTCATGAGGGGTCTTACCGGTTTCACCTTTGATATGAACTTTGTTGAATGTGTAGACTGATGTACTTACTGCCTCTCTCCAATATACATGAGGTAAATTTTCTTATGATAACATACTTCTAGCTGCATCCATGATAGTTCTGTTTTTCCTTTCTACAACTCCATTCTGTTGGGGTGTCCGAGGCACTGATAATTGTCTTCTGATCCCATTCACTTCACATAATGTATTAAATTTCGTAGATGTGAATTCACCTCCTTGATCTGATCTCAGACATTTGATTTTCTTACTGGTTTCATCTTCTACCATCACCTTGAATAGTTTGAATTTCAAAAGTGCTTATGATTTCTCCCTGAGAAAAGTAACCCAACACATTCTAGAATAGTCATCAATGATTAGCATAAAATATCTATCTCCTTGTAAGCTTCTAGTTCTAGCTGGACCACATAAATCAGTATGAATTAAGTCAAGAGCATTATTGGATTTTTCTAGAATACTCTTAAAAGATTCTCTAACTTGTTTTCCAAATTGACATTCCTTACATACCAGATTGTGAGGTTTGACAATTCTAGGCAAATCCCTTACTACTTTAGTTGTACTGATTTTCAAAATGCAATCAAAATTTACATGACAAAGTCTCTTATGCCACAACCAACTTTCATCAGTATGTGCAATCAAACATGTATTTTCACTATTGTTTAAATGAATTATATTACCTCTAGTCTGATTACCGGTTGCAATTTCCAAACCAGTTATGTTCATGATTTTGCATTTACCATTCTTGAATTGTAATTGAAATCCTTTTTCAACTAATTGACCAACACTCAAAATATTATGCTTTAAACCTTAAACATAGTAAACATTCTCAGTATTGTGCTTACCATCAAAAGATATAGTTCCTTTTCCTTTGATCAAACAAGCTTTATCATCTCCTAATCTTACTAGACCTCCATTATATTCCTGAAAGGTTAAGAATTTACTTTTATCACCAGTCATATGATGTGAACATCCTGAATCAATGATCCATTCATCATTTTCTTCAATTTTAGCTGCCAGGGCCTTTTCTACCAGTTGATCTTCTGTTATAGCAACAAAAACCCATCCATTGTCTATCAGATCCTCATCAGAATCATCAATGACTCCTTCATCAGCAAGATAACAAGATTTGTCTCTATTCTTCTTAAATCTGTATCTTTGATATTCAGGGTTAGGCTTGTATGTTCTTCTAGCTTCTTCTTTGAATCTTGCATGTCTATCAGAACACCTTGAAGCCATATAACCAATCTTATTGCAGTTAAAAAATTTGAAGGGTGCTTTAGCTTCATACTTACTTCCAACTGGACCTTTAGGAATTTTCCTTGCAAATAGTGCTTCAAGTTCTTCAAGTTCTTCATTTTCTCTCCTGCTTTCTTCAAGTTCTCTTGCATAAAAGGCTTTCCAATCAGATTTGTCAAAAGATGATGATGATGATGCAGATGATGTTGATGCCTTAAAATCTAAATCTGTCTTCATCGTAGCAACAAGACCAAATTCATCAATTTCAAAGGCTGAAAGTTTTCCAATCAATGTATCTCTAGTTACTGATGTATTAGGCATAGTTCTTAATTCATTTATAGTAGTAAATTTCATTTTGTATGCTAGTGTAAATCCTCTTAAAACTTTGGAAACAATTTCATCTTCACTTAACGTTCCTCCACAACATTTAATACCCAAAAAAATTTCATTTACTCTTTCCATAAAAGCAGAAATCCTTTCATCTTCTTCCATTTTCAGATTTTCATACCTGACCTAGAAGCTTTCAAGTTTTGCAATTTTGACTGTGCAATCTACTTCATTCAATATTTTCAAATGGTCCCAAATAGCTTTAGCAGTAGACCTATCTGATAATCCCATGATTTACTGATCTAATAATGAACTTAAAAGTGCTTCTCTTGCTTTGCGATCATTTTCTTCATCTTTGGCTAGATTTGGTGGATTAGGCTGACCTTGAGTAGGAGAAGTATAACCATTCTTTGTAACTTCCCAGATGTCATTTCCAATGCAATTCAGATGTGTCTCCATCCTAATCCTCCATATGCCATAGTTGGTTCCATCAAGTTTAGGACTGTCCTTCCTGAAATAGTTTGAAGACATTGGATCTCCTCAAGCTAATAAACTTCTGCAAAAGGAGGACTATGCTCTGATACCAATTGTTAGGTCCCAGAGACAACTGAGAGGGGTGGGGCAGGGGTGAATCAGTTATCCAATAAATTCAAACCAAAATTAACTTAACCAAAACTTAATGCATAATACCGGTAAACCAAACTCTATGCTAATAGACTATTTATCAATTAATTGTAGTACCAGTAAAGATTAATGCATGAAACAAAAAGACAATGACATCCACAACACATAACACCAATATTTATATGTAGAAATCCTATAAGGGGAAAAACCATGGTGGGAAACCTTGCCCACAATTGGATGATACTATTACAGATAGTATGTGTGTATAATAGGGGTCTACACATGTAGAAAGCCCAAGCGCCTAGAGCTCACTACTCAATCACAAATGAGAGTCACACTAACTACAGTTGGATGATTATATCCAATGATAATGTATTTTACAAAATAGCATCTTCTTATGCTAGATTCAGTACAAGTTTAGCTCTAATATGCCTTCTTCAAACCTTCCTTCCATCTTGAATGATGTCTGTGTGTATGACTCTGCTAATATTTACATATACCTTATTACAATCTCTTCCCTACATATATATTGATCTCATAAATGAGACCTTACATTTATACCATAACCTAAGACCAATTGAGTAGGTTGGCTCACTAAAAGATATTTAAATAAAATGAATTACAAATGGAACAATATCGATGCATGATGTCGGATTAATGCATTTACAATAACAACAAATCATCTCCATGACGTGTCATGCTGATCTGGAATAAATAAGCCTACCGGTGCATATCCTGGACCTATTTGCTGGTAACAACAAATATACAAACTCAAATATACCAATGAACAAATCTCCAAGACAAAGTGTCCAAACGATGTCTTCAACATAACCAAGTATTATCCATGTGATTCCAAGTGCCAGTGAACAATATATCCTATCAGTGAACCAAATACTGGTGACTATGCATAAGTCACTTGCTTGCTGGTGAACATAACAAAATCTCTAGGTGCTGATAAGTAATGATAAGTGTTGACATCAATGACAAAACCATATCAACATATCCAAAATACCAATAGTATTTGATGTTTTCATTGTGATCACTAAGTTGTAGATCAGTGTAGGGGTTGTATCTCCTTTGGGTTGTAGCCCATAAAATAGTTAGGGGTTGGTGCTCCTTGTGTTTGTACCCTAAATCAGGAGTCATAGCTCCTTTGGGTTTTAGCCCATAAACAAGGCAGGGGTTGTAGCTCCTTGGGTTGGTACCCTAAACATAGTAACAATTTTTATTGTGAGGCTAGATTGAGAAGTAGTCTCCAACAACATTGCTCATTGAGGTTTTTCTCATCTTGGGTTTTTATCATACATATTGATGTTATGTGATGACCTCTATGTGTGTTTGCATTTGTGTTGGTTTCTCCACTAATTAGTAAGTTTGCAATGTGTTAGATCCTATAATCGATATTCACATCTAGGTTGTTAAAGGAAAAAAGATTAAGAACCACCAATTCATGCCCCCCCTCTCAGTGGTACATTGTGTCTAAGAATTCGTATCAGAGCATAGGTTTGTAGTTAGACGAGCTTTCTCTAGCTTGGGTAGATTCTAGCTTAATAACACAATGGTTTGTTTAGTGTACATCCCTGCTCTAGTGTTTTATGGATCAAACTATTCTATTTGAAGTTGCAAAATGAAATTTTTCCTATCCTCTCTAGGGTTTGATGTATGGATGTCGATTATCAATGGTCTCCATAAGAATGTTGGTCCTCCCATCGGATCTGAAGAAGAAAGAAGTTGCTTGTGCAAAGAAGAAGACATGAAGGCCATACTTAGTGGGCTCATGGCTGATGTCTCCTTACAATTGGATAGATGCAAAACAACAAAAATCTTATGGGAGAGATTGAAGAAGCTCTATGGAAATGAGCCTACTACTGCAGCATCGACTTGTGATGATAGGATGAGAAATATATCTCATACTTCTATAGATGATGAAGGTAGACCAGCTAGTAGCTGCAACATTAATGAAGAAGGAACCCACCTCTTCATGGCTCAAGAATCTGAAGATGAGGTGCACACATCTGGGAGTGTTAAGGCAAACAAATCCCACCGATAAGATGTGTTTGGTAGTGATGATGAAAAAGAGGAAGACATGGTAGATAGATCTAACCATAAAGATCTATTTGATAGTGAAGAAGAAGAAGCAAAAGTTGACCTTGAAGGAGAGCTTGTAAATGCACTTGAAGAACTCAATAGAATTAGAAGGGAATAAAAGCTATTCAAGAATGTTGCTATAGTGGAGCAGAACAGACTAACAAAATGCCTTGAAGAATCTGAGAAAAGCATCTCTAAGATGAGGTCTTAGGTAGAAGATAGCAAAGAGTGTCGGTGTGAATATCTAGCCTCTAAGCTAGAAGTAAGAAATAAAGAACATCAGATGCTGCTTGGAGAAGTGGAGGTTCTCTGAAATGACCTTGAGGAATGTAAGGATGCGCTCAAGGTTAGAATCTAGTTTGATGGCAGTATTGATACCTTGGACAAGATGTTGAAGAAAAAGAAGCATGCCAAGGACACTAAAGGGTTAGGTATTTGTCTTGGTGAATGCTCCACCAGCAAGAATGTACCCCACAATGACATTCAATCTGTCTCATCAAATGGAGAAAATAAAGGCCAAACCTTCTTAGTGAGAAATGCTCCCCAGAATAAGGCTAATCTAAACACGACCAGTGAGGACTTGCAAACAAGAAAGGAGACTAGTGCTACAAGAAGAAGGAACACTACGGATCCCAAAGGGAAAGGGAAGATGGGAGAAGAGAGCTTCCCAGGAAGTAGGAAAATGAGAAAACAACACAGATGTCCTCCTACCTATAGAGGACAAAGAAATGATACCACCCATAAGGAAAAGAAAGTGTGGCAAAAGATGATACTAGTTGGAAGAGCTACACAAAATAGACAACCAAGGATCCATTCTTAGACAAGTAGAAATGAAGATGCCAAACTAGTAAGATCTCCCCATGCATGGAAAAATAAATTTTTAAGTCACTTGCCATCCTTAAGTGGTTATTGCTTTGCATGTAATTCTTATGGTCATAGGGCAGAAGAATGTAGAAAGAGATCTAGAAGGAATAATCTAGGATCTCATAGACAACATGCATATGGGAAAAATATATCCAATTGTAGATACATACATGTCCCCTCTCCTGGTTATGCAAATATTGCTTATCATAATTGCAATGGATCTGGCAATAGAGAGTTTGAATGTAGGAAGAGGAACCTATGGTCACATGGAGGTCGATACAACAGCTATGCTCTGCAGAAAGGTGAAAACAAAGCATATGGAAGGCAAAGACCTACATGGAACCAAAGGATAAATGTCCCTACAGGAGCAAGAGGTCCACCAGTTTCAGTTTCTAGTCACAACAACATGACCAGAAGAAGATTGCCAAACCGGTATGTCAAGATATTCTCCAAACATGAAATTTGGATAGATGTTGTGTGCTACTATTGCACTCCTTCTGGCTGTGATGGAGAATCAAGAAATGGAAGGAACCATCAACAAAATATGGTAAGACCTTCTCCCAAGACTAAAGATGGGAAGAAGAATGAGACCAGGAAGGTATGGAGGAAGAAGACCATGGACCAGAACTCTGCACCCATTGCATAGGTAATATCTCCTAAGGCCTAAAGGAGTGGCGGGATCTTAGGGGGAGTAACATACTGAATTTATCATTCACCCCCTCAGTGGAAGATGTGAACATAGATGAACACACTGTTGTCAGTATGAAGGATGGAAATGAGATGATAAGTGTGTGTAGAGGCTACCTTAACTACACACCTATAGATCATTGTTGGATCACTATTGCATGTGTCAATTAATGAAGGTTAAAAATTGGTATCAAATATTAACCGGTATGTGTAGGTTGTTACTGTTGGTATTATGGATGAATTTGTCATGTGTTGCATTGGTTTTGTCATTGATGTCAACACTTGTCTTCATAGAGGTCTATATTGTTCATCGGCATGGTTAGTGGCTTATGCACAATCATCAGTATATGCTTCACCAGCAGGTTATATTGCTCACCAGTAGTGATGATAACTTAGTATCATCTAGAGATCATTTAGTTATGTCGAAGACATGGGTTGGATCTTTGGATTAGGTGTTTTTCTTATTGGTCTAATCGGGTTGACATGTTTGCCTTTACTAACAAATAGGTCTAGGTTATGGACCGGTACATGATATCTATTCTAGATTAGCTTGACACATTATGGAGATGGTTTATTGATTGGATGATGTATTGAGCTGACATATTGTATCGCATCAAGACTTTTTTTGTAATTGATTTTACTGTAATATATTTATTGAGCCAACCTATACATTTGGTATTAGATTTTGTATAAACAAATGTAAGATCTCATTTGTGAGAGATGGCATGGTATGGATATGGTATGAGTGTGTATTCAAGAGAAAAAATAAGCAAATCCTTATGTGAATTAGGCAAACATTATCTGAAGGTTGAAGCAAGGTTATGAAGGTATTCAAAACTCATGTTCAGAGCTTAAACCAATAATGAATCGAGCATTGTAGATGCGATTTTGAGCAGTACATTCTATTGGATTTAACCATCCAATTGTAGTCAGTGTGAGTCTTATTTTGTGATTGAATAGTGAGCTCTAGGTGGTTGGCCTTTCTACATGTGCAGACCCCATTTGTATACACTTACTATCTGCAGTAGTATCATCTGATTGTGGGTAAGGTTTCCCACCGTGGTTTTTCCCCTTATCAAGTTTCCATGTCAAAATATTTGTGTTATGTGTTGTGGATGTTGTTTCTCTTTTTGTTTCATGCATTAAGTTTTACCAGTACTGCTATAACTGTTAATCTGTTTTACTAAGATTTAAGTTTGGTTTACCAGCACTAAGTTTAAGTTGGATTAATTTACATTTCGATTATAATTTATATACAACTGGTTAATAACTGATTCACCCCCCCTCTCAGTTGTCCTTCTGGTTCCTAATAGTTACCGACATGTGTGCTAAGAGGTAATTGTAGGTTATGTAAGACAATGAAGTTGGAAGTTCATTGCATTAGCCCTGGTAGCATGGATTAAGGTGTCTATGTCTTAGGTGGTATTAGAAAAGACCTGAATGACATATGATTGGCCCGATTGTTGATCATGCAGGTTTGCATATTTTTGGGATAGCCGGTTTAATTCTTGCCATGATAATAACATTGTCTTGCATTGTGTAGATCCAAGATCATGTCATAGGTTGTAGTGCATACAATGGAGCTAAGGATCATCAGATGATCACCTATACACAACTAAACTAGTATATGGAGGTGTTTGGAGCCGCGGTTGTAGAACCCACTGGGATTGACGACCTAAGATGTATGACATAGTGGGAGTTCAAGTGCTCATTGTGAAGTGTTGGCATGCTTGAACTTGTAAGGATATTCACTGCACACACTGCAGATGATGGTAATTGCAGTAGGAATACCTAGGAGAATTTCATTTTAATGGGTATCTACCTATCCTCTAGTTTTTTATATTGGTAGTACAATCATATTTGATTCCTAAAGAAATTTGGATCAACGGGAGGTGATGCAGGTTGACCGACAGGTGAGTAATGTTAACTGACACATCCCTTTACAATTGAGTGTTTTAACAAATGGTTTCAGGTTTGCATACTCAGTTGTTGTCAATTGATGATTGATTCCTCCATCTCAAGTGTTGTAACTTGAGAAAATGTAAATTGGTATCAAAGAAGGAGAGAAATCCGGTAAAGACAAAGGGGGTGACCGATAAATACAATGAGGAATGATCTCCTAACAGTGCCCTTTGTCATTGTTGTCAAAGGGGGAGAAGACTGACTATACTATACTGCATACTTCATGTGTGAGAATCCATGGATTAGAGTAAGGGAGAGAAGGATTATGTGGTATATCGTATGCTACAAGAGTTGACATCAATGCCAAAGGAGCATATTGTTATCATTATATTGTCATTGATGTCAATCGGTATGGAATGAATACCAACATGATAGATGTATGTGCAATACTATCAAGAAGGATTACCGGTTAAGATATCTTTGATATCACCTTGTGTTGCAGAACACCGGTAAGGGAAGGAAGATGACCTTAGGAGTCATCAGTACACAAGTTGGTTCCTAACTTGTGTGGATGAAATGGTAAGGTGATCGGTACCGGTACAATCAATCATTGATGAGGAAAAAATGTCAATTGGTAAGTGATGTGTTGACATGGGAAAGTTAGATCAACCAACTAAGTGTTTGTCAACCGACAATGTTCATGACTAGTGTACAAGTCAGATGAATAAGGTGTTTAAGATGTTGTTTGTGATGAAGAGGTAGAATGTTACTTGAATCACACCAACATTGGAAGAGAAGAAAGAATAGGTCACTAGTATGATGTGAGGTTGCAGAATAGAAGGAATCCCACCCAATGAAGAATGCAATCATCATGAGAAGAAATGACTGACAATGAATGTGCCCACATCGGATCACATGTGCATGTTTAAAGAAATGTTGCACAAACAAGGAAGTCACATGAGTACATTACATGATGAAGATAACAAGGTGTCACTCCATCGATAAGAGGATATTTTCTCCTATCATGCAATTTAGACATCATACTTCCATGAGATAAGGAGTATAAGGCAAATGCAGGTGTTTGAAGGCTCACACCAGATCTACTGGTGAAATAAAGGAATGCCTCAAAGTGCATGAGATCAGAGTTATGCACTAGACCAAAAGTGAAGGTATGTTGAGATACTGGTACAGTTGAAGAGTGATTGGGTTGTCACTCTAACAAGTCAATTGAGATATGGTTCAAGATGATCAAGAAGAATGCAAGGCTGAGTAGATGTAGATAGAGGAAAATGGCATGATTGAAGATGGAGTTTGGTGAAGGTTGATGACTTGTGTCATCAAGAGGTTTTACCGGTATGAATGTTCATCGGTAATATGGACAAGGTACAAATGCAAATGTCTTCCCACCTTGTGAGAATGAGCATGCTTTGCTTAGACATGTCTAGAGATCAGTTTTGGTGTTCGATCGATAGTTTAGCAAAGTGCAGACATGATGAGTTAACTGGTAGAATGTTAGATACCGACAGGGTTAGAAAACTAGCAAGAAAGAGGAACCGGTAGAGAGTTTGGTCAGTGATCCCATCTGGACCGACATGGAGTTTCAAGATGTCAGTTGATCGATAGGGATGCCATATGGAGTCAAGGTGGTGGATCCTCATTTGGATGAAGAAGTAATGTACACTGATGAGGTAGTTGCAAAGTTGGTTGATATTAATGGAAGATCCCACAAATCATAGAATGTGTTGTAGAGATGTTGTGGAGGTTTGCAACTCTAGGTCAGGATGAAAACTACACGCCAACTAAGAGTGATTGAGGAGATTGAGGTGCAAGAAGGAAAAGACAAGACAGATCTTGGTGGTTGACCAAGACATCAGTCGATAAGGTAAAAATAAAATCGTCAAAGATAGAAGATGTGATTGAGAAGGCGAGTTAATGGTGGAAGTGTATTGATGGATGTCAAGGAGATTAGAACAAGTAGGATCTAAAAATCATTGAAGGTTGTTGCTAAGGAGAAGAGATTAGTGCTGCTACGAAGTGACTAAGAGTTACTTATGTAAGTTAGAGAAAATCAGTCAAGTGCACAATGTATATTTGAGAAAAGACTGAGTGTGAAGGATAACCAGGTTGAAGTTCTTAACCGGTAGAATAGCAGAACTGATAGTGTTCATACCGACAGAGAAGTGAAGGTAGCACTATAGAGTAGGCAGACATAGAACTGGCTAAGTGTAGTAATGGTGGAGAGAAACAGAGAGCTGAAGGAAGTGAGAACTGATAGAGTGGAAGGTGAACTGGTAAGCAACAACAGTAAGAAGAGAGATTCAGTTGAAGAGAGAGTAGAGAACTAGTAAGGTTGGGGAGAAGTTTGTTTTGAGTTATTCTAAGATTGACTTGTAACTAGATTACTACCTTTGTATTTAATGTTTTCATTGTGATCACTAAGTTCTAACTCAGTGTAGGTGTTGTAGCCCATAAAATAGTTACGGGTTGGTCCTCCTTGGGTTGGTGCCCTAAATCAAGGGTTGTAGCTCCTTTGGGTTGTATCCCATAAACAAGGAAGGGGTTGGAGCTTCTTGGGTTGGTTCCCTAAACATTGTAGCAGAGTTTTCGTTGTGAGGCTAGATTGGATCGGTAGTGTCCAACAACATTGCTGATAGAGGTTTTTCCCATCTTGGGTTTTCCTCATACATACTAGTGTTATGTGATTCCCTTTATGTGTGTTTGCATTTGTGTTGGTTTGTCCACTAATCAGTAAATCTACAATGTGTTAGATCCCATAACTGGTATTCACATCTAGGTTGTTAAAGGGACAAAGTTTGAAAACCACTGATTCACCCTCCACCCCCTCTCAGTGGTAAATTGTGTGTAATAATATCATTGTGGGTAGGTTCCCACTCTATTTTTTACCTTGATCGGGTTTTCCATGTAAAAAATATTGGTGTTATGTGTCATATTGATGTGGTGTTGTTTCATGCCTTAAGTGTTAATTATCAGATGTGAATTGTGGTTTATGTTGCAGAAGTTTTTGGTGTAAACTAATACACCTCCCCCTCTCCATTTTTTGCACTGTTGCCAACAATTGGTATTAGACCAAGATCCTCTATAATAAGCTTGATTGCTTGAGGAAGATTCGGGATGGAAACTATTGCTTTCAAGAAGGATGGTTCAATATTTAATGGAATGAAATAAACTCTCTAGAAGAGCCGAAGGAAAGTTCATTAGAGATGCTTTGGAGAAGAGTACTAGAAGATCACTAAGAATGTATCTAATATTCCCTAGAATGGTCCTTCTACTTTGGATGAGCTAAAGAAAGCAGAATACAAAATTAGAGCCAAGGAAGAATTGTTAAATGTCTTGTCAGATTATAAGATGACTAATGTAATGGATCTTGAAACCTCTCATGAGATTTTGATAAAGTTGGAGACCTTGCATGAAGGTGACAGTCATACAAAATTTGCTATTGAAGTGCTTGAAAGGAAAGTATGAGAACCTAAAGATGGGTAAAGATTAAAATATTACTTTTATACAAAAAGTGAATGAGCTTCTATGTGGAATCAGATGTGCCAATGGAGTCCTTGACGATTTTGATATTGTTGCTAAAGTATTAAGATGCTTACCTCCTTCTTATAAATATAAGATTGTTGCTATAGATTAGATCTAGACTGTGACAAATGTGACAAGAGATATGCTGGCTGGTAAGCTTGCTACTTTCGAGTTGAGTGGGTTTGGTAATCCTTTTCCTAGATGGAAGAGAGAAGAAAAAGATCTCGAGGATCTTGAAGCACTTATTTCTAGAAGATTGCCTAAAGGTGCTGGTAAGTATGAAGGTAAGTTTCCTCTTAAATTCTTTTCATGTAACAAGATAGGAGATTTTGCATCAAGGTGTCCAGAAATAGATAAAAATCCCAAGAATCCATTTAAGCGATATAAGCCTAAATATGATAAGAAGTGTTATTATGTTGTTGATGAAGGTGTGATAGATGCTAAGTTGGATAAAGGAAATCCAGGAGATGAATTTGTGTTTATTACTATCAAGCAAGATTATCCTGTAACTACATATTCTACATGATGCATTAATAAGGATAAATCTTTAGTTTATAAAGTTGAAAAGAAAAATGAATGGGTAATTGACAATGGTTGTTTCCATCATATGACAAGTGATAAGAGTAATTTTGTGAGATTTGAAAAGTATGATGGTGGTCTAGTAAGATTTGGTGATAACAAAACTTGTACAATTTGTGGTAGAGGTTCCATTTCTCTTGATGGTAAACACAATTCTAATGATGTATTTTATGTTGAAGGATTCAAGAATGATCTTTTGAGTGTTTGTCAGATGGTTGATAAGGGATATAACTTGAAATTAAAGAATGGAACATGTGATATATTGAGTAGATCTTGATCAAAGACTGCATCAGGAACCCAAACTAAAGGTAATATATGTTACTTGAATGGTGGTGGTAAAAGTTTTTTAATTGCTCAGATTGATGAAAGTTGGTTGTGGCATAAAAAGATGTGTCATGTAAATTTTGATTGCATGGTTAAGATATGTTCTAATACAGAACTAAGAGATTTACCAAAGTTGAGAAAGCCCTCCAATCCTATATGTAAGGAATTCCAATTTGGGAAGCAAACAAGAGTTACTTATAAGAGAAAATAATATAATTCAAATGGATTGTTGGATCTTTTGCTTACTGATTTATGTGGTCCTACTAGAATAAGAAGCTTGTAGGGTGATAGGTATTTCCTATTGCTGATTGATGATTATTCAAGAATGATGTGGGTTACCTTCTTAAGGGACAAATATGAAGCATTGGAGAAGTTCCAAATTTTCATGACTATGGTTGAGACAAAGACTAGATTGAAGATTAAATGTCTAACATCTAACAGAGGTGGATAATTTACCTCAGGTCAGTTTAATGCATATTACGAAGAGCATGGAGTTAAGAGATAGTTATTTTCTCCTAGGACACCACAATACAATGGTGTTGTGGAAAGGAAGAATAAAACAATTCAAGAAGCTACTAGAACCATGATGATTGGAGAAAAAATTTTGCATATGTTTTGGAGAGAAGCTGTGAGTAGTGTGTGAGGAAGTTAAGTAGTAGAACAACTTCCTACACTAACCTTGAGAGGAGGGTAATGCAATGTTTTTTATAGATAATCATAATAGTTACACAAAATAGAAATAGATATATTAATATTCAAACCATGATAGTGACTTACATGGTGAAAACCCTTTTGGGAGAAAAACCCCACACTCCAAAAGCCACCCAATATATTATTCTTCAATCAAAACAAATTACAATATACTTTTAGAGAAATCTCTTTGTAGGAGTACCACTAATCAAATATTTAGAGGTAAGTCAATAGCTATAAGACTCTTACACGCAACCTCTATCTCACGCACCTTATATATAGGAGATTGACTACAAGAAACTATCAAATGGTATTACAAAAAAATGGGCTAAAACCACCCAATAAGGTGTAGCCAACCTTATCTCTTTTCTAGATTCCCTATGACACGTCCCTCCCTTTTAATAATTCATTTATATGTCTAATGTATTTTATATTTCCTATTTCAAGAGTACAAACTTCTGTAGGCCATAACTTGAGAATCATGTGTCCAATTGATGAACCATTTGAAGCGTTCGAAAGCTCGCAAAGTTCTCTATTACCTCATAAACTGCTATTCCATTTACGTCCATATTTTAGGGTATTTTGGGGTCTCTAAAGTCCTCAAAATAAAATTTAAACCTTTCATTGGACCCCTCCAAAATGATAAATTTAATATCTTCAAAACTAGTTGTGATAGTGCAACGTAACTTTATAGGAATGCTTATCTAGACAACCAAAAGTTTTGGGGATAATTTCATGCCATTTCATGCTCAAATAAAAAATTACTATGAATAGTAACCTCTTGTAAATGCAAGGTTGAGAAATGGTTTTCCCAACAAATTTCCCAATTTTTGAACACCTTCCAAGAGAAAAGGGAGTATCAACACATTCACTCAATTTCTAGGGGCCATGAGGCCCGTAGACTTCAAACACCATTTGAACTTCTGTATGCTCACAACCTTAGTTATGGAATTTGCAACATTCATCAAAGTTTTTACTTTAACCAACTTCACCCTGCCATCTTTGACAATATCTATGACAAAATGATATTGAACATCAATGTTCACGGTTCGGGCATGAAATGTTGAGATCTTAGCTAGGCAGATCACACTCTGACTATCACAATAAACTTTCCCGACTCCTTGTTTTATTCCACTATTTGAACATAGTCTCTAAAGCCAAATGACCTCTTTACAAGAATGAGGACCTTCCATATGTTGGTATTATGTGTTGCATTGATGTTTTGTCATTGATGTCAACACTAGCTATAATTATTGGTTATCGGCAGACAGGTTTTTGGTTACCGGTAGAAGATCTAGTGTTATCGAGAACAGAGACTATCTATTGGACACTTATGGCATGTTTGGATCTATGGAATATGCTTGGTTACATGTGGTACATGCTTCTAGAGCATGTTTTGGTAGTTGGTATTGACTTGGTGATCATATGCTTTCATACACTCTTGTAAACCCTTATCGGCATTTGTTTAAGGCTCTACCGGTAGAGATTTCATTGAGGAATCTTGACAAGATGCATCATTGGTGTTGGTGCAGCTTCTAGATGGATTTCAGGATGTTGAAGATTTTCTTTGATCATGATTCAACTACTTGAAGATATTTCTTTGGCGTGGTGAACCCAGAATAAGTCTGGTGCCTATCTAGGTTATGGACTAGTATCATGCTAACGTGTACTCTACACGTTACTGGGATGTTTTGATATGTTCTATGGATTGGTTATTTTGGTATTAAGCTAACATGGAATATCATTGTAATATGGATTTATGTAATGATCTTATTATAATATCATTAAGGTGGCCGATCTAATTGGTTTAGGCATTAGGGTTTGTATAAAATGATGTAAGATCTCATTGTAGATCATGGTATGGGAATGGAATAAGTATTCTTGGTCTTGAAATACAATATCATATGCGAAGGAGATTTGGGCAATCATAGGTGATTGAATTCGGATTAAGGAAGAGGTCAAAGGCCACTAATATTGAGCTTAATGAGGACTATAATCAAGCATGGTAGATGCTATCTCAGGCAGTTCACTCTATTGGATTGTTGTCCATTTATCTTGAGATGGTTGTAGCCTCTCTGTAGTCAGTGAGACTCTTTTCTAATGAGCAGTATGCTCTAGGAAGTGTGCCTTCCTGCATGTGCAGGCCCCTCATTGCCATGGTTTTTGTTGGCATTTGACATTATAACACACAATGGGAGATTGTTGGCATTTCAATAAGGATATTGAGAAGGTTGTTGATGATTATGGATATAACTGATTAAGGATGCTTACTGTCTTGATATTATTATTTTTTCATTGATGTCAAGAAATTTATTTTCTAATTCAGTATGATGTTGCCATATCTTGAGAAGTATGATTTGAAGAGTATAAAGATGTCGGTAAAAGACACAGAAAGAATATGATGAATAAGGGGATGAATAAGGTATTCAATGGGCAACTATTACTGAGTCAGACAATGATAAGATCATGATGTTTAGATTGTTTTAACATCATACATATGTTGTAAATTGTAAGGTTAATACTATACTATGTTACCGAGCAAAGAACCTAGTCGATAAACCCTAAGGAACCTAGTCGGTAAACCGTAAGGTTATCACTATCGGTTAATGAAGGCAGAATGTCTACTGAGTGAAGTTTAGTATTTATTGATTTGTTACCGAGTTGTAACCGAGCTGTAACAGAATACATTAAATGGTTACATGTGTTATTTAATGAAGGAAACTGATGAGCTAGAACTGATTAAATGATTGGTATGTCGTGCATGAAGTTTGTTAATGAATCTATGGCAAAGGAAAATCGGCATGAAGATCTACAACTCAGATTGAACCGGAATACCCTAGTACAAGTTCCAAGAAATGTATGCAAGTTCCTAGGCAGGGTAAAACATTTTCAGATCGAAGGATACATTGAACCTAGTCAAAGTTTGAAGATCTGATGGCTATGATTGATCATGGGAAATGTGATCAAGGAGATTAAGCAGTTGGCGAATTGTTTATAAATAGGGAGCTATTGATAAGCAATGTATGCGGGCAAATGTACGGACAGGGATGCTACATAGTGATTACTGAGCATAGAAGCTTGAAGACCTATTTGAATAACAAAGTATAGAAGCCCAGCAGATGGACAAGATTAGTTCTATGTCTAGATTGTATTGAAAAAATAAGAATCTGCTTTAGAATTTTAGATGTGAAGTTGCAGATAGATTTTTATTACTATTATTTTGTGAAACTAACAGAAAATCTCTTAACCGAGTGGACTTAACAGTCTTATTTGTAAAACCCTCTAGCAAGGTGACATTTTGATTGAGTGTTTGAAATCCTTTAACAAGGTCACTTCTAACAAGGTGAAGATCCTAACAGATCTGAGGGAAATCCCTTAACTGGGTCACATCTAGCAATGTGTTTGTAATCTTTAACAGGACTTTCTTTTAACCGAGCATACTCTAGAAGAGTATATTTCTTAGTGGATCTGAAATCCCACAGTGGTTTTTCCCTATTTGGGTTTCCACGTTAAATCTGGTGTTATGAGGTTTATGATGTTTATATGCTTTTGAGTTTGCATGTTTAGCAGTTTTGGTTATATTACTGAAGTATATGTTACCAAGGTTGAATCTAATGTTTTTATGGAAGATTAAGTTTATATGATTCACCCCCCCGTCTCATCTTGTTGGCTATTGGATATGTACTTACATTAAGTATCAGAACTATCAGTTTTTCCCTTTTTGGGTTTTCCACGTACAAATTATGGCATTATGTGGTATGGTTTCTTTGCGTTGATTATCTGTTTAATAGTTAAGTTGGATTGTTAACCAGTATCTATTTCTGCTTTATGAGTACTTAATCTGGATAAAAGATATTAAGTGGATTAAATATTATAATATGTTAACAACTAATTCACACCCCCCGCCCCCTCAATTTTTCACCAGTTATGCTAACACCATATACTCTTCTTCAATAGTGGAAAAAGAAACCACAACCATTCTCTTACTCATTTAGCTAATTGCACTACAAAATAAAGTAAACACATAAACAATAGTAGATCCTCTGCTATCAATGTCTCCTGCCAGTATGAATCTACATAGCCACAAATATAAAGGGAAATCATGTCTCCAATTATATTACCATGATAACACAAAGAATACATTAAGGTACCCTTCAACTATCTGAAGACTCTTCTGATTGCATCCCAATGAACTCTACGAGGATTATAAATATATCTAGATATAACTCCCATTGCTTGGGAAATGTCTATTCTAGTATAGACCATAGCATACATCAAACTTCCAAATACACTTTAATAAGGCACTCTACTCATGTCATCCATCTCCGATGGTGATGTAGGACAATCTGCAGTAGATAATTTCATTCCAATTGTAAAAGGAGGACACAATGGTCTACAATCATGCATGTTGAACCTCTACAACATTGAATTCACATACTTACACTACCCTAGCCATAGCTTTCTGTTCATTCTACCTCTTTTAATTTTGAACCCAAGAATGTGTTTCACTAGACCAACATCTTTCATTTCAAATTTAGCAGCGAGATGAGACTTAAGTTCTGAAATCATACCTTTCCCTTTACCAATGAATAACATATCATCAACACATAATGCAATGTATAGGAAATGATCACCATCAAATTAATAATAAACATAGTGATTTAATTTATAACTTTCAAATCTGAAACTCAAGACATATGTATCAAATTTATGGTACCACATCCTAGGACTCTGTTTGAGGCCATACAGGGCTTTCTTTAATTTACAAACCAAACTAATTTTACCTTTAACCATATAGTTCTTTGGTTGTGTCATATAAATATCCTCCTCCAAATCACCATGAAGGAAAGCAGTTTTCACATCCATTTTCTGAACCTCTAAATCATAAGCAGTAGCAATAAAAAGCAAAAATCTACTGGATGTCATTTTTTCAACAAGAGAAAATATCTCACCATAATAAACACCCTCAACTTGAGAGTAGCCTTTTGCAAGAAACCTTGCTTTATACTTCTCAGTGCTTCCATCTAAACCAATATTTTACTTGAGCACCCATTTACAACCAATGGGCTTCCGTCCTTCAAGCAATGGTACAAGATCCCATGTATCATTCTTTTCCAAAGCTTCCATTTCTTCTTTCATAGCAATTTTCCAGGATTTTGTATCATTCATACCTAATACATCTTCTATAGATTTTGGTTTATCCACATTAGTATTCAAAGAAAAAATACAACTTCAATAATTAGGTAAATACCTTCCAAGTGGTTGTCTATGTCTTGTAGACTTTCGAACAAGATAAGTTGGAGGTTCTTCCTCCTCTTTTGAAGATTCAGAGCTAGATGAGCTCTCCTCAACTTCCTGCCTATCTAGGGGTCTCGATTCAACTCTTTCAGGTGTAGAAGGAAATTGAATCACATCTTCCTTTTTAGTCTATTATAGCTACAATGTTACAGAAGGAGACTTAAATTCTCTAAAAAAAACACTTCTATTATGAATTACTTTTTGTACAACAGGGTCCCAAAGATTGTATCATATCACACCATAATTGTACCCAATGAAGATACACTTCACAACCTTGTTCTCAAACTTTGTTTTCTTCTCCTTTGGCACATTTACATATGACTCACAACCAAAAAATATAAGATGTCTTAATGAAGGGTTGTGACCCGACGATGCTTCCATAGGCGTTTTATCAACAAGGGCTAATGTAGGAGACCTATTAAAAACATAGCGAGAAGTGCCAACAACTTCAACCCAAAACTTTTGTTCTAGACCACACTAGTACAAAAAAAACAATATATGACTTAAAAAACTACCAAAAATTGTATATAAATGACTAAATTTGATCATGTCACCATTGGTAGTTTATTGCTAGTCATTAATCACGTGACCAAAGTTATGACAACTATTTTAGTCATTTATTGGTTGATTGATTTGGTCATCGATTTGGTCATTGATTTGGTCATTGATTTATTCATTGATTTAATCACTAATTTAGTCATATATTTAATCATTAATTTAGTCATTGATTGTTGTTAACTAGTTATTTATTTAGTCATGATAGTCACTAATTTAGTCATTTATTTAGTCACTAATTTATTCATATATTTAATCATTAATTTAGTCATTGATTTTTGTTATCTGGTCATTTATTTAGTAATGAGTCACTAACTTAGTCATTAATTAAGTCATATATTTAAGCATTAATTTAGTCATTGATTATTTTTTTCTGGTAATTTATTTAGTCATATATTGGGTCATTAATTTAATCATTTTTATTTTTCGATAAAAATGGCAAAGCCATTAAAATTTTATTAATATTAAGTTATTTATAGCTAGATTCAAAAGGGCATACCAGCAGGAAATAATCCAGAATAAAACTTGTACTTGTAGCCCTTAAAAACAAAAGCCTAACGCTACCCAAAATGCCAAACAAACCATTACATATGAGAGGCCCCACAAGTCAAGATACAAAAAGTCCCCCAATACATATAGAAGATGAATACATGGAGATCATTCCCAACCCCAATACAAGTAACAGTTGAGAACAAAAATCATCAACCATGTAGATGTAGCCCAAAACAGACACCCAATCAACCCAATAGTCAAGAAGCCAAAAACTAGGAGCTTGAGTTCACAAGAGGAGGATCCCCAATATCCACAAAGGGGGAGATAATCTACAATGGGAGAGTAAATTGAGGAGAATCCAACTGAGTAGCCCGCACAACCAAAAGAGAATGAATACCCATGAAAGCATCTAGAGAAGGGTTCAAGAGAGACTATGGAGCTAAATCAATTAGCCTTTGAAATTTCAACAGAGTGACATCAAACTCATCACAAATAAGGCCACACCTAATCACATAAAGAAGCTCTCCACACCATCTATTAGCCAATAACTCAACAAGAAACATGAAGCCACCATAAGGAAAATCACCAAAACCAAAAGAGTAATTAGATAAATAAATATCCAAAGCAAGAGAATTATAGAGGAAGGGGACCAAAAATGTATCAGCCAGGGCCTGCACCAGAGGAGCATCCAGAAGGAGATCCATATAAATAGTAAGGAAGGGAGACACCATCTCACGAATAGAACAATTCAGATTTGCCACCAACCAATTAATACAAACCACCTTCCTAATCGAATGAGCAACCTCAGAAGAGTGGAGATAAAACATTTTACCGAGCTTCTCATCATTAAAAGAATGGCCATCCTAGAAGTCACCAAATCTCAATGCAACCTGAATTCTGTAATGAATAGAGATAAGAGAACGAGACATAGATGCAAATGACAACACGAACAATATCTTAAACACAAACCAATTAATAATATGAGGCAAAGAAACATCATGTAAATAAAATGAAGATGCCATAATTACTCAATCACCTAAAGCCAAGAAGAATCTGCAAAACAATATTACAAAAAAAAATCACCTGCAGAAGGAAATAATATCAAATTGCCATGATACCATAAAAGTAATACCCATTAACTAAAATTAGTGGCAATAAATGTTTCACACATGTGAAGAGCCACAAATTACACCACGTAATACAAAATAGTACTTCATGATGATAGAAATCATAAAGGACCATCATGTGACATCAAAACAAAAATAGTGCAATAAATGGAAGGGTCGAAAAAAGAAATCTTTCGTACTCCACCAATTTCCCTGCATGTGTAAGTATAACCAGCAGTGGCAAAACATGTCTAAATCACCATACAACAATGTAAAAACAACTCAACATAGGTAAGAGATAATCAACACCCCTACACATAAGACATACATGATACACACCTCATGGTGAAAGCTCAACGCATGGGATGTATACCATAAATGCCTCATATTAGGGAAATGCACTATCTACCATGAAATCTAAGAGTGCATCACATTGCCATGGGCAATAAAATAATTTAGATTCAGAATATGAGCCACTAGAAAAGAGCTAGAAAAAAATCATCAGCAACAAATATCAATAAAGACAACCACATAACTAAAATTAAGCACCCATAAGCTTACCCTTGGTCATGAAATTAATCAAATAAAATTGGAGCATATTCCTTCATGAACATTGGAAGGAATATCTGAAGCTAAAACCTCCAAATGATTTGCTTGAACATTAATGGCCATATTAGCTAAGAAATACATAATTTTATTAATCTTTTTGTAACAATGAGATATTGTGAAAGATTTAAGAAGGGAGAGCTGATATAATATTTTATCCAACAAATATTGTAAATGCAAAGCATGAGATCTTCCATTAGTAACTGATGAAAATGCTACCATAGAATCACCCTCAATTATAATCTCTTTAGTACCCAAGGAGATAGGCATATCTAGACCAAGTGACAAAACCTTTACAATCTTAGCCTCATGATGAAAAATGACAAAACCTATACTAGCCCTACCAGTGTATAATTGATCTTGAACTTAGAAAGGGGAGGAGGACAGCGCTTAGCATTTTTTCTTTTAATGGTTTAGATGTTACGATTAAGCACAAAACCATGAAGGAGAGGAGACTTAAGAGAATGCCAAGAATGAGAAATCTTAATGTCCCAATCAGAGAAAGAATTTAAATGTCCCAGATTCTTATAAACATATGATAAAACAACCACAGAGAAAGAATTAAAAGATTGATTGAACATCATGACAAACAATGTAATCTACAAAAAAAAAATATTAATGCAAATATGTATATATAAATCAAGTTATAAGATGGAAAATCTATCTAAGGGTATATATGTAAATATAATAAAAAATGTCAAATTTTTTGAAGAGTTTCCAAATCTTTCAAAATATTCAAAATACTGCATAAAACAATAAGGTACATGATAAACATATTCAACTATATCATTTTTTGCAAATATTTTAATGGTCACCTTGTGAAGGTTCCCTCTTTCTCTTTCAGACGAATGACTCTATCTATTTTGTCTTCATAAGGAAGAGTTATGTTACTTGTGACCATTAAAATGTTCACATTTGCATCACTTGTTCCTTTTAAGTTTACTCCATGTAGAATATACACGGAGTGAATCCTCCCAATGCCAACAACAATACTATCAAATGGATCCAATAGTCTAACTTTATCACCTTCATTGAATTTATTACTACGTAACATGTTATATTAATACATATGTAATGATTAACCTTATTTGAATAATAATCCAACCATTAATTTAATAGTATGTGTTGTTATTCACCAAAACTGGTTAACCCAAGTTCACTTGCACTGGTTAACGCAAGTTCACCTGCAATTGATCTATGAAATAGCTAATTTTCAATCTATGAGGAACTACAATACTTGGAGAACATAACAAGGATATGGATCCTTCTACTCTCCAGGCTCTGCAAAACCTAGGTGGGTGTACCTTTGATGCATTGAATTAAACCCATTACACACTTATGACAACATCAACATAAAGTAGATAGATCTCACTAAGGCTCAACAACAAGGAGGTTACTGTAGATGGGCTAGATCTACACATACAACTTAGCTATGTTTGAGCATAAGATAGGTGAAACATTTCCATGAAACAAAAAATAAAGAGATATTCTAATTTTTTATTTAAGATCTCTTAGAATCCCTAGAATTGCAAGACCAGTGCCTTATCGAAGGGCATGGAGTCATACATCAAACTGTAAATGAAAGACCTCTATTACAAATCCATCTTCATCATTAAATATCTGTGCATTAATGCCTTACATAAATGCATTACTCAGCTCATTCACATAAAATGTCAAATCCAGAACATGAACCGTATTTTATTAATGTTTGCTCATAGAGTTTAAAATATTACTTGAAGATTACCTACAAACAAGCATTACACTCAGAGACATAGCTTCTTATGACAAACTTGATCCTCCTTAAGAATTTGATTTGAATAAAATGGAAACAAATTTCAGAGACAAATTCTATGTGAATTTATTCATGCCTTACATACGTAGAAAACTGCAACTAGAAACACCTATAGCAAGAATCATACTCCATTCTTTGAAAGAAGACATTGCCCTGTACAATCTTCAAGAAAACATAGAATTGGTAACACAAAAATCTGGAGCATTTCTCCAAAAAAATTGGAACCCTTACAAAATGAGAAGAAATGAGAATATGAAGAAGAGGGAAAATACCAGATTTCATCAAAAATTACCAAGTGTCCTCTTTCCCCAACTAAAAAATATTTCCTTTATTTCTCCCATGGAAACTACTCTCAAAATATCTTATGTTTGTTAAAAATAACCACAAAACTAAATTCCTCATTTTGAGAGCTTTCCGACGGTATGCAATACTTTCCACTTTGGGTGAAAACTACCCCTCAGGCGAATTATTCTCTCATATGGATCAATCATTTAAATTTTTTGAATTTTACCTATAGCTAGGACTATACTTTTAGTTTTGATTTTTCTATCTATTTTACCCTTTGCGCCTTGCCACGTGACCACCACCGGACTTCCACCTCATCGGGACCCACCAGCTAACCTGCCATCCAGACATGCTAGCTCATCAATCATTAGTTCGCAAAGGGTAACTTTTGTGCACCTGTGCATAGCAAAAGAGTGACCATCATTTGATCATCTCAAACTTGCTTGATCTTTAATCTTCCCTTTTATTGTAAAACTCACTTACATTGGGAATCATGCACGCATGGGGTACACCTGATCGCCAACTATCTTGTATGTCAAAATCCTCAAGTCTTTGACACTTTGATTGTGCGTAGCCCTACATTTAAATACTCAAAAATCCCTCCCAACTACTAATGTGGGATAATGGTCTTTTTCCTAGGAAGTGCATTTTCTTGAAATTTTTGAGTGGCTGCAATTTTCTTGAAAACTTCTATTACCTTCTTCAAAACACCATGCAGGAGAGGGTATTGCATGTTATACACTTGCAGATGCATTTAAAAGTTTCTTAGTCTTTTCATTATTCCACACTGCAATTTTCTTGGAGCTTTAATTCCTTTATCCATCATGCTCTGCATAGGGAGGAGCTAGCTAAGATTTATGCCATAAAGTTTGTATGATCTTTTAAATTTCCACGTTCCTCACAAACAGTGGGGAGGACATTAACAAAGGCCATTTAACACCTCCCACATTGCATTTGCCTGGAAGTTTTCAATGGACCTTTTCAACACCACGACTAGGAATGTTGGAATTACACCTGCCAATTGCATTTGCTTTAAAGTTACTTACCTGCCAATGCATTTGTTTGAAGGCTTCTTGAATTCCCTTCCATTTTTCACTGGCATGTGAAGGGAGGATGCTGCCAATGCAACTTGCTATTGCATTTGTCTTAAAGCTCATTGGTCTCTAAACACCACACCATCTGCCAGGGACAACACTCGCATTTATTTAAAACTTTCTAAAACCTCATCCTCACCTCCACATTGCATTGGATTTGGCTTAACACCAACCAATTTTATTTCATATTGCCCCCCTTCGGTAGTTGTTGTATATGTATCAAAATTGATGAACATATACGTGAAGTACTAACATTCGTATATGACAAAAAATGAAATAAAATGATCTTCCATTACACCAAGTTTCCAATTGAACTCAAGCTGGTGCTAATAAGCACTACTATGAATTAAGACCATTTTTCATGAAATCAACACTGCAAGAGCATGAGCTAGTTCGGGCCACAAAGTGGACTCACTAAAAAAAAAATTTCATTCAACTGACCCTTGAAATGTCTTGGGCACCTTGAACATACCTCTGGAGTTAATTGGCACAATTTTTTGATCATTAAAACTCAACTTGAAACTTTCAGGCACGTGTCACAATTTTGCATTTAAACCCAAAGATGCAATTTTAAAACCAGTCAAAACACCTTTCTGGACTTCACAAACTGATAGTCATTTTATCTTATATATGGGCATTCACTCTGCCAAACCATTTCTCAAAATGAATCCTGGGTGAAGAAATATTAATGGTCAAAGATGACCAAATGGCTCTATTAGCACTCTGAATGTGATAAAATCATTGTGCAGGGACCACAAAGTGCATGCATTAAAAATACCAAATGGTCTTCGTAGATCCCCAAATATAGGGCATAGATACTTTGAAGTACAAGGAAGATCATGGAATGCTCCATTTTACTGGGAAGTTGATAGGGTACAAATGGCGAGCTCAAGAAAATGGCAACTTAAAAATATGCAACGAAAGTGTAGAAAACTAAATAAAGTGGCTCAAGAAATCCTCTTGGAAACTGATCAAACAGATTGGCTATGACTTGAAACTTGCCATGTGGAGTCACCTATATGTATATAATTCAGTATACTTTGAATTTCAACATGATGATCTATTGGTCAAATTTTATAGGCGCTCAAAGTTGGCCACTTAATAAAATTTGAATATGTGCAAAGAACAACTTTCAGTCCACCCCTTGAAATGGGTACTTGATAAAATGATCTAAACTGAAATTTGAAAGTTGCAAAACACTTCATAGGCCAAATTAAAGGTTTATAATAATATTCCAAGGCTTTACCACTTAATAATCAACTGGCTCCATTTTACACTTCTTCAAAATAGGCTATCAGGTTGACTCATTAGGTGGTCCTTTGAAAGTGTAGAGAATTTTTTGAAATGGGCCTCTCAAAATACTCAAATTTTATGAGCCCCAATAGTGGCCCTAACTAGGGATGGTTGATTACAAGATCAACACAAGAATTCAGAATCTATGGTAGAGCAGACCACCCAAAAATGGAATACTTCTCTTCTCTTCTAAAAAACAAAGGGTTTCTTGTTCTACCCAAACAACAAGGCTCCTTATTGAAAACTACACAATTGGAAGAAAAGCTACTATATGGAATATACAATTTATTTACAAAATGGCCCCAGGCCATCAAAACTGAAATCTATGCTTACCTCTATTAAACATATGATTCTCATTTCCACAAATCAAAGGTAAGCTGAAATCCTCATTGTCATCCGCCTGATCAGAAACACTGTAACTTCTCATTAGCTCATCATATAAATAATAATCAACATGTTCATAATCATTCAATCTTTGAAAACTAAACGGGTTGGTCACTATGTGACATAAGAGTGCCATAATCTTTACCATTACTTCCTAGCTGAAAATAAAACTAATCCAACTTATCATGAAAGTTGGGAACATCAGGCACATCTTTATTACTAGTTTTCTCAAATGATGAACACTCTTCCATAATGATGGCTTGCAAACTAGACAGGAATACTTCCTCATAAAATGACTACAATTCAATATCATGCTGACCACAATTTCTATCAGCCTCTTGCAAACATGAAAATGTATCATCACTTGTCAATGGTTCATTTGCCACTTGCAAATATGAGAAAACTACTTCAGATCTATCATTCTTTTCAAAAGCAAGATCCACACAATGCATATGAAAATCTGAGTTCATATCAACATATGAATCTACATCATCATACCTATCAACCATATATGCATTTTCATCTCGTCCATTATTTAAATCAAATGTAGGGAAAGAATCAATAGCTTATGTATCATACTTCACACCCTTAAAAACACCATCAGTATCAAAACATGTACTGGTTGGGTATGAGAGATTGGGGACAGTTCTTGATTCAAACCTCTTAAGTTCAGTAGCTAAGAGTTCAGATATTTGTTCACTACTTAGTGAACCTTCTCCCTTGTTTTCATTTTCTTTGGCTTCATCTTCTGTGCTATAAATATTGTCCCAATCTGATAAAGGTATTAAATCTATAGTTCTCATGTCTTTATGCACATTTATTTCATCATTGTAACAACTTGCATTTGCATCATAACCTTTTCATGCTACTTATAAAGTGCTGCTATATGTTGCAATATAGTTTCATAACCTTGATTACAAACATTTTGTGGATTGAACTTAACAACAAGGTGATCTATATCATTAAAATCTAAAACCTCAATGGGCTCATGATTATTTGAACAATTACTTATGTTCTCACAAGTTTCTTCTTTCTCTGAATACACATCTGCACTGTCATGCTGAGAATAAGAGTCACCTTCAGCATCATAAGAGGTATATCCACTCACGGTTTCATCTCCATCACTATACTCAATTCTGTGTACATTTTCAGATTTAGTCCTTTCAATCTCATCTATCCACTATTTAATACATGCAACACTTTCTTCTCTCAAGGTTGTAGACCAATTAACTGAGTTAGGCTCATAAAGCTCTAAGAATAACTCAATCCAAACAGACTCATGTGCTCTAGCATCAGCTGAAAGGTCATTTAATACAACTATAAATATTTCATAGAAAACATATGATGACTCTTCCTTTCTTTTTCCTACTTTCTTTATTAAAAACTAGATGAATTTATCTTGGATCTCTTGAAGACATACTTCAATCTCTCATTCAATTTCTTTCAAATTTGACAAAGGATTTTTAGATCTAGGAACAACATTTAGATCTATCAAGTTTGAAACATCTAATGACCCTTTACTATGTTGATACATCTTTACTATTTTACAAACTTTCTTCAAAACACAAGCAGTCACAAATTTTCAGAATCATACACACTTCTCCCCTCACTTATGATTGATTTTTTTTTAAAACATGAAGTATGTAAAGTGCATATTTCTTTTCCTTTCAATGGCGACTGTGTCACCTTATAAAGAACATGAATTGTCTCATAAATAATTTGAGGAATACATGGAAAAATAATTCTGCTACTGCTCTTCTTCTTATTTCTCCTTAACTGGGATCTTCAATTTCAAAACTCCAAGCCTCTGCTACATCTTTGCTACAAGTTCACTAAATCTTTTAAATTTATTACAATAATGCACACTAGTGTAGAGATCTTTAAGAGTCGCCACTCACTACTATGAGAATTTATAAAATCATTTATAGAACATGAATAGATCTGGACTGACACAAAGATAAAAGGACAACAAAATTTCAACCCTTGGATAGAAATTGACTCTCATGACAAAAAGAAGACATTCCTTACTTCATATAGCACTACCAAGTAGATAACAACAGATCTAAAAATAATTTCAAATTTACAACACTTTTATGACTCTTTCCTCAAATAGACATTGCTAGACTCATGGATTTGGCTTCACAAATTTTTTACATCTCTCCATTCTCTAGTAGAGTCACCATTTTTGTTGTTCACCAAAATTGGTTAACCCAAGTTCACCTGCAATTGATCTATAAAATAGCCAATTTTCAATCTATGAGAAACTTCAGGACTTGGACAACATAACAAGGATATGAATCCTTCTACTCTTTGGGCTCTGCAAAACCTAGGTGGGTGTACCTTTGATGCATTGAATTAAACCCATTACACACTTATGACAACATCAACAGAAAGCAGATAGATCTCACTAAGGCTCAACAACAAGGAGGTTACTGCAAATGGGCTAGATCCACACATACAACTCAGCTATGTTTGAGCATGAGATAGGTGAAATATTTTCATAGAATGGAAAATAAATAAATATATTCTGATTTTTTATTTAAGATCTCTGAGAATCCCCAGAATTACAAGACTAGTGCCTTATCCAGGGGCATGGAGTCATACATCAATCTGTAAATGAAAGACCTCTACTACAAATCCATCTTCATCATTAAATATCCTTTCATTAATGCCTTACATAAATGCATTACTCATCTCATTCACAAAAAATATCAAATCCAGAACATGAACCCTATTTTATTAATGTTTTCTCATAGAGTTTAAACTCTTCCTTGAAAATTACCTACAAACAAGCATTACACTCACAGACACAACTGTTTATTACAAACTTGATCCTCCTTAAGAATCTGATTTGAATAAAATTAAAACACATTTTAGAGACAAATTCTGTGTGAATTTATGCATGCCTTACATACATAGAAACCTACAACTAGAAACACTTATAGCAAGAATCATGCTCCATTCTTTGAAAGAAGACATTGCCTTGTACAATCTTGAAGAAAACTCAAAATTGGTAACACATAAATCTAGAGCATTTCTACAAACATTATGGAACCCTTACAAACTAAGAAGAAATAATAATATGAAGAAGAGGGAAAAGACCAGATTTCATCAGAAATTGCCAAGTGTCCTCTTTCCCCAACTAAAAAATATTTCCTTTCTACTAACCATGGAAAATACTCTCAAAATATCTAATGTTTATTAAAACTAACTGCAGAACTTAATTCCTCATTCTGAGAGCTTTCTGATGGTATATAATACTTACTACTTTGGGTAAAAAATACCCCTCAGGCAAATTCATCTCTCATACAGACCCATCATTTAAATTTTTTGAATTTTACCTATAGCTGGGACTATACTTTTAATTTTGATTTTTCTGTCCATTTTACCCTCTGCGCCTCGCCATGTGACTATACTTTAAATTATATTTGAGGTATAATTTAGTGCAAGAGCATAGATGGTTTTGCTCCCAAGATACTCACCATACATATTTCCTTGAGTAGAAACATAGCTTTTTGAAAAGTCACTTGTGGCTTGATAAAAGTGGTGACTCCCCCATCATAGGGATCATCTATTTGTTATGCTCGTGCAAGACTTAGTATATCACATCCTTACCTGCCACGGCGGGATTCATAAGGTATGTAGTACCAAAGTCGAAGAAATATCAAGATGTGGGCTAAATTTATCACAACTGGCCTTTTGACCTTAGGGATAAAAAGTGTTTGAAGTGTGTTCGTTTTAAAGACCAAGTGTCACATTTTTGCATTTAAACCCAAAGATTCAATTTTAAAACCGGTCAAAACACCTTTATGGACTTCACAAACTAATAGGCATACTGTCTGAGATATGGGAATTCAATTTTCCAAACCATTTCTCAAGATGAATCCGGGGTGAAGAAATATTAATGGTCAAAGATGACCAAATGGCTTTGTTAGCACTATAAACCTGATAAAATCAATGTGCAGGGACCACAAAGTGCACACATTCAAAATATCAAACAGTTTCCATGGATCCCAAAATCTGGGGCATAGATACTTTGAAGTACAAGGAAGACCGTGGAATGCTCAATTTGATCGGGAAGCTGATAGGGTGCAAATGGTGAGCTCATGAAAATGGCAACTTAAAAAGATACAACAACGAAAGTGCAGAAAACTAAATAAAGTGGCTGAAGAAATCATCTTGGAAAACTGACCAAACGGATTGGCTATAACTTAAACTTGCCTTGTGGACTCACATATATGCATAGAATTCAATTCACTTTGAATTTCAACATGACGATCTACTGGTCAAAAGTTATAGGCGCTCAAAGTAGGCCACTTAATAAAATCTGAATATGCACACAAAACAACTTTTAGTACACCCATTGAAATGGGTACTTGATAAAATGATCTAAACTGAAATTTGAAAGTTGTAAAACACTTCATAGGCCAAATGAAAGGTGTACAATAATATTCCAAGGATTTACCACTTAATAATCAACTCACTCCATTTTATACTTCTTCAAAATAGGCCTATCAGGTTGACTCATTAGGTGGTCCTTTGAAAGTGGAGAGCAAAATTTTGAAATGGGCCTCTCAAAACACTCAAATTTTATGAGTCCCAAAATGTGTTTTGAAATAACTACAAAAAGAAAATTTCAAAAAAATTGCAATGATTCTATAGCTGAAAAAAAAACAAATCTAGCAGAGCAAAGTTATGAATGAATTCACTGTGTTGGCAAATGCACACTCCAATGAGACATTGTAGGTGATTGAAGGTTTTGTCATTGATGAAAACCTTACAATCCTCTGACACCAGCAAGGCAATCCACTGGCACTAGCAAGGTCAGACTCTACACCGACACATAGACCATTGACACCAATAGTGAAAGGAAGTGTATCGGCAGAGAAGCCGACAAGAATTTTGTTTGTAATATATTTTGCTAATTATTGTAAAATCATTGTAAGCCAACTTGGAAAGTTGTAAAATGACTCATATATATAAGAGTTCATTGTAGAAAATTGTTGTAATTATGTAAGAAATATCGAGGAATGTAATTAGGCGAAATAAGGTAGACCTATTATGCGAATTATAGGTTAAGGGTATATGTATGAAGCAAAGCTATAAACCAATACTGGATCTGGCATAGTAGATGCTATTTTTAAGTAGTACAAGACATTGGATTTATATAATCCATTTTGTAAGTCAGTGAGACTTCCCATTTTGTAATTGAGTAGTGAGCTCTAGGCACTTGGCCTTCCTGCATGTGTAGCCCCTATTGTAGCAGTAATATTCTCTTATTGGCTAGTAAGTGAATATTGTGGGTCACAAATCCCACCGAGGTTTTTTCTACACTATTTTTCCTCGTTAAACTACTCTGTTATGGTGTGTTTTTCATGTGGTTGTTGTTATCTCTGTTTATTGCATTACTTTCTATTTACCCGTATATAGTATTAATATGCTCTACATGTTTTAAGTTAAGAAAATCATCAAACTGTTTAGATACTAATTCACACCCCCCTTCTCAGTATCTATGGGAATCCTAACAATTGGTATCAGAGTATGGTCCTATATTTTCAGAAGCCTAATAGCTTAAGGAAAATCTTCACACAGGTAGAGATGGAAAACTTGATGAAGCAATTAGAAGCAGCTCTCTTAGACTATGATGCGGAAAAGTTGAAAAATATCAAACTTGAAGATGATCTAAAGGCAGCACAGGATATTATTCAATCACTTCAAGAAAATCTTACCATTGCAAGAAACAGGAGAAGAGAACTTTGTGAAAAGATGCAAAATGAGAATGATGAAAAGGAAACTCTTAGTTATCTGATAAACAAGTTGAAACAAGAAAACATGACAACAAGGACTAAGATGCAGGATATGACTATGAGATTTTGTAAAGAAATTGAAGATAGAAAGAAGAATGAAGAATATTTGACTAGAAGACTAAGTGATGCTGCAAATAAGAACACAAGACTGATAACTCAATGATGAGAAAATAGTACCAAACCGGTACTGAGAGGGGGGGGGTGAATCAATATAGACAAAAATACAGTCCTAAACCAGTTTAACAGCACACACTTCAAATGACTAGCAGACAGTGACATCGGTTTGAAACAGAGTACAACCAATAAAGCTAAGAATGTCTGAGACAAGCATTAACCGGTTACTCACTTAGCTTTTCACTCAACTCGAGACTACACTACCATTTCATCCTTATGCATAAACAAGTAATCTATCAACAGATCATAATAACAGCTAGTTCAACATCTTTTATTGATAGGCATAAAACATAGAACCATCATATGCTTGACAAACAATATCAAAGCATCACAAGATAAAAGTATCACACATGACACACATATTTTTTCACGTGGAAACCCAACTAGGAAAAACCATGGTGGGGATGAATACCCACAAGCTATTTTGAACTCTTTAGAAGTCCGCTCTATTAGGAGCCTTGTCCCGTTACAGACATTACAATAGGTTCTATTAGGAACCGATCCTATTAGAGATCACCCGGTTAAGGGATGGCTACAATAACCGGTTAAGGGTTAAACCCTGTTAAAGGTTACCTTGTTAGAGAATTTCAAGAACTCAATAGCTAAAGGACTTCAATCTCAGTAGCTTTGAATTACCTTGTTAAAGGATTTACAGCAAGCCAGTTAAGGCTACCCTCTTAAGGGATTTTCCAATTGTTGAGGTGGCTAGAGATCAACAGGTATTACAATGATCTGGTAACAACACTCAATGCCAATGCAAATGCCCTTAAGCTCCTCTCCACCTTCTGCACTTACACTCTGTAGGTATCACTTCTCTCCTTTTGGTCTGGCAAGAATTAGGTATCCCTTCTCTTGGATACTCACACACAACTTTTGCGAACAACCCTAGAAAGAGTCATAACATCGACCTTATAGGAAAATAGTTAGGTTAGTAGCATAAACCCTAAACCCTAAACCTATTAGGTTAAGGATTTCAAACGGTTCAATCCTAATCGTTGAGCACACTGCATTAATCTCCATCATTTGTTTTCCACCGATTTCATGGCGACTGATAACCCATCACACATTATCACTGTTTTACAGACTTCGCACATTCCCGAGGTAGATAGGAACAATCTTATTTATGCAAGATTCTTCACGCACACAAGGCTTACGTGGCAACATGATCTTTTCTTTGCTATCATGCTAACTCATCACACAAAGTCATTGGTTGAGCCAGACAGGCTTGAAGCACTTCAACTGGAAACCCTAAAGTAATGCTTCCATGTGCCGGTTCCCATAACCATATGCCGGTTCACCTTTGAACAAGCACATCGCTTTACTTTGGCACACATGCCGGTTCATAGTGTTATACCAATTCTCTCATATGCCGGTTCTCACCTCTTCAGCATATTGACATCAATGACAACATACAATGTCATTATGTCCTCATACTAGTTCACATAATGCCAACAATCTCCCCCTTTGGCATTGATGGAAATATACAAAGATATGTCTACACTTCACATCTTCTCCCCAAATTTCTTCAAATATCTTCTCTGCTTCACATCTTCTCCCCCTTTGACAACAATGCCAAGGTGGAGGGACAAGATTCCCTGTTCCATTATGCTGCTCCCCCTGAGGAGTAGCATCCTTCAACGCATTAATCCAAAATAAATTTGACTATGCAATACCTGACTGATGTCGAGCATATACTTTTATTTTACCTCCTAAAGGGGAAACACCCCTAATTCACCTCTTAAGTACATAAATATAGTCTTTGGGAGAGGCTTGGTGAATATGTTTGCTAACTGCTCCTTACTGGAAACATGTTCTAGTGCAATTTCTTTGTTCTGAACCTTTTCCCTCAAGAAATGATACTTAAGCTCAAAGTGCTTGGTTCTAGAATGTAAAACCGGATTCTTGGAGATATTAATTGCACTAGTATTGTCACAAAATATACTTACTAGTTCAGATACAGGAACTTTGAAGCCATTTAATACATGAATCATCCAAATTGTCTGAGTGTAGTTCATGAAAGCTGCAACATACTCTGCTTCCGCTATAGACTGAGAGATACAACTCTGCTTCTTACTCATCCATGAGACTAGTCTATCATCGAGGAAGAATGCACCACTAGTTGTGCTCTTCCAGTCATCTACATTACCAGCCCAATCATCATCTATGAACACTTTCAAGTTGAAATCCTTGCTATATGGATACCACAATCCATAGTCAATAGTTCCCTTCAGATACCTAAGAATCCACTTGATTACAACCGAGTGGGATTCTCTTGGACTTTTCTAGAACCTTGCAGTAATGCCAACTGCATGTACAATATCCGGTCTGCTATGCACTACATAATGCAATTGACCAATCATTGATCGGTGTTCCTTCTCATCAACCAATGTTGAGTCATCCTCTTTGGATAGTTTACAACCGGTCACCATCGGTGTACCAGCTGGTTTGCTATCTTCCATGCCAAAGGTCTTCAACACCTCTTTGACATACTTGGACTGAGTGATAAAGATTCCATCTGTCAACTGTTGGATCTGCAGTCCAGTGAAGAACTTAATCTCCCCTATGAGTGACATCTCAAACTATTTCTTCATCTCATCTGCAAACTCATGACTCATCTTGTCATCTCCACCAAAGATAATGTCATCAACAAATACCTCACAGATCAGGATCTGATCTCCTTCAGACTTCAAGTATATAGGGCAAACCCATCTAGTTGCTCTATATACACCTCCTCTTCAAGTACACCATTTAGGAATGCAGATTTTACATCCATTTGATATACTTTGAAGCCTTTAAAAGCTTCATATGCAAGAAGCATACAAACTCCTTCCAATCTGGCTACAGGAGCAAAGGTTTCTCCATAGTCTTCTCCTTCTTCTTGGGCATATCCTTTGCACACCAATTTGGCTTTGTTTCTAATCACTGTGCCATCCTCATTCAGCTTATTTCTGAAGACCCATTTGGTACCAATGACATTTTTGTGCTCCGGTCTGGGTACCAAGGACCATGTACCATTTTTCTCTATCTGGTCAAGTTCCTCTTACATTGCCTTGATCTAGTCTTCATCTTTATGTGCCTCTTTGAATGTTTTAGGCTCAAATTTAGAGATCATACATGAGTTTTCTCTGACTTTTCTTCTTGTAAGGATTCCTGCATCCTTATCTCCTATGATCTGGTTAGGATCATGATTCAACTTGACATACCAAGGAATGGTCTTGGTAGATTCCTCTTGCTTTTCTTCTTCATCATCATCTCCATCAGTATCAGCATCTACATCTACCGGTGTAGGAACACTGTTACTGGTACTTGGTTGATTGACAATCGGTTCCCAAAAGTTTGCAACCGGTTCATTTACCACTTGCTCACTATCAGTTTCCTTAGTTTTCTCAGAGGTTTCATCAACTCTTACATTGATGCTTTTTATAATTCTCCGAGTCCTATTCTTGAAACACTTGAGAGCTTTGCTCTTGGTGGAATATCCTAAGAATATTCCCTCATCACATTTCACATCAGATTTGCTCTGGTGTTCACTCCTCTTGATGTAACATTTGCTACCAAACACTCTAAAGTAGCTAACCAAAGGTGTCTTACCGGTCCAATACTCATAAGGAGTTTTATCCTTACCTTTCTTGATGGGTACCTGGTTCATGGTGTAGACTGCAGTGCTCACTGCTTCTCTCCAAAAGGTGTGAGCTACCTTTCCTTGAATCAACATGGTTCTAGCTGCTTCAACCACAATCTAGTTATTCCTCTCTACTAGGCCATTCTGTTGTGGAGTCTAGGGGGTAGACAATTGCCTCTTGATGCCATGTTCTTTACAGTACTTGTCGAATTCACCGGAAGTGAATTCCCCTCCTTGATCAGTTCTCAGGCACTTGATCCTTTTACCGCTTTCCTTCTCCACTAATGCCCTAAAATATTTGAACTTTACAAAAGCTTTAGATTTCTCTTTCAAGAATGTCACACTAGTTTTCATAGGACCACACAAATCAGTATGCACAAGATCAAGCAAGTTGTCAGCAGTGAAAGATTTACCTTTAAAGATTGAGGAAGACATTTTTCCCAATTGACACTCTCTGCACAAGGTATTATCCAGTTTGCTTAGCACCAGCAACCCTCTAACTACCTTGATCTTACTAGCCTTCACAATGTTATCAAAGTTTACAGGCAGAGTCTCCTATGCCATATCTAGCTGATGTCATGGAAATGGGGACAAGGCAACAACAAAGTTCAATGTTAATAAGTTAGTTTCAACCATAAAAACAAAACAAAGAACTAAAAACCATTCCAAACATATCAAGAGAGATTTCAAAAAGCATGAAAGAAGTTTAACAAAATAAAAGAAAGGAGAAGAGCCTCCCTAAGATGCTTCCATGATGCCTTTTGATGCTTCTCCCTTGTTTCTCTCCTCTCCAAGTCCCAAATGAGTGTAGCTCTCAGCTTTTAGCACTAGCCATGGATGCCATATGGAGATTCAAGATGGTTGAATATGATAAGCAAATACTATGCAAGAGTAGATAGTGATGCTATGAAAAAGCTCTATGCTAATGCCAGTATAACAACAATACTCTAAAATGCTTCCTCTTGCTTGAGGAGAAGGGTTCTATTTATAGAAGAAATGGGGAAATGAAGGGTTAAGATTGAATGGTTTAATCAAGGGCCAAGTTTGAAAGTTGGGGATCCATGTGCACAATTGGCACCAATGAAATGATGACAAATGTTCACATAGGATTGGATTGAGAGAAGAGGTTGGAGGCATTAAAGGCCTGAGAAGACCTCATGGTTATCTAGAAGGTAAGGGTCAAGTCTAAATTAAGATTACCCATTGGATTAAGAGTTAATCCAAGGATAAACCTTTGTGCAAATGTTTAAGAGATAATCATGGTCAAAGCATTAATGGCCTGATGAGACCTTTGGGTTGGGTAGAGGTTGAGTCAAAACAAATGTTTTAACCATGTGGGAGGGTTGAATTAACCATTAATGGTTATTGGAGACTTTTGGGGATTAAGTGGTTGAAGGTTGAAAGCTTTCAAAGGTTATCCAAGACTTTGAGAGTTAATTTGTTGAACACACAAAGCATTAATTGCTTTTCAAAGACTTTGGAGTCTTTGAGAAGTGACTCCAATTTGCTTAGGAATGTGACAATATTTAGGGGATGGATTAGGCTAATTAGGAAGGGTTTAGAAGAATCTAGAAGGGGTTTAGGCATACAAGTGGATTTTGTAGGAAAATGCAAGTGGGAGAAATATTGGTATTTTCAATTAAAATAAAATCATTTATTTCAATTAAATGGTGTAAGTTGAATTTGGATAAATATTTAAATAAATATTAATTTATTTAAATGAGAAAAAGAAGATAAAGCATTTAAAATGCTTGAAGACTTTGAGGGAAACCATTAAAGGCTTGAAGACTTTAAGGAAAACCATTAAAGTCTTAAGAAGATTATAGAAGGAAGCCATCAAGTTTGAAGACTTTAAAGCCATCAAGTTTGAATACTTTAAGGGAAACCATTAAAGGTTTCAAGTGGGTGAGGATAAATAGGATTTTAAATAAATAATTTATTTAAAATAGTTGTGCAACTTGCTTTTGTAGGAAAATACAAGTGGGTGGAGGATAAAGGTGATTTAAATAAATTATTTATTTAAAATAATTGTGCAACTTGCATTTGTAGGAAAATACAAGTGGGTGGAGGATAAAGGTGATTTAAATAAATGATTTATTTATTTAAATGTGAGAGGTGGGATTTTGGGGGTTTTAAATAAATATTAATTTATTTAAATGTGAGAGAATATTTTAATTAAATAAATATGATTTATTTATTTAATTAATGGTCTGAATTTGGTTAAGTGAATTAAATCAAATAAATTGAATAATTTATTTAATTAATAGGAGAATAGGGTTAAGATGAATTAATTAAATATTAATTTAATTAATTATTAATTGATGGTTAAATAATCAAATAAATACTAAATATTCATTTAATTAAGTGGACAGATTTATGTGACTACATTTGCCCCTCTTTGAGACGGTGCAGTTTATCGCGTCGTTTCAAAGAAAGAAAAATAGGTGTGAAGAAATGCCCCATAAAATGAAAATTTAATGGGTGGTATGCCCCCTCGAGGGATGGGCCGAATTTTTTTGAAAAATCGAGCGATCTCTCGAAAAAGAATGAAAAGCGGAGGGGAGGTAGAATAGAAGAAATTAGAACTAATGATGAAAGAATGAGAGAAAATGGAGTGAATATGAAGAAACAACAAGCCAGCGAGTGCCCTGAGGTCATGCAAGAGATACATAGTAGATCTAGTGTGGGGTTTGGATTGATGCTATACAATTGATCAAAATTATTTGGAAAATCTGGTACAATCAGTTTAATTGCCCCGGTCAAGTCAAAGCATGACAGTTGATGTCAGTTGGTCGCTTGGACATGATAAAGTCTGAGTAAGTGAATCAAAGTGACCTGATGTGACTTAGACAATTGATGTAATTGCCTGATGAAGTCAAGGTATATGAAGCAAAATACTCGTTGAGACGTAGACAATTGATGTAATTGTTTGTTGGATTGTGTTTGATTGGTTGATCAATTGATAGTGTGTGCGTGTGATGGATGGTTGTGGGGAATCATGGCAGCCCCGTTGAGACTAGGTCATTATGATAAATGCCTGATGTAGTCGAGGATTACCATAATTGATTACCTGTTGAGACCCGAAGATACTTGATCAGAGTATCTGTTGATAGTCTAGGTGTGCATGAGTTGATGTATCTGTGTAGACAGAGTAACTGGCTTGACTTATTGGATGACTTAGGATAGGAAACACAATCCCTCCTATTTAGAGATGGATGGTGATGAACGTGGCTTGATTAGGTTGATTGGGACACGATGAAGGATATGTGATGTTGATTATTGAGATGGGGAGGGTTGGGGGGGTTCGATGTTAGAAGAAATGGAGGACCTATGACTCATTCCTATGGAAGAAGAGGAAAATAGAGTATGCATTATTATGACTATGTATGCATGATATGCAGCTATTTATGAATGTATGGATGGATGGAATGCAACGAAATGCAATATATATAGATGAGATGGAATGACGATCCATGGTGCTTTATTTTTCATCATTGAGCTTTAAAATGTTGGAAGAGAATACAAGCATCTTGACATAAAGATTCAAGATGACCAGAGTATTTCTTACATGGATTTTGATATAGCAAGTTAATACAAGCAACTTGATATAATGGATCAAGTTGACCTGAGTATTGCTTGCGGAACAGATAAGGATTATCTCCTTTCATGCATGACTTGGAATGTCCTCCTTGATCTTAGGCTGATCAGATCCTGAGACAAGTGCATACCGTACTAAGAAATAAAACCTTTATCCAATTTGGAGGAAGAGGAACCAAAGAAAAAACATTGTACCTGCAAACAAACAGTATATACATAAAGAATAAAGAATATGGATCCTTGGTAATGGTTCATGCTCATATGGTCGAGGTATACGCTATAGTCAACAAGTCGTAGTGATCTATGACTGCATTTTTGCCTATGATCACATAGCTTAGTGAACTTCCCACATAGACACCATTAGTACATGCCCCAGAACTTCATCAGAAATAATGCGCAAATGATACAAAACAATGCTGCAAGATCCTGATACAGATAAACAAACGATTGTACTCACAAATCAACCAAGTATTTGATAGCTTAACATAATTTTCTTGTCAAAGAAAATGTCACTTTTGTCTTTGTTTTGGTAAGGAATGATGCATCCTTGTTGAAGACAGTTTGATTGTTGATGTTGAGTGTGTGGTTGATTGGTAAATGGTCATTGTGTGAGTAGTTTGTCAATGTTTATTTTGGTATCTACATGGATGGGTATGTACAAGGTGTTGCCATGGTTTTGTGTGATTTTTCAATGGTTTTGTCGATGTTTTTGGATTTTGAATTGTTTTGAATGTTTTTGGTATTTTTGCGAGATATTTTTGAATGTTTTTGGATTTTTGATGATTGTTTGAATGAAGAACTTAATGAATCATAAGACAATGTAGAATCCACTTCCATCAATAGGTTAAAGGCATTGCCCCCAGTTTTAGACATGACTATGAAAAAGCGGGATGCAAGATGTATGGAGTACTATCATAATTGCAGAGGAATAACAAGCCATGGTTGATGGATGGATGGATGTATGTATGAAGTAGATGTGATCGCCACAAGTCTGAAAGATAATGGAGCCATAGCCTTTATGAGTGGCGCCTGTTTGCCAGGTTTTCACCATCGTTCTTACCCAAGGTGCCACCGGAGTGGTTGTTCACCGTTTGGATGCATGATTTTTCTTTACTTTTTTGAATGTTTTTATATTTTCTTCAGGACATTTTTCTGAATGTTTTTTTGGTATTTTCTGATAGGCAGGGGAGCCTGATGCTCTGTACAGCTTATGTGTAAAACCGTTTGAGGTGCATGCTGTTGATTGGATCTGCGAGCGGTTCTCCTTCTGATGTAGCCAACTGATATGCCCCGGACCCGAATACAGCAGTGACAACATATGGGCCCAACCAGTTTGATTCAAACTTGCCTTGATGTTCTCTGTTTGGTTGGTTGCGAGGATTTTCTCGAAGAACAAGATCACCTACCTCAAATGTACGAGATCTAACTCGGTGATTGTAGCTTCTACTCATGCGCTGCTGATAGGCTTTGAGGTGATTGTATGCATCTTGTCGCTTCTCATCTAGTAACTCTAAGTCCTGAAGACGAGATACTCTGTATGCTTCATCATCGATGAGATTGTGCAATGAAACTCGTAAGGATGGTATCTCGACCTCAATAGGTAAGATAGCTTCAGCACCATAGACCAATGAATAAGGAGTTGCACCTGTAGGGGTCTGAATGCTAGTTCGATATGCCCATAGCGCTGGATTCAATTGAACATGCCAATCACGGCCGGCATCATTGACTGTCTTCTTTAGGATCCTTAATATGTTTTTATTGGATGCTTCGGCCTGACCATTGCCTTGTGGGTAATAGGGAGTGGAAAAGCGGTGCTAGATATGAAATTTCTCACAAAGTTCACGGACATCCTGATTTTTAAAAGGAAGACCGTTATCTATGACGATGGACATGGGTACACCATACCGGCAGATGATGTAGTTGAGGATGAATGAGGCAATCTGCTTGCCGGTGACTTGGGTAAGTGGAATAGCTTCGATCCACTTTGTGAAATATTCGGTAGCGGTAATAATGAATTTATGGCCATTGGATGAAGATGGATGGATTTTACCGACAAGATCAAGACCCCATTGACAAAAAGGCCACGATGTTGTGATTGGTTGCAGTTCTTGAGCTGGTGCATGTATTAGGTCGCCATGAACTTGACATTTTTTGCACTTCCTGACAAAGTAGTAGGAATCCTTTTCCATAGATGGCCAATAGTATCCAGCTCGCATGATCTTCTTGGCTAGTGATGGACCACTTGAGTGAGTCCCACAAATTCCTTCATGTACCTCTTCCAAAACCTTTGTTATCTCATCCTGTTCCAGACATCGAAGGAGAGTACCATCAAGACTACGTCGGTATAGGGTTTCGGCAATAATGGTATATCGAGCAGTTTGGCGAATGAAGGTTTTACGTTGGTTATTTGATTGGCTGGGAGGAAGGGTATGATCGCGAAGATAGATGTAGAACTCACCGTACCATGGGGATTCGAAACCAACAAGGCGACATATCATTTCAGATTCGGGGATATCATAAGCGGGGATCCAAAGCTGTTCTACCAAGAACTCGTAGCGTGTTGAATTTTGTGGAAGATCTAGGAGAGATGCGATGGTAGCCATAGCGTCAGCAGCTCGATTCTGATCTCTTGGTATCTGCTCAAAAGTGATAGTAGTAAATGATGTCTTTAGAGTGTCCACCATTTGCTTATATGGCATGAGTTTATCATCTTTGGTCTGATACTCATCAGTTGCTTGTCGAATGACCAGTTGTGAGTCACCATATACTTGTAGTTCTTTTAATTTCCATTGTATGGCTAGCCTGAGTCCTGTGATCAAAGCCTCATACTCTGCTATGTTGTTTGTGCATGGAAATGTGAGCCTGTAAGACTTCGGGATGCTATCACCTTGAGGTGTGATAAACAGAATGCCTGCCCCCGAGCCATGCCTAGTGTATGAACCATCAAAATATAGTTTCCATGGCTGTGCTTCTGTGATCATGAATATCTCTTCATCTGGAAAATTGGAAATGAGAGGATGATCGCCTATGAGTGGTGCATCGGCCAACTGATCTGCAATGACTTGACCTTTGATAGCTTTACGGTCCACATACTCAATGTCAAATTCACTTAGAATCATTACCCATTTGGCCAAGCGACCTGTCAATGCTGCTTTGCTGAGTAAGTACTTGAGTGGATCAATTTTTGCGATGAGTTGCACCTTGTGTGTTAACAGATAGTGCCTCAGTTTAGTGGCTGCCAAGATTATTGCTAGGCAAGCTCGCTCAATAGGTGTGTAATTGAGTTCATAGCCCACCAGTGTGCGAGAGATGTAGTAAATAGCACACTCTTTTCCTTCTGCATTATGTTGTGCCAGTAGTACACCCAATGTTGTACTTGTTGCTGAGATATAGAGCAATAATGGTCTACTTGGATCTGGTGGCATCAGCAATGGTGGATTCATGAGATAGTCTTTAAGCGCCTGAAAGCGGATGTTCTTATGTAGCAGGTGTGTGAATGGGTGACACTTATCAGCCAATTGTGCAATGAATCTGTAGATAGATTGAAGCCGTCCTTGTAGTGTTCTTAGCTGACTGATATTCTTTGGAGGTGGCATGTCCATGATTGCTTTAACCTTTGCTGGATCGACCTCAATACCTTTGCTTGAGACAATGTATCCTAAAAGCTTCCCGGAGGTCACTCCGAAGACACATTTCTTTGGGTTGAGTCGAACATGGTATTGTTCCAGTCTATCAAAGATTTTATCTAGGATGTGAAGATGTCCTTCTCTAGTAAGTGATTTTGCTAGTAAATCATCCACATAATCTTCCATTATAGTATGCATCATGTCATGGAAGATGGTGGTCATTGCTCTTTGATAGGTCGCTCCTGCATTCTTTAGACCAAAAGGCATTACATTCCAGCAGTATGTGCCCCATGGACATGTGAAGGTTGTCTTATGTTGGTCCTCGGGTGCGATCTTTATTTGATTGTATCCTGAAAAGCCATCCATGAGTGAAAGCATGGCATGTCCTGCTGTCAAATCTACTATGATGTTGATATTTGGTAGAGGGAAGTCATCCTTAGGACATGCCTTATTCAGATCTCTGAAGTCTGTACAAATGCGGATGCCCCCTTTTGGTTTGCCAACTGGTACAATGTTGGAGATCCATTCTGCATAATCAATTGGTCTAATGAAACCAACATCCAGGAGTTTCTTGAGTTCTGTTTTGACTAGCACGGCAATCTGAGGATGCATCTTACGAAGCTTCTGCTTGACAGGTTTGGCTCCTTTTGCTACGGTGAGGTGATGCATGACTAAATCAGGATCAAGCCCAGGCATGTCTGCATATGACCATGCGAAGTTGATCTGACACTTCTGGAAGAACTCTATGAATTGAGGCTGTTCCTCTGGAGTGAGAAGAGATGCCAGATGTATGATATGAGGGTTTTCAGGAGTCCCCACATTATATTCTTTGGTTTCCTCGATAAGAATCGTTGATCATTCCTGTTGTGTACTAGTAGGGAGGATGTCAAACCCTTCATCCTCAGGCACCTCAGAGAGGTTTTCACCATTGGATATGCTCTTTCTTTTTACTTTTGTCGGATCAAACAGTGCCACAGTGTGGTTTTCACTGGAAGATCCATGTTTTAATGTTATATTTTTGCAGCTGAAAGGTTTGGCATCCGCCCCGAAGTATGCTGCGCTATTAAGTTCAATGGCGAATTCAGCTTTGTGATCCCCGCTTGGTAGATTATCCCGTAATTCCAAAAAGTCAATGATAGCCTCATCATTTTGGAAGAGATCAAGACATGGGGGATTTGGTTGGTTCCATTCAATGAGTTCAGGGTGGATAATGGGCATTACTTCATCGATTAAGTTAAGTGTGGGAGATGTATCAGTGAGGGTTAAGACAGTGTGGTGAAGGTCATTGATGGTACTCTCCCTGTTAGAATCAGGCGTAGGATGAGACGTAGGGTCTGTGGAAGATGTTTCTAGCTCAGGTACCCAAGTGTTCTTTATCTGTGCTTCTCCGTAAATAGGGATGTCTTTGTGGGGTGGAGGTGGTGATGTGTCTTCCTCATCTGAAGTGTGAAGTTGCACTGAATCGAATTCCCACTCATGTGAGTCAGTCTCTGAATCACTCTCCAGCATCCGATTGCTATACCATACTGGGATGTCTTTGGAGTTAAACACGGAAGGTGTGATTGGTTTATGTATCTTTGTAGTGATCGGTGCTGCAGGAACCGTGATGGGGTTTAAAAGATCTGGTACAGGAAGTATCGGCCGTGTTGCCTCAGTGGCTTCTGTTGGAATGAATGATGCCATAGATGCTGCTGCGGGTTCCAATATAGTTGCTGCTATGAATGGTTTTATTGATGTGATGACTGTCGCAGATGGGATTACTGATTCGATTGGTGGGATGTTTGGCATTGGTGATGGTTGCGGTGGAGTTGTGAGCCTCAATGGGGCAATGGGGATAGTGCTTGATGGTGGTTTGATTATGAAAGGTGTCCTCTTTGCAGTAGGTGGGCAAAATGGTTTGCTGGGTTTTCCTTTGAATCTGAGTTTAGGAAGGATCTCTTTTTCAAAGCCTAGGCCTGTGTTACCTTTGGGCTTGAACTCTGGCAGCAGGGGTTCATGTCGTCCTTGTTTGCAGTATCCCAAAGCACTCTGACCATCATATCCCATTCTTTGCATAATGAGGAGGCCTTTGCCATACTGTTCTGTAGGAAGTGTAACTCGCGGTTTGTCAGTGGTGATGGGATCTTTATAGATCCATTCCGCTAGGTCCTTATCTTGTGTCTCTTCCTCTTGACTCTTTCCAAGGATGAAAGGCGTTAAGGCACATGCAGGCGTGTTTAGTGGTTGCTGGAGTAACTGCTGTGGTTTACCATGTGTTCTAAGAGAAGTAGGCATTTGTCCCACACAAAAGAGCTGACTCAAGTTGTATTCTCCAGGACCTTCCTCTGCGACTTTCATCTTAAGCTTTTCTTGCTTGGGTATAGGAGTGTTTGAACTGGCAAGAGAGGCGGGATTTACATATGATGTGGAGGAAATGGCTTCCCTATTATTAGGAATAGTAATTTCTGGTTGATGGCTGATATTATGGCAAAATGCAAAGGGATTTGCATCACCCAGGATTGTGATCTCTACACCGTTATGTGGGAACTTGATACATTGATGGTAGGTAGATGGAACAGCTTGCATGGCATGTATCCAAGGTCTCCCTAATAATAGATTATATGGCAGAGGAAGGTCCAGAACCTGACAAATGATATGCTTTACCATAGGACCTACTCGGATTGGTAGTACCACAGCTCCTTTGGATGAATGCTCTGCATCATCATAGGCCTTGATGGTGATCTTCTTGCGAGGATCCACTGATTCTATTGCATATCCCAATGCTGTGACCAACTGTAGTGTACAAATGTTTAGGCCTACTCCATTATCAATCAAGACTCGCTTGATCCTGTGTTGGTTGACAAAGCCTTCAATGTGGAGTGAGGCGTTATGAGGTTGCTGGAAGGAAGAGTTGTCACTTTCGGAAAAAGTGAGACAAGGTGATGACTTTAGACTTCCAACCATGGCTTGAAATTGGTCCATGTTCAGGTTTGCAGGGACTGACGCCTCTTGGAGTGCTTGATCCAAGATAGTTTTATGAGAGGGTGACAGACGCAATAGCTCCAAAATGGATATAAGCGCAGGCGTTTTGTCTAATTGTTCCACAAGATTGTACTGCTTTGGGATGGAGGTGGTGCCTTGTGGAGCTGCCTTGATGGTGACCTTGCCACGACGTGTAACAACATTGCAATTTGAGGTGGGATTTTTGAAGGTGATAGTTTCAATTTGTTCACTGGCATCATACAGGTGATTGACAGTGTAATTATACGCAGCTTGCGTATAATCAATGGTATCAGGACCTCGTCTGGACGTGGAAGGACCCCTTTGATCTTGTGATGGAAGTGGATTCTTGAACATCTGATGATCATTATTGGTTGTTTTTGGGTCATGCCCTTCAATTTCAATTTCTCCTCGGTCAATAAGATCCTGAATGAGATCTTTCAATCGGTGACAATTACTTGTCTTGTGTCCTCTTCCTTGATGGAACTCACAATGTTCAGTATCTCTCCACCATGCCGGTTTGACTTGAGGCTCATAATTTGATAACTTAGGTAAAGTGATCAAATTCTGAGAAATGAGTTGTCGCATCACTGTTTCAATGGGTTCCCCTAAGGGAGTGTATGTGCGTTTTTGTTTTTGTGGATGAGGTCTTGGTTCATCATGAGATGTGATGCGACCTTGATTAGGAAGAACATTTGTGTTATTTTGAGGTGGAGGATTTTGTCCTGCAAATCGAACCACAGGTTGTGCATTTTGGACAGTTCAAGAATCCACAACTCCATCATTGACGATATTCTTATTCTTGTTCCAGAAGTTTGGTTTATCGCTATTGAAGCGCGGGCGAGGACCATCTTTGGGTTCATTAAAGATTTTGATGAGTCCTTTTTTGATGAGTGCCCTTTCACATTTTATACCTTTGGTGATCATATCGTTAAAAGAGTCTGTGTCTTTGACATCCAGGTGAAATTCCATTTCTTCGTTTAAGTTGGAAATGAAAATTTCCACTAGTTCTCGTTCAGGTAACTGAAGAGAACGTCTGCTAGACATTTGGCGCCATCATTGCAGGAATACTGAGAATAATTCACCTGGTTTTTGTTTGGTATTGCACAGATCAACCATGGTGATGTCGTGTTCAATATTATAAGAGTAATGAGATAGGAACTTCTGGATGAGTTCCTCAAATGTTCTTATGCCACCTGGAAGTCGGGAAAACCATGATGTGGTTGTTCCTCCCAAGCTTTGGGGAAAAAGGTGCATTAGGTATGTGTCCTCATAAGCCACTTCAAGACAAGCGAAATGAAATTCTCGGACATGATCGCGGGGATCTCCCTTTCCTCTATATTTTTCGAATTTTGGTGTTTCGAACCCGCGTGGAAAGGGTGGCATATAAAGATTCCTATCAAACGGATAGGGACAGATGTCGTTAAGTGAGAATTGACTGGTCTTAACACCACTATGAAGTTGTTGGGCGAGATTCTCAACTTGTTGCCGCAACATCTCCATTTCATTAGGAGGAGGAGGTGGTGGGTTACCTCGAGGGATGTTATATCTGATGGGATCTCTATGCCTTTCTTCCTCATGGCGACTTTGTCTTTCTGATGCTTGTCTTAATTGGGCGAGATCAAAGTCAGAGGGGAGTTTGGCTCCTTCTTGAGCAAGTCATAAAAAGTGAGCATCCGCATTGCTCCTTAGTATTTCATCGAATAATTTGTTAAAATGAGGATTATGCTGAACCCTTTCGATTGTTGAAGGAGTGGGTGTACCTGGGTTTTCATCATTCCCATTTCCTCCAAGTGCCTCTTGAAATTCATTGAGGTTGTCCTCTTCTTCCTCAATTTCTATTTCTCGCTGCCTTGATCGCGATCGGGTTTGAGCCATTTTGTTTACAAGTTTGTTTTTGAAGTTGATTGAAGATGATGATGAGTGGTGATGAAATGAAAGATTGATTGGTTGGTGATTTGTGTTGTATGGGGATCTCTAGCACTTTAAGGTAGATGTAACCGAAATTCCTTCTTTGAATTGCTTGTTTGTTTGATAAGTTTGGATGTGATAAGGTGTAGAGAAATCTGAGATGTGTTACAGATTTTGACTACCTAGCAATGAGAGGATTCACTCATGAACTAGTTTTAACCTGCGTAGATGTGTCTCTTAGGATGAGCTTATCCTAGATGTAGAAACAATCTAAAAAGTGAGGTGATGTGTTTGATTTCAAGCAATATCTAAAAAGGAATCTTGGGACAAGAACCTCTTAATGTTTTGAGAGTTTTGAGATGGATTGATGATGAAATGATGATGGATGAGAAAGATGATGGATGAAAATGTTTTCAACTTCAATAAAAACTTTGTGTTACAAACGGGACAAACTCTATCTCTTCCCTTTCAGGCATCGGTGGCACTTCTCGAGCTGTGTTGTAGGTGATACAGATGTTTGGGAAGAAGTTGGGATTAATCTTTCCTCCTTGATTTTTGTGATAACTCAGAGCTCTATATTGCATAAAAGCTCTGCGGTTCAATGATTCGGAATCAAACTCGTTTGTTTTACCTTGAAGATAGAGACGCATGCGATGTAGAAAGACTCTATGTGAGACAAAAATTTGTCTATTGAGATAGAAGAATTTCCTCCTTTTGATCAAAGCCTTTGAGCTTAATGGTCTCCTTTTCAAGTTGGTATTCTGATGACACTTCTTCTTTCGCAAGATGTGAAGAATGGTCATAAATTTTGTCTCTTTGTTGTTTGTACTTTGTTCTTGGTATTTTTGTTTGTTTTTGAGAAATGTTGGATGAATACTTTGTTTTTGGGATGGATTTTTTTGATTTTTCCTTGACAAGAAAACAAAGCAAGCACACAAACACAAGAATGTTGCCTCAAAGGCACAAATGAGTATGGGTCTAGATCAACCCAATCCTTGGACTTGTTTTTGACCCTTCCTTTAGATGTATTTTAAGGTGTATTTCCAAAGCCTGAAGTCAGCTCAATTTGCACTTGGTCTTTAAAACGAACACACTTCAAACACTTTTTATCCCTAAGGTCAAATGGCCAGTTGTGATAAATTTAGCCCACATCTTGATATTTCTTTGACTTTGGTACTACATACCTTATGAATCCCGCCGTGGCAGGTAAGGATGTGATATACTAAGTCTTGCATGAGCATAACAAATAGATGATCCCTATGATGGGGGAGTCACCACTTTTATCAAGCCACAAGTGACTTTTCAAAAAGCTATGTTTCTACTGAAGGAAATATGTATGGTGAGTATCTTGGGAGCAAAACCATCTATGCTCTTGCACTAAATTATACCTCAAATATCCTCAATCAATAGAACGGGTGGGCTACTACTTAAAGGTGTTTAGTCATGTTCGATGTTTTTGGACATAAGTTCATTCTGCAGTGACTCACTTAAGAGCCTTGTAACTGGTGGTGGGGCCCATTTGTCCTTTCGGCCAGTTACACTGTAGGAACAGCTATACCCAAAGCTACAGCTTTCGCTCACACCTGATTTCTATAGCGGCTCGAAGGATTTACCGCTCAAGGTCGTTCCCAAGAGTGATGTGTCTCTTGGCAGGCCTCTCTTAAAAAGATAAAATTTTGAGTGTTACTAACACTTTTCTCTTGCACCTAGGACCACGAAAGCTAAGGGAGAGGATAGTGTGTGTTAGAAGTAGGACCACTCAACCAACTCTTTGCACAAGTGTGCCAAGCACGAAAAACACTTGTTCTTTTTAATCTATCATTGCAATGTGATCTAACTATTTGGAGATGTTGCTCCAACAATCATGGTGTTCTTTTTAATTTTCAAAGGCAATTGTTTGAGTAAACTAGAATTTGAAAATCCTGGTCAACTTAATGAAAAACACGTTTGCATGAAGTAAAATTGCTTTGAAAATGAGACAAGTTGATTGTGAATTTTATTTGCACCAAAAATGGAAATGTGGATTGTGAGTTTTATCTTGATGCAAGAAATAAAATTTGCCTTGTTGATTTTAAGCACTAAAACGAACTTTGCTTCCTAACTTGCCAGAAAAAAAAAAAAAAAGTTGTTTTTGTATAAGTTTGTGGTTCTTTTTACCTTGGAACAATGAAATTCTTTTTAAGAGCCCCAAACAAATGTGTGATTCTTTTTTTAAAAGCCCAAATTTGAAATGTGAAGTTAATTTTAAACCAAAATAAAAAGTGAATTCATTTTTAAAACCAACTTCAAAAAACAAGTTAGTAAAACATATAAATCTACTTTTTAATCTAATTTAAATCTGCACAAAAGAGAAAAATAGTTAGTAAAATCCGCCTATTTGGTGGGCTTCTACAAGCCTAATTTTTTTTTTTTTTGGTTACAAGGTGATTTGTACAACGTTTTGTTACAATAGCGCTAGTCTGCGTTTGAACAGAGGCACTATTTAACACAAACGCACTAAAAGAAAGGGAAAGACAGAGAAGGGAAAAGCACTGAAACAGAGTGAATAGCGCCAAAATAATGTCAAACGCACCAAAACAGTGTCAAAAGCGCAACCTGTGTGACATTTTCAACATTCAAACATGTTATTGGTTAAAAAAAAAGTTGATCTTTTTGGTGTTTGGATTCATGTCAGGTTCACCAAATGATGTCATGGAAATGGGGACAAGGCAACAACAAAGTTCAATGTTAATAGGTTAGTTTCAACCATAAAAACAAAACAAAGAACTAAAAACCATTCCAAACATATCAAGAGAGATTTCAAAAAGCATGAAAGAAGTTTAACAAAATAAAAGAAAGGAGAAGAGCCTCCCTAAGATGCTTCCATGATGCCTTTTGATGCTTCTCCCTTGTTTCTCTCCTCTCCAAGTCCCAAATGAGTGTAGCTCTCAGCTTTTAGCACTAGCCATGGATGCCATATGGAGATTCAAGATGGTTGAATATGATAAGCAAATACTATGCAAGAGTAGATAGTGATGCTATGAAAAAGCTCTATGCTAATGCCAGTATAACAACAATACTCTAAAATGCTTCCTCTTGCTTGAGGAGAAGGGTTCTATTTATAGAAGAAATGGGGAAATGAAGGGTTAAGATTGAATGGTTTAATCAAGGGCCAAGTTTGAAAGTTGGGGATCCATGTGCACAATTGGCACCAATGAAATGATGACAAATGTTCACATAGGATTGGGTTGAGAGAAGAGGTTGGAGGCATTAAAGGCCTGAGAAGACCTCATGGTTATCTAGAAGGTAAGGGTCAAGTCTAAATTAAGATTACCCATTGGATTAAGAGTTAATCCAAGGATAAACCTTTGTGCAAATGTTTAAGAGATAATCATGGTCAAAGCATTAATGGCCTGATGAGACCTTTGGGTTGGGTAGAGGTTGAGTCAAAACAAATGTTTTAACCATGTGGGAGGGTTGAATTAACCATTAATGGTTATTGGAGACTTTTGGGGATTAAGTGGTTGAAGGTTGAAAGCTTTCAAAGGTTATCCAAGATTTTGAGAGTTAATTTGTTGAACACACAAAGCATTAATTGCTTTTCCAAGACTTTGGAGTCTTTGAGAAGTGACTCCAATTTGCTTAGGAATGTGACAATATTTAGGGGATGGATTAGGCTAATTAGGAAGGGTTTAGAAGAATCTAGAAGGGGTTTAGGCATACAAGTGGATTTTGTAGGAAAATGCAAGTGGGAGAAATTTTGGTATTTTCAATTAAAATAAAATCATTTATTTCAATTAAATGGTGTAAGTTGAATTTGGATAAATATTTAAATAAATATTAATTTATTTAAATGAGAAAAAGAAGATAAAGCATTTAAAATGCTTGAAGACTTTGAGGGAAACCATTAAAGGCTTGAAGACTTTAAGGAAAACCATTAAAGTCTTAAGAAGATTATAGAAGGAAGCCATCAAGTTTGAAGACTTTAAAGCCATCAAGTTTGAATACTTTAAGGGAAACCATTAAAGGTTTCAAGTGGGTGAGGATAAATAGGATTTTAAATAAATAATTTATTTAAAATAGTTGTGCAACTTGCTTTTGTAGGAAAATACAAGTGGGTGGAGGATAAAGGTGATTTAAATAAATTATTTATTTAAAATAATTGTGCAACTTGCATTTGTAGGAAAATACAAGTGGGTGGAGGATAAAGGTGATTTAAATAAATGATTTATTTATTTAAATGTGAGAGGTGGGATTTTGGGGGTTTTAAATAAATATTAATTTATTTAAATGTGAGAGAATATTTTAATTAAATAAATATGATTTATTTATTTAATTAATGGTCTGAATTTGGTTAAGTGAATTAAATCAAATAAATTGAATAATTTATTTAATTAATAGGAGAATAGGGTTAAGATGAATTAATTAAATATTAATTTAATTAATTATTAATTGATGGTTAAATAATCAAATAAATACTAAATATTCATTTAATTAAGTGGACAGATTTATGTGACTACAGTAGCTATCATCAAATTTAGCCATAAGACATGTACTTATACTTGAATTCAGATGGAATAGGTTACCTTTGTTCTGCATGCTAGTGGCCACCAATTCACCATTCTTTCCTTTGATTTTGCAAACTCGATTTTTGAATTCTAGAGCGAGGCTAGTGTCATTCAGCTGGGCAACACTCAGAAGGTTGTGTCTGAGACCATCAACCTAGTACACATTGTTGGCACTACTCTTTCCATTCAGAGAGATGTACCCTCTACCTTTGACCATGCACGATGCATCATTGCCAAAGTGAACCACACCATCATCATACTTCTCCAAGGATAGAAACTTGCTCCGGTCACCAGTCATATGGTGAGAATAGCCACTATCAATGATCCACTCATTGGAATTATCAAACCGGGAGACAAGAGCCTTCTTGTCTGACACATCTTCTTTGACAGCAACAAAAACAATATCTTCATTTTCTTCATCCTCTGATTCTTCATCTGTGACACCTTCATCAACTGCCACAAAGCAGTTTCTTCAGTTTCCTCCTTTGAATTTCTTGAACCTTTCCGGTTTGTCCTTGTTGTCACCATTAGGACAGTTTACAATAATATGTCTTATCCAGTTACAAGAAAAGCATTTCAAAGGTAGTTTACCTTTGTATTTGTTGGTTCCTTTTGGAAGTTTCCTAGCAAGGAGAGCTTCAAATGCCATCAAAATCTCCTCATCATCCATTTCTCTACTCTGTCTTGGTTTACCATTGGTGCTAGCTTCTTTTCGTTTTCTAAATGGTACAACAAAAGCTTTAAAAGTTGATTTAGTCTTTCGAACACTGCCATCAAAACTATTTAGCTCATAGACTATCAACTTTGCTGTGATGGAGTCTAGGGATACCTTGGTCTTGTCTATTGATCTCAGCTCCTGAATAGCAGCAACCCTTATTGCATAGACTAGCAATAGGGATCTCAGGACTTTTCTGAACACAGTGGAATCTTCTATTTTACCACCTGAACTCTTGATATCTCAAACAATGGTTTTGATTCTTATTCCATACTGTTGAATGGTCTGACCTTCAATCATATGCATATCTTCAAACTTCCCTCTCAAGCTTTCTTCCTTAGCCTGTTTTACATGCTCATCACCACCATAGATATTTTCAAGAGTATCCCATACCTCTTTGGGATTTACCTTATCCTAAACATCAATAAACTCAATGTCAGATAAACTATTAATTAGGGCTTCCATAACTTGCCCATTCTCTTGCATCTCTCTCTTTTGGTCATCGGTGAGAGTATTGGTAGGGGAAACATAGGCATTATCAACATAGCTCTAGTGTTGAGCAACCATGCTTCTAATGTATATCTTCATCCTGTCTTTCCATATACTGAAATTTTCCTTATTAAACTTTGGACCTTCCCTCTTCATCATTTGACTGGGATCTTTACCTCAAGCGGTTAAGCTTATAACATAGAGGACCTAGAGGACGCTCTGATACCAATTGATAACTCAATGATGAGAAAATAGTACCAAACTAGTACTGAGAGGGGGGGGGTGAATCAGTACAAACAAAAATACAGTCCTAAACCGGTTTGACAATAGATACTTCAAATGACTGGCAGACAGTTACACTAGTTTGAAACATAGTACAACTGGTAAAGCTAAGAATATCTAAGACAAGCACTAACCAGTTACTCACTTAGCTTTTCACTCAACTTGAGACTACACTACCATTTCACCCTTATGAATAAACAGGTAATCTATCATCAGATCATAATAACAGCTAGTTCAACATGTTTTATTGATAGGCATAAAACACAAAACCATCATATGCTTGACAGACAATATCAATGCATCACAAGATAAATGCATCACACATGACACACATATTTTTTCACATGGAAACCCAACTAGGAAAAACCATGGTGGGGATGAATACCCACAAGCTATTTTCAACTCTTTAGAAGTCCACTTTGTTAGGATCTTTGTTCGGTTAGAGACATTACAATAGGTTCTTTTAGGAACTGATCCTGTTAGAGATCACCTGGTTAAGGGATGGCTACAATACCCGGTTAAGGGTTAAAAATTGTTAAAGGTTACCTTGTTAGAGGATTTCAAAAACTCAATAGCTAAAGGAATTTGAACTCAGTAGCTTTGAATTACCCTGTTAAAGGATTTACAGCAAGCCAGTTAAGGCTACCCTGTTAAGGTATTTTCCAACTGTTGAGGTGGTTAGAGATCAATAGGTATTACAATTATCTAGTAACAACACTCAATGCAAATGTAGATCCCCTTAAGCTCCTCTCCACCTTCTACACTTACACTCTGCAGGTATCACTTCTCTCCTTTTGGTCTGGCAAGAATCATGTATCCCTTCTATTGGATACTCACACACAACTTTTGCCAACAACCCTAGAAAGAGTCACAACATTGACCTTATAGGAAAATAGTTAGGTCGGTAGCATAAACCCTAAACCCTAAACCTATTAGGTTAAGGAATTCAAATGGTTCAATCCTGACCGTTGAGCACACTGCATTAATCTCCATCATTCATTTTCCACTGATTTCATGGCGGCTAATAACCTATCACACGTTATCACCATTTTACAGACTTCACACATTCCCGAGTTAGATAGAAACAATCTTCTTCATGCAAGATCCTTGAAGCACACAAGGCTTACGTAGCAACATGATCTGTTCTTTTCTATCATCCTAACTCATCACACAAAGTCACCAGTTGAGCCACACAGGCTTGAAGCACTTCAACCAAAAACCCTAAAGTAACGCTTCCATGTGTCGGTTCCCCTAACCATATGCCGGTCACCTTTGAACAAGCACACCGCTTCACTTTGTCACACATGTTGGTTCACAGTGTTATACCAGTTCTCTCATATTCCAGTTCTCACCTCTTCAGCATATTGACATCAATGACAACATACAATGTCATTATGTCGTCATACCGCTTCACATAATGCCAACAAAGACTTAGCTATGAAAATGATTTGTTGAAGATAGATCTGACGCATACATAGAATGACTCAAATGAACTTATGAGATAGAAATAAATTTTGTAAATAGAATTGGATACTGCAAATCAGCACAAGGAAAAATTCAAGAAAAGCTCAGAGGAATTTGGTGACTTGTTGAAGAATCAGAAACCTAGTGGTGACACTTGTGGACTTGGCTTTGAAGCTAGTGAAAGATCTGGTACTGCAAACACACAGGATCATGGCAAACTGGTAAGACAACCTACTACTTATAAATTTAATGGAAAATGCTTTAACTGTAACAAGTATGGTCATAGAAAAAATCAATGTAGATCTAGAAATTATCAGAATACAATTACATCCACCGGTCAATGTTCAAAATGCAACAAAGTTTGTCATAATTTAGAAAATTACAGAATGAATGTAAGATGTTATGTTTGTGGAAGATTTGGACACTTATCTAATCAATGTAGAACACAAACTGACATAGGATATGGGAAAGCTATTTAGAAAAATAATGTGACTTGTTATGCCTGTAACAAGATTGGACATATTGCTAAATTTTGTAGAAGCAAGTCCTCACCCGTAAATAACAAAGGTCCTAGTTTGAAAGGAAAAGAAAAGGTTGAAGAAGTTAAGCAGGAATTCTCAAAACAATGGATCAGGAAATCAGAACTGAATGTTGATAGGAATGCTCCTCCATCGGTAGAACAGAGTAGCACTCCACCGGTAGGAGACTCTTCATCTAACTAAAGAAAATTTCTTGAGGGTTTGGGAATCAAATGTGAAACATGCTATTATTCCCTCGGTTGATGGTAAGAAGTTGAAATTACTTCTATACTGGCAGATAAGTTAAGTTCATCACTTAACTGGCAAGAATTAAATGTGGTGGTTGGAAAAATTAACATTATAAATCAGTGTTTTGGCTCCATTTTCATTTCACCAAGCATTCAAACATTCAAAGAGTGCGAAAATTCCTGAGAAAAGGCATTTCGAGCAAAGAAGCAAATCAATTCAGCAAGCAATCATTCCTAAGGTAGATAAAGGTATTTATAATCATGGCTTCTTCATCTGTTCCTAAATTTATAGCAAACCCTACTATAGTTGAAGTAATCAAATGCCCTAGACCCGTATTTTAGTTAGTTCTCGATATAGCTAAGAAGGATGATAATGTTGGTGCATTTTCTCAAATTCCCAAAGGAGTAGTTTTTGTTGAAGACCCTAGAATGTACATTCATTGTCACATAGAAGAATTAGGTGATGAGGAAATCATGAGAATGTATAAGACCGTGATTTGTGATGATTCCGATAATGTGAAACCTGAACACAAAATAGTAGAAACCCTAGGATTCACTGAAATTATTAGCATTCTGGATTTTCCTAAGGAAGTTATAAGGATAGTATTAAGCAGGGTACATTGTGCATTCTTCTAGTTAGACTCAGTTCACAAAATTACTAAAGAGGTAGTAAAAGCCATGATAGGGTTACCCTCCACCGGTAACAGACCTGATAAGACAAAGAAGGTCTCAAATGACCTAGTAATTAACCTAACAGGTGCGACATCTGATAAGAGATCCTTAAGAGTAAATGATGTAATCGACATCAATGTCAGATTCATTAGCATGATTTTAGGCTACAAAACCACACATGGAAATAGGTTAAACTTAGTCTCAAGCCTATGCATAAAGAGTGCCTATGATATGATCAAAGATAATGCAAAAATAGATGTGTGTGAATGGTTGAAAGATGAACTTATTGACAATCTTGGAAAGATTAAGAAAGACAAAAAGGGGACATTTAGATTTGGTAACCTACCCATCTGTTTAATGTTGCACATAACAAAATAGGTGCCCGATATCGGCAACAAGAATCTTGGTTGTGATATACCAGTAGGCAAACAATTGTCTGATTTACTATATAACATGGGTGAAAATAGAGAAAAGAACATAAATGAGTACTTTCAAGCATTAAAGGCAAGGATGAATACTAGAGTCAGATTATCAAAGCAATTGTAAATAAGTATAAGGATGAAATATGCTCTGTTATTAAGAAGGATGAGATTTGGATGGAGGCAGTTATCCCAAGGACTATTTGGGTTACTAAAATGGGTTATGAAACTGATGACCACATAATTGAAACGTATGCAAAAGCCCTTCTGGAAGTGCCCAAGGAACCTAAAGAAGAGGTATTTGGAAGTATTGAGACCATTGAGAATCAAATTCAATCTAAGAAAAGGGTAAAGAAGGTTGAAGCAATAGTAAGAAGAGGATCTAGGAAAGCAAAGGATATTAAGGAAGATGTACTTAAACAAACTGGTATTACTGAAGATGAGCTAGAAGCACTTCAGCCAAAAACTCACCTTTCACCGGTAGCAACTTCTTTGGAAAGTGATATGCTAGCTGCATTCAAAAGAGTTGTGAGGAAAAGAGAACCTTCACTGGTATCTACACCTTCTGCTAGAAGAACTAGATAGAAACAATAGGCAGTAAGGCCCCAGGATAGGAAGATAACTCCAAAGAAGAAGAAGTTAACACCCAAGAAGAAGACTCAACAAACCATTGCTCCAATTGACAAACTTTAAGATGAAATAATAGAGGATGGAAAGTTGAAGAACATCAACAAATTATATGATTCATTATCAGCTGATGACAAGGAGAAAGTTGAGAATAGTGTAATTCTACACTTGGAGATTTACAAGAAATTTTTAATGCAAGTTGTGGATGAATTACCGGAAGAACTATTTAAAAGACTTGAAGCTAGAAGGCAAGCTATTGTAGAGATCGATAAGAAAATAAAAGTTGAAAAACTACTTGTTGTTTATCTAGTGAACTCACCAAAAGAGATAGATGATCTGATCTCTGAAGCTAACCGGTCAGTATTCTCAACTGCACACTGGCATATAGCACTTATGGTTGGTAGAGTGAATGAGGTTGCAGAGGAAATTGCTAATGCATGGGACATATTCCTTGTAGAGAAGGAAAAGAAGGAAGAATAAAGAAATCCTAAACCCATCAAAGTTTACCAAAAAGATAAGGATAAGGGAAAAGGCAAGGTTGGTGGACCTCCTAGCATAAAAATAATAGATAATCTATCCCCACCGCCTCTGGATACTCCACTGGTAGTTACCACTGATAATCAACCGGATAGTGAGAGGATGGACATACCACAAGATGACACAAATCCTAATTATGAGGTACTATACACAGTGGACATTGACACTCAAAAAATTAATATTGTGGTAGATAAGGATACAACTTGGAAAACAGATATGGCTAGTGAGCCACCGATAATAGATAACACAAAAGGTAAATTGGCAGATGATAACACTGAGCAACAAGCAGAGCAATAGGCTCACTCAGAGAAACAGGCTCCTTCACAGCAACAAGTTCACACAGAGTCAGTGCCACTGGCAACAGCCGAACAAGACAAACCTTTGCTTAAAGAAATCAAAACACAAACTGACCTACCAGAGGTCACTATAAGCAAGGAAATTGCTCCCAAAGGTGGAATACAGAGTGTTGGCTCTTCAAGTGCAAAATTCAAACCAACTAATGTAACATAAGTTCTTTTGGATTCCATAAAGAAAATAACATATTGTAGCTTACAAGCATACAAGGAAATAGATGATACCATTCCAATTTTGAAAATGATAGCACCTAAATGTAATGTAGATAATAAAGATTCTTTGAGTCAACTTGACACTTTGTCTAAGTATATTACTGACAAAATTGTGATAGTTGAACAAATAAAAGAGGAAGCATTCAAGGAGAGATGAGAGAAGGAAAAACACAAATTCTTTGAGGAAGAAATAAAGAAGTGTACAAGGCAATTTGACACACTTCTACCGGAACTGTGTAGTACACTGAAGGAATTCAAAATTTTGTACAAGGATACATGTAAAACTAACTTTTTGACAGTTGATATAGATCGAAAGATCAGCAAGATACAGGAGCAAATAAATCAACTAGCTGATAATTTCATTAATTCATCTGATTCAATATCAATTTTTGAGCAGAAAATAATAGGTTTTGAGGAAGAACCATTAAAGTTGGAAAGAGAAAAAGAAAGAATAAAAGGAAAGGCTAAAGATCTAAAATGGAGAGTAAGTCCAAAATTGGACTACCTCGCCTCCTTAAGGAAAGAAATATCTGATGCTTTGATTCAAGGACAGAAAACACTGGCAGAGCAAATACAACACCTCACCAGTACAGTTCAGAGGACAGAGGCCACAATCAAAGATAGCAAACAATTCATTGAAGCCTAAATCTTGTACTGGCAGATCTTTTTGAGATTGTAACCAACCGGTTACAAGGTTGAAATAGGAAACCACACTCTATTGACACTTTGACAACCTTTGTCATTAATGCCAAAGGGGGAGTAGTGGAATGAGAAAAATAATCAGCAAAAGACTCATCAACTCAGGGGGAGTACACATATTCTTTTGGTAAGTCAATTCTGGCAGATTCTTTTTGGATGATAGTTTTTGGATTTTTCTCATGAGTGTTGCCATCAATTCCAAAGTGGGAGATTGTTGGCAAATGCACACTCCAATGAGACATTGTAGGTGATTGATATTTTTGTCATTGATGGCAACCTTACAATCCTATGACATAGGCAAGGCAATCCACTGGCACTAGCAAGGTCAGACTCTACAATGGTACATAGACTACCGACACCTGCAATGAAAGGAAGTATACCAACACAAAAGCCGACAAAGATTTTGTTTGTAATATATTTTGTTAATTATTGTAAAATCATTGTAAGCCGACTTGGAAATTTATAAAATGACTCATATATATAAGAGTTCATTGTAGAACATTGTTGTAATTATGTAAGAAGTATGGAGGAATGTAATTAGGCGAAATAAGGCAAACCTATTATGCTAATTATAGGTTAAGGGTTTATGTATGAAGTAGAGTTATAAACCGATACTGGATCTGGCATAGTAGATGCTATTTTGAAGTAGTACAAGACATTGGATTTATATAATCCATTTTGTAAGTCAGTGAGACTTCCCTTTTTGTAATTGAGTAGTGAGCTCTAGGCACTTGGCCTTCCTGCATGTGCAGGCCCCTATTGTGGCAGTAATATTCTCTTATTGGCCAGTAAGTGAATATTGTGGGTCACAAATCCCACCGAGGTTTTTCCCACACCGGGTTTCCTCATTAAACTACTGTGTTATGGTGTGTTTTTCATGTAGTTGTTGTTATCTCTGTTTATTGCGTTACTTTTTGTTTACTAGTATATAGTATTAATATGCTCTACATGTTTTAAGTTAAGAAAATCATCAAACTAGTTAGATACTGATTCACCCCCCCCCCTCTCAATATCTATTGGAATCCTAACACACTGTAATAGTCATACAATTATAGAAATATGGCAATGTCAGTAACGAGTCTCAAAAATTACAAATAAGAGACATGACTTGGGACAGCCATGATCTTAATCCTCAACAGCCACAATCAAGAGAAACAATAAAGAATCCTAGTCATGGTTAAGGAAGCTTCTACAAAAGATCATAGCCCTATTTCAAAGCTATGACAATTGGGAGCACACAAAGCAGTAAACATCAACTTCTGATAGCCCAAAAGAGTGAAAGAGAATAATCCCAATGTTGCAAAGATGATATCAAAGAAGAGCCTCATGATGGTGTGAAGGACTACAATAGCAATATTTAACATTAGAAGTGCAACTCTTTTATAGTGAACAATAACATGTTTTAGAGTTTAGTAGAGCAATACAATAAATACATCAAGGTCACAGTAACTCATAGTCAAAACATAGAATTTCAATTACGAATGATAGAGAATGGACCTCAAAAAACATTTACAGTTATCTTAAGTGCATAAAGAGAAGTTAAGATAGTAAAAGAGGGGTGCAATGGAAGTCCTCTTTTGAAGAAGGATAACTATGCAGAAGTCTACATTCATGATAGTCCTCACAATAATGATTGTTGTAGCTAAGGCTTAGAGTAGTGATAAGTGTAGTCTAGATATATGCAGTAAGAATGGTGAGAATCAATTTGCTGACCAAATAACCTAAAAGGAAAGAGTATGCATAGTAGATGTTCAAAGATTTCTACAAAGGGTAGAGTACAAATACAAAGATATAGTTCAAAGCTTCAGTAGGGCAGTCATGAGCTTGAGAGAAGGCAAAGATAGTGAAAAAAATAAACTTATCACAAATGGCCTTGAAGATACATTTACGGAAAGTGAAGTAAAAAGTCAAAAGTCATTTACAAAGCACACAACATCAACAATATTTGGGAAACCTATTTATTAAAAGGAATCTTCATATCTTGACTGAGCAAAGGACAGTAAGGCTTGATAGTTACAAAGTTTCAAAGAGGAGCAGTCATAAGTTAATCCTAAAAGAACAATAAGCATGTGATGAAATGAAATTTCTAAGATTGTTGCATATATGGTGATAGACCTTTTAAGACTATCCAAGCATAGAAGATTGTGATAGTAAAAGAGATGAAGAAGATAGAAGATATGTTTGTTGACTTAGACACAATCAATACAACCTAAAAGAGGGTATCACTATTGTTGTCATAGTAAATATTGCAATCACATTAGTAGTACTAGATAGATGTAGCAAGTCTATGGAGGTCTTAATTTTCAAGACAATAGCAATAACAAAAGACTTTTTTAGTCAAGGATAGCCTTATTCCTTAAGACGACGAGCTTTAAGCGGGGTATCCATGATAATTTATAACTTTCTTTGATAGAACATGGAGTCATTAAAATAGAGATTCAAGAGGCCCTCATATGCCATGAAGAAAACCCTATGGATCATCAATTATCAAAATAATAGAGAGTGGCAAGGGATAATGTTATAAATCTCTGTTAGAATAGAGAATACTCACTTGGAGAGATACTAAAGAATAGTGATCATGAAAGCATAGTCATTCATAACTATAAATATTCATGATGGCTACAATATACAGTCGAATAAAAAGTACACTTAAAGCATAGACTCATGATAAAGATACATTTAAAAAAAAGACTCTAGGGTAGCCAACCAAGGGCATAGGGCTTGGACCAAAGAAATTTTGACTATATAGAAATCATTAGGCAGAGTGAGCATAGAAATGCATATTCATGAGCCCTCATAAAAAAAAGGGATTAGTTGTAGGAAAAGGTGACAATGACCTAACCATCATAGGGTCAAAGTCATGGGAATAGAGAAGTCCATATTTAAAGTTGTCATAAATAGTGCAAACACTCATGAGCAATAGCTAGGGAAGATAATATAATCATAGGGAGGAAGGGCCTAATGTAGAGTTAGTACCAAAAGACATGCAGAGGATCTAGCTGAGATCATCACAAAGCAATCCTTAGGGGTTAGATTATGACAAGATGAAAGATAGATGCAGTGATAAGTTTTGATGATGAGAGTGTCATGAAAGTTAAGGACTCAAAGATCTCAATAATAAATGCTATATCATGAGCATGGTCATGGTCAATGGATATAAAGGAGGCTTCAAAATAGTAACAACAAAAGATTTCAAGACCTCTACCCTCATCCTCTATCTTAATACATAGGTGGCAGGGATTGATGGCAATAAGATGAGCATTACATTGAAAAAATAGTAAATAAATGAGAATTTATTCAAAGAAACCTTTCACCAAAGCATCCCTACCAAGAACACTATCTTGAGAAGTAAATGTTGTCAAAATATAAGTGCTCACAATTCTTAACTCAAAATACAGTCCAAACTTAAAAAAATAGTAGCCATCACAATAATGAAGATGTATAGTCACTGCTATTAGAGACATAATGATAGAGGTGCATGTCTGTGGGAAGTATTAAAGGACCTCATGAAGATAAAATGAGACAAAAGAGGCATTTGGAGGTATAGAAAGACAAACACGTCATAGTCAAGAATAGGAGGCAGTGTCTTACTAAACTATCATTGAGACTAATGAGAAAGGGCTTGGTTCCTAAAATACTTTAATGTAGATCTTGAAGATTATTACAACTACAGGAGTATAAAGACAAAAGAGAAATCATTGTAGGCTAGATATTCAATGGAAGATGGGTTCCATTCATCAAGGAAATCAATTATGAAACTTAATATCATGAAGAATTTCTTATAGACTTGTTATTGAATTTGTTATCAAACATTTAATATCTGTGTAGGTTCTTATAGTGTCTATTATCTAAAAGAAATCCTTTTGATGAGACAAGTAAGATCGATGAAGCCATACAAGAAATCATCACAAGATTCAAGATCATCAAAATAAGGGTTATCGACTATAGAACACTTCAATGAGTCTTATACTATCGATGATCCGAAAATTCATATGATCGAGGGATTGAAAGTTATCGAAGGGTGAAGTTCAATGAAATTTATAACATTGATAAAGTGGAGGAGGACTATCATCATGGAGTAAATTTTATCGAGGTCGATAAAAGAAACACAACAAAGAAACAAAAAAATTCTCTCATCGAAGCACCATATCTTATCGAAGACAAGTAGTTTGATGATATAATAGGGATTGATAAAAGGAAAATAACGATTATCAAAGATGGAGGTATCATCAAAGTGATTGTAAAGAAACAAAGCTACTCAAAGAAAGGGATTTTCTCATTATTGAAGGCTTTGGTTTCATTGATATAACTCAATGATAAAAGTAAGGGTTTTGGTCAAAGGTAAATATTGTATCATCGACAGAACAAGATTCATCCAAGAAGGAACACCGAGACTTGGACCCGCCTAGTAAAATCGATGAAACGTATACTTTTTATTAAAGATTATTTCTTATTATCTCCATAGTGTGTATTATCAAAAATAAATCCTTTAGATGAGACAAGTAAGATCAATGAAGCCATAAAATTGATCATCACAAGATTCAAGATCATCGAAATAAGGGTTAGCTACTATAGAATACTTTGATGGGTCTTATACTATCGCTGATCTGAAAATTCTAATGATTGAGGGATTGAAATTTATTAAAGGGTGAACTTCAATGAAAGTTAAAATACCAATAAAGTAGAGGAGGAGTATCATCATGGAGTAAATTTTATCAAGGTAGACAAAAGCAATGCAACAAAGAATAAAAAAAATGCTCTCAGCGAAGCACCACATCTTATCAAAGACAAGCAGTTTGATGATATGATAGGGATTGATAAAAGGGAAATAACGATTATCAAAGGAGGAGGTGTCATCGAAGTGATTGCAAAGAAATAATGCTTCTCAAATAAAGGTATTTTCTCATTATTGAAGGCTATGGTTTCATTGATATAACTCATTGATGAAAGTAAGGGTTTCGATGATCCAAAAAGTGGTTTGGTAGGACATTGTCTTATCGATTGTTGGGAATACACATCGATGACACATTTAATTTTGATAAAAAAAAAAGGGGGATAATCTATGGGTTAAAATCATAGACCACTCTTGATGTGACCAGTAATGATGGTAGTGCCTTGATCAGAGCAAAAATTGAAGGCATGCACGAGTGAGATTTAACAAAATAAAATTCAAAAGGTGTTCTAAATTAATACAAAGAATGTTGTTAAATTAATACAAAGAATGTTGTATTCAGATTAAAACATAAAAGAAAGGATAGAGTCATTGCACAAGATAAAAAGCTTAAAATTGATCTAGAGGTGAATTTCAACTTGGAGATACAATGAAAGGAACACATAGTTGGAAACAAGTAAGTTGCTATATTTCTTTTTCTTTGTGAATTCATGGAGTCCTCTTCATCTAAACCAGCTAAGAGTAGTGATGTAGAGCCCTTCACACACCTAAGGTTGGATCCAAAAGGTCTGGTTTATACCCCTTCAAATGATAGCAAAGATCCTACAAAAACTACTCCTCACCTTAAGGGTTTGAACTAGTCCCCACTACTCAAAACTATCACCTACTTAAAATGAGTAAATGGCTTCAACATCTCCAACATGCCTCATCATGACTCTTTCTCTTTGGGGCCTTGGATTTGGTAAATTCATGACACCTAGGAACTATTCCAAACATTGGTTTTGGACTTTGGCATCAATGTCGTATACTTCATTTGGAAAATGACCCCCTTGGCTAGTAGCCCTATGCAACAACTATTTTGCCCTTAACTCCAAAATATTGAACTCAATATAGAAAAATATTCACCATTCCAGATACCCTTTCTAGAGTTACACATATCCCCAAAAGGGATTGGCAAGATCTGCAATCTAAGGGTCGAAACCCTATAGAAGCCGAGAGGCCTAATTAGGACTATTAGGCTTAATTTACAAAGAAACTCCAATTTATAGAGTCTCAAACACAAAAGAAAACTTCATGAGAATGTGGGGGATAAAAAATAACCTCTAATTCTAGGGTTACACGCTTGGAATCCATCGCTATGAGATTTTAGTATGATTGTCCTAATTTTGTCCAAGGTAGTCACATGGAGATGCCTACGTAGGTTTTCTTAATTCTCTTCATAGAAAAGCCTCCCCTGAAAAAACTCATGAAAATATTAAAATAAACTGACCAATCTTGCATTCCACCAAAGGAAAGGATGTTTTAGTTGGGTGAGATGCAAGATATGGCCATTTTTTGGCGGAACCCTAGCCAAACCCTCATTTTCTGGGTTACATTCAGTAAATCAAAGGGTTGCCATTGGTCATAGAGGATCAAGACCTCAAACCACTTCCAAAAAAAAGGTACCTCAATCATCTATCTACTCCGTGAATAATTTTTTCAGAACCAATCCGTACAATCACGTACAACAACAACAAGTTCAGGATTTTAGGGAAAAACTAAGTTTTCTATCTTATTATGATTTCAAAATTCAATCACCAACAACCCCAACCTTTGGAATCATGTCCACAAGGTGGCCGGAGATAAGAACCTAAGATTTATGACTCGGGGGATTTCAAGTGCTCATCATGAAGAGTCTCATAATGAAGAGCCGACTTGCTTAGACTTGCAAGGATATTGACTGCCCAAACTGCAGGAGATGGAAATTATAGAGGTGTTGTAGGTTGACCGACAAGTGAGTAGTATTTACTAACAAAACAATAATTAGTATCTCTTTTGGACCTGCATACTCAATTGGTGTTAGTCTATGGTTAAGTTCCCCACCTCACATGCTGTTACTTGAGAAGATGTAACAACCGGTGACAAGACAACAAGTGGTATCAAAGGAAGTGGTACATCCAATAAAGACAAATGGGGAGAAATAATTTTGTCAGTAAATGGTAAATACAAGGAGGAATGGTATCCTGACAGTGCCCTTTGCTATTGTTGTGAAAGGGGGAGAAGGATTTTGTAGTATACCACATAGTACATGTGTGTGAATCCATGGATCATAGTAAGAGGGAGAAAGACTATGTAGTATGTTGGATACTACATGTGTTGACATCAATGCCAAAGGAGGAGATTGTTGGTACTATGTTGTCATTGATGTCTACTGATATGGGTTGACCACCGGTAGAAGAGATGTATGTGCAACACTACTATGGAGGAGTATAGGATGTGATATCTTGGATATCACCTTATGTTGTAGAACATCAGTAAGGTAAGGAAGATGACCTCAGGAGTCCCCAGTACATGAGTAAGTGTCTGACTTGTGTGATGAGATAGGGAGGTGGTTGAGCGGTTGTTTGTGATGAATAGGCATAATGTCACCTGAATCACATCACCACCAAAAGAGAAGATTGAACAGGTCACCGGTACGATGTGAGGCTGCAGAACAACAAGACTCCTACTAGATGTAGATGCAGTCATCATGAGAAGCAATGACTAATAGTGAATGTGCTCACATCATATCACATGTGCCTATTTGAAGAGATGTTGCACAAACAAGGAAGTCACATGTAGAGAATTGCAGGGTGCAGAAGGCAAGATGTTACTTCAGAAAAGAAGGCATGTTGAGATTCTAGTACACAGGAAGTGCAAAGTGTTTTTCATCTTTACAAACAAGTAGAGGAATGAATAGAATTGATCAGGGAGTTGTTATGGACAAGGTACAGATGTATATGTCTTCCCACATGTGGGAATGAATAAATTTTGGATATACTTGTTTGTAGACTGGTTTGGATGTTCCATCAATAGTTCAAGCTAGGGGCATACATGATGTGGTAACTGGTACAGTAAGACCGATTGGGTTGGCAAACTGGAAGAGAAGAGGAATCGATAGGGTGGTTGATCAGTGATCCTATCTGGACAGATTAAAAAAGTCAAGTTAACAGATGGTTGATGTGGATGTCACATGGGATCAAGGTGGAAAGCTTGCAGAGGTTTGTGGTGTGCCTTGTGGAGTAAGATGTCTCAACTGGTGTGCACTAAAAGTGGATCCCGTGATTTATGGATTGGGTCAAAAGCTTGTGGCTTGAGGAAGAATGAACAAACATAGAAGAATCAGGGAGTTGTTGGCACCCGAATCAAAGAAAGAAGATCAAGTTGATAGAAGATCACGAGAAGGAAACAACTGAGGCATTAATGGCAATTGACCAACATGTATACCGATAGATTGTTTGCAGGTTGCTGAAGATGGAAGGCATGTTCTGGAAGGTGTGTTGATGTTGGACTTGTGCAGGTCGATGTCAAGAAGGACAGATCGAGCAAGATCTGATTGGATTTGGTCGGCCTTGAGGATCATATGGAAACCCTAACCACCTAGATTTTGAATTGGTTTTTGGCTGGAAGTCTAGGCTATACATATGAAGGCCAAAGAGATTGTATGATGCTACTGGAGAGAAGATCATTGTGCTACTATGAAGTGGGATACTTTTGCAAGTAAGAGAAAACTAGCCATGTTCTCAAGGAGCATCTAAAAGAAGTGGTTGAGAGAGTGGGAGAACCTAGTTGAAGCATTCAACTGGTTGTTGAGAAGAACAAGTAGTATTCATATCAGTCAAGCAAAAGTGAAGGAGGCTACAGAGAAGGTAAACAGAGAACCGCCAAAGTGTTAGTACTTGTGATGAGCAAAGCAGTAAGGAGGAGATTCAGTGAGAGCATAATAGAAGAGAGATGAATTGGTAAGGCTTATCGACAAAAAAGAAGTAGGTGAAGAGTAACAAGAAGAGTGAGTCAATGTAGAAGAGAAGATATCTCACAAACAGAGCAAAATATATGATAAGGTTGCAAGATTCACTTGTAACAAGATAACCACTTTTTTATTTGATGTTTATATTATGAGCATTGAGTTGTAGCTCAATGCAAGGGTTGTAGCTCCTTGGGTTGGTGCCCTAAAGAGAGGGATTGGTGATCCTTTGGGTTTTAGCCCATAAATTAGGTAGGGTTGGTGCCCTAAAATAATGGGTTGGTATCCTAAACTTTGTAACTATGTTTTCATTGTGAGGCTGGATTGAAGCAGTAGACTCTAGCAGCATTGCCTACCGAGGTTTTCCCCATCATGGGTTTTCCTCATATATTCTAATGTTATGAGATGTCCCTTGTGTGATTGCATTTGTGTTAGTCTCCCCACTAATTGATAAGTTTGCATTGAGTTAAATCTATCAACCCATATGCTCACAAAGGATAGCTAAAGGGAAAATTTTGAGAACCACTGATTCACCCCCTCCCCCTCTCATTGGTGCATTGTGTCTAACAATTGTTATCAGGTAACATTCTTCCTCTTCATCACAAACAACCTCTCAACCACCTCCCTACTTCATCACACAAGTCAAACACTAACTCATTTACTGGTGACTCCTGAGGTCATCTTCCTTAACATGTTGGTGTTCTACAACATAAGATGATATCCAATATATCACATCCTATACTCCTCCATAGTAGTGTTGTACATACATCTCTTCTACCGGTGGTCAACCCATACCAGTTGACATCAATGATAACACAATGCCAACAATCTCCTCCTTTGGCACTAATGTCAACACATGTAGTATCTGGAATACTACATAGTCTTTCTCCCTCTTACTATGATCCATGGATTCACACACATGTAGTATGCAGTATACTACACAATCCTTCTCCCCCTTTGACAACAATGGCAAAGGACACTATAAAGATACCATTCCTCCCTCTATTTACCGTTTACTGATAGAATTATTTCTCCCCTATTGGCTTTATTGGATGTAACACTTCCTTTTATACCACTTGTTGTCTTGTCACCAGTTGTTACATCTTCTCAAGTCATAGCACTTGAGATGGGGAACTTAACCATCGACTAACACCAATTGAGTATGCAGGTCTGAAAGACTGATACCAATTATTGATGTGTTAGTGAATACTACTCACCTACTGGTCAACCTGGAACACCTCTATAATTTCCATCTCCTACAGTTTGGGCAATCAATATCCTTGTAAGTCCAAGCAAGCCGACTCTTCATTATGAGACTCTTTATTTGGAGAACTTGAACTTCCCCTGAGTCATACATCTCCATTTCTTATCTCCGGCTAGGTACAGTACCAGGGCTCCAATCTTCACCATATATTGGTTTAGCTATTCATATGTACTCATTTGATGATCCTTCAACTCCATTATATCGACCACAACCTATGACATGATCTTGGATCTACACAGTGCCATACAGTGTTATCATCATGCTAGAAATCAAAACTGGTTAGCCCAAAAATATGCAAGCCTGTATGATCAATAACCGGGCCAATCGTATGTCATTAATGTATTTTCCAATACCACCTAAGACAAAAACTCCTCATTCCATGCTACCAGAGTTGTGAAATGAACTTCCAACATCATTGTCATATATAACCTACAAGTACCTATTAGCTGTCATACCGCTAACATGCTAGACATACCAATTAATGCTTGATACCAATTGTTAACCATTACTTCTTGCCACATGTAGTGGTGATCCATCACTGATCTATAGGTGTGTAGTAAAGGCAACATCTACACACACTTATCTTTACATTTTCTTCTTTCATACTAGCAACAACATATTCTTCCATGTTGCCTTATTCACTGAGGGGGTGAATGATTGTTTCAATGTGCATTACTCCCCCTAAGATCCTACATCTCCTTTAGGCATTCGGAGATATCACATGTGCCCTAAATGCACAGTGCCAGTCCATGGTCTTCTTCCTCAATACCTACTTGATCTCATTCTTCTTCCCATTTTTTCAGACTTGGGAGCATATCTTTCTTTCTTTTGCTGATGAATCCTCCGATTTCCTGATTCTTCATCACAGCAAGAAGTAGTGCTATATTATCACATGACATCCATCCCAAATTAATGTTTGGGGAATCTCTTTAAATACTAGTTTGACCATCTTCTTCTGGTCATGTTGTCGTGACTAGCAACCGGAACGAGTGGACCTCTTTCTCCTGCAAGGACATTTCTTCTTTGGTTGCATGCAGGTCTCTGATTTTCACATTGTCTGTATACACCTTTCTATAGAGAATAGCCATTTTTCCATCCTCCATGTGACTAAAGGTTCCTCTTCCAGCAATCAAACTCTCTATGGCTAGATCCATTGCAGTTATGACAAATGTTCTTTGTATAACTGGGAGAGGGGGCATGCATGTATCTACTCCTTGATACATTTTTCTTATATGCATGTTGTCTATGAGATCCTATATTAACCTTTCTAGATCTCTTTCTACATGCCTTTTCCCTATGGCCATAAGCACTATATGCAGAGTAGTAACTAGTAAAGGATGGCGTAAGACTTACAAATTTATTTTTCCATTCATGGGGAGATCTTACCAGTTTAGCATCTCCATTTCTGCTTCTTCGAGAATGGATTCTAGATTGTCCATTCTATGTAGCTCTTCCATTGGGTCTCTTCTTCTCCCATACTTTCTTTTCCTTGTGGGTGGTAACATTTCTTTGTCCTTTTCTGGTACGAGGTCTTCTTTGTTCCTTCCTTATTTCCTTGCTTCCGATGTAGTTGTCTTCTACCATCTACCCTTTTTGTTTGGGATCTTCATTGTTCCTTATTCTTGCAACACCGGTCTTCTTTCTTGTTTATAAGTCCTCACTGATTATGTCTAGTTCAACCTTCTTCTAGGGAGCATTTCTCACTGAGAAGGTTTTGCCTTTGTTTTCTCCATTGTAGGGAAACAGAATGTCATTGTGGGTGACATTCTTGCTAGTGGAGAATTTACCAACACCACTTCCTAAACATTCACTATCCTTGGCATGCTTTTGATTCTTCAACATCTTGTCCAAGGCATCACTCCTACCATCAAACAGGACTCTTACCTTGAGCTCCTTGTAACGCTTCTCAAGGTTATTTTGAAGAATCTCCATTTATCCAAGCAACTTCTGATTTTCTTCATTCTTCATTTCTAGCCTAGATTTTAGATCTTCACAGCGGTACTCCTTGGTGCCTTCTTCTTGAGTCTTCAACTCTGAGATGCATTTCTTAGATTTCTCTAAGCATTTGATTAACTAGTTCTGCTCCACTATAGCACCATTCTTGGATAGCTTTTATTCCTTTCTTACTCTATTGAGTTATTCAAGGGCATTTACAATCTCACCTTCAAGGTCAACTTATGCTTCTTCTTCTTCTTCACCTTCACTATCACTCCCAAAAACATCTAGCCAATGGGATCTATTTTCCCTATCACTTTCAGATGTGTGTTTGTCATCTTCAGGTTCTTGGGCCATGAAGAGGTGGGTTCCTTCATCATCATTACTACAACTACCAGTGGATATGCCTTCATCATCTACACATGTATGTGTTGCATAGTTCTTCTCACTACCACATAATGATCCAATGGTGTAGGGTTCATTTCCATACAACTTCCTTAGTCTATCCCATAGACTCTTTGTTGATTTACACTTATCCACTTATGAGGAAACATCACTGGCGAGGCCACTGAATATGGCTTTCATGGCTTCTTTATTGCACAAGAAGCATCTTTATTCTTTAGATCTGGTGGAAGGACTAACATTTCTAGGGAGACCATTTACAATGGACATCCATACATCATTCTCTAGAGAGGATAGGAAGACTTCCATTCTAGAAATCCAAATAGAATAGTTTGCACCATCAAACACAGGAGCAGGGAATGACACTTAAAAAACCATTGTGTCCTTAGGCCGAAATATACCCAAGTTGGAGAACACTCTTCTAACTGGGAACCTACGTTCTGATATCAATTGTTAGACACAATGCACCACTAAGAGGGAGAGGGGGTGAATCAGTGGTTCTCAAAATTTTCCCTTTAGCTTGTTAGCATTTCACAAAGAGAGAATGTTGGCATTCCAGTAAGTTTGTTGGTATGACGATATTCAGAAGGTTGTTGGAGATTGATGAGATAAATAATAAAGGATATTTACTATCTTAATAATATTATTTTGTCATTGATGTCAAGAAATTGATTTTCCAATTCAGTATGATGTTGCCATATCTTAATAAGCATGTTTTGATAAGTATAAAGATGCTAGTAAGTGACACAGAAAGAATGAGAATGAAGGGGAGTATCAAGTTCTTGAATGGGCAACTATTACCGAGTTAGACATTGATGAGATCTTGTTGTTTTGATTTTTTTGATATCCTATATATGAGTATTCAAAGACTGAACAAAAGGGAGAAAAGATTTCAAGCTATAGAATTAGTTAAAGATTGATATTGTTCTATGTTACCGAGTAAGATGCCAGTCGGTAAACCCTAATGCTATCGGTAAAAGAAGGCAGAATATCTATCGAGTAAAGGTTTAGTATTTACCGAGTAATAACAGTATGCATTGGATGGATAAAAATATTATTAAATGAAAGATGATGATGAGATGGAGATGTATGGATGATTGGTATATCATACAAGAAGTTTGTTGAAAATCTATGACAATGAAAATACAAGAGATAGATCTACAACACAAATTGAGTGGTCATAACCTTGCACAAGTTCCAAGGAAGGTATACAAGTTCCAAGGCGAGATAAAATGTTTTAGATCGAAGAATACAATGAACCTAGTCACGTTTGAAGATCTGATGGCTATCATTGATCATGGGAAATGTGATCAAGGAGATTAAGCAATTAGAAATTGTTCATAAATAAGAAATTACTGATGAACAATGTATGCGGGTAAATAGAAGAATAGTGATACTACAATAGTGATCACCGAGCATAGAAGATTGAATATCTGATTGAAGCAGTGATCACCGAGCATAGAAGATTGAATATCTGATTGAAGAATAGATTGAGAAGCCCAACAAGGAGCAAGATAAGTCTTAAGACAAGATTTTTTTGAGCACATAGAATCTGCTTTAGCATTTTAGATGTAAAGTTGTAGATATATTTTATATTGTTATTTATTTTACAAGTGACAGGAAATCTCTTAACAGAGTGGACCTAACAGTGTTATTTGTAAATCCTCTAGAAAGGTAACATTTTGAATAAGCATTTGAAATCCTTTGACAAGGTCACTTCTAACAAAGTGCAAGACTCTAGCAAGTCTGAGGGAAATCCCTTAACCGTGTCACATCTAGCAGTGTGTTATGTAATCTGTAATAGGATTGGCTTTTAACCGAGCATACTCTATAAGGGTATATTTCTTATTGGGTCTGAAATCACATAGTGGTTTTTCCCTATTTGGGTTTCCACGTTAAATCTAGTGTTAAATATGTTATGATGTCTTAAGTGTATCTGTCTATGAGTTTGAATGATTTAAAGTCATAGTTGCATATCAGATAATGGCTACCGAGGTTGAATCTAATAAATATATTGCATAGTGAGTTTTTATGATTCGCCCCCCCCTCTCATCTTATTAACAATTGGTATCAGAGCTTTGTGCTCTAGAAGAAAAGTTTAAAGGTACTTGAGGCAAGATCCAAAGATGTATAAAAGGGATGCAGCAAAGTTGAACAAGTCAAGTTTCTCTACATTGCAGAAAATGATGAAGTTGCACTTATAATGAATTGGAGAATATGCAACATATTATTTGGAAAATGATTACACTACACCTAGCACCTACCCAATGACAATGGAAGAGATAAAGGCAAAGCAAGAACATATTCAAGCAATGATTGAAATAACATCAGCATTAAATGACTCAATTTAATGACTTAGAAGGCTGCAATGATGCCAAAGCGATGTGGAACAAGCTTATATCTGTGTATGGCGGTGATGAACATGTTCAGAGAGAAAAAGTAGATAGTCTAAGAGGTCAACTTGAATCCATGAGAATGAATGAAGGAGAGAACATAACCCAATATAGTACAAGGATAAAGGAAATTGTCAATCAAATCAAAGGAGCAGGAGGAACTATTGAAGAAAAGGATGTAATAAGTAAGTTTCTTAGAACACTTCTACCTGCCTATGCCATTCGAGTTTCTGCAATCAATGAATTAAGGTCTGTACCAAACATGCCAGTATCCTTGGATGCTACTATCGGTAAGCTACATGCATTTGAGCTAAGTAATTTTGATAACAGTGGGTCTTCAATAAATAAAGTTGAATCTGCATTCAGTTCTTTTCATCTTGGTGAATCTAATGATTACAATGATAGAATGTATAAGTATATTGAAGGAAATCACACTGGAGCAAGTGAGAGGTTTCACAAAAACATGGAAGAGGTACACAAACTATATGAGGAAATCAAAAAGCAAGAAGAGTTTGAAGCACTATTAGATAGAAGGTTGCCAAGAGGCAAAGGTAAGTACAAAGGAAAGTTACCTTTAAAATGTTTTAACTGTGATAGAATAGGACACATGGCTTCTAACTGTCCTGACAAAGAATCTAGTGAAAAGAGAGAATACCGAGATGACAGACAGAAAGATAATCAATATAGAGGACATCAATAGTTCAGAAGGAGAGATAGAAAGACATGCCTAGTAGCTGATGAGGAATCTAATGATGACAAATATGATGAGACTCAGACAGAGGAAGTTGTTTATGTGGCTATCAAAGATGGATCAGATGAAGAAAGGTATGAGGAAAAAGCCTTAATATCTCGCATAAATAAAAATGATTCCTGGATCATAGATAGTGGATGCTCACATCACATGACAGGTGATAAACACAAGTTTGTTAAACTGGAAGACTATGATGGAGGCTATGTAAGATTTGGTAATGATGCACCATGTCCACTGAAAGGTAAAGGTTCCATAATACTTCTTGACAATGCTACATGTGATGATGTATACTGGGTTGAAGGTTTGAAATACAATTTGTTGAGTGTAGCATAGCTAAACAATACAGGATACCGAATAGAATTTCAGAAAGGAAATGTAAAAGTTCATGACAAACATGGAAAGTTGGCTGCTATCGGGACACAAAAAAAAGGTAATACATTTCATCTTGACTCAACTCGGAACAATTGTCTGTATGCTAAAATAGAAGATACCTGGTTATGGCATAAAAGGTTTTGTCATGTAAATTTTGATAACCTGATCAAAATAAGTAAGAAGCACCGAGTAAGAGGTCTACTGAGCTTAGAAAAACCTGTAGATGCAATATGTCAAGCATGCCAGATGGGTAAGATGACAAAGTCAAGCTTTACAAGTAAGTCCTACACTACTCAAGGAATTTTAGATCTTGTGCACATAGATCTTTGTGGTCCTATCAAAGTTCAAAGTTATTATGGAGATAAATACTTCATATTATTTGTGGATGATTACTCAAGGATGATGTTAGTTATGTTTTTAAAAGATAAATCATAAGCCTTTCAAATGTTTAAATGGTATAAGGCTAGAGTTGAAAAAGAAACAGGAAGACAGTTGAAATGTCTAAGATCAGATAGAGGAGGAGAATTCATTTCTGATGAATTTAACCTGTTTTGCAATGATCATGGTATAAAGAGACAAGTGTCTCCACCAAGAACACCTCAGCAAAATGGGATAGCTGAAAGAAGAAATAGATCAATTTTAGATTGTGCCAGAACCCTGATGATAGAAAAGAGGGCACCTCAAACATTTTGGAGAGAAGTAATCAACACTGCAGTTTACACTCTGAACCGAGTACAACTCAAGAAAGGAACTTTGAAGACACAGTATGAAATCTGGTATGAAAAGAAACCTAATGTATGTTATTTTAAAATATTTGGAAGTAGATGTTATGTTCATAAAGATGATAGAAATGGAAATTTTGATCAGAAAAGTGAGGAAGGAACATTTCTTGGCTATTCTTCAAAAAGTAAAGCATTTAAATGTCTAATCAAATCATCTAACAAAATAGTGGAAAGTGCAAATGTAAAAATTGATGAATCTGCATAAAGAAATATTGGCATTATGTGTACTAGTATGAGGACATGATAACATTGTATGTTGTCATTGATGTCAATATGCTACAGACAAGAGAACCGGCATGTTACCGAGAACCAGTATATGTGAGAACCAATATAGCATTGTGAACCGGTATGTGTGCCAAAGTGAATCAGTGTGTCTGTTCAAGGTGAACCAACATGTTGATATGAGAACCAATACATGGAAGCTTTGTATGACTACCGGTTGGTAGTCTTAGGGTTTCTGGTTGGTAGTCTCAGGGTTTTCAGTTGATGAGTTTCAAGCCTGTGTAACTCAACCGGTGACTTTGTGTGATGAGTTAGCATTGCAACAAAGAATAGACTGTGTTGCCATGTCAGCCTTGTGCATGTGAAGGATCCTACATGAAGGAGATTGTTCCTATCTACCTTGGGAATGTGCGAAGTTTGTAAATGGTGAAAATGCATGATGGGTTATCAGCCGCCATGAAAGAAGTTGAAAATGAATGATGGAGAACGTCTTGAGATCAGTTCAAGACTATTGCATTTAATGCAATGTGCTCAATGGTTAGGATTGATCCATTTGAATTGTTTAATCAAATAGGTTTAGGGTTTAAGGTTTATGCTATCGACCAGTCTGTTTCCTATAAGGTTGATGTTGTGTTTCTTTCTAAAGTTGTTGGAAAAAGTTTTGTGTGTGTATCCAAGTGAAGAGGTACATGATTCTTGCTAGATCAAAAGGAAAGAAGAGATTCCTGATAGAGTGTTAGTACAGAAGGTGACGAGGAGCTAAAGCGGATCTGCATTGGCATTGAGTGCTATTATTAGAACATTGTAATACCTGTTGATCTCTAACCACTTCAATAGTTAAGAAATTCCTTAACAGGGTAGCTTTAACCGGCTTATAGTAAATCTTTTGAAAGGGTGACTCAAAACCATTGAGTTCTTGAAATCCTCTAACAAGGTAACCTTTAATAGGGTTTAACATTTAACCGGGTATTCTAGCCATCCCTTAACCAGGCGATCCCTAATAGGATCAGTTCTTAACACAACTTGTTGTATCAGTCTTTAACCAGACAAGGCTCTTAACAGAGTGGACTTTTAAAGAGTTCATAAAACAACTTGTGGGTATTCATCCCCACCGTGGTTTTTCCCAGTTGGGTTTCCACATGAAAAAAATCTGTGTCTCATGTGTGATGATTTTCATGAGATGGTTTAAATGATTTGTGTCAGAAGGTAAATCATGTTGCTTTAGCTGCTTGAGTATTTTGATGAGTGATTACCTGTTCATGCACTAGGGTGAAATGGAAGCAAAGTATTAGATTATATGAATGGATAAGTGTCAACTGGTCAATGTTTGTCACAGTCATTCCTAGCTCTACTAGTTGCACTCTGTTTCAAACTGGTGTTAGTGTTCAGTTGCAGTGTTTGCTGTCTAACCAGTTTTAAGAATGTGATTTTTGTCTGTACTGATTCACCCCCCCTCTCAGTACTAGTTTGGTACTAACTATTCATCATTGAGTTATCAAGAAATGATGAAGGAAATTCCAAAGAACCAGAAGATTATGAATAATTTGTATATGTTCAACTGATAAGTCCTACCGAGTGATGAAGAAGATCAAACAGAGCCTACCAAGCTTATATTAACCAAGTATGTCAGAAGAAATCATGCATCACATCAAATTATAGGATATAAGGATGATCCAGTAATGACAAGGAATAAACTAAGACAAAACACATGTCTGATATCTGAATCTGAACAGAGGTTAGTAAAAGAGGCATTTAGTAATGAAGATTGGATAAATGCTATGATAGAAGAGATTGAACAAATCAAGAAGAATGAAACATGGACACTGGTCCCAAGACCAAAAGAGAAAAATGTAATCAGTACAAAGTGGATTTTCAGAAACAAGCTAAATGAAAAAGGAGAGGTCATTCGGAATAAAGCAAGACTAGTTTGCAAAGGTTATGCTCAAGAAGAAGGAATAGATTATGGTGAGACTTTTGTACCTGTAGCAAGACTTGAAGGAGTAAGAACATTGTTGGCATATGCTGCTTACAAAAATTTCAAGGTATATCAAATGGATGTTAAATCTGCATTTTTGAATGGTATACTAGAAGAAGAAGTTTATATTGAACAGCCTGAAGGATTTATTGAAGACAAGAATAAAGATCAGGTATGTAAGCTAAACAAAGCATTATATGGTTTAAAGCAAGCACCTAGAGCATGGTATGAAAGATTGCACTCGTACTTAATCAAGCTTGGTTTTATAAGGACTAGTGAAAACAACAACATGTATATGAAGAATAATGAGGACAATGGAATACTACTTTCAGCCATATTTATTGATGATATTATCTTTTGTGGAAATGATTCTTTATGCAACAACTTTGAAAATGAAATGTGCAAAGAATTTGAGATGTCCTTAATTGGTGAAATAAAGTATTTTATAGGTCTATAGATATTGCAAATGAAAAATGAGATTTTCATTACTCAATCCAAATATATAAAGGAAATCGTGAATTTTTTTGGAATGGAGGATTCTAAACCTGTAAGTACTCCTATGACTAGCAATTGTAAACTTTCAAAGAATGTTAATCAGCATCTGTTGATGAGAAAATTTACCAATCTATGATTGGAAAGTTGCAATATGTGGTTCATAGTAGGCCGGATATAGCACATGCAGTAGGTATAGTTGCAAGATTTTCTGTTGATCCCAAAGAAACCCATATGACAACAATCAAGAGGATTTTCAGATACTTGAGAGGCACTAAAAATTATGGCTTAGTATATCAAAAAGGGAATGTTTTTGACTTAAAATTCTATATTGATGTCGATTGGGCAGGAAACATTGATGATAGGAAAAGCACAAGCAGTGGAGCTTTCTCTTTGGGAAACAGACTAGTAAGTTGGCTTAGCAAGAAACAAGGATGCATTTCATGGTCAATAGCTAAAGCTGAATATGTCATTGCAGCATTGAATTGTACCAATATAGCATGGATCAAGAAACTATTGAAAGGTATGAATGAGAAAGTTACTAAGCTAGTAACTATATTCTATGATAATACTAGTGCCATTAACATTTTAAAGAATCCAGTAATGCATTCTAAGACAAATCATATCTCTATAAAGTATCATTATCTCAGAGAAGAAGTTCAAGAGAAGAAAGTTGTGCTGGAATATATTAGCTCAAAGGAACAAATAGCAGACATCTTCACAAAACCACTACCAAGGGACACTTTTGAGTATCTCCAAAGTAAGTTAGGGGTCCTACCCCTATCTAGTACTCACTGACAGAATTTGGTGAAAGCATCAATTCTATGACTCTACAGGACAACTATTTATGAGTTGATGCTGCTTTACACACTTTAGGAGGTTGCCTAAAGTTGTGAAAGAATTATTGATTGGAGACAAGATGCTTTGACTGAAAATGTGATGTTACATTTGTCTATGTTTTCACTACATGAAAATTACTTCACAGCAGAAGGAATCATGAATTAGTTTTTCTTTTTGGCATTGTTGTCAAAGGGGGATAAGACTAATAAGTAAAGATAGATAGGAGAAGACAAATGACTAGGGGAGAGTTCAAGAAGATTAACAACAATCCAAACCTGAATCTATTTAAATCAAATCAAGTTGGTATTACCATTAAAAGTTGGTTTTGCCATGAATGCCAAAGGGGGAGGTTGTTAGCATTTCACAAAGAGAGAATGTCGGCATTCCAATAAGTATGTTGGTATGATGATATTCAGAAGGTTGTTGGAGATTGATGAGATAATTAATAAAGGATGATTACTATTTTAATAATATTATTTTTTCATTGATGTCAAGAAATTGATTTTCCAATTCAGTATGATTTTGCCATATATTAATAAGCATGTTTTGATAAGTATAAAGATGTCAATATGTGACACAAAAAGAATGAGAATGAAGGGGAGTATCAAGTTATTCAATGGGCAACTATTACGGAGTTAGACAGTGATGAGATCTTGTTGTTTTGATTGTTTTGATATCATATATATGAGTATTCAAAGACTAAACAAAAGGGAGAAAATATTTCAAGCTATAGAATTAGTTAAAGATTGATACTGTTCTATGTTACCAAGCAAGATGCCAATCGGTAAACCCTAATGCTATCAGTAAAAGAAGGTAGAATATCTACCGAGTAAAGGTTCAGTATTTACCGAGTAAAGGTTCAGTATTTACCGAGTAACAACCGAGTAACAACTGTATGCACTGGATGGATAAAAATATTATTAAATGAAAGATGTCGATGAGATGGAGATGTATGGATGATTGGTATATCATACAAGAAGTTTGTTGAAAATCTACAACAACAAAAATACAAGAGATAGATCTACAGTGCAGATTGAGCGGTCATAACCTTGCACAAGTTCCAAGGAAGGTATACAAGTTCCAAGGCGAGATTAAATGTTTCAGATCGAAGAATACAATGAACCTAGTCATGTTTGAAGATCTGATGCCTCTGATTGATCATGGGAAATGCGATCAAGGAGATTAAGCAGGTAGATATTGTTCATAAATAAGAAATTGTTGATGAACAATGTATGCGGGAAAATAGAAGAATAGTGATACTACAACAGTGATCACCGAGCATAAGAGATTGAATATCTGATTGAAGCAGTGATTACTGAGCATAGATGATTTAAAATCTAATTGAAGAACAGATTAAGAAGCCTAGCAAGGAGCAAGATAAGTCTTAAGACAAGATTATTTTGAGCACATAGAATCTGCTTTAGCATTTCAGATGTAAAGTTGCTGATATATTTAATACTGTTATTTATTTTACAAGTGATAGGAAATCTCTTAACCGAGTGGACCTAATAGTCTTATTTGTAAATCCTCTAGCAAGGTAACATTCTGAATGAGTGTTTGAAACCCTTTGACAAGGTCACTTCTAACAAAGTGCAAGACTCTAGCAAGTCTGAGGGAAATCCCTTAACCGGGTCACATCTAGCAATGTGTTATGTAATCTGTAATAGGATTGGCTTTTAACCAAGCATACTCTAGAAGGGTATATTTCTTAGTGGGTCCAAAAGCGCACAGTGGTTTTTTCCTATTTGGGTTTCCACGTTTAATCTCATGTTAAATATGTTATGATGTCTTAAGTGTATATGTTTATGAGTTTGAATGATTTATAGTCATAGTTGCATATCAGATAATGACTACCGAGGTTGAATCTAATAAATATATTGCTTAGTGAGTTTTTATGATTCACCCCCCCTCTCATCTTATTAACATAGCTATCCTTTGTGAGCATATCAGTTGATAGATTTAACTCAATGCAAACTTACTAGTTAGTAGGGATCACACAAGGGACATCTCATAACATTAGCATATATGAGGAAAACCCAAGATGGGAAAAACCTTGATCGATGGGCAATGTTGTTGGAGTCTATTGCTCCAATCCGGCCTCACAATGAAAACACAGTTACAAAGTTTACGGCACCAACCAAAGGAACACCAACCCCTCAATTTAGGGCACCAACCCCTACCTGATTTATTGGCTACAACCCAAAGGAGCACCAACCCCTATCTTTAGGGCCGCAACCGAAGGAGCTACAACCTCTGCACCCATCTACAACTCAGTGTTCATAATATAAACATCAAATACAAAAGGGTTTATCTTGTTACAAGTTAATCTTGCAACCATATCATATATTTTGTTCTATCGGTGAGATATCTTCTCTGCCACACCAAATCACTCCTCTTGCTTCTCTTCACCTACTGCTTTTCTCCTAGTAAGCCTTACCAATTCATCTCTCTTCTATTTTTCTCTCACTGAATCTCCTCCTTACCACTCTGCTCATCACTGGTACTAACACTCTGTCAATTCTCTGTTTAAGTTCTCTGCAGCCTCCTTCACTTCTTCTTGACCAATATGAACACTATCGGTTCTTCTCACCAATCGATTGAATGATTCAACTAGGTTCTCCCACTCTCTCACTCACTTATTTTAGATGCTCTTTGAGCACTATGCTAGTTTTCTCTTACTTGAAAAATTATCCCACTTCGCAGTAGCACAATGATGTTCTCTCTAGTAGCATCAAACAATCTCTTTGGCTTTCATACTTATAGCCCAGACTTCTTGCCAAAAACCAATTCAAAATCTAGGTGGTTAGGGTTTCCTTGTGATTGTCGAGGCCAACCAAATCCAATAAGATCTTTCTGACATCTGCCGACAGAAGGCCACCATCAACGTGCCTTCTAGAACACACCTTCCATCTTCAGCAACCTGCAAACAATCTGTCGGCATACATCTCGGTCAATCACCATTAATGCCTCTATTATTTCCTTCTTGAGATCTTCTATTGGCATGATCTTCTTGCTTTGATTCAGGAACCAACAAATCCCTAATTCTTCTTTGTTTGTTCATTCTTCCTCGAGCCACATGCTTCTGACCCAATTCACAAATCACAGGATCCACTTTCATTGCACACTAGTTGAGACACCTTACTCCATAGGGCACATGACCAACCTCTGCAAGCTTGCCACCTTGATCTCATGTGGCATCCACATCAACCATATATTAACTTGAATTTTTCAGTCAGTCTAGATAGGATCACTGATCAACCACCCTAGCGGTTCCTCTTCTCTTCCGATTTGCTAGACCATCTAGGCTTACTTACTGTACCGATTACCTCATCATGTCTACCCTCATCTTGAGTTGTCTATGGAACATACAAACCGGTCCCCAGACAAGTATATTCAAAATGTGTTCATTCCCACAAGTGGAAAGACATATGCAGCTGTAGCTTGTCCATAACAACCCCCTGATCAATTCTATTCATTCCTCTACTAGTTTTTCAAGGAGAAAAACACTCCACACTTCCTTTATACTGGTATCTCAGCATGCCTTCTTTGGTGAGGTAACACCTTGCCTTCTGCACCTTGCAATGCTCTACATGTGACTTCCCTGTTTGTGCAGCATCTCCTCAAATAGGCACATGTGATCTGATGTGAGCACATTCACTGTCATTCATTGCTTCTCATGATTATTGCCTCTTCATCCAGTGCGAGTCATGTTGTTTTTTAGCCTCACATCATACTGGTGACCTATTCAATCTTCTGTTCTGGTGTTGATGGGATTCAAGTAACATTTTGCCTCTTTATCATAAACAACTGCTCAACCACCTCCCTATCTCATTAGGCAAGTTTGGCACTGACTCATGTAGTGGTGACTCCTAAGGTCATCTTCCTTACCTTATTAGTGTTCTACAAAATAAGGTAATATCCAAGATATCACATCCTGAACTCCTCCATCGAAGTTTGCACATACATCTCTTCTATCAGTGGTCAACCCATACCGGTTGACATTAATGGCAACACAATGCCAATAATATAGACCTTCTCCAAATGGTTTCCTACCAAATTTTGAAGAGGTTGGAGCCATTGGGAGGCTTACATCAATTGAAAATCAAAATGTTGCACTTTTGCTTGCAAAAGTTGCATTATCCAAATGTTGCATTTTTGACAAAAGTTGTCAACCAAACCAAGTTTGAAATCCAAACGACCTGGATCAACCAAACACCACCTAAACACCCTAAAATCCTAAAAAACACCAAAACAAACATCATTGTACCCCTATTTACCAAATTGTCTAAATTGGCTTATCAAGATACCTAATTTGGGACATTTGTTTACAAGGTGGGGTCCTTATTCAAAACATGAAAATGCATAAACAAAAGACATTAAAAAATGATCCTAAGATCCTACTCCTCATCCTTTGATCCATGAATGGCTTGTTAAAGGGGTGCCCCTGCACCATACTCCCCGAGAGAAGAGATCTCAAGCCCACATGAGATTAGGGTTTGGTGGTCTTCACCATGGTTGGAGATTTGGTTTGCTATCATCCAAACTTATTCAGAGTCCGGTTTGCCCTACCAATCCACCAAATATTTTATGTACTCCTTGGTTGTTCTTCTCTTTATGACTTTAGTGTCCAGAACCTTGCTCAATTTTGGTAGATCATGCTTTGGAATATCATCATCTGCTGCAACCTGCATTGGTTCCTCCTCTTCATTACCATTGCCTTTGTAAGGTGTTAGATCACATACATTGAAGATGGGTGACAATCCAAGATTAAGAGGAAGTTGGATTTCATAAGGATTCTGCCCACATTTCTTCACAATTTGACATGGTCCAATCTTCCTCTACATGAGCTTTGTGTGTTTACCTTTTGGGAGTTTCTCCTTCTTCAAATGCACATCCCTTTTTTTCTTTCTAGCATGAGCCTTGTACTTATGTGCAGATTGTTGGAGATGAGACTTTACTTGATCATGTACCTCCTCGATGGCTGAGGCAAAAGCTTCACCACTTACACTAATCAACTCTTCTTTAGATAAATCCCTCAACTCTAACACACCCCTTGGGTGGATGGCATACACAATTTGGAAAGGATATTTCCTAGTGCTTCTATTTATGGTGTCATTGTATGAGAACTCTACTTGTGACAGTATATTGTCCCAATTTTCTCCATGTTGTCTTGTCAAGCATCTTAATAGGTTCCCAAAGGACCTATTGACAAATTTAGTTTGTCCATCCATTTGGGGATTGTAGGCTGATGAGAAAGCTAGGTTGGTTCCCAGCTTCTTTTAAAGGGTCCTCCAAAAATGCCCTATGAACTTCACATCCCTGTTTGAGACTACGTTTATGGGTTACCCATGTATCCTGACTATCTCTTTGAAAAAAAAGGCTGCAACATATGACGCATCACAAGAGGTTTTACATGGAACCAAGTGAGCCATTTTTCTAAATCTGTCTACCACTACAAAGACACTGTCATATCCCTTCCTTGTCTTAGGTAGACCCAACACAAAATCCATGCTTATGATTTCCCATGGCCTAGAAAGAATTGGTAAGGGTTGGTACAAACCTGCATTGGTGGATTTCCCTTTGGATTTTTGATAGATCACACATGTTTCTACAACCTCCTAACATCTTCTTGCAGCTTAGGCCACTAGTAGTGTCTTTTCACAAGGTCAAGTGTCTTGTCAAGACCAAAATGACCTGCCATTGCTCCACAATGCTTCTCCCTAATAATATTCGGTCTCATTGAACACTTAGGAATGTATAGCTATCTCTCCTTGAATAACAATCCATCTTGTATTAAAAACTCAAAAAATTCAACATGATACCTCTCACCAAAAGACTCACATACCTTGTAGACCTCTCCAAAATCTTCATCAACATCATACATGTTCTTCAAGGAGTCAATGCCAATACTTTCCATCTTAATTTGGCTGATGGTTAAGATGATCCTACTTAAGGTATCTGCAACTTTGTTCTTGACCCCCTTTTTGTGCTTGAGGGTGAAGGTGAAGGCTTGTAGGGTCTCTTCCCACTTCAAGTGCTTGTGATTCAATTTCTCTTGACAGTTTATGAAACTTAGAGCCTGATTGTTAGTGAAAATTATGAACTCCTTTAGTAATAAGTAGTGCCTCCACTTCTTCAATGAATGAGCCAAGGCATACATCTCCCAATCATACGATGAGTATCTCATCTTGCCATCATTTACTTTTTTACTAAAAAATGCAATTGGCCTTCCCTTGTGACTAAGTACTGCCACAATAGCCATGTGGCTTACATCACCTTCCACTTGAAATATCCTATTGAAGTCTACTAGGGAAAAGACCTGTTGTTCTGCAACTTTTATTTTCAAAGTCTCAAATGAGTCACCTACCTCCTTGGTCCAACTGAGCATGCCCTTTTGTCCTCCTTTTATGGTGTCAAACATTGGTGCACAAACATGACCAAATCCCCTTATAAACTTCATATAAAAGGTTGATAATCCATGGAAACTTCAGACATCATTCATGGTTTTAGGTGTTGGCCAAGATAGAATAGCACTTACCTTCTCTTGGTCCATTTTCAACTCACCTTATGAGATTACAAATCCCAAGTAAATGATCTCCTCCTATTTGAATAAACACTTATCCAATTTTATCATTAGCTTCTCTTCATGTAACCTTTTGAGGACCATATCTACATGTTTGAGGTTCTCTTCCCTTGTGTGACTAAATATCAAGATATCATCTAGGTATACTATTATAAACTTGCCTATGAACTCCACCAAGAACTCATTCATCAACCTCATGAAGGTACTAGGGGAATTGGACAACCCAAATGGCATGATTTTCCACTCACACAACCCCTCATTACTTTTAAAAGTTGTTTTCCATTCATCCCCTGGCCTTATACTAATATGTTGGTATCCACCTTTTAGATCCATTTTGGTGAAATATTTTGCACTCCCCAAGAAATCAAGTAAATCCTCTATCCTAGGGATTGGAAACCTATACCTTATGGTTATCTTGTTGATGGCCCTTGAGTCTATGCAAAGCCTTTGAGTGCCTTCTTTCTTGGGTGCAAGGAAAGTAGGTACTGCACATGCGCTTACACTTTTGCCAATTAGCCGTGATTCTAGAAACTTTTCAATTCATCTTGTCATATCTGCATTCTGGTCTAGAGTAAGTTTATATGCTACTTTATTCGGTAGGGTAGATCCAGGGATCATATCTATGTAATGAATTATGTCTCTCACCAGTGGTAGGGACCTTGGCATTCCATCTAAGATGATACCTTTGTACTTGTCAGAAAACTATTTGACTGTAGGGTCTATGTGTTGGAAAATGCACACTCTAATGAGAAATTTTAGGTGATTGAAGGTATTGTCACTGATGGCAACCTTTCCATCCTATGACACTGACACCAACAAACTCTACATCAGCAGATACTTTACTGACAATGACAAAGATGATTACTGATACCCTGGCTGACATGATTTTGTTTATTGCATATTGTATTAAATTGTAATATCTTTTTGTAAGCCAACATGGAATATTGTAATAAGACTCATATATAAGTATGAGATCTTGTAGATCATTTTGTAGAATGACATGATAGATAGATATAATGAGAAAATACTAAGGCATATTTTGGAGTAAGGTTTATGGTTTTTGTAAGAGCTTAAACCGGTACTGAACCTGGCATAGTAGATGGTTTTTCTAGTAGTACATCACATTGGATTTCTATAATCCTTTTTTTAAGTCAGTGAGACTTCCTTTTGTAATTGAGCTGTGAGCTCTAGGTAGTGAGCCTTCCTGCATGTGCAAGCACCACCTATTGTAAGTAATATTCATTTATTGGCCAGTGAGTGAATATTGTGGGTCACAAATCTAGTCGAGGTTTTTCCCACATCGGGATTCCTCGCCAAAAATCTTGTGTTATGGTGTGCTTTCTATGTTGTGTTTGTTTCTCTTATTTACTGCATTAATTCTGGTTTACTGGTACTCTATTTTGGAATGAAATTTATTTAATAAGTTTAGAAAATCTTTATACTGGTTAGATACTGATTCACCCCCCCCCCTCTCAATATCTTTGGGAATCCTAACACTTGGTATCAGAGCTTTGTCCTCTATTTTAAAAATCCTAACAACTTGAGGAAGATTCTGACATCAGTAGAGATGGAAAGCTTTTGGAAACAACTAGAAACAACTCTTTCAGACTATGATGCAAAAAAGTTGAAAATAATGAAACTTGAAGATGATCTGAAGACTGCACATGAATTCATTCAAGGACTTCAAGAAAATCTCACTATTGCTAGGAACAAAAGAATAGAACTTTCTAAGAAGATGTAGAGTGATGATGGTGAAAAGGAAACTCTTAATGACCTTGTGAACAAGTTAAGACAAGAAAGCAGTGCTATGAGGAATGAGATGCAAGATATGACTATGAAGTTTTGTAAAGACATTGAAGACAAAAATAAGAATGAAGATGACTTGATTAGAAGACTAAATGATGCTAGAAATGAAAACACAAGACTCGGTCATGAAAATGATATGTTGAAGACAAATTTGATGAACACACAAAATGATAGAACTAAACTTATAAGACAAAAGGGAATCTTGGAAAATGAGTTGGTTGCTGCAAATCAACACAAAGAGAAATTCAAGAAAAGTTCAGAGGAACTTGTTAACATGCTGAAAAATTAGAAACCTGATGGAGATACTAATGGACTTGGCTTTGAAGTTGGTGAGAGCTCCAGTACTACAAACAATCATGATCACAGTAAACCGGTGAGACAACCTAATGCTTACAATTTTTTATGGGAAATGCCTTAACTATAACAAGTATGGTCATAGAGAAAATCAGTGTAGATCTAGAAACTATCAGAACACTAATGCACCCACCGATAAATGTTCTAAATGCAACAAAATTGGTCATAATTCAGACAATTACAAAATGAATGTAAGATGTTATTTTTGTGGAAGATTTGGACACTTATCTAATCAATGCAGAACACATATCGGCATAGGATATGGAAAGGCTATTCAGAAAAACAATGTGACTTGTTATGCTTGTAATGAGATTGGACATATTGCAAAATTTTGTAGAAGTAAGGCATTACTGACAAATAACAAAGGACCTAGTTTGAAAGGTCAAGAGAAAATTGAAGAGGTAAAGAAAGAATTTTCAAAGCAATGGATTAGAAATACAAATCAAAATGTTAATGAAGCTATTTCTTCACCAGTAGAATAGAGTACTACTCCACCAACAGGAGATTCTTCATCTAATTAAAAATAAATCTTTTGGGGATTTGGGAAAAAAATAAAAATCATGCTAGTTTACCCTTGGTTGATGGTAAGAAGATGAAATACTTCTTTACCGACAAATGTTTTAAGTTTCACTTAACCAATAGGCATTTAATATGGTAATTGAAGGAAAAGACATTATAAAGAAAGTATTTTTCACTCTTTTTTCATTCACCAAGCATTCAAATTTCCTTAGAGCATGAAAAACCCGAGTGAAGGCATCCACTGCGAGAAGTAAAGGAAAATCATTGAAGCATTCAAACCTAAAGGCAAATTAAGGTATTTATATAATGGCTTCCTCCTCTGCACCTGAATTTATTCCAAACCCTATTGTAATTGAAGTGATTAAATGCCCTAGACCTATATTTAAGATCATACCCAAAGTAACAAAGCATGATGATACCCTAGGAGCATTTTCTAAAATACCCAAAGGATTTGCATATGCAGAAGACCCTAGGATATACATACATTTTCATATTGAAGAACTTGGTGCTGATGAGATAATGAACATGTATAGGACTGTAATTTGTGATGAAAATGGTAATGTGAAACCGGAACACAAGATAATTGAAACCGTAGGTTTTGTGGGGATACTTAGCATTCCTTATTTTCAAAGGAAGTTGTGAGGATTGTACTTAGTAGAGTTCATGGATAATTCTATTGGCTTGATTCCATCCATGAAATCACAAGAGAAGCAGTTAGACTAGAATGAAAACAAGGGAAAGGTTCTCATAAACCATAATTAATTACTTTCAGGCATTTAAGACTTGAATGAAAACAAGGGAAAGGTTATCACAAACCATAGTTGACAAATATCAGAAAGAGATATCCTTTGTTATAAATGTAGATAAAATCTGGATGGAGGCAGTGGTTCCAAGAACTATTTGGGTTACTGAAATGGGTTATGAGGTGGATGAAAACATTATTGAAACATATGCTAAAGCCCTACTTGAAGCTCCAAAAGAACCTGAAGAAGAAGTATTTGGAAATGTTGAAACCATTAAGAGAAAAGTACAAACAATGAAACAAAGGAAGAAAAGAGAACAAACAATTAGAAAAGAAACTAAACAGGCAAAAGAAATCAAGGAAGACATTTTGAATATTATTGGTATTAAGGAAAGTGACTTGGTAGGGATACAACCAGAAGCACATCTTTCACAAGTTGGAACCTCCTCTGACAGTGAAATACTGACAGAGATTACAAGGGTAGAAAGAAAAAGGAAACCTTCACCGGTATCCACTCCTGCACGAAAGAAATCTAGAAAGAAACAACAGGTAGTAAGACCTCCGGCAAAGAAAATGACCCCAAGGAAGAAGAAGGAAAACCAAGTTATCCCTCCTTTAGACAATCTTTTAAATAAAATAAGTGAAGAAGGAAACATGTCCAATGTCAGCAAGTTGTATAATACTTTTCATAATGAAGAAAAGGAAAGCATAGAAAATAGTGTCATTCTACACTTAGACATTTACAAGAAATTTTTGATAGAAGTTGTAGATGATTTACCAAGTGACTTGTATAGAAGACTAGATGCAAAAAGATTAGCCATTGTGTAATTGGATAAGAAGATAAACGTAGAAAAATTACTTGCAGTTCATCTAGTGAATTCAGTAGAAGAAATTGATGAATTGATAAGTGAGGCAAACAAGATTGTATTTTCCACTAGTCACTAACATGTAGCTTTAATGGCTAGCAGAGTGAATGAGATCTCTGAAGAGACAACAGATAAATGGGATATTTTCTTTGTGGAGAAAGAAAAGCAAGAAGAACTAAAAAGACCCAAAACTTATAGAGTCTATCAAAAGGATAAGGACAAAGGTAAAGGAAAGGTAGGTGGTCCTCCAAGCATAAAAGTAACAGATAATTTGCCCCCACCTCCTTTTGCTACTCCACGGGTTGAGACTATAGACATACTAGCAAATAATAATATTGAGAGTATGGAGACAACACATGAAGACACAAATCCTAATTTAGAGGTGTTATATACAATGAACATTGATACATAAGAGGTTAACATTGTGATTGATAAGGAAACCACTAAGAAGAAAGATGTGGCAATTGAGCCACCGACAGAGAACATTGCAGTGGAAACACATGTTGAGCAGACAGTTGGAAATGTTGAGATTGGGGTTGAAACATAAACTGAACAATTGGTTGATCCCTTGGCTTCTAGTATGGTGACTGATACCACTGGTGCACACATTGAAAAACCCATTGAGTTAAAGCAACTGGCTACTGATAACATTGAAAAAATAATTGAGATACTGGCAGTGGATAGTTCAAAGGTGCATACTGAGAAACAAGTAGTAAACACTGAGACTACATCAGAGAAACCAATAGTAGAAAGCATAGAGAAATAAATAGAGGTACACATTTATAAACCAGAAGAGAAAAAGGTTGAGGTAAACATTCAAACAAAGACAGTGCCACTGACAACAACTGAGAAACCCAAGCCTTTGCTAGTTGATATGTAGACTCAAACTGACCTACGAGAGGTCACCATAAGCAAAGAGGTTACTCACACCGGTGGAATGCAAATTGTTAAGGTAGTTGGACAATCATCTGGTTCTTCCTTAACAAAATTCAGACCGACAAATATAATAGAGGTATTGTTGGACTCAATAAAGAAAATAAAAAATTACAATGCACTTGTATAAAAGGCAATTGATGACACAATTCCTTTATTGAAATTGATTGCACCCAAGTGCAATGTGGACAATAAAGATTCTTTTAGACAATTAGACACATTGTCTAAGTATATCACTAGCAACTTACTAATAGTTGATCAGATTAATGAGGAGACATTCAATGAAAAAATAATTTGAGGAGACAATAAAGAAGTGCATAGGACACATAGATACCCTTTTACCAACACTTCGCAATACAATAATGGAATTTAAGGAGTTATACAGGGAAACATGCAAAACTGACATTTTGACAGTAGAAATAGATAAGAAAATCAACAAGATACAAAAATAAATAATCATCGATTCATCAAAACCCATATTAGTAATTGAGCAGAAAATAGAAGGCTTTGAAGAGAAAATTGAAAAGTTTGAAAAAGAAAAGGAAAGAATAAAATTCAAGGCTAAAGAATTGAAATGTAGACTTGGTCCAAGACTTGACACTCTCATCTCATTGAGAAAAGAGATTTCAAAGGCACTTGTTCCAGGACTAAAGACACCAGAAGAGAAAATGCACATCCTCATCGGTACAATTCAAAGGACAGAAGAAACTTTAAAGCATAGTGAAAGCTTCACTCACAGCTTAAATTTTGCACTAGCAAATCTATATCAGAATATAACCAACCGGTTATAGGGCTCCAACCAAGAACTATACTCAGTTGACATTCTCTTACAACCTCTATCATTCATGCCAAAGGGGGAGTAGTAGAGATGAGAAAAATATTGATAGAAGAGATCATCCGCTAAGGGGGAGGAAACAATTTTTTTTGGACTACAAATTTTGGATACACTTTTTGAATTTTTCTCATGGGTGTTGCCATCAATGCTAAAGGGGGAGATTGTTGGCAAATCGACACTAAAATCAGAAATTGTAGGTGATTGAAGGTATTGTCATTGATGGAAACCTTGCAGTCCTATGGCACTGGCACTGACAGACTCTACACCGATAGATAGTTTACAGGCAGCGACAAAGATGATTACCAACACCCTGGCGGATAGGATTTTGTTTATTGCATATTGTATTTTATTGTAATATATTTTTGTAATCTGACATGTCATATTGTAATAAGATTCATATATATGTATGAGATCTTGTAGATCATTTTGTAATATGACATGATAGATAGATATAATGAGAGAATACTAAGACAGATTTTGGAGTAGGGTTTATGGTTGTTGTAAGAGATTAAACCGGTACTGGACCTGGCATAGAATATGCTTTTTGTAGTAGTACATCATATTGGATTTCTATAATCCCTTTTGTAAGTCAGTGAGACTTCCTTTTGTAATTGAGCAGTCATCTCTAGGTAGTGAGCCTTCCTACATGTGCAGGCACCACCTATTGTAATTAATATTCATTTATTGGCCAGTGAGTGAATATTGTGGGTCACAAATCCCACCAAGGTTTTTCCCACACTGAGTTTCCTCGCCAGAAATCCTATGTTATGGTGTGCTTTCTATGTTGTGTTTGTTGTTCTTATTTACTGCATTAATTCTGGTTTACCTGTACTCTATTTTGGAATGCAATTTATTTAATAAGTTCAGAAAATCTTTATACTTGTTAGATACTAATTCACCCCCCCTCTCAGTATCTTTGGAAATCCTAACACTATGTGCCTTAGTCCTTCTTCTTTCTTCTCTACAAACTACTCCTTTTTCACCTTGGAATTGGCGATGAGGGCATAGCAAATTGCATCTTTTTCTGCAATCTCCTTAATGAACTACTTTCCTTCTACCATAACACTTTGGCATCTTGCCCTTTTGGTTCCATCTCATTTTCCATCAGAGGTAAAATTTCTATCACCTTACCATGTTTCATGATTGAATAGGTGTTCCTAACCACATCATGATGAGCCTTAAAATCAAACTACCATGGTCTCCCAAATAAGAGATGACATGCATCCATCTTGGGTACATCAAATAGAAACCTATCCTTGTATGATCCAATCTGAAACTCTACCCAAGCCTGCTCTTCTCCACTGCTTGATGACCTTGGGTGAGCCATGAGATCTTGTAGGGGTAAGGATGTGGCAACCTTCTCAACCTAATATTCTCTACCATTTTTAGTGACACAAAATTTTCAATAGACCCAAAGTCTATCAGGACCTTGCATACCTTTCCTCTTTCCTAGTAGGTAGTTTGGAAAAGAGACTTTCTTTGTGGGGGTTCCCTATTAGGTACCTTCATGGTGGTCACTTCTCTCCTCATCATTAGAGCCTCTCCTCTTTTAGGGTAGCCATAGCTATCATGTGCATTGACACTTTGATAGGTGTTTGCACTTGCCACACTTTAGCAATCAAATTCCTGCACCAAGTTGCTCCTCCTCTATCCCATGGAGCGTGTAGCCTTCTTCGGACACCTATTGGCCATGTGCCCATCTTGGTTGGATTCAGAGCATCTAGGAGGTCCTCTGCCTTAGGATATCCATCTAGAGGATGGTCTTTTGTCTATAAAGTTCCCTCTTTGGTTGTAGCCTCCTCCCTGGTTGTAGCTGCTCTCTCCTCTGGTTACTTCTTGACTAGACTCACGCTTGTATGCAAAACCATTTCCTTTGCCTCTAAAAGGCTTCTTCCTCCTCTTTGTTGTCTCCCTTTGCCTCTGTTACTTTCCTCCTTCCTTCTCTTTATATTCTCCTCCACCTTGAGTTCCAACTGGAAACATTTTTGGGCTGTCTCCAAGGTATGGAGATTCAAATCTTCTTGGATGACAAATCTTGGTCCATTGAGATATCTCACCACTTTTTCATTGTCACTCTCCCTTACCTTGGTCTTCACACACAAATTCATGAATTCCTCTATGTAGGAGCTCACATCCATCTCCTTCTGCTCCAAGTTTTATCTCCTCTTTTGCAATTGGATATTATAGTCCACTGGAACATAGACTTCCTTCACCAAATCCATCATCTTCTTCCAGGTAGTAACTCTTCTCTTCCCATCTTTCACCCTTTCATCTCAGATGAAATTCCACCAAGTCACTGCAACCCCTTTCATTTTGGATTGGGCCATTTTCACCCTTTGGTTCTCTGGTATGTCTTCTCTCAAAGAAATTGTCCAAGGAGTCTATCCACTCCATCACTATATCAAGTTCCATATTACCTGCAAACATTGGCAGATCCAATGTCACATCCATTGTTATTATTTCCATGGGCTTGAGGATATTCATCAGGGGTCTCTAGTCTGCAGGAACCTCTAGTTCTTCCTACCTAGGAATCTCCTCTTCATCCCCTTCTTCAACTCCTCTAGAGTCTCTCTCCCCTCTCCACTTTTTCCTTCAACTCTCTCAAGGCCTAAATCTCAGCCCTAATTGCTATTCTCTCTTCCATCTTCTTCTTCACTAGGACATTCAACTGAGCATTGTTCATCCTCAATGGGAGATCTTGGGATCCCTCTTCCTTTGACATCTTGTCTTCTCCGGTCCAAAGGACACTCCTAAGCTTTGATACCACTTGATGCAGAGCCCTTCTCAAACCTGAGGATAGTTCCAAAAGGTTTGGTTTAGACCCCTTCAAATGATAGAAATGATCCTACAAAAAGGACTCCACACCTTAAAGGTTTGAACTACTCTCCACTACTCAAGACTAGAACCTACTCAAAATGAATAAATGGCTTCAACATCTCCAACATGCCTCACCATGACTTTTTCTCTTTGGGACATTGGATTTGGTCAATTCATGACACCTAGGAACTATTCCAAATATTTGTTTTGGACTTTGGCATCAATGCCCTATACTTCCTTTGGAAACTGACCCCCTTCGCTAGTAGCCCTATGCGATGAGTATTTTTCCCTTAAATCCAAAGTCTTGAACTCAACCTAGAAAACTATTCACCATTATAGATACCCTTTATGGAGTTACACATATCCCCAAAAGGGATTGGAAAGATCTACAATCTAAGGGTCTAAACCCTTTAGAAGCCGAGAGGGCTAATTAGGACTATTAGGCTTAATTTACAAAACAACCCTAATTTCTAGACTCTCAACCACAAAAAAAAAATCATGAGAATGTGGGGAATAAAAAAAACCTCTAATTATAGGGTTGCACACCTATAATCCACTGCTATGAGAGTTTAGGATGACTTTCCTAATTTTGTCCAGGATAGTCACATGGAGATGCCTACCTTGGTTTTCTTCATTCTCTTCACAACAAATCCTCCCTTGCAAAAACCCATGAAAATATTAAAATAAACTAACCAATATTGCATTCCACCAATGGAAAGGACTTATAGCTGGGTGAGATGCAAGATATGGCAATTTTTTGGTGAAACCCTAGCCAAACCCTAGTTTTTCGGGTTACAGTACGTAAATCAAAGGGTTCTGACTGCAAACAGAGGATCAAGACCTCAAACCACCTCCAGAAAAAAGGTAACTCAATCCTCTATCTACTCCATGAATAATTTTGTCAGAACCAATCCATATAATGACGCACAACAATAGAAAGTTGAGGATTTTAGGGAAAAACTCAGTTTTCTATCTTATTATACTTTCAAACATCAATCACCAACAACCCCAGCCTTGGCAATTGTGTCCACAAGGTATATAGACCTTTTCCAAATGGTTTCCAACCAAATTTTGAAGAGGTTGGAGCCATTGAGAGGCTTACATCAACTGAAATTCAAAATGTTACACTTTTGCTTGTAAATGTTGCATTTTTAACAAATGTTGTCAACCAAACCAAATTTGGGATCCACACAACCTGGATCAACCTAAAATAACCTACACACCCTAAAATACTACAAAACATCAAAGCAAACAGCATTCTACCCCTATTACCAGATTGTCCAAATTGGATTATAAAGATGCCTAATTTGAGACATTGGTTTACAAGGTGATGTCCTTATTCAAAACATGAAAATGCATAAACAAAAGACATTCAAAAATGATCCTAAGATCCTACTCCTCATCCTCTGATCCATGAATAGCTTGTTCAAGATGTTCCCCTGAACCAAGTAGGAAGCCCAAGAATCCCCCACCTACTGATACTAGTGAGGTAGCTAAAATAAAAAGACAAGAAAAGGAAGGAAGAGTGTTGAACCAAGACTTATTGGACCAATTCCCTATGTCTAGCATGAAATCCTATAGAGTGAAGTCTGAAGAGGATGTCCTAAAGGATAATCATGAATTTGTAGGAGATATATTGACCAAGATTAGAGGGTATTATTTATTGATGTTTCACTGGAAGAGAAGAATGAGCCCTAAGACAGTTTAAGTAATCCATGGAGGTTGAATATATGGAGACTAGTAGTTCCAAATGTATTTATTAGTCCTAAACTAATAAAATATCTTGTAGATAGATATGATCCTAAAATAAAGATAATCTATGACAAAGACAACAAGCTATTAGTCTCGACCAAGAAGGACTTCAATGAGATAGTATTCAATTTGCATTTCAAAAATGAAGCACAGATTGATGTGGAAAAATTAAAACAAGAGTATGTTGCCCTAGAAAGTACATACAAAAAATGGAGCTTGCCTTATCACAGAAGGAGGGAAGTAGCGGAAAAACCAACGGTATTCGAAAGTAAATAATGAGCTCTGTTTTATGTGAATATTTTTAGAACATATATAAAATACACCTATTACTATGTGGGACAAGTCTTAGGAGTTGAGGCACCTCTTCTAATGAATATTGTACTGATGGTTTTGGCTGTAGATATCCAATCAAAGGATCCTAGAGAGTTTGATTATGCAACCTATATTACAAATTAGATAAATCACTCTTTGGAGAAGATCAAAGGGGATTCTAGATAGATAGTGTTCCCTTATTATTCTTTGTTAATGCATATGTTGTTATTTGTTGGGGATATGAATTCAATGTGGGGTAGGTATTTTCCAGGAAATGTGTTTGATAAGCATGGCGAGAAGAAGCCTATTCAACTGTGGTTATCCATCCAGGATTCAAGGTACGAAAATTGTTAGTACAACTATTTTGAGGACAAGTTTGTAAAGCCTATTGTCGTGCCCAAACTTTAGGGCACAAAAACGGAACAACAAAATTTATTTTTTTTGACGTCATGAACTCGCTAAAAATCCTAATATATAACAACTGTATTTAAGGTTTTGTCTTTTCTAGGATGTAAATAAACTTACTTACTAAGGTTAAGTTAAAAATCCAACTCGAGCGAGCGACTTGATTGGTGGAGATTAATTTGCATTGCGGATTAGTTAGCTAGCTCAATTACCTAAGACAAATTGCCGCTAATTAAACCAAGGGATAATTGGCTATCTTAACGTATTCAATCATTCTAGGTCATATAATGATATTGCTAATGATTATTTGATGCTTATATAAAATTTATTATACGCATCCACCCGATGAGGGTTTCAATTTACTACAATGTCATTTGCCCACTAAAACCGACAATAAGCTAAGGCCAATTCTAATTTTCCCTAAACCCCTTGATTTTGTCAATTAATTTTCAATCCGACCAAGAATCGATCTCAAGGGCTTAAGGTTCCTAAATTTTACAAATCCCTCCTTCATAAATTTTCCTAACGTCCAATGATATGGGGGGGGGGGGTAAGTCCATTGATTAATTAAATATATTGCTGGGTTAAACGTATAGTTTATCCAACTATAGTAATCCTTTTTTTTTAACCCCCTTGAATTAATTAAATTTCTAAAGAATGAGGACATATAATAATTCAAATATTAAATTAACCCCTATTATCAAAGTCTAAAATCCCATAATAATCCAATTATTAAATTTGTCCCCAAATATATACATTAAAATCAGGGTTCAAAATTCCATAATATTTCAATTATAAACTTAACCCCAAATTATATACTAAAATCTAACTTTAGATTTCCAATTTAAATTCCTTATATATATATATATATATATATATAAAATCACATTATAAATTCTTAAATTCTAACCCTCATTATAGATTAAAAATCAAATTTAATGTTCCAATCTAAATCTCCTATATATATATATATACATATATATATATATATATATATATATATATATATATATATATATATATATAAATATATATATATATATATATACATATACATATATATCTAATTACCTAAAATGCTAACCCTAACCCGAAATTGGGTTAGGGTTGCTTTTCTATATTTTACCTCTTATTTTATTTCCTCTTTACCATTTTATACCCTAACCCGAATGGGTTAGGGTTTTATATTACCCCTTTTTCTTTGTTTTGCTTTCTTTCTTTTTTTTTTGTTTTGGATTGTGACTGCAGGTACGGAGGCGGAGGGTTTCATGCGGGGAGAGGCGGAGGTTTTCGCAGGGTTTCGGGCGCCGCTGTGCATACGCACAGTGGCGGCAGCGCCGCCCACTGTGTGTACACACAGTGGAAGACGGCATAGCCGCCACCCACTGTGTATACACACAGTGGCGGGCGTCGTTCACTGTGCGTAGCACAGTGGCGGCCGCGACCGCCCACTGTGTGTAGCACAGTGGTTCGGCCGTGGCCGTCCACTGTGTTGCACATAGTGGCCCGCGTGACTTTGCTTCCCCCTTTTTTTTTGCAACATTTTTAATAAATTTCGTCGGTTGATAAAAATGGTATAAGATGTAGTTTTTTTTTTGAATTTCAAATGTATATTATGTATATTATATATATATATATATATATATATATATATATATATATATATATATAATATGCATAGTATCATTTATGAATATGAAGATATTTTCTTCTACAGGCATCCACAGAGCATGACTTTAGATTGCAGAATATATATATATATATATATATATATATATGATTAAAGGGTTTATTCTGCATTATATTTTATATGTTTGAAACAGAGATGCACAAGTTCAAAATGCATCCTTTATTTTGTTGTTACAGGGGTATGCACATTACAGGAAGCTTATATGTATATATACTTTATATCTATATAGGTATATATTTTCAATATATATACTTATATACATATAGAGATATATATGACTAAATGTTGAAGTAATAGGGTTAAAATCCTTATATTGATTTGGGATTTTCAACTATTTACATTCTGTTTTTGGTCTTCTTTCAGCATTTAGAATAGGTCTATATTTTATTTTTTTTTCTTCCTTTCATTTAAACTTGCTACAGAAATAAAATAGTTCTGGTTTTCTTTTTTACAGTCATAAAATAACAGAATCTAAACTATGCAAGTAAATAGTGAGAAGTAAAAAACAATACTAGTTCACTCTTTTTTTAAAACAGTCATAAAATTAACAGAATTTAAGCTATGCAAGTAAATAATAACCCTACTGCATTTCTTTTTCTTTTCCTTACTAATGCAGTAAATAAACATGTTACAGACCAGATTTAAATGTAGACTACAGCAAACACAATAGACATAAAAATATAATAAAAGAATTACATTTACATTGTTTTTCCAGAATGATAGTTACAATAGCCCAAATAAGAAAATGGGTAGATAATCTAACAGTCCCTTTTTTTTTTTCTAATCTTTACACAGAAAATAATAATTACATTTATTTAAACAGAAACAGAATCATTTTAAGCCCTATATCTACATATGCACTTTCTCTTCTTTTTCTTTTGCTACAAAGCATAAGGTTACATTTCTTTCTTCCTTTCTGCATTTAAATAAAAATAAGAAATCTGAATAGAAGTTTGCAACACAAAATCTGCAACTCCTAGTCCTTTTCCCCAAGCCACCTGCAAGTAAAGTTTTAGGACTGTGACCATGGGATGCTCACCTCCCAGCCTAGGCTTACCAGAAGCCACCCCCGAGCTAGGAGAACCAAGACCTAGACGGGTTACAATCAGGCAATACAACACAACAATAGGGAAAACACACAACACATACACTTTCCCTTCCCAAGCTACACTATCACCACATTTTGTGATGATCAATCTACGGGTGGAAGTGGACCAAGTACCATTGGGGAGACTGCAGCCAAAAAAAAAATATATCACAAGCCACCTCATGGCAACACAAAATACTCAACAGAATTCATCCCAACCACCTTATGCCCCCCAAAGGCTCAAAGCCATTTCTCTCCCCTTATGACCCCCAAATGCATACACAAGGCTATGCAGCAAGGGTCACAAAGGACACCCTTAAGATCACTCTCCTTAAGGAGAGACTCTCACCCAAGGCTGTCATGCTTCTTCCACCCCAAGATCATCCTACTCTCCCAAGAGTAGAAGATCTTGGACACTCCCAAAACAAGAACACAAAACAGAAAAACATAGAAATGAAACTACACATTATTTTCTTCAACACACAATTTACATACATACTTTCTTTACAAGTATTTCTTTCCTTCTACAAACAACATAACTAACATAAACAACAAGAACAAGAGGAGATAACAACCAACCTTATTCTGCCAATAGGTATGCTAAATTTAGTTGGAGATGAGCTGCCCAATCCACACAACTTTCTGCAATTCCTTGGCCCCCAAATTCCTCTAATTCCTAAAACTGGTTTTTTTCTTCCAAGTTTTTTTCCAAAAATCTCCAAGAATGGAGAGTGGGTGATTAGCTCACTAAGCTTCCATTCTTAGCCTAAGAAGGCCTCTCTCACTCCTTCCAACCTCTTGGATAGTGTGAGAGATCTCCCATTGGGTTGGTCTTCCCTAGGTCTTACACACTCCCTAACCTAGGTGTCTAGAGAAGGGAAATGGAATGGGGAAGAGGGATTACTATCTCCAAGAAGGTTATCCTACGAAGGAGGGCACTCCTATAGATGGAATTCGTCCATCTTGGGAAAACCACTTTTTTGGGTGGTTAAACAAGTCCTAAGGGAAAGACACATGGCCAATTTTGGCCTTCACCCATAGGTACCCCATGAGGCCTAATAGAAAAGCTCTAAAATTGACTCTAGGAGTTGATTTGACCTTCAGAAAGTCCACCTGAAGTTAACCTACGGGTCAACTCTGAGTTGACCTTCCTTGTGGCTCTCTAACCTAGATTTCTTGGTTCCTTCAAGGATAATTAGGGGATATAACTATTAACAAAAATAAAACTTTCAAAAAGGTGACATGACAAATTGCCAACACAACATACTACATAGGTGTCAAGTGACACTACAACATAATTCCACATCACAATAAACACATGGCAATTGTCCCTTAAACAATTTAAATAATCCAATAAATACAAATTACACTCATGCAACATTTTACATTTACGAATAAAATACAGTACATACGGGGTGTTGTCTCTCCAAATAGACAACCCCTGGTTTTACTAACGCACATTGGCCTAGGCTTGATTCTCCATAATATTTCCATGGTCACATGGATAATTTCCTGCACATCTCAATTTAAACATTAGTACTTTCCAAATAACCTCATATGATATATATTACATAATCAGAATACAATACATTCATTTTGCAAAGACTTGACATTACGAAATATGATTTGTCACAATTCAAGCAATCTCCTCATAATCCTCAAAATTTGATCCATCTACAAGATATGCAAACATTTTCCTAAAATTATATCAAATCCTGAAATTCAGATAATAACCTGCCTCATCACAATATTACCCTAATCTAGAATCACATAATATTCTATAATCCACAAGGCATAGAAATGAAGCATCCATATATATCAATGTTACCAAAAATCGTGGGACCATGCAAAGTTCTATATCCATAGTGTGTCAAAACTAGCATCCAAAATAGTTCCAAAATGAAAATAACTGAAGAGATAGGATGGGTCGGGATAGGGCCTCACACCCTCCCCCTCTAGGCATGAACGTCCTCCTGGAGTTCATCAAAAAGATGAGGGTACTGTGATCTCATACGTGCTGCATCCTCCCATGAAGCTGTAACCTCATCATAGCAATTCCACTAGACCCTAACCTGGTCCAGCTCTTGACCTCGAAGGGCCAACGTCCGGCGTGCCAAAATGCGAATGGGCTCCAAGGCTAACTACCCGTCCGACTCCACCTGGAAGGCATCCCAATCTAAAATATGAGACTCATCATAGATATATTTTCTCAAAACTGACACATGAAACACATCGTGGATGCGTGACAGGCTAGGTGGCAAAGCTAGGCGATAAGCAACTGGTCCTATCCTCTCAAGGATCTCGAAGGGTCCGACAAAGCGAGGTGCGAGCTTAGAACCCTTTCCATAGCGGATTGGACTCTTATGCGGTCGCACTCTCAGAAAAACTCTGTCCCCAACCATGTAACTTTGGTCTGTCCTCTTTGCATCTGCATATTTCTTCTGCCTATCCTGTGCCTCTCTAAGGCGCTGTCTAATCAAAATTACCTGCTGCTCCATATCACGGACCAACTCAGGGCCTATGGCCACTCTGTCCTCAATACGATCCCAACTCAAAGGTGTCCTGCATGGTCTGCCGTACAAAGCCTGAAAGGGTGGCATCCCCAAAGAAGTGTGATGCCCATTATTATAGGAAAATTCTACTAAATGCAGGTACTCCTCCCATCGGGTCTGATGATCCATGACGTACATGCGGAGCATATCCTCTAACACCTGGTTAACCCGCTCTGTCTGGTCATCTGTCTCTGGATGATAGGCTGTGCTAAAGTTGAGCTTGGTGCCCAACGCTGCCTGTAATGCCTTCCAAAAGGAAGATGTAAAGAGAGAATCCCTATCAGAGATAATCTTGCGTGGGACACCATGAAGCCTAACAATGTCTCGTAAGAACACCTGTGCCACTGCTGGAGCTGTGAAGGTAGTCCGGACGGGTGAGAAGTGGGCTACTTTGGTCAATTTGTCAATTGTCACCAAGATAGCATCATGGCGACGAGATGACATAGGAAGACCAATAATGAAGTCCATGGATATAGTATCCCATTTCCACTCTGGTATAGCATGGGACTGGAGTAACCCACCTGGATGGCGGTGCTCTGCCTTGACTCTCTGACACTCAAGGCATCGGGCTACTAACTCTGCGATAAGCTGCCGCATTCCTGGCCAATGATATAACTGTCTCAAGTCAGCATGCATCTTCTTAACCCCGGGATGCGCTGTATAAGGAGCTCTATGAGCCTCCATGATAATGAAATCTCGCAAACCCCCAGAAGAGGGTACATAAATGCGCCTTCTATGGCGTAATAAACCATCGGACTCCAAAGAGTAGTCCACAAACTTCCCCTCCATGGTCTCCTGACTACGGATCCTCTGACAAACCTCAAGATACCAATCATCCTCTGGCAATTGCTGCAAAATACGGTCTCTCAAATCAGTGCTCATGGATATGGTGTAAACCTCATGTCGTCTCCTACTTAGGGCATCTGCGACCACATTCTCCTTTCCTTTGATGTAATGAACATCAAAATCATACTCACAAAGGAACTCCATCCATCTCCTCTGACGTGCATTAAGGTTAGGCTGGGTGAAGATATACTGCAAACTCTGATGGTCTGAATGAAGCTCGAAGTGATGACCTAAAAGGAAGTGTCTCCACCTCACAAGTGCATGTACAACTGCTGCAAGCTCTAGGTCGTGCGTAGGGTAGTTAAGCTCATGAGTCTTAAGTTTCCTAGACTTGTATGCTATAACCCTACCCTCCTGCATAAGAACTGCTCCCAATCCATCTAAGGAAGCATCCGTGCATACCATGAAGTCGGCCGTGGGGTCTGGCACAATAAGAATAGGTGCACTAGTGAGTGCCCTTTTTAGATCCTGAAAAGCCCTCTCACACTTCTCTGTCCACTCGAATTTCTTCCCTTTTCGCTGGAGGGATGTGATGGGGTGTACAACTCTGGAAAATCCCTCCACAAAACACCTATAGTATCCTGCTAAACCCATGAAGCTCCTGACTTCTATCACACTGGTAGGTGCCAGCCAATCCATGGTGGCTCTAATCTTTGATGGGTCGACTGAGATCCCATCACCGGATATAACATGCCCTAGGTACTTGACCTCTGATCTAAAGAAAGCACACTTCGACAAACTGCCGAACAACTGGTTGTCCCTCAAACACTGCAAAACCTGCCTCAAATGCTCCTCATGCTCCTGCTCATTTCGGGAATAGATCAATATGTCGTCAAGGAACACTATCACAAATCGGTCAAGGAAGGTGCGGAATACCCCATTCATGAGACTCATGAATACAGCTGGAGCATTCGTAAGACTGAATGGGACCACAGTGAACTCATAGTGGCCATATCTGGTGCGAAACGCAGTCTTGTGGATATCACTTTCCACAATTCTCAATTGGTGATATCCTGACTTCAGGTCTATTTTGGAAAACACTTTGGCACCCTGAAGCTGATCAAACAAGTCATCGATCCTCGGTAAGGGGTAGCGGTTCTTGATGGTTACTTTATTCAGTTGCCTGTAATCCATGCATAACCGAAGGGATCCATCTTTCTTCTTCACGAAGATGACTGGTGCGCCCCAAGGAGAGACGCTAGGACGGATGTGACCCTTCTCTAAGAGTTCCTCTAGCTGCATCTTGAGCTCATTAAGCTCATGAGTGGTCATCCTATAAGGTGCTCTCGAAACTGGCTTGGCTCCTGGTACCAAATCTATGTGGAAGTCAATCTCCCTACTGGGCGGCATACCAGGTAGCTCATCAGGAAACACATCTGCAAATGCCTCAAGGATGGGGTGATCATCTATGGATGGCTCCTTCTCATTTTCTTCCTCTCGGTCACTGATTGTGATAGCAAACAACTGGCATCCCTTTCGCATGCTCCGCTTAAGTTGCATAGCGGATATCATACGAAGAGACACGGGTCTCTGAATCCCAGTGATTACTATGGGAGCACCATGATCATCCTCACACTCAACCTTTTTCAAGCAAAAATCCATCTTGGCTCTGTGGGCGCAAAGCCAATCCATGCCAAGTACGACGCCATAAGATCTGAGTGGTGTAACTCTAAGGTCTACTAAGGTGGTGGTATTACCAATCTGGAGCAGACATCCCCTAACCTCTGAATCCACTGGCACTCTAGCCCCTGAAGCTAACTCCACTTCCCAGCTGACACTTTGCCTTACTGCCACTAGCCCGCAACGCTCCACAACCAATGGAGATATAAAGGAGTCAGTCGCTCCTGAGTCAAATAGTATAGAAATACTACTACCTCTGACCTTACCTGTAGCCTCGATGACTGTGGCCTGGTGCTCTACCTGGCGGTTATCAACCGCTGCGAAGACTCTATGGGACTTGCCCATGTCCCCAACTGTAGGCTCTGATGTTGCCATCCTCTGATTCCCTGTCATCTGTCCCTGTGGACACTCTCTCGCCATGTGCCCCATGGCTCCACATGTGAAGCAAGCACCGCGTGCCTGAAACTGTGCGCCCTGAGGCCTAGTAAAAGGATGCCCACCTGTCCGGCTAGAACCACTGTACCCACCCCTAGAGGACTGCTGAGCCCGTGCCGGGGGTGTGTATGTACCCTATACTCTCTGGTCACGCCTAGGATCCTGTGACTGCCACTGTTTGGGCCTGGAGCCCTGCTGTCCCTGAGGTGGCCTATGTCTCTGACTCTGCTGTGACTGCTATGGAGGAGGGGGTTTATGGGACCTTGAAACATTTCTGTGGTTGCCTTTCCAATGGGGTTTCTGAAACCCGAAAGGCTGGGGAGCTGGGTTTCGGTTCTGGAACCGATCCCTCGTGTCCTGTGGCCTGATCTGAATCTCCTCGGCTATAAGGGCCTTCTCTACGGCAACCCAAAGGCTCCCTGGAATGGCCATCCTCACTGGTCCTGCTATCCCAGCATTAAGTCCCCTAACAAATCGGTTGACGAGCAGCTTCTCATCCTTCAGGTAATCTACATAAGGTAGGAGCTCAATAAACTTACTCTCGTACTAGGTCACTGTGAGACCCTTCTGCTGGAGGTCATGGAACTCATCGATCCTACGCTGCCGGAAGTGCTCTGACAAGTACCTCTCTCTGAACCTCTCTGTGAAGATTTCCCATGTGATGGTATCTGCAGTGAGTCCGCACTTGAATTCCTCTTGCTTCCACCATGTGGAGGTTGTCGATCTCAGAAGGTGGACTGCAACGCGTGCCTTCAGATTGCTTTCATAAGATCGCAATGCGAAGCACCGATCTAGGCTTAAAAGCCATGCCTCAGCCTCTACTCCGTCAGTAGTGCCTCCAAAAGATGGCGGCTGGAGGCGTAAAACCTCTCTAATCAGGTCTCCTGGTTCCTGACGTGCTCTCTCAAAGTACATAGGTGCTGCTACTGGAGGGGGTTCAGGCAGGTGAACGGACTCTGGCTCATGCTCTGCCTCACCCTCTACGGAGTTAGGAGGTGGACTCCTACTCCGTTCCCTATCAACTGATCTATGACTCCCTGAGTTCTGATTGTCTGCATGACGGTCCACTGCTGGAAGCCTATCCTGCACGATCCCGATCAAGTTCTGAAGAGCTAGCAAGATGTCTCGGTTAGGGTCAACCGGTGGTTCGGGAGGTGCTTCCGGGTTCCCTTCTGGAACCGGTTCCTCCCTAGCAACATCCTCGCGTGCCATACGTGTATGCCTAGGACCCCTTCCACGCTTGCGAGCTTGTCGCATAGTCGGAGGCATCCTATGAGGAAACAAAAATAAAATAAATAAACAATTAATTTAAATAATTCAATTTTCATATATTTATATTTATATTTTCCGTTTAAGAAAATATTTGATTAATTTAGATAATTAAAGCGAAACGTAATGGAGAAAGGTTCCTAGTGTTGGAAACCTTGCTCTGATACCAAAATGTCGTGCCCAAACTTTAGGGCACAAAAACGGAACAACAAAATTTATTTTTTTTGACGTCATGAACTCGCTAAAAATCCTAATATATAACAACTGTATTTAAGGTTTTGTCTTTTCTAGGATGTAAATAAACTTACTTACTAAGGTTAAGTTAAAAATCCAACTCGAGCGAGTGACTTGATTGGTGGAGATTAATTTGCATTGCGGATTAGTTAGCTAGCTCAATTACCTAAGACAAATTGCCGCTAATTAAACCAAGGGATAATTGGCTATCTTAACGTATTAAATCATTCCAGGTCATATAATGATATTGCTAATGATTATTTGATGCTTATATAAAATTTATTATATGCATCCACCCGATGAGGGTTTCAATTTACTACAATGTCATTTGCCCACTAAAACCGACAATAAGCTAAGGCCAATTCTAATTTTCCCTAAACCCCTTGATTTTGTCAATTAATTTTCAATCCGACCAAGAATCGATCTCAAGGGCTTAAGGTTCCTAAATTTTACAAATCCCTCCTTCATAAATTTTCCTAACGTCCAATGATATGGGGGGGGGGGTAAGTCCATTGATTAATTAAATATATTGCTGGGTTAAACGTATAGTTTATCCAACTATAGTAATCCTTTATTATTAACCCCCTTGAATTAATTAAATTTCTAAAGAATGAGGACATATAATAATTCAAATATTAAATTAACCCCTATTATCAAAGTCTAAAATCCCATAATAATCCAATTATTAAATTTGTCCCCAAATATATACATTAAAATCAGGGTTCAAAATTCCATAATATTTCAATTATAAACTTAACCCCAAATTATATACTAAAATCTAACTTTAGATTTCCAATTTAAATTCCTTATATATATATATATATATAAAATCACATTATAAATTCTTAAATTCTAACCCTCATTATAGATTAAAAATCAAATTTAATGTTCCAATCTAAATCTCCTATATATATATATATATACATACATATATATATATATATATATATATATCTAATTACCTAAAATGCTAACCCTAACCCGAAATTGGGTTAGGGTTGCTTTTCTATATTTTACCTCTTATTTTATTTCCTCTTTACCATTTTATACCCTAACCCGAATGGGTTAGGGTTTTATATTACCCCTTTTTCTTTGTTTTGCTTTCTTTCTTTTTTTTTTGTTTTGGATTGTGACTGCAGGTACGGAGGCGGAGGGTTTCATGCGGGGAGAGGCGGAGGTTTTCGCAGGGTTTCGGGCGCCGTTGTGCATACGCATAGTGGCGGCAGCGCCGCCCACTGTGTGTACACACAGTGGCGGACGGCATAGCCGCCGCCCACTGTGTATACACACAGTGGCGGGCGTCGTTCACTGTGCGTAGCACAGTGGCAGCCGCGACTGCCCACTGTGTTACACACAGTGCGGTGCCCTTCGGCGCCGCCCACTGTGTGTAGCACAGTGGTTCGGCCGTGGCCGTCCACTGTGTTGCACACAGTGGCCTGCGTGACTTTGCTTCCCCTTTTTTTTTTGCAACATTTTTAATAAATTTCGTGGGTTGATAAAAATGGTATAAGATGTAGTTTTTTTTTTGAATTTCAAATGTATATTATGTATATTATATATATATATATATATATATATATATATAATATGCATAGTATCATTTATGAATATGAAGATATTTTCTTCTACAGGCATCCACAGAGCATGACTTTAGATTGCAGAATATATATATATATATATATATATATATATATATATATATATATATATATATATATATATATATATATATATATATATATATATATATATATATATATATATATGATTAAAGGGTTTATTCTGCATTATATTTTATATGTTTGAAACAGAGATGCACAAGTTCAAAATGCATCCTTTATTTTGTTGTTACAGGGGTATGCACATTACAGGAAGCTTATATGTATATATACTTTATATCTATATAGGTATATATTTTCAATATATATACTTATATACATATAGAGATATATATGACTAAATGTTGAAGTAATAGGGTTAAAATCCTTATATTGATTTGGGATTTTCAACTATTTACAATTTGTTTTTGGTCTTCTTTCAGCATTTAGAATAGGTCTATATTTTATTTTTTTTTCTTCCTTTCATTTAAACTTGCTACAAAAATAAAATAGTTCTGGTTTTCTTTTTTACAGTCATAAAATAATAGAATCTAAACTATGCAAGTAAATAGTGAGAAGTAAAAAACAATACTAGTTCACTCTTTTTTTAAAACAGTCATAAAATTAACAGAATTTAAGCTATGCAAGTAAATAATAACCCTACTGCATTTCTTTTTCTTTTCCTTACTAATGCAGTAAATAAACATGTTACAGACCAGATTTAAATGTAGACTACAGCAAACACAATAGACATAAAAATATAATAAAAGAATTACATTTACATTGTTTTTCCAGAATGATAGTTACAATAGCCCAAATAAGAAAATGGGTAGATAATCTAACAGTCCCTTTTTTTTTTTTCTAATCTTTACACAGAAAATAATAATTACATTTATTTAAACAGAAACAGAATCATTTTAAGCCCTATATCTACATATGCACTTTCTCTTCTTTTTCTTTTGCTACAAAGCATAAGGTTACATTTCTTTCTTCCTTTCTGCATTTAAATAAAAATAAGAAATCTGAATAGAAGTCTGCAACACAAAATCTGCAACTCCTAGTCCTTTTCCCCAAGCCACCTGCAAGTAAAGTTTTAGGACTGTGACCATGGGATGCTCACCTCCCAGCCTAGGCTTACCAGAAGCCACCCCCGAGCTAGGAGAACCAAGACCTAGACGGGTTACAATCAGGCAATACAACACAATAATAGGGAAAACACACAACGCATACACTTTCCCTTCCCAAGCTACACTATCACCACATTTTGTGATGATCAATCTAGGGGTGGAAGTGGACCAAGTACCATTGGGGAGACTGCAGCCAAAAAAAAAATATATCACAAGCCACCTCATGGCAACACAAAATACTCAACAGAATTCATCCCAACCACCTTATGCCCCCCAAAGGCTCAAAGCCATTTCTCTCCCCTTATGACCCCCAAATGCATACACAAGGCTATGCAGCAAGGGTCACAAAGGACACCCTTGAGATCACTCTCCTTAAGGAGAGCCTCTCACCCAAGGCTGTCATGCTTCTTCCACCCCAAGATCATCCTACTCTCCCAAGAATAGAAGATCTTGGACACTCCCAAAACAAGAACACAAAACAGAAAAACATAGAAATGAAACTACACATTATTTTCTTCAACACACAATTTACATACACACTTTCTTTACAAGCATTTCTTTCCTTCTACAAACAACATAACTAACATAAACAACAAGAACAAGAGGAGATAACAACCAACCTTATTCTGCCAATAGGTATGCTAAATTTAGTTGGAGATGAGCTGCCCAATCCACACAACTTTCTGCAATTCCTTGGCCCCCAAATTCCTCTAATTCCTAAAACTGGTTTTTTTCTTCGAAGTTTTTTTCCAAAAATCTCCAAGAATGGAGAGTGGGTGATTAGCTCACTAAGCTTCCATTCTTAGCCTAAGAAGGCCTCTCTCACTCCTTCCAACCTCTTGGATAGTGTGAGAGATCTCCCATTGGGTTGGTCTTCCCTAGGTCTTACACACTCCCTAACCTAGGTGTCTAGAGAAGGGAAATGGAATGGGGAAGAGGGATTACTATCTCCAAGAAGGTTATCCTACCAAGGAGGGCTCTCCTATAGATGGAATTCGTCCATCTTGGGAAAACCACTTTTTTGGGTGGTTAAACAAGTCCTAAGGGAAAGACACATGGCCAATTTTGGCCTTCACCCATAGGTACCCCATGAGGCCTAATAGAAAAGCTCTAAAATTGACTCTAGGAGTTGATTTGACCTTCAGAAAGTCCACCTGAAGTTAACCTACGGGTCAACTCTGAGTTGACCTTCCTTGTGGCTTTCTAACCTAGATTTCTTGGTTCCTTCAAGGATAATTAGGGGATATAACTATTAACAAAAATAAAACTTTCAAAAAGGTGACATGACAAATTGCCAACACAACATACTACATAGGTGTCAAGTGACACTACAACATAATTCCACATCACAATAAACACATGGCAATTGTCCCTTAAACAATTTAAATAATCCAATAAATACAAATTACACTCATGCAACATTTTACATTTACGAATAAAATACAGTACATACGGGGTGTTGTCTCTCCAAATAGACAACCCCTGGTTTTACTAATGCACATTGGCCTAGGCTTGATTCTCCATAATATTTCCATGGTCACATGGATAATTTCCTGCACATCTCAATTTAAACATTAGTACTTTCCAAATAACCTCATATGATATATATTACATAATCAGAATACAATACATTCATTTTGCAAAGACTTGACATTACGAAATATGATTTGTCACAATTCAAGCAATCTCCTCATAATCCTCAAAATTTGATCCATCTACAAGATATGCAAACATTTTCCTAAAATTATATCAAATCCTGAAATTCAGATAATAACCTGCCTCATCACAATATTACCCTAATCTAGAATCACATAATATTCTATAATCCACAAGGCATGGAAATGAAGCATCCATATATATCAATGTTACCAAAAATCGTGGGACCATGCAAAGTTCTATATCCATAGTGTGTCAAAACTAGCATCCAAAATAGTTCCAAAATGAAAATAACTGAAGAGATAGGATGGGTCGGGGTAGGGCCTCACACCTATGATGTGTCTACTAGGATACTATAAGAATTTTTCCTTATCCCCTGAAATTAAGAAATTTTTCAGACTGTTACAATTCAATGAAGAGATAGGAATTGATCATAACTAGGAAGACTGGTTTTCACATTAAAACCATACTTTGATCAAATTTTATCGATTTGAAGGGATCCCTAATATTCTTCCTATGACTATCCCTAATCAATTGGCCTATTTGGAAATCAACAGATAGATGAATAGATTAGCACAAGTCCATCTAAGGGAAACTAGGTAACAATTTTTCATACCTAGATGTTTATCCTTTGCAGATTTTTTGATTAAAAGCACTACAAGCTATGTACTCCTTGAGGTAAAGATAGGATATTGTCAATTATCCCATGGTACACCGAGAAAAATTTGATCCAGAGGGGTATATTGAGAAAGATTGTAATTCACAAGGATTAGACAAAATAGAGCATATCACACTAGTGAATGAAGACATCATTAGAAACTTGGAGAAGGAGGAATCAATTATAAGAAAGGAGTTGTACAATAAGGTTGCTAAGGCCTACACTTGGAAGATGGAATGACAAAAAATAAACTTACCAAATGTAAAAGTCATAGTGAATCTAGTAGATAGGGCAATGGCATAAATTCAACATACAAAGGAAATCCTTGATGATGTTTCTAGGGAGATAGTGGAGGTAGAACCCGAGGCACTAATTGAGGAACTCCCACTTGAAAATATGTCCCTTGACTCTAGAGAACAAGAGGGGCATGATAACATTCCTACACAACCTTCTAAGGGGGGTGATGAAAATATTATTGAGGATAACTTTGAGGAGGAAGCAATTGTCAACGAGATAATAGATGACTGTGCAACCTTCATATCATACAATGATTTTATCCAGACTGAAGATTTTTGGTCATTCTTGTATGAACACAAAGGGAAATAATTGAGGGAGAAGAGAAAAAATGTAGGCAGTAATGCACTCTTGGATGAATTACAAAGAATAATCAACAAGGAGATGAAGATGATTACCTGAGCAAGAGGGAGACAACTACTGAAGGAATCAGGTGCTATCATATAACAAGGGTGGAACATGAAGGGGGAATTGATTTTTCACATCTTTGAAAAAGTAGTAGGGAGAGAGCAGATGAGATTGCAAGATAACATAGAATCAGTCTACACTGGGTCAGGGTATGATCCTGGAGAGAAGGCCATATTGGAGTGGGAAATTTATCCTATGGATAAAAGACCTCTCATTCTGGACCCAGATGAAATTTATGTTACTCTTTCAATACACCAAGTAGGAAAGAGTGATCCAATCAAAAAAACCATGTTAAACTTGAATGTGGCTAGACTTAACATTGACCAAATGGATTATGTGAAGTGGTTGATGGAACACTTTAAGTATTTGTACAATAAGGAACAAGAAAAATGTGAGAAATAGTAGGAAACAACCCTATATATAAAGAAGGAATCAAATCCTAAGAGATAAGTTGATCTTGATGAAGAGCACAAAATCATTCTAGCCTCACAAGATGCAATCTACTAGAAGCATAAAGCAGAGAATTATGAAAAACAATTCAAAAAGGTGGAGGTATAGAAAGAGACATCTATACACTCATTAGTGATAGGGGTGATCAAGCACAAAATTGACACTATGGATACACAAATGTTCCCATTATGGTCTGCCTATAAGAAAACCTTCTCAAGCATTGATCATAATATGAGTCTGAAAGAATAACTAATGGACCAAGATGGAGTGGAACCAGATATTTTGAGAAAACTTGAAGAATTTTATCAAGTACTGAAGAGAGATATTTATAGACTTGAATATTTAGAGGGGACTCCAAAATTGATAAGTGAAGGAAAAATATTAACCCTTGAGCAATTTAAGAAGGAGATGGGTGGTAATCTGGAGCATGCCATTTTTAAGATAAAGGAGGATGAAGATTTGGCACCACAAGTCTCAAGAATGACTTTCTCAGTGAAACTCTATAAACAACTCAGTATACATTGTAACCCTTCATTTGAGTTGACATGATTTTGTGAGGCTCTTATTGGGAGTTCAATAGATTCCTGTGAATTCTCTATGTATGAACTATATTTAAACTTCATACTACACTTAGATTTAGTAGGATCTAGTGTTGCCATATAATTAACAATATCTTCTACACTTGCTTCTCTATGATTATTTTCCACCTAAAATACAATGTCAATTTTAACATATAGTCAAACCAAAAGAAATTAATTAAATAACACAATGTAGATTGAACCAAAAATCCATACACTTACTCCTAATTTGTCCATTTTGTCTTGCAACCCGACTTGACTAAATGACATATATCCAACCCTCACATTATCTCTTGGTCTCTTTCCTTTGTGACACTTTGTCAAATATTCTTGAGAACACATGCTTTCTTTCAATGCCTCCCATTATTTTGGAGATGGAGTGGAGTCAAATGTCTCTTTTCCGTCCATGATTGCTTTTCTACAACTGTATCTAAAATTATTCATCAAAAGTCTCATCTTGTTTTTATAATATTTTCTTGAGATTTGTCCACCAATAGTGTCAAAGACATTTTCCATTTTTTTAATATATTTCCACACTTCATGGATCTTTCTCTCTAAAATTTGATTTACACATATCCAAATGGGCTATACATCTTACATCCAACTCAGTGGCCCACCTTGTAGGATTTTTCCCAATAGGTTCACCATCTCTTGACACCTCAACTAAGAATGGATTCTTCCCTTCTAATTTTCTCTCTTTTGCACTCTTCTCTACAGATCTATATAAATCTTGACTCAATCTCTTTCTTTTAACAAAAGCGAGCATATATTCTGTTAAACCACTACTAATATTTCTAGTTGATCCAATAGTTCCATCAAAAGTTGTAAGTGCAGCAGCTTCATCCTGAGGCACTGGAACTTCATGCTCCTTTGCCACATTATGTGTGACATGAGTAGATAGATTAGTAGTGCTCTTTGTAGATTGCACTTCCAACACATCCTTTAAACCTGAATAAATAATTTGGAAATTCATTGTTCCTTTTCTCTTATGTTTTTCAATAATTTCTCTTAGAATTTGTGTTAAGAGATCAGTGTGTGCTATATTAGGCTATGCATCACCATGTGGCATATCAGGCTGCACATCACCATGTTCTTTGTCAGATTGCACATCACCATGTGCTTTGTTAGATTGCACATCACCATATGCGTTGTAAGATTGCACATTACCACAACTTTTTTTTTCACCAACTACATTTTTTGAGTCACAAAAATGTTGGCTTCTACGAGTTGGGTGCATTGTATCTTTACTTTCTTTTTTGTTTTTTCTCTGCATTTTCTTTGCACTATTTTTCTTGCCTGAAAAAAAAATCATATCATATCTTATGTACATCAAACCCTTGCCTATAAAATTTTATTAAACAAAATTAAACAAATAATATACTACTTAGTGGATTTACAACTTGCATGTTTGTCAAACCAATGCAATAAAAAATCATTATATTTGGCCACACGTTCTTCACGAGAGCACTCATAACCTGTGATTGGAACTTTAGCAATATGATCACTATCATCTAATTTGTGCCTTAAATTATTTTTCCTCATTTCTTGATGTCTAAATAAGAAATAATGTATAATTATCTCATCAAACCAAAGAGATCTCATTACCAGAAAAAATATAGAGTGTATAATATAAATGAATATCAAATCCCAAAGAATCTGAATTTTCAAGTAGATTTGCAGATTTGAAGATACATAGTCTACAAAATTATTACAATATGAAGGTTGTCATTCAAGATCTTCACACTCTATTTTTAGTAGTGAACTCCAGTGACTTGTTAATATATTTTCAAAACAACAATGACAAATATATAACCATACCACTGTCATTGATTTTTGATCTACAAGATTAGATGTAAAAATTTTAAGACAATTGAAGGCTACAAAGATGATACAATCTGAATGTTATTATTCTTCAAATATGTTTTTATGTTTTACACAATAAAAACATTATTAGTCTGGAAATAAGTTTCTATAATCTCAACACTATCAGCAATCGTTTGATGAAATTCTCATACCACCTTAAAAAGAACTCATTAGAAGAGATATGTCACACTTTAAGATAGTGAAAAGTCACATTTTCAAGTGATAAAACATAGATAAAGAGTTATAAAAACATAGTCCAAGGACCCAGATAAATGGAAAAATGATTTATTTAGTGTGAATTAACTATCATAAAAACCAATATATTCTAAACCCAAAGAATATCACTATCAAGAAATACAATCATGATGTTAATAAAGACTTCAATAAGTTCATGAGAACAAAGCCAAAGAGACATTATTATTGTCAAAGATCTTCATTGAATAATGTGGTTGTGATAATACAAAGAAACAATGAACTTTTTCAGTTCACAAAGTATATCTCAGTGAAACATAGTTTGATACATAGAACAATGAATCATCTAGAGGAGGTATAAGGAAGTAACAAACCATACCATGATAGTCATAGAGCTAAAAGATTGTCATTGTATAGCAGTCCCAATAGATGTAGAGTAGTCCATGATACAAAGATAGAGTAAAATATAGTCTAAGATAATGGCTATCTACAAAGACATTTCATCAAATACTTGTCTTGTAGTCATAACTTTTATAAGGCATAACTGACAATAACAATATGGCATGGTAACAAAGATTAAAGATAACATATTCATATTGAAACTTTTCTCAATATTAAAGCTTTGGAAAAAAGTATTAGTTAGAAGGTTTGTGTACTTACAACATAAAATAGTCTTAAAACAACACAAAAGTCTTAAATAAAAAGAAACAAAATGGGGCTCATCGAATAATCACCTGCATTGCCAGCGAGATCAAAATCTTGATCACTAGTGTTTGCATCTGCTTGATTTTCTTTCATGTCCTAATTTAAAAAGTGTAATACATTCTCTCTCTCAATTTCTTCATTTGTAATCAAAATTTCTTCTTCGAACAGTCCCTCATTGTCCTCATCCACTTCTTCGAAGGTTTCTTGTAAATTAGCATATTTCCCATCAGGCATTACATTGACAACTTCTATATTTTTTTTGTTTTGAACGAGACATTGTTTGAATGACATATGACCATCTCGGGCTACTTACATCATCAATTAGAAATGACTAGTTGATTTGAAGAGGGGAAACATATAGCTCATCTGTCTTTGATAAAAAATATCATCTATTTGCACGCACAAATCCATACTCATCAAATTGTACCACAGATGGTTGGATCCACTTACATTTTAATAATATAGGACTTGTTGTCACTGAGGATTGAACCCATGATGCTAAGTTCAAAAACAAGGATTCCTGTGAAACATGGAAACACCTTTGAGCTTGTGGGTTGCTCAAAGTGAAGGTGAATCTTTGGAGATCAGGTCGGCATCTTGTTTGGTGAATCTCTTGTAAATACTTTTGATAAGAAAAGGGATAGAAAGTGATAGAAATATTGCATGTAATGAAAATCTATTCTAATGAAGTTGATGCACCAAATATCTTATCTGAGATCTCCTACCTACTCAACTCACAAAACCTTCAACAAATAACCTTGATTTCATCACAACTCAAGTGAACATGTAGATGCACAAATGTTTCCTAGAAAGGGATGAATTGAATACATGCATGAAAGAAAAAAATAAGTTTTCACAACTTCAAAGAATTAAAATTAACTAACACAAACTAGAACCTGCAACTAACACATATATCCTTGCACCACAAATTGACTAAATGAGATAAATTAGAGGATAAAAGTCACAAGAAATTATCAAGTCATTCATTCACTAGATAATACAAGAAGTACCAAGAAGGAAATCTGCTGGAAAAATAAAGGAGTGTTGTTACAAAACTCAAATACTACTGAGCTACAATGCTTTCTTGCAAAAATGTGTATGAAAAAAAGAAAGAACCAGAGGAAAAAAAGAAAAAGAGAAGGAATATATAGAAATCATGATGAATCCCCTTCAAAACCCTAAAATGACTTCATGAGAAAAGCGTTGGGTGAATCTACCCCAAAAATGGCATAAAAACTCATGCATAATACTATAAAATAATAATATTTACTGCTCAAAAGGATTGCCACTGATCCTGCATGAAGAGAAATCTAAATGTCTAAATGCAAAAAATAGCTACCCCATGTGAAAGTTGCATTCTGAACTAAAGTGTAACTGTATGGAAAAGAAATCCCACTGAAAATTTTTTATGCATTCCCAGGTAATTTCTCTCCATGTTGAAACTTCTATTAAAAAGGGTTGTGGAAATGATCTCCATGTTTTGTGAGCTTTCCAATAGTATGTAACACTTGAATATTCAGACAATCAATAAGCATCTGCATTAATCTTTCATGCAGAAATTCATCTCCTTGCTTGGCGGGATTTTCCCATTCAAACAACCAGTTCTGAGTCCATCGTGCAATTTTTTTATTATTGCTAGCCACTGGATTGCCTGCATTAACCATGGCCACTTGCATTAACTATTTCATTTAATTCCTAGCGGCCCCCACCATTTGTCACCAAATCTACATGATTATCCATCGAGCAATTTTTCACTGCGGTATGGTGGCCAGCATCTGATCTATCGGGAACCTTCTTGCTTTTTACCTTTTCTGATTTTATCTCTTCATCTTGGGCCCACAAGAATGCATGATGATAATGAACGTTGAACCATTGAACCACTTTGAACCGGTTCAAATTTCAAATTCAAAGTTGGCTTAAAAATATAGGCATCCATTCATCTGTAGACTTTTTCCATGTGTCAGCCTCTGATTTTATTGTGGGTCCACTTGTCTGTAGACATTTTCCAAATGTCAACCTCTGATTTTCTCACAGGTCCACTTTGTCATCCATCTAGACCTGGACCCACCTTGTCGCCAAGTCGCATCGATAACTAGGTGAGCAACTTTTCCTTGCGGCTTAGCGACCACCATCGAATTTGTCCACTCGACTGTTGGATGTGATCAATCGCTCGGTCTTTACCTTTTCTTTACCTACCATTTCAGCCAGGGCCCACTTTGAAAAATAACTTATCTAGCAAACCTTGGCTACGATAGATCCCAAAAAGGATTCACCAAAAAACACTAGTTTCATTGACAACGAGATATATCGAGGAAAGTAGAAGTGGTCCCATCAATAAGATAAGAGCATCAGTGAAAACAAGATATCGATGAAACATGAAAATTTCTCTCTGAGGATAGAAGTTTGGCCAGAAGAGTAATGTTGAAGGAACCAATGGATATTTTATCTATGCTGGTACAAGGGTTGGATGATTCCTGCATTATTTTGTACTTTCCGTGCACTTTTAATCGGGCCTTCAGGGCAACTTGGAACTTGCTATTCTGATGTCCAATGACTTCCTCACTACTTTGCACTTTGCATTGCTCCTTCCATTGGGTCATTGGGACAACTTCAATAGGGAACTACCGATATCCAATGACTTCCTTGATCTCTTTTGCAGTTTCCATTGGGCCTTCTAGATAACATCAACATGGGACTTCCTGTTGTTTGATGGACCTGGGCTCACCTTGTCGCCAAGTCACGATGATAACCTAGTGTGCATATTTCCATTATGCCTTAGCGACTACCATCTGATCTTTTTCCTGACCATTGGATGTGATCAATCTACTCAATCTTTAACCTCAGCTGATTTTCTCTCTTGTGCCACGTGTCAACATGTGTCACCGCTTTTGGATCCAACTAGGTGCCACCTTAAATGCCATGTCATCAGTCACTATGTCGTAGGGGATAATCAAAGAGCATCTTCATCATGCGGTATAGCAATGGCCATTGATTAGCCCTCAAACTGCTCAATCTTTAGAACCTTAGCTGCTCACCTCCCCTTTGCCTTTTCCGCATGTGCTTTGTCCCCATGTCGCAAGGGATAATCAACGATCATCTTTTCAATGTGACATAGCGACTGCCATCAGATTTCTCATATCCCCATTGATCTTTATTCAACTTGCTCAACCTTTAACCTCAACTGATTTTCTCTCTTGTGCCATGTGTTAGCATCTGTCACCCTTTGATTGGCTCAAGATATCTACTTGAGAACCACCTATCTGCTGGGTCTGCCATGCATCTTACTCTATTAGATATCCTTCTTTCAGCCAAAGTATTCCCTTAGTGAGTTGTTTACCAATCTCATCAGACCTACAGTTTCATTGATATTATTATGTTGATGAAACTGAGCCTTTGGTGAAACCTTTTTAGGACTCATCACGGCCAAGGTCTATTCTATGTCAATGAAACTGAGCTCTGATGAAACCTTTTTGGGACTCATTGTGGCCAAGGTTTTCTTGATGTCGATGGAACTGAGCTTTTGATAAAACCTTTTAAGGACTCATCATGGCCAAGGTCTGTTCGATAAGTCACCCATCTGTGCCATGTCACCAGCCAGTGGACCGCCACCTATCTACCACCTGTACCTAGTCTTATACTCTCTACCCCACCATGTCATAAGTCACCAAGTCACATTGATAACTTGGTGTGCAACTTTCCATTGTGCCTTAGCGACAGCCGTTAGATATTTGCGATCTTCATCCGATCTTCCCAACTTGCTTTCTCTTTAGTCTCTTTCCGCCACTCGATCACAAAATTAGGATGCCTTAAGATGCGCGCTCATATGGGGTCCATTGGGTGATGAGCCTCTTCTTGCCAAAATCCTATAAGCTTTGACAGTATAGTTATATGTGACCTTATATTTAAATGTGATAAACTCACTACGCGGGGCCAATTTCGGATAAAAGGTCCTCCTGCCTGGTGACTAAAACCGCTTGGAAACTCTAAGGCCTTTTAAAACCCTCTTTGGCACCCAAGTAAAAAATTTACACAGGCCGATTGCATTTTTCTCTGAGTTTCTTTTGGCCTTGAGGTTTTAATAGCCATGTCATTTCATCTGCAATGGAGTGTAATATCTTTGTGATCTACAACATGCTAAGCTCAACCCTTGTGGGAGCCACATTTTAACCCACATGTTGTCTTACTTTCCTGAATCTGTACATGAAGCAAACAAGTTAGAGAAAAAAGATGTATTTCTTATTTCTTGCTCATGATTTGGACCTTTTCAAAAATGAATGCAAGGCTTCATTAGGGCACCAAAATTGGCATGTGCAAATCTTTCATAACAAAACTATTTTCACCAAAATCAACTTGAATAATATCTTAGATGAATCCAACATAAAATTTCTTCTCATTTCCATGAAGAAATTCAACACTAACAATACAATTACAATTAGTCTTTCCTTTGTCTTTTTCTTCCACTCTTAAGTGACTACCATAGGCCCACATTCCACGAAAATGCATAGCCAATAAACATGGAGATTGTGAAAGTTCACTTTCCTATGTTGTTATATCGTGATCTCCTTCTTTTGCATCATTGATTGCATTCTTCAAATTTTGGAAAGGAATCACCTCCAATCAAATCATGATGTCTATGCTTTTGAGGTTGATGGTGCAACCAAGCTTGATTCTCTTCTTCACATTTTCTACATAAAAAATGATGAACAAATAGTAAGATTAATAATATAAATGTGTAAATGCAATTGAGTAAATAAATTATTGTGTAATATTTTTTACTTGCACCACTTATCAAATGAAGATGTGTTTTGACGAATAAAATCATTTATTGCACTTATTTCTTGATGTGATAGCTTGAAGAGACATCCATTGCCTTATAATACTTCAGCTACAACTCTATCATCTTCTTCATCATCCCATACACATCGATTGATATTTTTAAAATCATTCATATATTTTGTGCAAAATTCCCATGGCCTCTTACATTGAATATCCCTCAGACATGCTCCCTTATAGTTTTGTCCTATATTGAACAATTTTTTTCAATACCTTCATATATCATTCTATAGGATACATCCATCTTATTCTTATTGGGCCACAATGCTCTAGTTCATATTCTAGATGTATCAGAAGATGCATAGAAATCTTAAAGATTCCCCGTGGAAATTCTCATTCCAATACATAAAGGACTTCAACAACCTCCTCCCTAAAACTATCAAAGTTTGAAGGATATAATACATGTAAGCTCATTCTCTTTAATATTAGGCCCAACCTTATAATTGCCAATACAGGCCCATTTTACAAACTTCATATATTTACCACAATAGGTAAGATATTCTCAATTATGACATGATATTCATTGGTCTTGAGGTCTCTTAAGCTATTAATGTCAGTCTATTTTCTCATGCTCCTACTTACATATTTAGTAGGAAAGAGAGTCTAACACAACAACTGTAAGAATTTTGCACATTGTTCCTTTGTCTAGACATAAGGAGCAACATGTTTTTATATATTTTCATTATCATATTTTCCAACCCAAAGATTTTGACAAATCTTTATTTCTTGAAAGTCTTCACATGATGAAATAGTATCTAAGGCACCAAAGAGAGTTTCTATAATAGCATAGGCTATATTTTTTTTGATATTCAGAAAGTCAACAATATGTCTAATGGATATATCCTTAAAGTATGACAATTTATATAATATGAACAACTGTTTTACACCCCTTTCATTACATGGATCATAGATAAGTTACCCACAATCCCATCATTTTTAATAAATGACATTCTTTTCTGTCCATACTCAATAATGTAAGCACCTATTATTAGCAATGGCACTTCACGATTCTCTTCTTGACCATTGAAAAATATTTTTTGCTGACGATATGGATGATCCATTTTAAGGTAAGCACGATGTCCATAAAAAATACACTTACACAAATTTATTAAGTTCCTCAAAAAATCATTAAAGTTGCAATCATGACATTCATGGTATCCATTAACAGAGAGACCAGATAATGTGTCATACGCAAGAAGATCGTAAATTGTAAACAATAAGGAATCTCTTAAAGTTTATTTTATTTAATGACCATCCCTCAATTCCTTTCCACAATTCCATTAGCTCATTATACAATGGCTCTAGATATGCATCTATTATTTCTTAAGTCACACTTTTCTTTCCCGGTATAATCAATGATAACATTAAGAAAAATGGTTTACTTACTAACCATGGAGGCAAGTTATAATTTATTAGAAACACTAGCCAAGTTGACCATTTAGTACTTTGATCAGATAATGAATTCACCCCATCTAGAGCCAAACAAAACCTTATATTATGAGGACCTTGACAAAAATCAGGCCATCTTTTATCAAATTCAATCCACGTCTTTGAATCAGGCACATGGCATTGTTTTTTATTAGTGCTTTTATTTTGGGCATGCCACTACATAATTTTAGTACCTATACATTTGGAGTAATCGTGTGATTATCAAAAAGTGGCGAAGAAATTTTCTAGGAACCACAGTTGATTTCAACCCTTACCTATACCTTGCTTCATGACATTTCAGACATTCACTGTCACTTGCAATATTATTGGGAAATAATACACAACCATTCACACATATTTGGATGTTTTCATACCCCAAGCCAAGCTTAATAATTTTCTTTTTACATTGACTTCATTTTGTTGGCAATGTGGAGTCAACTGGTAAAAATGAACTTAATAATGCCAATAACTGATCTACACTCTCATTTGTCCAACCATGCACCACTTGCAAGTTAAGAATTTGAAGGATTGTTGTCAAATGACTTAACTTACAATTACCATAAACAGGCTTTAAAGCGTCCTCCATTAACTTGGCCCAATCATATCTTAGACCCTCATTCAACATTTTATCAACTTCAAACCCTTTGTCAAACATTTATGCATCTTCATCTATGTTTGGTGCCACTTCATCTATGTTTTTTGCCACTTCCTCTATGTTTACTGCCTCTTCATCTCTCACAGTTTGCAATTCTATCATATCTTCATAATAATTGTAATCCCAATGGCTTATACCACTATGCCCACATCTTATCATATGTCGATAAATCACATTTTTTTTAATCACATTTCCACCAAGACAACATTAAATGGACATGGATATTTCTCCAAGCTCCTCTCATTAGCTACTCCTTTATCATATGCATTATATTGATCCATAGTCAACCTTTGATGCTGATTCATCTATAATATTATGCATTCTAGTATTAATTTAGATTCTAATTCCTAAAAAATAAAAAAATAAAAAAATAAAAAACAAACATGCCAAAACATTGTTGAAAGAAGTCACTTTTAATAGAGATCGTAATAGAAAGAAGAGGATACAATGAGTCATTTTTTTGAGATCTATCTTACATTCATTTGAAGTCTACCTACTAAGAATGGAATATGTGTGTGTTTCCTATCAGCTTACTTTCAACAATGAGGGTTTTATATTACCTCACAATTTTCTACAGAGGGCCTCACTGACTTCAAATTCACTGCAGCAAACTTTGAATTCATTGCCCACCTTTTCAAAAGTCTCTAGGTCCTATCCAAAAAATCTTTATTGGCCATTAAAGTGCTTCAATACCTATCCACGAGAATAAAAAATGTAAAAAAAAATCCAAAGATGACACATTCAAGGCACATTTAAGTAACTAGTAATATTCAATGATGACACATTCAAGGCACTCTTTGATCAAAGAATAGTAGTAAGACCTGGGATAAGATAGTGTGTTATCTACAACAAACTATGATATAGTCAAATCCAAAGATTATGGACAATAATAAGCCAAAATTAATTACAGAGAACAATAAAAAGGCAAGAATCTTAGCTTGATAAATGCAACAACCAATACATACTAATAGATTCAATCTTTTAGTACCAAAGAACACTACAAGCTAACAACACAAAAACTATAGAAGCCAAACAATATAATGAAGAATATGTGCCCTTAATTAAAATGACACTATCATATGTTTCCAATATACTTTGATATGATAGTTAAATAATGGTTAATTTAAACTGTATATTTCAAATAAGAGTTATTTGATGATATAGAAAAGATAAATGAAAATTAGGTCCAATTGACATGAAGATAAATGATAATCATTGCTAAAATCAGTTTAAAGTGTATTCATTTAGGGACCTTTCATTAAATATTCTCAACTTTCACATCATAAAAAGATCTTAAAATATTCATTATCTATAATGATAAGAATTCGGTTGTTCCATACACCTTCCTTTACTATTTTAAAAATCCCATTGACCAAAATATTGTACAACAGTAGTATGGAGTGCATTTCATCTATGTTTTGCCCAAAGATTTCATCATACCACTTTCTTTTCAAACGCACCCAAAATTTGATGTGTATTTACTTCCTGAATCTCTAAAGTAACTCTACTACTTGGTGTTGGCATCAGTTCTGAGATTTTATAACATGGGTTTCTATATTTAAAATGTTTATATTAAATATCCATTACACCCCAAACATTCAATTGTTGTGCTAGTATATAAGAAATATATGCATATCAAACCTTGTTCTTAAAATCTTTATTTTTTGAAATCATGGAAACAATACATAATTTAAATGAAGGCAACCAAAAGAATGCAGAGAGATAAAAAACCTCTATAGAGAAAATATTTTACATACCTCAAATACAAAATCATAGGGTGGAACAATAAAAAATGGCAAATCAAGGAAAGAATGAAAGATCCACACCAAATTCTTATACAATGTAGTCCAATTGAAGGATTTTCATTCAAGACAAGATAGTGAAGGGGTCATTATGATGATTTGTTTGAAGGTTCATAAGTTAAAGGTAGTCAATGCATATAAAGAGAGAATAAATTGATGATCCCAATGAATTGCTAGCGTACCATGAGGATGTATGATGTTAATAATAGAAAAACATATTATAATGGTGGTGAAACTACAAAAAGTGTCGATCATAATTTTATTGAGAATTAAAGCAACCAACTTGAGCCCATGAATGATAGGCATTATCATGTTGTAGAGTATCAACCCTTGTTGAACAAGGATATCAAATTTTTTGAGGCTTGATTAGTGCAAGGAGCCATCCTCTTTGCTTCATAAGAAAGTGAAGAAATATGAAAGAACGAAGTTGGTAATGGTGGCTATAGTGATATCTTTCAGTGGAAGGATTTTAATTTAGCACAAGATAATGAAGGGATCATTATTGATAGTAATATGTGTGTAAATTTTATTTGCATATTTGTATAAAAGATGGCATGACTCGAAAAGTTAGAAAATTAAATATGAAGTGGTTTCAATTCACCATTTTGTGTATAAGAAGAGAGGAGAGGTCGATGCCTTTGTTTATTTTCCTACTAAACAATGATGAAATGGGTCATGGTTATTATTACAACCATAAGTTGCATACATGAGATCTTCCTTGACTCAAATGAATGATAGTGTATTGATTTCTTATAAACTTTCTACTTTCTTCCCTAGCTCTCTTTCCTCTAAGCTACATAAGACTATTTTTACTTGTAAAATTATTGATCTGGGCTAGTTGAGTTCTTGTTTCCTTTATAAGAATGAACATTCCAAAAGGATCTACATATATTTATTAAGGCCCCACTAGTTTGAGGTCAGAAGATACGAGGGCTTCTAACCACTTTGGGGTGACTATGGATATATATTTTAACATGAAGAGTATGGTAGGCTAAAGATCCTTCCAAGGTCAAGAGTTATAGATGCTACAAGACAATATGATGTTTGAATCAAACACAATGAAAAAAAGAATAAAAATGAAAGTGATATGTTAGAAAAGGGTATTCTTGTAGTCATGAGGTTTTGTCTCAATTTTAACAATCAAGTGACAACAAGCTTTAAAAAAGTATTTCAATGATAATAACAGAACATAGTCTTTTGAAAAGTCACAACTTTTAGAACAACAACATGCCAGATTCTCACAATCAAGAGTCACTGCCAGAAGACATTAATGCTTGCATGAAAGATTGTATCAGTTTTCGAGACAAACCATTGCAACCCTAGCACAAATAGGAATGAATAAATAAAGGTTTGTTAGAAAACCCATCAAAAGGGCATAGATATTCAATCATGAGGCCTATCAAAGCATGCATTGCAATAGATACTATTATTTAATGAAAAGAACACAATGCATAAAATCCTTAAAATGATTAGAAAGCCACAAAAGACAATTGTGAACACAAAGATGTGGTCACTTGAAGGTTCTAATAACCTTGCAGAGTGAAAATGGTTAGTCTAAGGGCATAATAATGAAGATAAAAACCCTTAAGCTTAGAAAAAGGAAATCCAATCATGAAAGTATAGTGAATAAGGACAAGTAAATGACCTAGAACAGTAATATAGAAGCACTATCAAAGCAAAATACCTTTCAAAAAGTTAGGATAGTCATAGGCAATGGGTGCAAACCTCAAAAGATGAGAGCAATTTTCATGATAATAGTAAAGCAATTTTAGACATGGGTGAACTCACAAAGCTGGTTCCCACTTTTTGGTACGACCTGACATTTGCTAAAATCATACATTTTTAAAAATATATAATGATTTAAGCTTTAAGAGGTCCCATTTTAAGTAATTAATTGAAGAGAGTTAAATCAAAGGCTCTTAGATCAAAATTTCTTGGATATAACCTCTCTACTTCTAAATCATACTTGCAATGGAGTCTCCTTTGCATCTATCAAATGCTAATAAAAAACCAATTTTACATTAGCTTTTGGGGGGTCAAATTAATTCATTTAAAAGTTTTTTTTTTAAAAGTATTTAGTCCTTATTATAAGATTTCCAAATAGTATAACTTTTAATATATTTAATTTCATTAATATATTTTAATTTTATTTCTTATGAATGTATGTTTTTCACCGAACATGAACTTCTTTGTTCAATGCATTGGGAAAAATAGTAAACTAATTCAAAAAAATTCTGAAAAATATCTATGCACTAGGTATTGATGTTTTCTTTCTAACAAAAAAAAAAATTTGAATTTTGATATATATAGAACAAGTTATGTGTTCAAACATACACCTATATCTACATTATAATTAGTCAAACTTCAAAACTTAATAAAATGAAAAATATTAAACATATCACTATCAAACCAACTGCATGCCCTGGGTATTGATGTTACAAACCAAAATTCAAAAGAATTAAGTTTTTATCATTTATAGAAAAAATATTATGCCTTTCGGGATACACATCACTCTTAAAAAATGTTGTTTGCTGTAAAAAACTACTTTTTGAGGGAGATGGAAAAATCAATAAAATTTTATTCAAACAAATTTGAAAAAAAATATATTTAGAATCTACAATCAAGATGTTAAAAATCACTAGCTTATATCATCTTTAAATTCTTAACAGTTTAAAAGTTATAGGTGTCGGAAAGTGAAGGTTTTTTTCAAAATATTCATATAAATGTCAAAGTTGATCAAAAAGTGGGAACCAGTATTGTGAATTCACCCACACTTAAAAGTAGATGTGACCTGAAAAAAGATACTTTATGGATGTGCCTATACATTAGAAGCAGTTTGCATCCCAAAACTTTCATTTTTGGAATATTTGGAAGTCCCTCTTGGCATGAAATAGTTTCTATTCGACATCTGAGCTCTTGGAATCTAATCAGTCATTTGATCATCATGCAAAATCAGTTGACTATATATGAATGCATCTCTATATTTATCAATAGGCATACTGCCCTTGCTATGAGTATTGCTTCAAAAGTAAACAAGGCAAAACAAGGAGCAAACGGTACATTTAATGTTAGAGGCAAGATGAATACATACCCATAGACCTTATAGCAACTAGAGACAAAGGTAGACACAAGATGAAAGAAGATATTCTCTCAATAAGCTACCGATTGGAGATGCACAAAAGTCATTTTAGAGAATAATGTAATGCAGATAAACTTTGTACCATTTCTTTGCTGCTTGATATGGTAAAATATGTTTTTGTAGATAGCCCTTAATGGAGACAAAAATCCACTTTGTGCCATTCATTTGCCCTTAATTAGCAGCTCAATATGCTAAAATGCAAGTTTTTCTATCTTTATTTTTTATTTAAAGCAATCAAAATACCTTTAATTTTTAATTTAAGATAATTTAAATGTTAAAGAAAATAATTATTTTGTTTTTAAAAATTGTCTTAAAGCTCCTTTCTATGTAGTAGTGGTGAAATGTTATTACTTTTATTCTTATTATATTTTTAATGGAAATAAAAATAAAATATAATATAATACATATGTTAATATAATTATTTCTTATTTATAAATAAAACTAATATTTAAAATAATTAATAATTCACAAACAAAAATACTACAATCGATCATTTAAAAAAAATCCTATTATACATCATAAGTTATGTATAAATGCACATAGAATATAAAGTACCTAGCTGGAAATCAATATTGTTTCATTTTCAATTAAAAGCTAAATAGGGGAAAGTACCTAGTAGTTGAGCGTGTTCCAATTCTTGTGATAGAAATTGTTGATTTAATGCCCCATACTTGATGATTTAATGTCAAAATTTTGTATAACGTGTTATCATGGAGAAAGCTATCGACTGATATCCATAGATGGGAGCCCGCCCTCACCTACCCATTCTCTTCACTGCTACTCCTAGGGATACCTCATGACTAATAGTATAGAGGAGTAGTAGTCATTTATTTAGTCATTTTTATTTATGTGACTAATCATTTAGTTGTGTTTCTTATCTGATGATCGAATTACTAATTTATTTAGTCATTTATAGTTGTGTTTTCTTATCCGATGACCAAATTAGTCATTTATTAGTCATTTATAGTTGTGTTACAAAAAATGACTAAAATTTGGTTATTTTTACTTATCTTGACTAAATTTTTTAGTCACCTGGTAATTTATTAGCCATATTTCAACTAGTTCCAACACCACTCAATATACTCCTAGCCTTCTCTGTCAGTGTCCTATTCATTCTTTCTACAACTCTATTTTGTTGTGAAGAATATAAAGTTGTCTTATGTCTGTTAATGTCACAATCTATACAGTCTATCAAAATAATTAGAGCAAAATTCACCACCATTATCAGTCCTTAAACTTTTAATTTTGTTTCTAGTCTGTAAATCAACCATTGCTTTGAATTCCTTAAATTGACTAAAAACTTCAGATTTACTCTTTAGAAAATATACCCATGTCCTACTAAAATAATCAATAAATTAAACATAATATATGGATCTTCCAATCAAAATAATATCTACATGACCAAACACATCAGAATGAATAAGATCCAAAACACCACAAGCTTTATGAGAAATTGAGTAAAACTGATTGCAATTTTATTGTCCATAAATTCAATGTTCACAGAAATCAAAGACAAGATTACAATCATTCAAACCTTCAACAAGGTTTTTATTTTTCAAGGTACATAGACCCTGTTCTCCAATGTGGCCAAAAGTAATATTAATTTAAAAGAAAGAGCACCCTTAAGTACCCAAAAGCCATTTCCATCTATTGAAGGTGAAACTGTCAAGTCTTCCAAAAATTTAGTTTTTACAAAAGTGCTATTACACTCAATAGTGTATGTGTATAGCTTATACAAAGTGTTGAACTTGACACCTCTACCACTTACCATAGCACCCTTAATCATCTTAGATCTTGCTTCTAAAAATACTACCTGCGCACGTGCACCTGTCAATTTGCTCATAGATAAAAAAAATTGTTTTAAACCAGGATATGCAACACACCATTAATCGTTTTTATTCTAACATTAGAAAACCTGATTCTAACTTTCCCTGGACCAACAATGTCTAAATGTGAATCATTACCGAAGTACACCTTACTTCCATTAAATTCTTCATATTTAGAAAACCAATCTCTATTGGTATTTATATGAAAGGATGCACCTGAGTGAATTAACCAACCATCACTACCTCGATGAGTCAAAAAAGATGCAATAAATGTATCACCATCTTCCTCCTCAGACTCAAAATCAGAATCAATCTTCTTCTTTTTCTTCTTCTTGTCTTCTTTGAAGTCCTTATGGATGTGACCTGGTTTACCACAATTCCAGCAAATTACTTTGGACTTTCCAAGAGATTTCTATCTCCCTCTCAATTTGGAATCATCGCGCTTCTCATACTTCTTGCCTTTCTCCTTAGGTCTTCCATGAAAAGTTAGGGTTTTCTTCGAGTTGTGGGATACCTTCCTTCACATCTCTTCACCAAGTAGGGAACCCACCATATCTCCAGACTTGAAAACAACATGAGTACTACGGATAGCCATAACAAGGAATCCTATGAATCAGGAAAAGATCAAAGAAAGATCTAGCATTTCTACTATTAGTTCATCTTGAAACTGACATATACTAATTGAGCCACCAACATATTGAATGCATCTAGGTGGTATGTCAATCATCCACCCTCTTCCATATTCAAATAATATAATTTCTTCCTCAAGAAAATATGTTTTAATACATATTTCCCCTGATACATTTCACCAAGCTTAGTCCATAGCTTCTTTGCAGTGTTTTCTTCATGGATATTGATTAGAATAGAGTCTGCTAGGCACAATCTTATTAGAACCTTGGCTTTTTGATCCATAACATTATACTGAGCCATCATAGTAGGATCTGAGGACCTTTGGACATTCACATCATTAGCATCCCATAGATTTCCATCTATTAGCAGATCTTCCATCTTCAACTTCCAAATCTTAAAATTTGTTCCATTAAATTTCTCCACCTCTATTTTTCCTAACGAACTTGCAATCTGAAAATTCCTCTAACAAGATCAAAAAGTGTCTTTTGCAAAAGCTCCCATTTAAATCTGGATTAGTTCAAAAACCCAACAATCCACAACTGAAACCAAATATGATCAAGCTCTGATACCACTTGTAAGGAAGTTAAGTAGCTGAACAACATCCTACACTAACCTTTAGAGGAGGGTAATGTAAAAAATTTAAAAGATCGTCACAACAGTTACAAAAATTAAAAATAGATATAATAACATTCAAACCATAACACAACAATTTATATGGGGAAAACCCTTTTGGGAGAAAAACCCCATAGTCCAAAAGCTACTCAATATATTATTTTGTAATCAAAACAAATTACAATATACCTGCAGAGCATCTATAATGCCCCGCCAGGAACCCTATAGGATTGAAACACTACAAGGCAACTAAAAGGAGAAATAATTTTTTTTTAAAAAGATTAAGTGAATTAATCATAACTTGCACAATTAAAAACATAAGCGGAAGACTATCATTGACATCCTAAAGGGTTACCAACGAAGATTACTTCTAATAAAAACTACATCACAATATTAATCCAATTATCCATCTAAAGTAGGGAAAGCCAATTACGATTAAATAACTCAAATTCATAAATTGATCTCCAAAGATAGATTTAAAGAGTTACAACATATATACTTCCAACGATTCATTTATACATAAGATGAAAGATAATAGAAACAACATATATCCCATGAACTTAAATTACAACATTTCATAAATTACATGGCTTCCATAGAACAATAAGGTACAAAGGTTACAAAGTTGCTGATACAATGACCACATGGGCCTCAATGGTACAATATCAAGAACATGAGTTGCTACACGAAGCAAGAACCAAGATACACCGGTGATCTGAATTATTTTGTCAATTCAGAGGACAATACCCAAAGTAGAATTTGTGGTATTGTAAACACATAACAAATCATATAAAATTTCATTTCATTGAAACTATGTAAGAACCATACAATTTTTGGCAAACTCTGTGAAAGATTGTGTGCCCTTGAATCTATCCCATTTGGGCAAACTCTGTAAAAGAGAGTTGTATGCCTGGAATCTATCCAGTTTGGGCAAACTCTGTAAAAGAGAGTTGTATGCCTGAGCCCTACAATTTAGGCAATCTTGTGAAGGAGCGTATGCCTATAACTCTATAACTCTATAACTCTCCAACTCCTTGCAATTGGATTCGAATTGGGCTTATTTATAAGCTTTCAAAGAAGCTGAACAGTCACCACATTTATGCCCTCATCGGAAGTCGAAAAGACAATCCAGTATTGAAAGGTTATTACATTTATATCAGGACAAAAATTAATTAAAGATTAAAATATTTAATACTCTGACTTATTTTTGATCATTAATCCCTTCTTGAAAGGCAATGGACCCCATTGCTCGATCATCTTCCAAATAAAATTCTGCCATGTAACTTGAAAGTGCTAATGAGACTCTCGAGAGAATAATCGCTTCTTCCTAATCTACTGTATCAGCAGGAACCTGGTCAGCTTGAGGCGTAGTAGCTACTGGTTCCTTGGTAGATGCTGCAGTAGCTTCCTCGTTTCCTTCTGTTGAAGACGAAGACAAGGAAGAGTTTGGCGTAGTATGGGCAGCGGCTCATTGGCTGTAGATGCACCTGTAGCAATCGAAAATGGCTTTGATACCACTGATCTGAATTATTTTGTCAATTTAGAGGACAATACCCAAAGTAGAATTTGTGGTATTGTAAACACATAACAAATCATATAAAATTTCATTTCATTGAAACTATGTAAGAACCATACAATTTTTGGCAAACTCTGTGAAAGATTGTGTGCCCTTGAATCTATCCCATTTGGGCAAACTCTGTAAAAGAGAGTTGTATGCCTGGAATCTATCCATTTTGGGAAAACTTTGTAAAAGAGAGTTGTATGCCTGAGCCCTACAATTTAGGCAATCTTGTGAAGGAGCGTATGCCTATAACTCTATAACTCTATAACTCTCCAACTCCTTGCAATTGGATTCGAATTAGGCTTATTTATAAGCTTTCAAAGAAGCTAAATAGTCACCACATTTATGCCCTCATCGGAAGTCGAAAAGACAATCCAGTATTGAAAGGTTATTACATTTATATCAGGACAAAAATTAATTAAAGATTAAAATATTTAATACTCTGACTTATATCTAATCAACCGGCGAAGCCAATCCTCGCATGAAGGTAGGAACAAGATATCCAATGGGAAGTGGCACTACCACCCAACCATGTGATCCCATAATGGAACCACCCCACCGTGCTAGGAGATAGCAGAAGACCCTCAAGCAAGCAAGACAAGAACAATAGTTCACATGACTCTACAGTACACAAGTGACTCAACTCACCAAACACTAGCGACCCTAAAGAGAGTGTCATCACATGGCTTAAGATGGTTACCCTAGGTAGGTCTCCATAGGTCCCGGCCCCCATCTTGGGTTATCCTAGTAACCTCTCCCGAACCCCCAGCTCTATCTAAGCATCATGCGGACCCTACCATCCTTTCGTGAGGACAAGGTGGTAGGTTTGCCATTCCAGGCCTTCCCAAACACCTTGAGCCTATACAAGCACTCAACTGTGTACGGGGTACATTATCTTAATTAAATTAATAACTACCCACCCCCAAATCAAATTATTAGGTTGTCACTTAATAGCTGACTTTCGAGGGGTTATCCTACCATCCACTTCGGGTGCGGCCCCCACCCGAAAGCCACTCTCTCTACTAGGACACTAACTGGATAAGACTCTCTATGAGAACTCTATGGTAGGGCTGACAACCATAAAAAATCCAGACATAACACAGGTGAAGGACTCACACTCACAAACCCAGGGTTGACCATTAGAGACATAACACATGATGGCTCACATCCTCAAGGTTTAAACATCGACACCTGACCAAGGGGTAAAATCAATGACATAATGACAATCTTAACCATAATGCAACGACAGTTAAACAACTAGACTGCAATTAATAAAACACAAGATCCTACACAAGCAATCTTTCTTTAAAGCAGTCAACAACATAAAATGCTCGCAATAAGGATTTCTGGAATTAAAGAAATCGCGTCTATTTAACATAAAGAAATGATGAAGTCACATGTCTAATAAGGTTGAATTGGAACCACATTTATGATTCTACACCCCCAACCAGTTGATGATGATAAAATTACAATTTACCCAATTCGACTATAACCAAGTCAACATTTAAATCAAATTAAACAGATATATATAAGCTAATATAAAATAATTCCAATATGATACATATTCATCGAATATAATACCATATGATTATATTACATTACTTGGATAACGAAAACTAATATTAAATTTATCCAATTTCTCTTTTATTCCAAAGGTTAATAATAACTTCCATATCATTTTATATATTTTCCAAAATACAAAGAAAATAAATCTAATCACTAAATAGAAGAATTGTTAATTAACATTAATATCCTTATAACTAACAATTAACTTTAATATCATTATTATTATTTAAATAACAATACATTATTATTTATTATTAAAAAGAATTAACTTTATTTATTAAATTTTAACAACTATACATTATTATATTATTATTTTTTTTTAAAACTTAAAAAAAAGTAAAACAAAATTCTAAACAAGCTACGTGGGGCCCAAAGCTCCCACGGAGCCAGTGCTGCTATCCCCAAGTATGAGGAAGTACCACTTGCTACATCCTCAGACTTGGGGAAGCAGCGCTGCTGCTAACCCAAGCTGGGGAAGCAGCGCTAGCTACAGGGAGAGGGGGTGCGTGGGCTGGGTTGAGCCCAGCTCCCCGCCACCGCCCCCAATCCCAAACTAATTTTTTTTTTTTTTTGATCTTATAAAATTAATTTCTGATTTGAATTAAAACATCTGGGACAAAAAAAAACATCTAACAGAGATAATCTCTGTTAAAAAAAATAAACAAATAATTTCTCCAGCCAAATTCTCTCTTCCCTTTTTTTTTTTTTTTAAACATTACAAATAAATAGAAATAATATAGAAGTCACTGGTAATAAAAAATTTACCAGCAAGAAAACTTCTGGGACAAAACAAAGGCAAGAAAAATTTCCCCAAATCAGCCTAATTCATTCATAAAATTAAATTGAATGGGAATAAGCTTGATCTCTATTCCCCAATTGATTTTCTTTGCTGCAAACAAGAATGGACAAGAGGAATTTAACTCATAATTATTATTTTTAAATTGGAAATTACCAGGAAGAACTATTGTGAAAAAGCTTGGCAAAATTTTGCCAGCATAACTCTACTAAAACCCAAAAAAAACAATATCTCCAACTACAACCAACAAAAGCCATGAATTTCTTGCACAAGCAAAAATGAAGAACATAAATTAAATTTGAAATTACTTGGAGAGAGTTTGAGTTTGAAATTTGGTAACCAAATTGATGGGATTCTTCTTCAACAATCTCATGGCAAGCAAAGACTCAACACCCAAAACTCATAAACCAAGCTTTAAACAATAAACAGAGAATTGAAAGAAAGCATGGATTTTTAAACATAGACAAGAAGGATTCAACCAACCTCTAGAGTTCCCAAGAAGAAGTTGTGTGCTTCAGCAGAATTCCAAGCTAATTCAAAACCCACATCCTCCTTTCAAGAAATTTTTTCAGAATTTGTTTTTCTCCTCCAAACAAGCATATCTCCTCCAAAAATCTTCTCCAAGGTAAAATAGTAAAACCATGTTTTAACCTAATTTTCTAGGTTGAAATATTTTTCTATTTAAAAACATTAAAATAAAACAATTGACTCCTTTTTTTTTTTTTTTTTTCATATTCCTCTAAAATAAATGAGAATTCCCTTTTTTTGAAAATTACATTTCTCATATTTAGCAATTAAATCAACTTTTCAACTAAAATGGAAATCAATAAGTTATCTTTATTTTTATTTATTAAAAGCAATTAACTTTATTTATTTTACTTCTTCCATTGGATTTAGATATGATTACTTTTCCAAAATAAACAACTATAGCCTTAAATCTAATAAATTAATCAATTAAGCTTAGCCTAAGGCATAAAGGCATAATAATGAATAAATTGCTTATACCAACAAAGAATGACAACTTAAACTTAAATAAATAACCGAACCACTATGGCACGCAAATCGAAGAAAAGCAAAAAGACTCGAAATTCGAACCAAAGGGAAGGATGACCGACTGACGACACTCACAAGAGTAGACTGAGGGTAAGGACTAGGGTCAACAGCTATCTCCTCCACTCCCATCGGACATATAAGGCACGCTCAGACCTGTGAAGCCAGGTGGAGACGATACCCCGTACCTACCCGGTACTTGTACCTGCAATATCCTGCATCATCGAATCACACATGCATGCATATAAATATAGAATACATGGCACACACACCGGTGAAGGAGAATCACGACATTCCCTGTCTCATCGAAATGAGTGAAGGAAAATCATCCCCTTGCATCCAATACAATTGCAGACAGGCAACATATATATGACACATTGCCTAGATAAAGTGAGATGTCAGTACAAAGCAATAATCCATGAAATACTAGAAATCACCAGTACTGAAATACTGAAAATAACTCATGCATCTAATATCCAGATAAACAGGAAATAATATCAAATACGTCTGGAAAATGTCGAGCAATAAAGTGTCAACTGAATAGTAAACTGCAACATAAAATCAATCTAATAAGTCTGATCGAGAAGGGGTACTACATTCTTCCCCCCAAAACTAGGCTTACTCTTGGAAGCCTAAAACAGATAAGAATAGAGCTCTCTCATCTTCGCTGCATCCTCCCATGTCGCCGAGGTCTCATCATTTGGGTCCCATAGGACCCTTACCTAGTCGATGGTGCGACCCCTGAGGGTCAAATCCTGACGCTGAAGAATGTGCACAGGCTCCATAGAAAGCTGCCCGTCCTCGACCTGCAAAGCATTCCAATCAAGAACATGAGTCACATCTGGGTGATAAGGTCGAAGAACTGAAACAGGAAAGACATCATGGATGCGGGATAGACTCGGTGGCAAAGCAAGATGGTAGGCAACAGGTCCTATCGTCTCAAGGATCTCAAACGGGCGAACAAAACGAGGCGCCAACTTAGAACCCTTTCCATAATGGATCAGACTCTTTCGCGGACACACTCTCAAGAAAACACGGTCGCCAACAAAAAATTGACGATCTACCCTGTGAGCATCTGCATACTTCTTCTGCCTATCCTGTGCAGCTACCAAATGCTCACGAATCCGCTCTACCTGCTGCTCCATCTCTCGAAGAATATCTGGGCCTATAAGCACCCTGTCCTCTAACCGATCCTGACTCAATGGAGTACGGCAAGGACGACCATACAATGCCTGAAAGGGGGACATACCTATGGAGCTATGATATCCATTGTTATAAGAAAACTCCACTAGATAAATATAATCCTCCCAACGTGACTACTGGTCCATAACATACATGCAAAGCATGTCCTCTAAAACCTGATTCACAAGCTCAGTCTGACCATCTATCTTTGGTTGATAAGCTGAACTTAAGTTCAATTGAGTTCCCAAAGCATGCTGAAGTGAGGTCCACAATGCTGAGGTAAAGACAGGATCTCTATCAGAGATTATCCACCTTGGAATCCCATGCAATCTCACCACATCTTCCAAGAAGACACGAGCCACCACTACTGCTGAATAGGAAGCTCGGATAGGAACAAAATGAGCAACCTTCATCAACCTATCAACAATGACCATGATGGCATCATGACGATGTGAAGAAATAGGCAACCCAATAATGAAATCCATGGAAATGATGTCCCATTTCCAATCTGGTACTAAATTAGGCTGTAAAAGCCCTACCGGGTGCTGATGTTCCGCCTTCATTCGCTGATATTCCAAACACTTTGACACAAATTCGGCAATGTCACGTTTCATGCCAGCCCAATGATAAATCTGTCTAAGATCTGCATGCATCTTCTTGACACCTGGATGTGCCGAATAAGGTGCACGATGGGTCTCAGTCATGATCAAAGTGTGAAGACCCTCCAAAGGAGGTACGTAGATCTGGCCAAGATGACGTAGAAGGCCATCCGCCTCAAGAATAAACCCAGAAAATCTACCCTCTAAAGGCTTCCCGGACTCCAACACGGCTCTAACATCCTAATACCAAGAGTCTTGAGGAAGAACTCCAAGAATTCTCTGCCTCAAGTCCACTCCAAGGGACAATGCTGAAACTTCATGCTGCCTACGACTCAAAGCATCAGCCACTACATTCTCCTTCCCCTGAATATATTGAACCTCAAAATCATACTCACAGAGGAATTCCATCCACCTTCACTGTCGAGCATTCAAGTTCGGCTGCGTGAAGATATACTGCAAACTGCGGTGATCACTATGCAGCTCAAACCGACGCCCTAACAGAAAGTGACGCCACCTAACTAACGCATGCACCACAACTGCCAACTCCAAATCATGAACTGGATAGTTCAACTCGTGGTCCTTGAGTTTGCGAGACTCATAGGCAACCACACATCCATCCTGCATAAGCACCACACCTATACCTTCTAAAGAGGCATCTATGCATACTATAAACTCTTTGGATGGATCAGGGACTGCCAAAATCGGAGCACTGACAAGGAGTTCTTTCAAGGAACGAAATGCTGATTCACACTGCTCTGACCAAACAAACTTCTTCCCTTTCCTCTAAAGAGAAGTAATCAGGTGACCTATTCGGGAAAAATCCTTAACAAAGCGACGGTAATATCTGGCCAAACCCATAAAGCTCCGAACCTCTGAAACATTGGTCGGCGCTGGCCAATCCACTATGGCTTGGATCTTTGAAGGATCCACAGATACACCCTCTTCTGAAACCACATGACCAAGATAGTTCACCTCAGTTTGGAAAAAATCACACTTCGCCAAATTGGCATAAAGCTGATTCTCCCTCAAGCATTGCAAAACTTGTCGCAGGTGACCCTCATGCTCTTCCATAGATCTAGAATAAATCAATATATCATCTAAGAACACAAGAACAAAATGATCCAGGTATGCACGAAAAACCCCATTCATGAGGCACATGAAAACTGAAGGCGCATTTGTCAACCCAAATGGTACAATTGTGAAATCATAGTGACCATAACGAGTGCGAAATGCTATCTTATGAATGTCTACATCATGAATGCGCAACTGATGGTACCCAGATTTTAGATCAATCTTAGAGAACACCTTGTCTCCCTTCACCTGATCAAAAAGATCATCAATACGAGGCAATGGATATCGATTCCAGATGGTTACCTTATTCAACTATCGGTAATCAATGCATAACCGAAGAGAACCATCTTTCTTCTTTACAAAGATAATAGGTGCACCCCAAGGAGAGACACTAGGACGAATGAATCCTTTGGTCAACAATTCCTCCATCTACAACTTCAACTCACTCAACTCCTGAGTAGTCATCCAATATGGAGCTCTCGAAATAGGTTCTGCACCAGGAACCAAGTCAATGCGAAAGTCTATGTCTCGCTTCGGAGGCATACTAGGAATCTCCAATGGAAAAACATCAACAAACTCTCGAAGAATAGGGTGACCATCAAGAGCGATTTCTCGACTCTCTCCCTCATCCATATCCTCAAGAGTTACTGCAAAAAGCTGACATCCTCTACGCATACACCGCTTAAGTTGCATAGCGGAAATCATACGTAAGGATATCGATCTCTGAACTCCAACGATCCCCACTTTCCTACCACGGTCATCTAAACACTCTACTATCTTCTAACGACAGTCCACATGAGCACTGTGAGACGATAACCAATCCATCCCCAACACTACTCCATAGGATCCCAAAGGAATGACTCGAAGGCCAACAAAAGTCACAAAGGGACCCAGATCCAACTCACAACTAGGAAAAAAGGCATCTACGAACACGCGCACTCCAGTAGCCAACTCTACTTGCCACCTATCTGCTTACTTAGCAGACGTGAGTCCACACCGCTCCACAATGGAGGAAGAAATAAAAGAATCCGATGCACCAGAATCAAAAAGTACTGAGACAGGGATATCACACAACACACCTGCGGCCTCAATAACTGTCCCCTGATGCTCAGCCTGGTGGTCATCAACCGTTGCAAACACTCTATGGGATCTACCAACATCCCCTACTGTAGGCTCTGATGCAGCTGGCCTCTAACTCCCCGTCTGGTGGGAACGCTGAGGACACTGTGCGGCTATATGGCCATACTGCCCACAAGAGTAACAAGCTCCTCTACCTAGTCCTCTACCTCCAGTCGGCCCACTGGACTGCTGAAAGTTTCCCCTGCTAGGGGCCTGAGATGCACTCTAAGAAGACTATCCTGGAAAATCCTGTTTGCTCCTCCGCCAGTTCCTGTTCCTCCTATGATGAGGGTTGCCACCTTGCTGGCCCTGAGACTGTTTCGGTTTCCGCTACTGCGGTTGTTGTTGCAGCTGCTGCTGTTGTCCACCCTTAGCGGGTGCCTGAGGAGTCCTAAATGATGCCGTTGACTGGGACTGATTCCCACGAGCTCTGTTCCCACTGAAAGGAACACTCCCTATCTGAACTCTTGACTGTCCGCCATGTGCACGGATGAGGTTCTGCTCAACCAATCTGGCTTTCGCCATCGCTACCTCCACTGAAACTGGCTCAAAAACTCTAACCCCTCCACTAATGCGATCATTAAGACCTCTCAAGAAATGTTGTACGAGCATAGCCTCATCGTTGCCAATCTCGACATACTGTTTCAGCTCATAGAATCTATGCTCGAACTGGTCAACTGACATACCAAACTGTCGCAATGCATAGAACTCATCTGCCCGAGTCTGTCTCCACTGCGGTGAGAGAAACCGTGCTCTGAATTTCTCTAAGAAAATCTCCCAAGAAACAGTGTTGATACTCAGACCAATTTTCTCCTCCTCTAACTTCCACCATATTGAAGCAAAATCATCGAGATGCATGATCGCACATCTCGCTCGGGTGTTGCTACTATATGGGAACATAGCGAAACACCTATCCAAACTAATCAACTAAGTCTCTACCTCGAGACCTGTGCCTTGACCATCAAAGAAGGGAGGGTTGGTCCTCAAAAGATCCTTGATGTGACTCGAGGGAGCTGAATCATGGCCAACTGGGACCTCTCTCCTCCTAGGAGACCTCTCTCTCTCTCTCTCCTCTGAAACATGCTGATGCGACTCCCCAACCTGAGCATGGATGGGCTGCTCACCTTCAGGCCTAGGGCCTAGCCTAGCTAGAACCTCCTGAAACATCTACCTCAGCTCTTCCCTTTTGGGAACCTGCTCTTCTACATGCGGTAATTCCTGATGCACTGACTGATCCTGCTCCACACTCACATGAGCGGGTGGTGGTGAAGGACTATGGTGGTCTGAACCTTGACCCCGTCCCCCACCTCTACCTCTATTGCGGCCACCAACACAGCCAACTCCCTTAGCTTTCCTGACCATGATCAAAACTACAAAAGAGAAAACGGTTCAGATCAATGACAAGGATAAAGCAAGAGAAATCCAAACACTAAGATCTACACACAAGGTCAAACTGAACGGGCTCACTACAATCCCAGAGTACCCAATGTTGAAACATGGGCTCTGATACCAAATGTAATGCCCCGTCAGGAACCCTAAAGGATTGAAACACTGCAAGGCAACTAAAAGGAGAAATAATTTTTTTTTAAAAGATTAAGTGAATTAATCATAACTTGCACAATTAAAAACATAAGCAAAAGACTATCATTGACATCCTAAACGGTTACCAATGAAGATTATTTCTAATAAAAACTACATCACAATATTAATCCAATTATCCATCTAAAGTAGGGAAAGCCAATTACGATTAAATAACTCAAATTCATAAATTGATCTCCAAAGATAGATTTAAAGAGTTACAACATATATACTTCCAATGATTCATTTATACATAAGATGAAAGATAATAGAAACAACATATATCCCATGAACTTAAACTAAACATTTCATAAATTACATGGCTTCCATAGAACAATAAGGTACAAAGGTTACAAAGTTGCTGATACAATGACCACACGGGCCTCAATGGTACAATATCAAGAACATGAGTCGCTACACAAAGCAAGAACCAAGATACACCGGCGAAGCCAATCCTCACATGAAGGTAGGAACAAGATATCCGATGGGAAGTGGCACTACCACCCGACCATGTGATCCCATAATGGAACCACCCCACCGTGCTAGGAGATAGCAAAAGACCCTCAAGCAAGCAAGACAAGAACAACAGTTCACATGACTCCGCAGTACACAAGTGACTCAACTCACCAAACACTAGCGACCCTAAAGAGAGAGTGTCATCACATGGCTTAAGATGGTTACCCTAGGTAGGTCTCCATAGGTCCTGACCCCCATCTTGGGTTATCCTGGTAACCTCTCCTAAACCCCCGGCTCCATCTAAGCATCATGCGGACCCTACCATCCTTTCGTGAGGATAAGGTGGTAGGTTTGCCATTCCAGGCCTTCCCAAACACCTTGAACCTATACAAGCACTCAACTGTGTACGGGGTACATTATCTTAATTAAATTAATAACTACCCACCCCCAAATCAAATTATTAGGTTGTCACTTAATAGCTGACTTTCGAGGGGTTATCCTGCCATCCACTTCGGGTGCGGCCCCCGCTCGAAAGCCACTCTCTCTACTAGGACACTAACTGGATAAAACTCTCTATGAGAACTCTATGGTAGGGCTGACAACCATAAATAATCCAGACATAACACAGGTGAAGGACTCACAGTCAGAAACCCAGGGTTGACCATTAGGTACATAACACATGATGGCTCACATCCTCAAGGTTTAAACATCGACACCTGACCAAGGGGTAACATCAACGACATAATGACAATCTTAACCATAATGCAACGACATTTAAACAACTAGACTGCAATTAATAAAACACAAGATCCTACACAAGCAATCTTTCTTTAATGCAGTCAACAACATAAAATGCTCGCAATAAGGATTTCTGGAATTAAAGAAATCGCATCGATTTAACATAAAGAAATGATGAAGTCACATGTCTAATAAGGTTGAATTGGAACAACATTTACGATTCTACACCCCCAACCAGTTGATGATGATAAAATTACAATTTACCCAATTCGACTATAACCAAGTCAACATTTAAATCAAATTAAACAGATATATATAAGCTAATATAAAATAATTCCAATATGATACATATTCATCGAATATAATACCATATGATTATATTACATTACTTGGATAATGAAAACTAATATTAAATTTATCCAATTTCTCTTTTATTCCAAAGGTTAATAATAACTTCCATATCATTTTATATATTTTCCAAAATACAAAGAAAATAAATCTAATCACTAAATAGAAGAATTGTTAATTAACATTAATATCCTTATAACTAACAATTAACTTTAATATTATTATTTAATATTAAATAATAACGATATTATTATTATTTAAATAACAATACATTATTATTTATTATTAAAAAGAATTAACTTTATTTATTAAATTTTAACAACTATACATTATTATATTATTATTTTTTTTTAAAACTTAAAAAAAAATAAAACAAAATTCTAAACAAGCTACATGGGGCCCAAAGCTCCCACGGCAGCCAGTGCTGCTATCCCCAAGTATGAGGAAGCAACACTTGCTACATCCTCAGACTTGGGGAAGCAGCGCTGCTGCTAACCCAAGCTGGGGAAGCAACGCTAGCTGCAGGGAGAGGGGGTGCGTGGGCTAGGTTGAGCCCAGCTCCCCGCCACCACCCCCAATCCCAAACTAAATTTTATTTTTTTTGATTTTATAAAATTAATTTCTGATTTGAATTAAAACGTCTGGGACAAAAAAAAACATCAATCTCTGTTAAAAAAAAATAACAAATAATTTCTCCAGCCAAATTCTCTGTTCCCTTTTTTTTTTTTTGAACATTACAAACAAATAGATATAATATAGAAGTCGCTGGTAATAAAAAATTTACCAGCAAGAAAACTTCTGGGACAAAACAGAGGCAAGAAAAATTTCCCCAAATCAGCCCAATTCATTCATAAAATTAAATTGAATGGGAATAAGCTTGATCTCTATTCCCCAATTGATTTTCTTTGCTCCAAACAAGAATGGACAAGAGGAATTTAACTCATAATTATTATTTTTAAACTGGAAATTACCAGGAAGAACTATTGTGAAAAAGCTTGGCAAAATTTTGCCAACATAACTCTACTAAAACCCAAAAAAAACAATATCTCCAACTACAACCAGCAAAAGCCATGAATTTCTTGCACAAGCAAAAATGAAGAACATAAATTAAATTTGAAATTACTTGGAGAGAGTTTGAGTTTGAAATTTGGTAACCAAATTGATGGGATTCTTCTTCAACAATCTCATGGCAAGCAAAGACTCAACACCCAAAACTCATAAACCAAGCTTTAAACAATAAACAGAGAATTGGAAGAAAGCATGGATTTTTAAACATAGACAAGAAGGATTCAACCAACCTCTAGAGTTCCCAAGAAGAAGTTGTGTGCTTCAGCAGAATTCCAAGCTAATTCAAAACCCACATCCTCCTTTCAAGAAATTTTTTCAGAATTTGTTTTTCTCCTCCAAACAAGCATATCTCCTCCAAAAATCTTCTCCAAGGTAAAATAGTAAAACCATGTTTTAACCTAATTTTCTAGGTTGAAATATTTTTCTATTTAAAAACATTAAAATAAAAGAATTGACTCCTTTTTTTTTTTTTTCATATTCCTCTAAAATAAATGAGAATTCCCTTTTTTTGAAAATTACATTTCTCATATTTAGCAGTTAAATCAACTTTTCAACTAAAATGGAAATCAATAAGTTATCTTTATTTGTATTTATTAAAAGAAATTAACTTTATTTATTTTACTTCTTCCATTGGATTTAGACATGATTACTTTTCCAAAATAAACAACTATAGCTTTAAATCTAATAAATTAATTAATTAAGCTTAGTTCAAGGCATAAAGGCATAATAATGAATAAATTGCTTATACCAACAAAGAATGACAACTTAAATTTAAATAAATAACCGAACCACTATGGCACATAAATTGAGGAAAAGCAAAAAGACTCGAAATTCGAACCAAAGGGAAGGATGACTGACTGACGACACTCACAAGAGTAGACTGAGGGTAAGGACTAGGGTCAACAGCTATCTCCTCCACTCCCATCGGACATATAAGGCATGCTCAGACCTGTGAAGCCAAGTGGAGACGATACTCCGTACCTACCCAGTACTTGTACCTGCAATATCCTGCATCATCGAATCACACATGCATGCATATAAATATAGAATACATGGCACACACACCGATGAAGGAGAATCGTGATGTTCCCTGTCTCATCGAAATGAGTGAAGGAAAATCGTCCCCTTGCATCCAATACAATTGCAGACACGCAACATATATATGACACATCGCCTAGATAAAGTGAGATGTCAGTACAAAGCAATAATCCATGAAATACTAGAAATCACCAGTACTGAAATACTGAAAATAACTCATGCATCTAATATCCAGATAAATAGGAAATAATATCAAATACGTCTGCAAAATGTCGAGCAATAAAGTGTCAACTGAATAGTAAACTACAACATAAAATCAGTCTAATAAGTCTGATCGAGAAGGGGTACTATAGCATCCTCTTCACAGGAGTACCACTAATCAGATATTTAGAGGTAACTCAATAGCTATAAGACTTACACACAACCTCTATCTTGCACACCTCATGGTGGCATTTTTATATTATTTATTTTGCATATAGATTGCATTAATGATATGTTGTCATTGATGTCAATTGAACTCGTGAATTGTATTCATGATATTGCTGATGTTATTGTTGTTATTGCTATTGTCTTGTAACTAGTATATGGTAGTTTGTAAGTTGAACCGGTGTAAAGGGTTAAACCTTTCTATGTTTTTGTAACCGGTAAACCCTACCGTTTGTTTTTGATAAACCCTCATCGATCTAGTTTGTTGGTTTAAGATCTAATGTTGAGCGGTAATGATGGAGATATATGTGATCATTGTATGAAGATAAGTTTAGATTGTTTTAGTGCATTTGTTTGTTATCTTGGAAAGGAAAAAAGTGAATTGCATCAAATGCATATCGCGTGATGGGTTACAAAGTCCGATGAAGTGGTAATCATGGAGCAATTGGAATTTTCTTGAAGAATGTGAAGAGATTGTTATGATTTCTAATGATCAAGATTGTACCGACTTGTTTATAATCTCAATGATGAGAATTAGGTTTTTGATGTGTTATTGACCTAGTTGATTTTGTATTTAAGGTCAATGATATTATTTTCTTAAGTGTTGGAAAAGTTAGCAGGATTGGAGAAACAAGTTGAGTGTGTGGTTTCCAAACTGGTGGATGGATCTAAAATTTGAGTAAAGGAAGATTGAAGCTTAAGAAGGATCTGATCAAGCAGATGTAGTGCTATTTAGACAGATCAAGAAAAACTATTGTTTTCTAACAATTACAATAGAAATTGAAATCCCCTAACTAGGTAAGGTCTAACAATCTTGGTTACTTTCTAAATCCTCTAACAAGGTGGTCCATTAGTTTGGATTCTCAAATCCTCCAATGAGGTTACTCTTAATACGGTATTGTACTTTTCATCAAGGCATATTTGTAAAATCCTCTAACCAAGTGATTCCTAGCAAGAATTAGTTCTTAATAGGACTTATTGTAAAAGCTTTAACAAACTTGGTTCCTAACAAGACAAACTTCAGAAGAGTTTAGATAGCTATCCTTATGAGTCTCATCTCATCTTTTTTTTTACCTATTTGGGTTTTCCACGTATAAATATTTGTGTCAAGTGGTGAATGCTTTTGTAGTTATGATCTTATTTGTTGATTTGATTAACTACTTAACTATTCTGATAAGGCATGAACCTGGAAGCATTAAAAGATGAATATGTTGACATTTGATTAAGCATTTTGATATTTACAAAGTTGAAGTTTTTTATTGTTAAGTTGTCATAACAGTCAAACCGGTTGGTCTTGGTGTTGATATTAGTTGATGTTGGTAATCTTTGAGATTCTATCTTGAAAAGAGTATTTGTTCATAAGTTTATTTTGAGTTTGGGAGTTTGTATCAGTTTTTCAGTTTACTGAGTGACCCCCCCTCTCAGTAATCTACTAGATACTTATTCTTTCATCATACCATCAGTTGGTATCAGAGCGTCTTAGGTCCTCTTTAACCTAAAAGCCTAACACGTTGAGGAAGAGATCTTGTAGATCATGATGAAGAAATAAGGTCTCAAGTTCAACAAGGATAACTATAGGATATGGAGTGATAAAATGAAGATTTATATTAAGAGTCTTGGAATTTAGTATTGGGATCATGTGGAAACTAAGTATATTGCACCTACTGGAACCCTAACTAATGATCAAAAGAAAGAACAACAAGAGAATCATCAAGCATTAGAGGATATTATAAGTTCCCTATCTGATGTTGAATATGTAGATGTTCATGGTCTTGAAACTGCATATGAAGTATGGAAAAAACTTGAAGAGATTTAAAGCGGTGATGAACATGTTAAGATTGCTAAAGAAGAGAGTTTAAGAGGAAATTTTGATGACATGAGAATGTTTGAAGGTGAGAATATTTAGCAGTATGGTCAAAGGATAAAAGAGATAGTTGGTGAAATAAAGAGTGCAAGAGGGAAAGTAGAAGATGCCATAGTGATCAGTAAGGTACTGATAACCCTGCTACCAGTCTATGCTATCTGAGTTGCAGCTGTTCAGGAGCTGAAATCCATTGACAAAACTAAGGTAACTCTTGACTTTATTATAGGGAAACTTACTACTTTTGAATAAAATGGCTATGATGGTAGTGTACAAAAATCAGAATCTACATTGCGAGCTTCTGTCTATAACCCATCTGTGAGAAGAAGTAGAGATACCCACCATAGTTATAAATCTAGATCCAGCAGAGATGCTAATGATGAACACTGCTTAGTGGAGCTTGAAGCATTGTTGGAAAAATGACTACTTAGAGGCACTAGAAAATACAGAGGTAAGCTACTATTGAAATGTTTTTCTTGCAATAAAATTGGTCATATAGAAGCTAGTTGCCCTAATAGTGAAAATGAACACAAGAGAGACAAATCAAGAAGTATAAGGGTAGAGGCAAGAGAGATTGTCCTATAGCTATTGACAGTGGTACTACTGATGATGATGCTAGTGATGATATTGTGTTTGTGGCTATTGAGGAAAATACATCTGACTAGAAGGCATTAGTGTCTAGGATGGATAACTCTAATGATTGAATCATTGATAGTGATTGTTCACATCACATGATTGGTGATCGGAGAAAATTTCTTTCCTTGAAGGAATTTGAGGGCGGTGTTGTCAGATTTGGCAATGAATCACCCTATATGGTCAAAGTTAAGGGAGTTATTTCTCTTAATGGGAAGAGAAGTGTTAATGATGTCTATTGTGTTGAAGGTCTAAAGCATAATCTTCCAAGTGTGGCACAACTTAATGATAGAGGATACCTAGTGGAGTTTAGAAATAGTATGTACAAAATATTTGACAACAAAGGTGAATTGATTGCAACTAGTAAACAAACTAGAGGTAATCTATTTCATCTTAATCCTAAAGTTAGCAACTATTTGATTGCAAAGATAGATGATAATAGGCTTTGGCATAGGAGATTTTATCATATAAATTTTGAAAATATTGTTGAAGTGAGAAAGTCTAAGAACGTAAGAGGTCTACCTCAGATAGAAAAACTAGTTAATGCTCTTTATAAAGAATGCCAGTTAAGAAAGATGACTTCTTCTACTTTCAAGAGAAAGTCCTTAGTGGAGCCCTTGTTAGATTTGGTTCATATAGATCTATGTGAACCAATAAGAACTAGAAGCATTTCAGGTGATAGATATTTCATGATCTTCAATGATGACTGTTCAAGGATGATGTGGGTCACATTCTTGAAGGATAATAATGAAGATTTTGGTAAATTCGAGGCATTCAAAGCCTTAGCTAAGAAAGAGACCGGAAAAAAGATAAAATGTCTAAGAATAGATCAAGGCGGTGAATTCACTAAGTATTGTGATGAGAATGGTATCAAGCGATAACTTTCTGCACCAAGGACACCACAACAAAATAGTATAGTAGAGAGGAACAATCGGTTAGTGGTTGAAGTTTCTATAACAATGTTGATAAAAGGGAAATGTGGTGAAATTTTTTTGGAGAGAAGCTATAAGCACAGCGGTCTACATAATGAACCAAGTTCTGGTGAAAAGAGGTAAGGACAAGACACCTTATGAGTACTAGTATGGAAGGTCACCTGATGCTAGCTATTTTAATATCTTTGGTAGTAATTGTTTTATCAAAAGAGGTTATTACATTAGCAAGTTTGAAGTGAAGAGTGATGAAGGCATATTCCTTAGCTATTCCACCTAGAGTAAGGCCTAGAAATGCTTCAACAACTGGACTCATAGAATTGTTGAGAGTACTGATGTTCATGTAGATGAATGTCTTGAAGTTTCAGAAGGAACTAGATCAGAGAGAAAGGATGAAAATCCTTGTATTTAGCTTTTGGAACATGAAACAGTTAAATCTGAAACTAGTAAAGTAATCCTGATGTACTTGTTCAACCAGAATAGATAATTTCATGGGAAGAAGACAATGAAGAAGCTGAACCTGAGGAGAAAACTGGAGCACATAAACATTGAATACCAGAATAGTGGAAATAGATACTAGCAAGTAATAAAACTTAAGATTGAAACATAGAATTAACACAATGCAACCATTCCACATAACACCATGATTTGTACATGGAAAAACCAGTAAAGGGAAAAACCACAGTGGGAAGCCTACCCACAATTAGATGATACTTCTACAAACAGTATGTGATACAATAAGGGGCCTGTACATGCAAGAAGGCACACTACCTAAAGTGTACTTCTCATTACAAAGGATTCTCACTGACTACTGAGAGGTTATAACCACCTCAATATAATTGGACAACAATCTAGAAGAACGAATTGCTAGTGATAGCATCTACCATGCCTGATTATAGTCCTAGTTAGGCTCAATACCAAAGGCCTTTGACCTCTTACATAAATCCAATTCAATCACCTATGATCAACAAAATCTACTTCACATATGATATTTCATTCCATGACCATGACCATGATCTACAATGAGACCTTACATTAATTTATACAAACCCTAAGGCATAAACCAATTAGGTTGGTGACCTAAAAGATATTACAATAAGATCATTAGATACATCCACATTACAATGATATGCCATGTCGGATTTAGACAATTTATACATCGTACAGTTGGTCGAGAGTGGGATGCACTACATTTGTATATTGCAAAAAATGTTGATTGGATGATAGTATGGATTGAACATTGTCAACATTCTGGATGCATGCTAACATGGGAAGGTGTGGCTTCATTGGTTAAAGAAACACATCGTAATGGAGATTCCAATGTTACGCAAAGGGAAATTGATTTAGCATATGGTTTAAGAGATAAACAGGTACGTATAAATTTATTAATCACCCATATGTTTATCAACTCACAATGCAATAAATTTTACATGTTTGACATATCCTAGGTCAAACACCACAACGCTATGTGCTGCAATGGTCATAAATTTTGCATTAAAAAGTTGGATGACACGAAGAAAACTTGTGATTTTGCCATCACTGCAGTCTTTGAGGTCACAAATATTTTATCGACAAATGACATTCATCCTCAATAGTCTCAAAAGTGATACTATGGCATTTTGGATGATATACTTGAGTTTGACTTTAATTCCTTCAAATTAGTTTTGTTCGTCATCAAATGGTACAGGCTACGATTGAATAAAAATGATCCTAATAGAACTTTTATTGAACATGATAATGGTTTTATAATGCTAAATACAAGGTCATTTGAACCAGTTGGGGATGAGCCGTATTTTCTTCCAAGCCAATGTAAGCAAGTATTTTACTCAGAGGTTCCACATAAACTGGGTTGGTCATTTGTTTTTAGACATGATCCAAGAGGAAGGCCGATAAAGTATAATGTGATGGAAGAAGAAGATACCAAAGAAGAAGATACCGAAGAAGTAGAAGCTGAAGTGGATGATGATCACAATCAATAGTTTCTCAATGACGATGAAGAAGAACAAGAAGAAGAAGAAGAAGAAGAAGATGATGATGATGATGATGATGATGATGGTGATGGTGATGGTGATGGTGATGGTGATGGTGATGATGGTGATGATGATGGCAAAGACATTGATGATGATGATGATGATGATGATGACGATGATGACGACGATGATGATGATGATGATGATGATGATGATGATGACCTTGATGTTCATGATGATGAAGAATGAAATGTATGAGGTATGCGATTAGTATATTATCTATTTAATATTCACTTCTTGATAGAATTTTTTTACATAATTAATTCATTATGTTTTGAATTCTAATGCCATTACATAATTAATTCATGATGCACCTTTTAATATGGAGATGGAGATAGGGAGAGTGACTATTTATGTGACAATTTTTAAACTATGTTTATTTTATGGAAATTGGATTGTTTATTAGCTATGTGATGGATGTTGATTTAAAATACATATGTGATGGATCACATGTTTATGATGATGCATGTGACATTTTTTGAACTTTGTGTTTATTTATAGAATGTGGATTGTTTATTACCTATGTGATGGATGCTGATTTATGGTACATATGTGAAGGATTACATGTTTATGATGACACATGATATGTGATGCTAATTGTGATGCTCAATTACATATATGATGACACATCATGTGATGCTTCTGATGCTTATGATACATATGTATTTATTGTTTATCAACTTACAAATGTAGTAATGCTTATGATGCTCAATTGATGGTGTTGATTTCAGGTATAGTACCTATGCGATGTTGTCACCCTTGGTGGGAACAGGTCATTGACTATAAACGTCGTCAACCATTTAGTTGAGGATCCTGCATAGTCTACATAAAGTAAAGGTAAGGAATTAAAAAATTTACAATGATTTTGATGATAACATCTTTTTATTATTTAATACTCTTTTTGTCTACAAAGTTCATGTTGTTCATGTTGTGCACAGTCTCATGGATGGACAGGTATAACTAGTCAATACACCCTATAGAAATAGTTTATTTTTTTTAAATTACTTGGAAAACAAACTTCCTCAGTTTTTCAAACCTCGACATTAGTAGCAAATCTAATACAGCTATCAACACTTGAGGCCCTAGTTGGACTTATTCCAATTTTCATCCCAAAATCAACTATAGGGTTGACTTCTTCATCAACATTACCCTCATTTGCAAAATTTCTCTCTCATTACTAATTAACTCTCCCATTTCATGGAGTGCAAGTACCCTCAAATAGGTATTTGTCAGATCTGTCTTCGTCAAGTGAGGAAAATACAGTAATAGAAAATGAAAGTTACACATGTAGTAGGTCTACAATAGGGAGATCAACAAGAGGTCAAAAGATTTGAAGAAAATTCAATAAACGCATGAAATTTTTCCTTGCTCAAGGGGGGTCATGTTCTTATGATGATGAGGCCAAAGGTGACATTGAGGTGCCACTGAGGTACAAACATCTACAGAAACAATGGGTGGCCAAGGAACTTCCTCCAATAAACACTGATTTGTGTGTTAACAATAGGATATATTGCATAGCACCTTCGCCATTACATGGTTTAGGCTTATTTTCCATGGACGGCATAAAGGTCTGTTACAATAGAGTTGCAGAATTGATGGAGTTTGTTGGACCTTGTTATAATTACAAACATTGGATGTAGATTGTTAAATATAAAAAAAGTATTCGTAGGTATGCAATGTCAGCAAATTCTATACAACAAAAAGATAATGATCAAAGTAAACGAGTGGCTGTATACATTGATGGTCGACCAAAAGCAATAGGGAATATTGTAGGTTTTATAAATATTACGCGACCTGGGTCAACTAATAAACAACCCAATTGCATATTTGAGGCGCGCAAGGGAAATCTTGTATTTGTATGTGCGATAAAATCAATAAGTGCAGGCGAAGAGCTTCTAATCAATTATAGTTTGAATCATATAGATACAAACAAAGTTAATATCATGGGGGTGGTACGTACTATATACCATTTAAATTAACCAACCTCTAATTAATGAATCTAATATACCATTTTTTTATGAAGTTTTTTTTCTATGTCTATTGGTTTAATTTCGCTAACATTTTTTATATTTTTTCTTTGTCATAGGCCGACATGGATCCATCACATATCATAGACAAAGATGTAACTTGTGACACTTCTACCTAGCAGGTAAACCTCATTGTAAGTGTACAAATTAGATAGAAGCAAACTGTTACGTTATTATGTTCTTTTTTTTTAGTGATTTATACTAATTTTGTAATTGTTAATGATATTCTTGACATAGATAGATGTTCGGGGAAAGGGAAAGGGAGTTGCAGTACCTGAGCACCTTTCTAGGGATGTGGAATCATTAGGCTTAAGTGATGATGACCCTGAAGATCCCACAGACCTTATGAAATTCTTTAAAATTCCTCTTATAAAAATTAGAAAAGAGATTGTTGATTTGGTAGCCGTGCATCCTATCACTGATGAAATACGAGAGAGGGTGGAATTATTTCTTTGGACAGTAGAAAACTTGCAAGTAAGCAGTAATGAAAGCTTTAATGATAACAAAAGTTCAATAATGGTTTATATTTTATTCTGTTTTATGTCATTAACTAAAATATGTACGTATTGTTTTTACAGCAATTTATCCACCCTCATCAAATTCATTCCCATGATCAGGGTGTTGCGGGATCTTTAGGTGATGACAATTTTCTTGTATTATCACTTGCTTGGCTTATCACTCTGAGTACCCAAAACACATCATACTTGATACTATCAATTTTCAAAATAAAGGTTCATCCTTGTTTACAATTCTTGCACTTTTCATATATTTAATGTTTGATATATTTAATGTATTATTCTTTAGGTGTTGTCAATGTTACTGTGCAAATGCCGCCGCTACCTCATCAGAGGTTACCCTCACCTGTATTGCCAACTGTAGTGTCAGAAACACGTAGCATACAGACATCCTCTAGTGCACATCATATTGGCCCGCCCACTTTTGGTAGATCCGTCTTTTTCTCTATCTTCTGTCATGTGTTTATTTCCCTTCAAGCGTTATTTCTTGAATTCTAATGCCAATTCATAGTGGATTCATTTTTTGCAGGAGGAGATGCACATGAGGATGTGCTAGAGGTGACTACTACTGATAACATACCATCATTTCCTAGATCTTCTTGTATTGCTAGTACCAGAAAGTTGCAGGCCACATTGGTGGTGAGCAACGAAGAAATGATTCCCTTAAAGATACAAATGGTTCCTGGTACTTTAAAATTATTATTATATATACTCTAATTGTAATTTACTTGATGATCACTCATTTTGGACTAATGATCCCATGAATTTTTTGCAGGCAATGATATTTTCTATAAACATCTTAGTGACATTGCATTGCAGATATTTGGGCCCACCATATGTAAAAGGTGGTACATCATATGTGAACTAACCCTAATCCACTTTTGATTTTATATCATTGCTAGAATATTTTTCCTTTGATTCATTTCCTGAAGTGTAATAAATGTAGCTTTAGTTCATTTCTGAATCTAACAGGTTTGTTTTTTCTTTAAAAGGTGGAAATGACATCTTTGACAAAACCTAGCTCCTTGAAAAAGCTGGCAAATATCTAAAGTATGTGAGGGACCAATACAACACCCATTTGGAGAGGAACCTAAAGTATGAGCATCCCCCCATGATTCCAGAGAGGGAGTGGAAGCACCTGATTTTGGATGCCAAGGAGAAAATTGAAAGGAAAAAAGGAAATACACCACTAGATGCCAAAAGAAGGTATGAGATACTATTAAGAATTTAATTATGTACTAACTAATTACTCTTTATATTTATATAGTCTAACATATTTCAAACTTTTTATAGACTTGAGTGACACGTCAAAGGCAACCAAGGCAAGGCAAGAAAAGCACTGGCAACACAAACTTGGCTCTGCTGGTTACATGAAACTTGTTGCACGAATTGTAAGTATCTCATGCAAACAAAATATTGTATCAAAATATTAATAAATTGCAAACGTTTTTTTTTTATCAAACAATGCAAGCAAAATTAATGGTACCAAGAAAAAATGCAGGGCTCTGAATTCAAAAGAGCGCCCATAGAAGATGACAAGAGAATTGCCTACCAGCAAGGCTATTCAGCTGTGGTTGATCGGCTATGAGAATTGAGTGGGTATACACAAAATTTGAGTGCATCCATCACACAGGTAAATATGCTAAATGGAAGTTGTTTCAAATTGAATACTTTACCAATAATCTAATTGATGTTGAGTTCCAACATAAAGTGACTGTATTTGTTTTAAATAAGCAATCAATGATAACAATATGCATGTCATTGGAATGCAGCCTGCTAATTGTGAAACACCGCCTACACATGAAGGTCCGGATGTGCATCCCAGTAGTGAAGGTATTCATTTTCTATTCAAATTTATTTATTTAGCTATTAATACAATTAAACATCTTAATTTGTAATTAGAGTAGTAATTAATGTAACCTTTTTTGTTAATATTTTAGAGCATGTAGTCAGTGGTGAGCAAGTGGAGCATGATCTGGGTACACAACATCAAGAACGTGATGCTCCCCACTCAGGTAAAGAGGACCATTGTTATTGCTTTAAACAAATATAATTGCAATTGGTGTTCAACATTAATGTAACCTTTAGTATTTCAACTCCAGATGATCTAGAGGGTGTTCAACATGTTGAGGTTGAGGCTACACAAAATGATGTGGCCCCATCAGGTAAAGAGCACAACAATTATGTTCTCTATATTAATGAAATTCTTGTAACAATAATTTTTTTTTTTTTGAATTTAACCCATTTCTTTGTTATTGCAGAGGACCCCCCTTCGCTTCAGTGTCCTCATCCTTAGTATAGGACTAAGCATACATTGAGATCATGAGCAGTTAGCAAAACATCTGGAGAGGGGGGATATGATGAAGAAACCAATGTTCCACTTAGTCTTTTCATAGCTACAAAGAAAAATCTTTTCATACCTTCAAAGAAAAAACAAAGAAAGAAATGATTGTAATCTAACTCTTTTGATAATAACTAATTTTTATGTTTTAGTGAATGTAATTATGTGCTAATTAATGGTTATGGATGATATGTGTTAATTAATATTGATGAATGTTGCGTGTTAATTAATGTTAATTAATGTTATGTGTTAATGAACGTTATGTGATATTAATGAATGAATGCTATATTTTATCAATGGTAGAAAGAATGAATGAATGAATGAATGTTATAAGATGTTAATGGGAAATTTAGAGTGATGTTAGGGGGGGGAGGGGCCAAATGAACTTCCACCTTCACGTGGTTGGCCCTGTTAAGTAGAGAATATTAAACTATTCTCGAAACCAAGCGAAGCTCAACAAGATAACACACTTTTCAATATTTCATTATGTTGCATAGTTATTCTTATTGAATAATGTATATTGAATCTTAATTGCAGGGTCCAATAGAGCCAACACGAATAACAACACCACAAGTTGCTGGGTATAATGAACTCCCATATTGTCTTATCTATACACGAACAATATGAGTTGCTTCTAGTGTTAATATCCAAGGTAGGACTGCAAAAGTTATGTATATGACTCATCCTTGTAAGTTTTTTTATTACTTGTAAGTAATGAATATGCCTCATCCTTGTAAGTTTTTTTATTACTTGTAAGTCATGAATATTGCTCTTTAGTTGATTAAAATTAAATGAAAATCTTTAATGAATACACAAAACTATATACATATGTAGGCACACCATGGTTGAGATGGTCCAACTCCCTAGTCTCACTCTATGACTAAGCAAATGCCATATCTAAATCAAAGACATCTCAAATACATCGTTGGTGGAAAGCTACAAAATGCCATTTTCATACATAAGCAAGACATACACAATTGGGCACAATCACCAAGAGAACGGTAAAAAGTGTGTTTGAGATTGTATCATGAATGCTTTTAAGGATTGTATCATGGATGCAAATAAATCTCTTCATTAATCCTTGACTCATGATTGCTATAATACTTCTTTAGACTTCTCATGTCATTTGTTGTGCTTCTTCACTATTTTGGATTGAGTTTCAACTATGTATTTGCCTTGACTTATGACTGTACCTAGCTTTGTCCTATCTTTGTAAGCTTCCTCTTTGAATTATGGTTGTAGCTTTGATATTACCTTTTTAATGTTACACTATTTGTAATGAGGACAACTCCTAATGCATGTTTCAAATTCTATTCTACTGACTGAGACTAACCCTTTTGTACTTGATGTTTTTGACTAGTTGTCATAACCTCTTACTTTGATGCTTGTTCCTTAATAGAACTAGATGTTTCTTGCATGCATACTTGGTCAAGGAATACATTATGATGCTATAGGGATACAAACTTAGATTATTTATTGTATTGAGTTGCACATTTGACATGAGTTGCCCTATGACTTCTATGCCTCTTGAGGTTAGAAGGTGTTGTTCTTGTCAAGTTTTGACAATGCTACAACAATAACATGTTATTTGTTTTTAAGGTTTGAAAAGACCTTTTAGAAACTTATACCCTGCTCTTTTTCACTCAGTAGACTTGATTACTGTCATTTTATTTAGTACTAGGTATGACTGCCTACTAGCCTTACTATAGACTACAATCTCTCTAGACTATATTTTCTGAGTGTTGTTGTTTTATACTTGACCGTCTATTAGGAAAACATAGCTTGAAATATCCAAAACAATTAATGAATGACTGCAGTATCACCAATCTATCTTGAAGATTCGACTACTCTTTAGATTATGATTATGACTGTCATGATATTTCATGAGGCTGCTCTATCCCCCATATGAAACCCTTTGTTCCCACAAATCAATGCTTTGAACTTGATTGCAGCTTTATAGTGACCACTGTCTCTGTACAGTAAGCTTGCTACTTTCTCAACTTTTGATATATTGGAGGCTCCTAGGATGGTTTCTATCTTATAGTCACAATACCTTGTGATAATTTGAATTTTAGATCACTGCTCAATGATCATATGATGTCTTTGTCTTTTGAATTTGACTCTCGAGCTTGCACTATTTCTTGACCTTTTGAATAATTTTGGGCCACTATTCATTACTTTTATTACCCTATATGTAAAAGACCTTGCTCACTGCTTCCTGTACTTGATCTTTATCTGGTTTGTGTCAATCCTACTATTGCATCTTTTCTATTTATGATTGAGATTTGTTTTGGGATTAAAAACTCTTGATGATTTAACTAAATGACTTTTGCAAGATTATACTTTCTAAGCTATCCTAGGGAACAAAAGAGACCTACGGATTTGCTCACTCCAAGGAAAAATAAAATCTACCAAGACAATAAACCCTTTTAAATAATATGTGGAACCCTTATGATGAGCAAGAAAGCATTTAGAAACTTATAGATGTTGTAATAACACAAAGCTGAAACTATATATTTTTTTATAGATAATTAGATTTCTCCTTTAACCATACTTTTGCTTGAATTATTACTGTAGGCATATCCAATGCATGATTTAAACAATAAGATACTAAAAATTCTAAAATAGGGTTCTGAAAATCCTACCTCCAAATGTGGATATCTACTATTATGACTATGACAATTTCTCTCTAGAAGCTTTGATGCTAACTTCTATCACGCCTAAACTCTGCATGTGGTTTGCATGGTGTTGGCATGAGGTGCTTTGTAAATGTCCTTATGGATTCTCTTCATTTTTTTATGAAACTCCTTCATTGAACAGACAAACCTCTCATTCAAACTTTGAAGTAACCCTTTGACTGTTGCATGCAACCCTTTTCTTATAAAACTTCCTCCTTGCAATGACGTGCTAGGACATAAACTAAAGGTGTAGCTTGTGGAACCTGTTGAGCATCAAATCTGAATTAAGTAAAATATCTTGATTTGAGAGATTAAAACATATAAGCCATCTATCTTTGGAAGAAATCATCATTTTCATTGATACTACAATAACCCATAAGTTATCAAACAAGTCTAATAGCATTCTATCAAAATATCCAAAATTTAAATAGTATCGATGAGACCCAACGATGTCTCATCGATATAAAAAGGGTATCAAAGGAAAGGTAACACCGATGAACTCTAAAAGGGACGCATCGAAAGAAATGATTCCACCGAAAGAGGATATCAAAGAAAGCATAGATGGTTTTCATCGACGGGGAAAGGCTTCTGAGGAAATAATACCATTGGTGCAACATGAAGGAAACTTACCAGAAGAAGCATTCTTATCAAAAGAATCATATAAATCAAACAAAAGGAAGCTACATCAATAAAAGATATCAATAAGGATATAAGTTTTGAGGAGGCTAAAGGGCATGTTACTGATATGTGTGGTTTTATCGATGCAACTTTATCGAGGAAGATTACTAATGAGCTCATCGAGGAAAGATGATAGTGGAAGCAAATCATCAAAAAAAAGATGGCCTCGATGAAACAATAGACCCATTCATTCAAGGAGTGTAGTGATATCAATATAAAAAGTGTTTTGATGGAAGGATAAAGGAAGTTACCGAAGCCCAAGGTTTCTTCGACATGAAACCCGATGGACATCAGATATATATCAATGAGGAAATAGGTTTCAAGGAGGCTAAAAGGCATGTCTCTGATATGCATTGTTTCGTCGATATAACTTTATTGGTGGAAGATGACAAGAGAGGATAAAGAAAGGCTTCGGTGAGAGAATAGATCCATTCATCGACTGGGCATAGTGATATCGATGGAAGAGGTATTTTGGTGGGAAAATAAAGGAGGTCACTGAAGCCCAAGGTTTCTTCGATATTAAAACCCGATGGATATCAGATAGGTATCAGTGAGGAGACAACCATAGTGACTGAATACAGCATTTTGATGAAGGGAGAAAATACCCAATCGAAGTAATGTTAGAAACAAAAGTGTTAGTTACAGTTATATGTTGAAAAGCCACGACGCTTGGTGATAATGTATACTCTCATATAAAGGAGGGAGCTTTTGTAATATGGAGGAAATTTAGAGAAAGGAGTATATTATAGCCTCAGGCTTACCACTGTACTATTTTGGTGAATATATATAATATAATCAGTTGTTTTCCTTTGCATATGTGAACTTTTAGTAGTGGGGAAAGGAGGAAACAAAGACTGTTCCAGATTCTCTTCTATCATAGTCATGCAAATGTTGCATTTGAGGGGTTTTTCCTTCCTTGTTTCCTCTCACCTCAGGTATGTGTCTATTTCATATATGACTGAAATGCAGAGGTTAATCATGTATCGCTAATTGACTGTGGAAATATTACTCATTAAAAGAAAAAGTAAAATAAATTGAAAAGAATCTTGCTCTGATAGCTGTGAACATACTATCTTGCGTAACTGTGATTATTTTGTCTTGCATAGCCATGTAAATTCCACCTTGAGTAGCTGATGTATAGCTATTGCATGTTCATGATCTTTCTTGTTAAGATAAATTATAGAGCCTAAATGGTTTACTCATTCATTATCGAGTCTTGAACTTAAGGAAGATAAATTTATTCATAGATATAAATCATGACAATATTCTATTACTTTTCATCAAATACACTATCTTACCTTATTCATAATAAAATTGAATACTCCATTCATATCTTGTGCATAGTATGGTTGAGTAGCAACCTCAGAGCATTCACTATAGAATATCATTGCTAGCCCATGAGGGCATAATATCCGAGTATTGCAGCTATTCCATGTTTTTTTGTTTTCCACTCTTAACTCATAGTTCAACCGAATATGGTTCATCTTGGAATCAATGCACATCGGTTATAATCAGATTATAGCCAGTCTCCATGGTAGCAAGACCTGAGGAAGGATTCTTATCATCAATTAGATGCATACTTTTGGGAATATACAAAGACAAAAAAATATATTAGAATCATATTTTTTGTTGAGTCATAATATGATGTGTTAATTTAACTAAATAAGGGAACTAATGTTGTATTAGGTTTAATTCCATGATGACAGTTGAAGCTTGTTAGAGATAGGGAATTTGTAGCAGTTGGCTTGTTAGGTTATGTCACAATCCCATGAAGGTACTTGTAAACCGTTAATGTTAGTAGATATGAGACTGTTATGTAATGAATTGGATCAGCTAAACCTAGAAGTTCTGTAACCAATGAATCAACTGACTCAAGTGTATGTAAATTATCTTATGATGGTCATTTATGACCGTTATTCTTAGTAGACATTAAGCATTTTGCTAGATAGTTGGTTAGTAAACCAGTGAGTTAGTTGGCTCAAGTGTATCCTATTTATCATATGATGGTCGTGACTAAACCTTTATTGTTAGTACACATTAAGCAGATGGCTCGTTTAGGTGGTTTGTAACTAGTGAGTTTGTGGAGCTCAAGAATTGGATGTACAAGTCGAGCAAGGGAGGTGAACACTAACAACACATTGGTGCTTGCAATGTTAAAACCTTGGCCAAGATGGTGATGCTCTATCTAAATGATTGTTAGATCACATGAACTAGATACACCTACTAGTCAGATGGTCATAGTAGTTAGGGGTTACCTATAGTGTGTGACTGACTAGTTGCATGTAGGTTTTGAACACCAAGATCAGATGGCCAAATGTAAAAGAGACCCAATCCTTAGAATTCACCCTCATGAAGGGTTGGGTCTCTTCCAATTGGAAGGGGCATGGGAGACTGGCAAGTCTACGGTTGAATGGAGAATCCCTTGATGATGCTCTCCCTATTCCAAACTATGTCGAGGCTTGATACAAAAAGTTTCAGTTGGAAAGTTAAATGAATTGTAACCTCTCAACCTTTATCTCTTCCCTAAAAAATGAAACTTGCCATTTGAATTCCTTTCTCATATTGATTAGCTTAATAATATTTGTTCAATCTATTTTATCATTAAAATATTACCTTCCTTTTAGATAAATTAGTTAGATTCTTATTATGTTGAAGAACATTTAGTTAGTTTTCTCCTTCAACTGAAGTAGTTATGTTTTATTTTGAAATGCTCAATTTTTTATCTTAATTTATTTTCTTTAAGTATAGAATTAATGGAATATTACATATGGTATCAGAGCAACCAAGTTTGACATTGAACCTCAGGCTTTCCACCTATAAACAATAAGGTAGAAAACTGAAATGAAGCATTTTAGTGAATCCTGGAAGTGGATTTGAACCATTGCAGATTACTGGATTTTTCTGCAAGTAGTTGCTTGTGATATTATCTAAAGGAGATAAGGTTACTTGTGTTCTTCTAGTAAAACTCTTTGTTTCATATTGTAGATTTGAATAAAAGATTTACTTGCGAATTGTAATTCTAAATAAGGATATGACATTACATATTATAATAATATCATATGTGAAAACAACCAATAATAAAATCAAACCAAATGATATATAGGATTTGGTCATATATGTATATATAGATATATAGATGTATACATAATATGTATATGTATATGATGCTATACAAAAAGAAGGATAGTTAGAAAAACCTATTTGATTGCTACACACACAAAGAGAAGCACAAGAAACAAATATTAGTCATTAGGGTTAACAAATCAAGCATATCAAGAAACACACTACACAACAAATAAAAAGCTTAATGAATCTAAGAAAAGATGAACTCTGTGGTCTAACTACTAGAGATAGCAAGAAACTCTCCAACTAAAGTAGGGGAGACAAAAACAACAATCTCTGCTTAGGGAGGAGCTCTAGACCCCAAATTTGAAGAAAGATATAGAGCTAAAGTAAGTAAATTGGATAACAACAAGAATGTAAAGTGCACCCCTAATTTGCTAACCAAAATGCTCAAAATTAAATGAAAATCTTTAATGAATACACAAAACTATATACATATGCAGGCACACCATGGTTGAGATGGTCCAACTCCCTAGTCTCACTCTACAACTAAGCTCATTCCATATCTAAATCAAAGACATCTCAAATACATCATCGGTGGAAAGCTGCAAAATGCCATTTTCATGCATAAGCAAGACATACACAATTGGGCACAATCACCAAGAGAACAAAGTGTGTTTGAGATCATTGTCCTAATTGTGGTATGGTCATGAAGAGGTTGAAAAATTTATGGTGATCTCTTTGTTACCACACCATAATTAGGACAATGATCTCAAACACACTTTTTACCATTCTCTTGGTGATTGTGCCCAATTGTGTATGTCTTTCTTATGTATGAAAATGGCATTTTGTAGCTTTCCACCGATGATGTATTTGAGATGTCTTTGATTTAGATATGGCATGAGCTTAGTCATAGAGTGAGACCAGGAAGTTGGACCATCTCAACCATGGTGCACCTGATCATATTAGCTTGAAACCATGTGCCTCATATTAGCCTCAAACCTATGCCCCTACTGGTAGGTGGTGGGGATAGAATATGATTCACTGTACATATCAAAGATTGGATAATAATTATTTTTTTCTGAAAAAAATTATCATCGTCAAAATTATGACAAATACCAAGCTTTCGACCGACGATGTAATCGGTGGACATACAACGTTCTCATCGGTGAAATGTTCTGGAGTCATCGCACTTCTGACTCAAACCACACAAACATCTGATGAGGATGCTGTACATGTGATGGTACTTCGTAGTCGGACAGTCGTCGATGTCTCTGAATGGACCGATGACACAAGCATCAGATAAACAACATCACCATCAGTGCAAAGTTCAAATCATCATTGGCTTTGCCATGAAATCTACTAATTTTGATGACTTCTTTGACCATCGAAAGAGTCCATTGGATTGTCATATTTCCAATAGGCATGTCATCATCGACTAATCTGACACCGAGTTTTTGATGGTTGATTTTGTCAGTACTCCAATGAAAACTCATCGCAAATCCGACAAAAGGCCATCGCAAATCATCTTCAAATGTACTTGTGATATGATCTTAGCATGTAGGTTGCATTATGTATATGGTAATGTAGGATTGTTACAATGTTGCATGAGATTCCTAGATGGTGCTAGTGGATTATGGAAGTGTCTTTCAAGCCCAGCTAGTAGTGTTTGAGTATTGTTGAAGATAATATGCATTAAGAGTATTGGAGGGAAGAATTAGTAGCATACCCTATGAGGGGTTACCATGTTGGTTAGTATGTGTAGGTGCACATGAAGATATGGTTCATGGATAGGTTAGATCATTAGGTGCATAGAGGTGTATTTTTATAAAGATAGTAAATTAATGTGCTAATTATAAAACATGAATAATGTTTAACTAAGTAATGGAGCCAATTCCCTAGGGAGATTATGAAAACATGTAAATGTGTTCCACTTCTATTAGGAGAGTAAAGTATAATGCATGAATTAGATAGTTAACCTTGAGAGGAAACTATTGAACCAATTCGTTAACTCAATACCATATTTAAGTTATATGTAAACTGTGTTAGTGAACAAAAAAAAATTATTCCACTCTTTTAGGTAAATTGTTGTAAATTTCCCTAGGGTTTATTGGTGGGAGCTACAATTGTTAAGTGGCTCTTGGTTGTATGTTCATGGCTATCTTTGTGATTTGGTTGTATTAGTTTTGTAAAGACTTTTGGATGCTTTCCATGTTGAGTTTCAAGTTGTTATCATGTTGTATTTTGTTGTGTTTTACCCTATGGTTATGGTCCATGGTTGGGAAAGTGGGCTCTTGCATGTGTGGACTAGGGTCTTGAGCATTAGGCCTCTAGGAGGGGGTCTAGACTTGCTGGAACAACATGAAGAGTTTTCTTCTAATTACAAGTGAAAATCTTAATAATTGATTAGTGGGTTTGGGTATCTAGGAATTCACTAAACAAGATAATAATTTGTTTTGTGGCCACACCTCATAGCCCTATAAGTGTGCGCATTCAAAATGAGCTTGGGAAGACCGTTGGAGTGGTAAACCAATATTCCTTGAATGGCTCCAAGGTTGAGATGGTTCCACATGTCTATCAGGGTGAGGCTTGGCCCCTTCTTTTATGTGTTGGCTTGATGATGATTGTAATGGATGACTTCATGTGTTGTCATTGATGGCACATGTATACACACACATATGTTCACATTATCATAGTCATCTTAGTTAAAACAAATATATATTACTCAAAGTCTTTGTATTGCAATATGGTATTATATGTATAGTTAAGTTCAAATGGTTTGGATGGTGTCTAACTGGTATACTATACAACTGGTATATACAGGAATGACTTCACACCAGCATGGAGATTCAATGGAGTTCATCAAAGAATAAAAAGGAGGACAATCGATCTATGAGTTGGAATCGGTTAGCTCTTAACTGGTATCATTGTTCCAATTGGTTTCATTGATTGTGTGATGAGTTATCACAAAATCATGATGAGGTATCCCTAACCAATAGATTTGGCAGCAATCTATGATGAGTTATGTTATATTATCCAGATACACTGCACCTAGGAAATTGTCATGTGATTCCTAAGATGACATGAAATCTAATGTCTATATAATGACATTATGATGAACTATATTTTTCATGATGCAATATAGAAGTGTTAAGTTGTTGAAGGAATTGGAGAGTATGTCAGTGATGCAGTTTTGAGTGAGTAAAAGAGGATCTTTTTAAGAAAGATGTGCTACTTCTAGATCACACCGCCTGTCATTTTCTAATAAGTACAATAGTCAAATCCCCTAGCTTGATAAGCTCTAACAAGATTCATTGTACAAATCCTCTAACAAAGTGATCCATTAATTTGGGTTTGAAATTCTCTACCAAGGTTATTCCTAACAGGGTAATACCTTTAACAGGGTATAGCTTCTAACAAAGCTTTCAGATCATTAACATGATTCGCTCCTAGCAGAGCACTTTTGTAGACCTTAACCAGATAGTTGCCTATTACTACAGATAGCTAACTTGTGAGTCCCATCTCACCATGGTTTTTTCTAGTTGGTTTTTCCATGTATAAACACTTGTGTTATGGTGGATGTTTTACTCGTTGTGGATTCTTTAATATCATTTTGGATTGTATGCATAGTATTAAGTAAATAGGTTAAGTATCTTTACCAGTCTGTGTTTAAAGTGGTATTGTTTTTGCTGTCACTGATTCACCCCCCCTTCTCAGTGCTTTATAAGTATCAATTGGTATTAGAGCCAAAATTCTTTAAGGATTAATTGTTTGGAAGGAAACCCTAAAGCCACCATGGGGGATATGAGTTATTTAGAGATGGCTAGAGTGCTTGATTCTACCAAGGAAGAGCTTGAAACCATAAGGGTCTGATTTAAAGCTTCATAAGTCAAAAGGAGAGAGCTGACTGAACAAATATTGGAGATATCTAATAATAGTTCTTCAGATGAGGCTAACATTGATGCATTAGTTGAAGAAGTTGAAAAAATTAATGGTGAAAAGCTAAATCTGAGAAGAGAGTTAGAAGCCCTAACCATCCACATGAGCCAAGAGCTTGAAGAAAGAAGGGCAGATGCAAAACTAATCAAAGAAAGAGATTATGAGATTAATAAAATCAAACAAGAGAATGCAACTTTTCATGAGCATTGGTATGAAGAGAAGGAAGAGAAGGAGGCTTTACAACTAGATCTTGAAATGGAAACATCTCTAAGAGATATTTTGACAAAAGACAATGAAGATCTTACCAGAGAGCTAACTGAGGCTAATAGAATGTTAGAAGAGTTTAATAAGAGTTCTTCTATGCTGGATGAGAAGATCTAATCTTAGAGGATGAAATGTGACACATCTAGACTAGGTTTTAATACATCTGAGAAAGGAGAATCTTCGGGTACAAAGATAAAACTACTCCTAGGGTTAAAAAGCCTACCGTAAGAAAGCATTTAAACCCATTTGCTTTGTTTTTCATAAAATTGTACATACTTTAAATGTGTGTAGAAAAAGATCTAATGAGAATATAGGCTATAATGCTAGGTATGTATCTAGGAGATTTGAAGGTCATTGTTTTACATGCAACATGTATGGACATAGATTAGTTTAATGCATATGAAGAAAACAATCTGACACCTCACATGAATCCCATACCTAATGGTGACTGGAGGAGAACCTATGACAACTGGGGAAACATGAACTGGTATAAACCTTATGTAAACCAGTTTAGTCCATTTGAAATGAAAAAAGTAACTAATGTTATTTGCACCATTTGTAATAATTATGGTCATGTGGCTATGACCTGCAGAAGGAGAACTGGAAGAGGTTATGCAGGACCTTGGAGATCATATGGAATGTCTTGCTATCATTGTCAAAAAATGGGACACATGGAAAAGTTCTGTAGAACCAGGAAGAACAAACTGGTCAACCACTCTGAAGATCAGAAAGGTAAGAAGAATGTCAATATTGAGGAAACTAGAGAGGAGATGAAAAAACTATGGAAAAAGAAGAGTGAGGACAAGCCTGTAGAAGAATCTATCCCTTCACCTAGTGTGGAGAATCCTACACCAAAGAACTAAGCCTTTCAAATAGGCCTAATGGGAGGATAGCGATAAATCTATTTCTGTACCCCTTGAAGAAAGTGTGGTAAGAGAGTTTGCATTTTGAGTTGTTCTATGAGAATTCTTGATATCATAGTCTATCGGTTTTTCAAAAGATTGTCAACCAGTTATATACTTGTCAGTAGTTGAAGTATTGTTAAGTGGTATATTAGGGTTTGTTACCCTATTGGTTGAGAAATTAATGCCATGGGTAAAATTTATAAAAGTGAGTTTTATTATGTTATTTCTACCCTAATTGCATTCAAAAAGAGAATTTTTGAGCACTTGCAGAGCAAAAAAGAGAATTGCTAGTTGATTGTAGACAAATTTTTGTTGCGGATTGAAAGATTGAAGCAGATTCAAAGATTAGTGAAGGAAAAATAGGTGTACATTTGAGAGATCAACTAGAAAACTTGCTAGCATAGACGAATTAAGGTATTGTTTTTTTAATCTCTCTCAAATTGATTATCCAGAATGGCATTGTCGTCTAAGCAACTAGAGAGACTTATGATCACTGTTGAACCTATGGAGTCTATGGAAATAGACAAAATATTTTCATATAATTCTTTATCTCAAATTCCTAATGGTGGCATGATAAAATGTGATTTGTCCAGTTACATTAACTATAAAATTGAAGATTTAGGATCATTATCAGTTTATTCCTAACTGAAATCCTTGTGTGATAAAAGGGTTTTCACAATGCAACGTATTTTCTTGAAGATTTTGAAGAAGAACATGTTAGGATAATTATTAGTCATGTGCATGGTGAAAATATGTATCATGAAAGGTTGCACACAATCACAAAGGAAGCAATCCATGCAGTAACTGGTTTTTGGCAAACCAACGAAGTTCCAAAAGATGAGAAAAAGTTCAAAAGAAATTATGGTAACACTAACTTAGACTACCTTTGATGGTTGTACATTTTCAGTTAACAACATTAAGGACCCAACAGTTAGACTTGATACTATGGTCATTGGGTACAAGATATTTTATTCCAATAGAATGAATAGTGTGACATCTAGAGCTATGCATGTAGCTTATAGAATGATTGTTGAGAATACAGATTATGACTTATGTGAGGCTATAAGGAGTCAATTGATGTTGAACCTACAATAAATTATTAAAGACAACAGTAAAAAGATCAAATTTGGTCAATTATTGATTGGTCTGTTCTTTTATTTTTCAGAATTTCCTATCAGGAATTGGTGACATTTAATGGTCAAAGGACCTACTGGTAACTTCTCAAATTAAGAACAACACCAAGACTGTAAAGAACACATTCTCTGTTGCAATGAATAGATATTTTAAAGAATTCCAAAAGAAGATGAGAATGAGGGTGAGGCTACCTGAAGATACAATGAAACACTTTGCAAAAGACACCTATTTCATAGTCACCATAGACTTTTGTCTTATGGAGGCCGTAGAACCCAGGGAGGATGAAATGGATGAAATGAGTTATAAAGTCAATTATGACTTATTAATCAGATATGCCAACAAACTTTTGCAATCTCCCAAGGATAAGAAGAAGAAAAGACTAGGAACATATGAGTAAAGAAATACGCCTGCTAAACTCAATTTTGCCAAAGAGAAGAAGAAGAACAAAGTTGAGCAAGCACCTCTAGTGACCACCAATACAAGGGTGACAATAAGTGTTCAAGTAAAAAAGGAACCTGCACCCAAAGTATATGATAAGAAGCAAATTGCAATGAAGAAGAGAGGCATCCAACTTATTCTTCAAGCATAATCTGATGATACCGACACTAAAGAAGAACCAAACAAAATGAAAGCAATTGGTAAGAAAGCCAGGCAAGTAGGAGACACCTCACAATAGGGTATTCCTATTAATGTCTTATCTTACAAACCTATGATGGATTTTGAGAGAACTATAAAAACATTAGGGAGGAATATGTTTGATAATGTGAAAGAATGTTTTGATTCAATTGATGATGATCAGAAGCAACAAATTGTTCAAAAGGTAATCAACTACTTATGTCAATAGAATCGATTGCCTCAAGATCTTAAAAATGATATTTATGATTCTTTGTATTCTATTCTTGCAAATAAGTGGAAAGTGGATGTTGAACAAGATCAAGAAATAATTGATAGTATTTTCATTCAATATAATTTCCCTGAATTGTCTAGAGATGAATTATTAGCATTGCTTGATAATTTCAAAGGACAATTTCATTCTAAGGCAAGAAGATTGATGTTAATGAATAAAAAGGTGGAATCTGTTGAAGTTGAAACTCATCAAATAGCTATAAATATTCAAAGTACGCATGAGCAGATGAAGTCTCATAAAACTGATCAAACAAAGACTAGATCACAACCAGAGTTAGATGTAGAAGATGTTATTGCACTAGATATCGTCTATCCTATAAAGAAAAAGGATGATACTACTTCTCTACTGGTTATCTTTTTAGACGACATTTGGGACACCATTGATTTATCTGGTAATATCATTGAACCAATTATGCAACCATTACATAATCGATCATTAGTATTACACAGGAAGAAGTTGAAGCACCAACAATTCAACCTAGTGTGGATATTCAACCTCCACCAGAAAAAGAAAACCAAGTGGAAAATCAATTGCCACCAGTTACAAAGGTTACTCAGGAGAAACAAACAAAGGCAGAAAAGAGAAAGAGAAACCTGAGAAAGAGGTTAAAGTGAAGGAACCTAGATAGAAAAAGGAGGAAGAGAAAGAGAAAATAGAGGAGAAGATAAAAAATGAAAAGGAAAAAGCAATTGTTAAGAAGCAAATTGATGATTAGGATGACTCAATAGGCATCAAAGGACCTTTATATGTAGATAATATGAGTGCATCTAAACTCATGAAGATTGCTACAATGATGCAATCTAGACCTTAGAAGAAAAGGCTAAAAGAGAAGAGGAAGGAAGCATAAACTATTCGAACTGTCATAGAGATTTTGTCAAGTTTTCTACTAGAAAAAGACATTCAAAATTTGTCAACTCCTATTAGAAATCTTGGCAAGTTGGTTGTTGATGCATCTAACCAAATGAAGTCCCTTGAAGAAGCTGCTCAGACTTTAGCTGAGAAGAATTTTAGAAAGAAGAGAGGAGAGAAAATAATGAAAGATATTGATATAGGGAAGATTGCTTTATACATGAATAAAGATATTTTGAGGAATGCTATTAAAACAATAGGAATGATATTAGACTATACATCTAACATTTCATTTTTCTACACTGATTTGATTAAGAGGCCAGAAGAGACAGAACACAAACTAGAAAGGATATGTACTGCGTACATAATTTAACAACATTCAACCTCAGCATTTAGCAAATTAGTTGATGATTTGCAAAATAGGTTACATGTTTATGATTATGAACTAGCTATGAGACTCCGATCCTTGAAAGAGATAAAGAACCAATTGAGACCCAAAGTGGACATCTTACAACAGGCATACAGGGATGTAGAAGCAGTTTTGGCAACTCCAGAAATGAGCACAGTGTATGCAATGGAAGAATTTGTTGCACACGATATGACAACCATTGAGATCACTGAAATCTTATTGGAAACATGGTAAAATATTTTTTCTCAAATGAAGATCACTTTCAGTGACATTTTCTTGAAAATTGCAATGAACACTCCTTGATAAAGACTCTTACATTTTTGTATATGTAATTTTTTGATTCAAATTTTGCTATAATATATATGTATTTTACTTTTGAATTGGCCATTGTTGTCAAAGTGGGAGTAGAAATATGTATGTGTTGTAAAATTTTGTATCTATTGTTAAGGGGGAGTAGAAATATGTTTGTACATTTTTTTTTGTATGCACACTTACTTCTAAAGTTGTAAAATTTTCTAAGTGTTGCCATCAATGCCAAAGGGGGAGATTGTTGGCTTGATGATGATTGTAATGGATGACTTCATGTGTTGTCACTAATGGCACATGTATACACACACACATGTTCACATTGTCATAGTTATCTTAGTTAAAGCAAACCTGTATTACTCCTAAGTCTTTGTATTGCAAACTGGTATTATATGTATTGTTAAGTTCAAATGGTTTAGAGGGTGTCTAACTGGTATACATAGACAACTAGTATATATAGGAATGGCTTGACACCAGCATGGAGATTTAGTGGAGATCATCAAAGAAGAAAATGGAGGACAATCAGTCTATGAGTTGGAAAAGGTTAACTCTTAACTGGTATCGGTGTTCCAACCAGTTTCATTGATTGTGTGATGAGTTATCACCGGCCGTGATAAGGTATCCCTAACTGATAGATTTGGTGACAATCTATGATGAGTTATGTTAGATTGTCTAGATACACTACACCTAGGAAATTTTGATATGATTCCTGAGCTGACATGAAATCTAATGTCTATATAATGAAATTATGATGAACTATATTTTTTATCATGCAAGATAGAAGTGTTAAGTTGTTGAAGGCATTGTAGAGTATGTTGGTGATGCAGTTTTGAGTGAGAAGAAGAGGATATTTTCAAGCAAGTTTTTCTACTTCTAGATAACAACACTTGTTGTTTTCTAATAACTACAATAGTCAAATTCCCTAACTAGGTAAGCTCTAACAAGATTCATTGTATAAATCCTCTAACAAGGTGATCCATTAATTTGGGTTTAAAATCTTCTATCGAGGTTACTCTTAACAGGTACTACCTTTAATACACTATATAGGTTCTAAAATATATTTGGGATCTTTAATAGGATTCACTCCTAGCAAAGAACTTTTGTAGACCTTAACCAGTTAGTTACCTACTACTGCAAATAGTTAGCTTGTGAGTCCCATCTCACCATGGTTTTCTTAGTTGGCTTTTCCACATATAAATACTTGTGTTATGGAGGATTTTTTACTTGTTTTGGATGTTTTAATATCATTTTGGATTGCATGCATAATATTAAGTAAACGGGCTAAGTATCTTTGTCGGTCTATGTTTAAAGTGGTATTATTTTTGCTGTCACTAATTCACCCCCCGTGTATTACCCCTCCTCCTTCACACTCTATTTGTATGTTTTTTATTGACTTGAGTGGAACATTATTGTATATTGATTCAAACTTTATGCAATGTTATTTCATGCTTTATTTGGATTTGTGGTGTATGATTTTATACAGTATCTCAGTGCTTATGATTAATGTTATTTTATGGATCATTATCATGGACTAACACTCTTACCTTATATGTGCTATGTTTTATTTATGTGTTGCATGTTTGCATGTGTATGGGATGCAAGGAGATGATTTTCTTTCATTCACTCCAGTAAGACAGCGAACATAACTATTCTCCTTCATCAGTGTGCATGTCGTGTCTATATATATATATTTGTCTATATGCACGTGTGGTTCTTTGGTGTAGGATATTGCAGGTACAAGTACCGGGTAGGTACAGGGTATCGACTCCACCTAGTTTCACAGGTCTAAGCATGCCTTATATGTCCGATGAGAGTGGAGGAGATAGTTATTGGACCCTAACTTGACTCGCAATTAAACCCGTTTGAGTATTGTAAATTGATTATTTTTCCCGTCTGGCTCGTATGCGAGTCATAGGGGTTTGGTTTGGTCATTTTGTGAGTCATCATTTGATCATCTTTCGTTTGCATATTTCCATTTATTTTTATGGCTATTTAATTGACTGGATGATGCTATCTTATGTTGGCATAATTAGTTAATTACTATTCTTTTCAGGTTATTGATTTAATTAAATTAATGATTTGCTAGACTAAATGGTCAAATGGCTTAATTCATTGTGTAAATTGCATTAATACATTTTGTGAAAGGAAATAAATAATTGCCTAGCCATTTAAGTTTTAAATGCCTATGTTGAAAGAAAATATTATGGAAAATAGAAAATAAAAATAAAAAGATTTCCTTTTTACCTTTCCGTTTCACTTTTGTATTTTAAATTGTTGGAAAAGAATTATTTATGGAAATGGAGAAAATATGATTGCTTTTTACTTTTTAAATAGTTAAGTCTGATTGGTGGAGAAAACTTTAAACCTAGAAAGTTTAGGTTGAAATTATAATTCCCATATATTCCTGGAAATTCACAAGGAGAAGGGGTAGGAATTTTGGAGAGAAATTTGGAAAACCATTCTGAAAGAGGAACTGGAATTCGATTTAGTTTGCAAGGATTGGGATTCTTCCATCATTTTTTTTCTACTTTGCTTCCAGGTTGGATAATCCCCTCTTATTTTAAATTTTAAATTTGATTTTTCGGTTGCTTCTTGTGTGTTGGAAAAATGAAAATCCTCTTGTAAATTCTTGTGGAATGATTAGAATGGAAGAAGAAATGCCTGTTATTGTTGATTTTATGAAGTTTAGATCATATGATTTCTTATAGGAAAGAAATGGTTCATTTCTCTATTTGATGTATGTTTTTGTGTTCTTGAGATTAACTTTTGGAAATTACTTCTTCTATTGTTGCCTAAATCATTATCTATTGGGTTCATCTATGATTCTACTTCACCATTTACCTTACTGGTAAATATTCCTTTAAAATTTGGATCTTGGCACTGTGTGTGTGCCCGTGAAAAGATCAGGGAATGAATCATCTTCATGTTTAAATTGTTTCATGGCATATTGATTTTTGAATGCTTTGGAAGCATGTATTTATCTTATCGTAGACTTTACCTTACCCCCTAGTGGGCTAGTCCCACCGTGTGGGTCAGTAGTGTCTGCTACCTACAGTTAGAAGTACTACCAGTTGGTAGTAGTGCTACTAGTTGGTAGCAGCTGCTACAAACTTTAGTGGTACTATTGGTGGGCAGTACCGCTACCTATTGATAGCAGCACTATCAGTCGGTACGGGCGTTGGTAACAGCACTATCGATCAGTATGCCTCCTATCAATTATAGCAGTACTATCGGAAGGTAGTATCTACTGCTCCAGTAGGAACACTACCACAGGTTGCCCTTGACTTCTGCTTGACCTGGTACCCTTACCAGTTCAAACATGTATGCGCTCTGATGTTAATTTTTCTAAAATGAAATATTTTAAAGCGGTTTTTTATGTTATTAAATAGTGATTTTCATGTGAATTTTGGTATGTGGATTAATAAAATTTATCTATGGAAACCAAGGCACGAATAAGTAATTCAAATTGGTTAATTTGGATATATTCTAGAAATGAATTAAATGTCTATTAGGAATTAATGTTTTGTTCGATTGAATATTTGATGTGAATTTCATCCTTTATGGAATATTGAGTTGGAAATTGAATAAATGTGAATGGTAAAAGAGTGGTTGATTTAATTTTCAATCAATGATGTTGCAAGTGCTTATGATGACGATTTTCTCAAAGATTGTTTGAGTGCAGAATTAGTGAAATTAGCTTTCCATTGTAGAGAGTTGTATTCTGTTATTTCTAGTCTCTAGTTCATTCGTCCTATGGTGGCATAGTTTGTATGTTTGACCAAGTGATACATGATGACTTTGTGGTCTTAACCATGTAGTAACTTTTCCTTATGGTTAACCAAGAGTCAATATGTCCTTGTCTTGACCACTTGTTTTTGGATAGTGGTGTTATGGCTGTCTACTTCGCCATAGGGTTCTTGTGGAGTGACCATGTTTGTTTAGTGTCCTTTGAGAGAGTGGCTTTCAAATGGGGGCTACGACCAAATAGGTTGGCAGGATGACACTATGAAAGTAACATATTAAGTGATAATTGTTGGGCCCATATAAAATTTTCATTCCATACGTGTCTCTGTATGAAGTAATGCTTGTCTAATTCATCGGTCAAGAACTTGCTTAAATTTTTTCTTATGTCATTTGGTCCTTGTTAGGTTCCACTACCTTGAACTTGAACCTTGAACTTGAACTTGAACCTTTTTGGTTCAAAGTTCAAAGTTCAATGGGCCTTGTTTCAAATATTTATTTTTTCCTCCCGCGCAAGTTTAGGCTTTGCTAGTTCTTGTCGGCATTTTGCATTCTTTGAATCTTGAACTTGAACCTTTTTGGTTAAAGGTTCAAGGTTCAAGATTTGTCATCTGAATATCATTTTGTGATGGTTCTGAAAGGCTCTGAGTTTTATGTATAGGTTCCTTGAAAGATATGAGATGTTCCACATGGTGATGACATGGACTTTAAGAACATGATAGACGGCTGCCGAGGGAAGGAATATTCTTTCTCTAATAATTTGAAATCTGTCATTTATGGCAAGTATGTGTGAAGATCTGTTGTGTCAGAGGGGAAGTGACTTAATGGTTAAAGTGTACCTCAATGCAATCATTTCAAAGTAAGGTCACATGAACAAGGAGTAATGACGATAGTTTTAGTAATGATGGGTATGTGTGGGGGAAAAAGTGACACTAAGCAAACATGCCCTAATCTCACTTTCAACCACACACTTGTGGAATACGAAAGAGCCTAGAGGTATCACACAATTGGCTACTTCTTCTTGTGGAAGAGAGAGCCATGGGCTACCTATTAGGATTTCTATTCCTTTGTTGCAATTGAAAGATGAAATGATGCAAGTTCAATCCCTAACCCCAAAGTGCAAGTATGAACTAATAATAAGATTGCAGAATTGAACTTAAACAATGGAAAGCTGTAAACACAAGGACAAGACAAGAATGCAAATGCATACCCGGAGTTAAAATCTGACTGAAAATGTTCGGGACGGGGGCGCGGGCGCCACTGTCCTGATTCTGCCCCTGAAACTGCTCCGGAAACTGCTGTTTTGCAAAGCTGTCAAAAATGATGAAAACTACTGTCGAAAGGACCAAGGTGTCCAGCGCCCTTGTCCCAGGGACCAGGGTGCCCAGCGCCCCTATCCTAGCAGGACCAGGGTGCCCCATGCCCCTGTCCTGGTCTTTTGTTCTGAGATTTGGTTTGAAGTTCGGTCTCCGTCTGCTTCTTCCGGATCTGTAACTTGCGACGTCGTCCGAATTCCGAAACCTGCACTTATATCTAAAAAGATGTTTGGGCGGCTATATAGGGTTTTTCCTTAGTCAAACCCCCACTTCGGTGATTTCCACCTCCACGAATAGCCAAGTTGTATTGTAAAATGTATTGTGTTTGTAGACCTAGTGTGTGTGCAAGGTCCTAAGATGCAAGTAAGCAAACTAGAGGAACCTAGAAAGTAAACCCTAATTGCTCATAAATGATAATGTAAATGCTCTAAATCAAGATGCAAAGTGATCTAAAGCATGAATAAAGGATATATTGAAGCTTATGCAAAGACATGAAAACAACATGAAATCATACCCAACCCCCAAGGGAGAGGTACAAGCCAATCTTCAGTCGGTAATCTCCTATTGTTCTTCAATGTCTTCCAAGCCCTAAATGGATGAATGGATTTGATAAATTCTTGATGGATGGATGTTGAATGTTCTTGAAGTCTTCAAAGATCTTCTCTTTCACTGCATAGAAGGTCCCTCGAAAGCCAAAAATTGGATCCTTTCAAATGAAGAAAGAGAGCTCTTATATATGAAACCCTAGGTCTTAATTTCAACTTTTGGCCGACCTAGAGATTGAATATCCCACCAATTTCTTGGGGTTAAGCTTTATTTTATGATTGGATCGTGCTCCTAAAATTTTGGGAAAAATGTCCGGGACCATGTGCACGCCGGGCGCCATGGTCCCGACAACTTTTCACCAAATTTTCAGGGCCATCGGATATGATGATTTTAGAGAGAATCCCGAAGTTACAGGTGATTTTGAGATGTTTTGACCCCCAAAACCAAGCCCCCAAGTTCAAAATAGGACCTAATTAGGGTTTTAGATTAAATGATGTATTGGAAGAATAAAATGAAAGGGGCACACTTTAATGAAAGGGCCCAACTTTATGATATGGGAGATGATAAAATAGAACCCTAGACCTAATTAATTTAATTAATTAAGTGCTAAAGGGGAAAATGCAATGCAAAATGCAAAATGCGCCAAGGTGGGTGCTAAACTAGGTGTGAAATTGTACCACCCTAGCAAGTGCGTACAATTTACAACGCTACATTTAGCCCCCACTTTAGCAGTCATATGAACACTACGTGCATATGCAAGCTAAAGTACAGAAAAGTAAACATTATTTGAAAAAGGATATATCCATAAGTCTGTCGAACGAAGCCCCCAGTGGTATCTGCAGTACACAATTAGGAACCGCACCCTACAAAACCACATGTTAGATCACAAAATCACCTAATGCTTACTAAGGAAGGTGATGAAAATTCGACGGTAGCTATATGCCTCCCCCTGTTTTGGCTTGCTAATTTTAGTGAGTTGAAACAGGGTATCATGTTTACCACTTCGAATTGTTAAAGAATATTGATGACAAATGCTCACAAGAAGATTTGATATGAGATCAAAAACTAATGGAGAATCATTTGGTAAGAAAGAGGACTAAATCTCAATTCCAACACAACAAAGAGTGTGAGGATTTGAGAGTTCTCTACCAAAAGATGAATGATGTAAATGGAAACAAAATGCAAAGAAAAAAAAAGCATGAATACACACATTGGTGATCCATGAGAAGAATAGTGAGAGAGAAAACATGGACTTCTTGCCCCTAGATCTTGTCTAGGTGATCCATGGGAAAAAGGACATGGAAAACTAGCCCCTAGAGTCTGTCTAGGTGATCCATGTAAGGGAGGAGAGTGAGAAAGTCTAGCCTTATGCCGCTAGTTCCACTAGTTCCACTCAACCTCGTGCATGTGTGTGTAAGTGAGGTTAGAAGCATCTCATAGGAGTCTATGCCCGAGTATGCTACAACCTGTATATGTATAGTACAAAAATGTGACATCTCGCTCTAAGAGTCTATGCTCTGAGAATAATCACCTTGCATAAAAGAAAAATGGAGACATCTCGCTCTAAGAGTCTGTGCTCTGGTTCCGAGAATGACCCATTGCTCAAAAAGTGTAATGTTTATGTCATAAGCAAAGTAGAACAAGGATACCTACCTTCATCACAAAAGAAGATACCCCAAAATGCAACAATGTCATAGATCCAAGCAAGAGAGTTTTGCACTCTTTAAGCAAGGGTAAGATAGTTGAAAAAGGGATATCTTGTAGTATGTGTAAAGGAGATCCTTAGAGGAGAAGAGATCTTTGTACAAAAGACACCTATCCCTGAGAGGAATTGTCTTAGAAAAATATAACATCTTCTAGAATAAGACAAAGAAGAGAATAAGAATGCAATACTTTCTCCTTTTGCAAGGTGAAAGTGATTCTTAATGAAGGATGACACTCTTTTTAACCCAATTAGGAGAATGGATTCATTATGGATGTATTTTACCAAGTGCAAAAGAGGTTGTAGTCAAGGACTTACACCTCTTGTAAGAGAGAACCCTTGAACAAACAACAACAAATGCGTACAAGGCATAACATCAAGTAATAAAGTCCACACCATCCACAAAATAAAAATAAGGAAAGATCATTGCCTCCCAAGGATAAGGTCAATGAGAAGGACTTACAAAATCTTCTAGGGAGAAATTTAGACATAAGCAAAATGTACTACATACTCACATGAGTTCATGCAAGCAAGACATTAGTGTATGCAAAATGCTCCTCACAAGAAGTGGGTAGGATAAGAAAGAGAATACACATCTTCTCCCATATCTAGGAGAAGAGGATTCTAAAGAAAAGATGATCAATATTTCCACACTATTACCTCAAAGGGAAATTTTAACCATAAAAAGAAGAGATGTATGAAATCACTCTTGTCCCCATAGGAACAAGAGATAACATAGAAAAATTAGGCTATTATGTTTCTTCAAAAATATGATTGCACTTGAAATTGTACCATCATGAATGACAATGAGCCCCTAGTAAATGAGCTACCAATGTCACATAATGATGAGAAACATAATAGCCATTAATGTTATTTAAAGACCTGATAGATTGAATGAGGTATTTGAATATGACATGTTAAATGCTCAACTATAAGTGAGATCAAGAACATGTATAAAATGATAAAGATTGAAGAAGAAAAGTCACATGAAATCTTAGAAGAGGGATGAGTGTAATTTATTAGAGCCTTATCCCTAGAGGAAAGGACTTTATGATGAATAGGAGATAAAGATTCATAAGTGGATTTAGAAATTTGAGGGGATTCGAAAAGAGATTTGTTCATTGCCAAGATTTCCTTATGAGGGGAATGAGAGTTGATAGAAGTAGAAGATGATTTAGTTGAAGTGAGATCATCATCACTACTAAATATAGCATTCACATTGAGAGATGGTCTTTTAGATGCTTTGGTACGTTTGCAGGGATTATAGCCGAGTCCAAAGGCATAATTGTGAAAATTAGTCTCTAGAGGAACTTTTATCCCTTGTTCATGAGCACCACAACCATTTCCATGATACCCATGCTTAGTAAAAATGCGAAAACCATGACCATAACGATCAGCCATTTCAGGAAGAGAAGGTGGTTTGTCATAAGACAAAGAATCAAACTCTTCATAATTAGAGGTGTGAGGAGAAGAAGTTTGAGAAGCGGCCACAAAATTATTGCTCATAGGTTCAGGTAAGATTGATTGATTTTTAGTTTCTTCCTTCTTTTTAACTTTAAACTCTCTAGGAGGAACCCTATACTCACCTACAAAGGTAGGATTAAAGTCAAGAGATCCCCAATCATCTTCTGTGAGAACCTTCTCAGGATCAAAAGCCTTTTTATGCATATATTCAAGTCGAGAAGGATCTTCTTCAGGAGCTTCAGACTCATCCAAAGAATTTTGATTATCAGAGGGTAAGGATTCGTCCATAGGTATCTTGTTCAAAGAGTCATTACTAGAAGAGGAAGGCTTAGATGTTTGCAAACAAGCTTGAAAATTAGCATCACCTATCAAGGTATATGTCTTATTGTTATAAATGAATTTAACTTGTCTATGCAATGTAGAGGGGATAGCTTGCATACTGTGAATCCAAGGTCTCCCTAATAACAAGTTGTATGTTAGATTTCCCGACATAACATGGATAGGAGTAGGCAAAGTGACAGGTCCCACTATGATGGGTAAGGTGATAATACCTAATGAAGACTTAGCCACATTATCAAAGCCTCGAATGGGATGAGAGTCAGGCTCAATAAGGGATGTATCCACATTCATCTTATGCAATAGATTAATGCTACACACATTAAGGCTAGAGCCATTATCTACCAGTGTTCGTCTTATAGCAGTGTCATTTATGATAACCACAATCATCAAGGGATCATATTGATGTTGAATTTCACTAGTAGGCAACTCATCTTGAGTAAACACAATTTGAGCTTTAGGATTCATCAAAGAGTTAACCAAAGACACTATATTACTAGATGTATTAGGTGGAGGAACATTCAAATCTTTCAAGGCATCTTGTAGCATTCCATGATGAACGGAAGAAGTTTGGATCAAATCCCAAAGGGATATCTTAGCAGGGGTAGCTTTAAGTTGTTCTATGAGATCATATTCCTTACCAAGAACTTGTGAAATACGTGGAGCTTGAGGAAGAATAGGTTGGGAAGGAGGAAGTGAAGTTGGGATAACTGGAGGAGGATTAGGTTGCCTATTATTTCTAGTATTATAAGTATGGGCAACCGCATGATAACTCTCTCTAGTCAATTGCTTAGCATACTCATAAGGGCTCTTAGAGGAATAACCTCCTTGCACAGTAATAACAGGTTTCTTAGGAGTGCAAAAAGAATCATTAGCATAACCACCTTGAACCACTAAGATAGGCTTATTTAAAGGTTGAGAATTTTGAGAAGGACAAGCACCTTGGACAGTGAAGAGAGGTTTGTTAGGTGTTTCATTCACATGTATCAAATTGATGGAGGATGGCTTAGAGGAATGAACAAAAGTGTTGGAAGAATTATTGATAGTCTTCTCTTGCACTAAAATCTCATCACGGATTAAATCAATTTTAGGAGAGAGACAAGGGGTAGGCATTGATGTTCTAGTAGGCAGAGTAATACTAGGAAAGGTCATATCATCCTCTATCATCAAAGGATCTACATGGGTAATAAACTCTCTAGGAGAAGGATCAACATTACTCTCTAAAGTCTCACTTTTGAGATGGAGATTTTTGAAAGAGATGTTAACCGTCTTGCTTTGAACTAGGGTTTCCTTATGAGTAGAACCAAGTTGAGGAGAGGGAGATGCTTTATTTTTAGAGGGAGAATAATTGAGATTCAAGGAAGGGGAGAAACTATCAAGGGAGTTTCCAATCTTGATTTCATCCCCTTTGGCTAGGGGTAGAGAATAATCTATACCTTCTTCTAATGGTTCATCCCAAATAGTGAGGTTGTTGAAAGGAATGTTTGAAGTGTTGTCAATTTCGGGAGAGGAGATAACATTGTTTATTAATTCCTCATCCTTAGGAGGGAGAGCATCAATAGATGTGTTAAACTCATCCTCTTTCCTCAAAATATGTTCAATAGGGGAGAGAGAATTAAGGAAATTGCTTATTATTTCATCTTCTTTCTCTAAGGGATGCTTATGGGTAAGACCAACTTTAGGAGAAGGGTAAGCATTTACCATTAATTCATCATCTCTAGTGGGAATTTTGTTGGAAAAGGAAAGGCCATCACTAGGAAATGTAGGGATAATGTCATCTTCTTGCACAAAAGGATCCTCATGAAGGGAGTGTTTTTTAGGAGACACAAAGGCATCAAGGGCATCATTCAACAAAGCATGATCATATCTATTAAAAGGTTTATCTTTTGATTCAAAAGGAGATATCTCTTCATAGAGGGGATCATTGAAAACAACCATGTTACTAGATTTAGTGGAAGAGCTAATAGGAATGTACCCTTGAGAGGAATCATTCGACTTATCTTTCTCATCACAATGAAATGGCATAGTAACAATGTTTATGAGTTTTTGGTAAAATGAAGGTTTGGTATATTTAGGTTTCAAAAATTCATCTAAAGCTTCATCTAACTCATAATCATCACAAATATGAACATCTTGCAAATAAAAATCTGACATTTTGAAATTGCATAAAATTTAAACACACAATGCAAAGAAAAACACTTTTTTTTTTCTTTTTAATGAAAATGAAATGAAAACACACTAAATCTAGATCTAGATCTAACAAATGCAATGCAATAGGAAGCAATGATAGATTCACGTCGGGTTCACCAAAATGTGTGGGGGAAAAAGTGACACTAAGCAAACATGCCCTAATCTCACTTTCAACCACACACTTGTGGAATACGAAAGAGCCTAGAGGTATCACACAATTGGCTACTTCTTCTTGTGGAAGAGAGAGCCACGGGCTACCTATTAGGATTTCTATTCCTTTGTTGCAATTGAAAGATGAAATGATGCAAGTTCAATCCCTAACCCCAAAGTGCAAGTATTGAACTAATAATAAGCTGTAAACACAAGGACAAGACAAGAATGCAAATGCGTACCCAGAGTTAAAATCTGACTGAAAATGTTCGGGATGGGGGCGCGGGCACCACTGTCCTGATTCTGCCCCTGAAAATGCTCCGGAAACTGCTATTTTGCAAAGCTGTCAAAAATGGTGAAAACTGCTGTCGGAAGGACCAGGGCGCCCAGCGCCCTTGTCCTAGGGACCAGGGCACCCAGCGCCCCTATCCTGGCAGGACCAGGGCGCCCCACGCCCCTGTCCTAGTCTTTTGTACTGAGATTTGGTGTGAAGTTCGGTCTCCGTCTGCTTGTTCCAGATCTGTAACTTGTGACATCGTCCGAATTTTGAAACCTGCACTTATATCTGAAAAGATGTTTGGGTGGCTATATAGGGTTTTGCCTTAGTCATACCCCCGCTTCGGTGATTTCCACCTCCATGAATAGCCAAGTTGTATTGTAAAATGTATTGTGTGTGCAGACCTAGTGTGTGTGCAAGGTCCTAAGATGCAAGTAAGAAAACTAGAGCAACCTAGAAAGTAAACCCTAATTGCTCATAAATGTTAATGTAAATGCTCTAAATCAAGATGCAAAGTGATCTAAAGCATGAATAAAGGATATATTGAAGCTTATGCAAAGACATAAAAACAACATGAAATCATACCCAACCCCCAAGGGAGAGGTACAAGCCAATCTTCAGTCGGTAATCTCCTATTGTTCTTCAATGTCTTCCAAGCCCTAAATGGATGAATGGATTTGATAAATTCTTGATGGATGGATGTTGAATGTTCTTGAAGTCTTCAAAGATCTGCATAGAATGTCCCTCGAAAGCCAAAAATCGGATCCTTTCAAATGAAGAAAGAGAGCTCTTATATATGAAACCCTAGGTCTTAATTTCAACTTTTGGCCGACCTAGAGATTGAATATCCCGCCAATTTCTTGGGGTTAAGCTTTATTTTATGATTGGATCGTGCTCCTAAAATTTTGGGAAAAATGTCCGGGACCATGTGCACGCCGGGCGCCATGGTCCCGACAACTTTTCACCAAATTTTCAGGGCCGTCGGATATGATGATTTTAGAGAGAATCCCGAAGTTACAGGTGATTTCGAGATGTTTTGACCCCCAAAACCAAGCCCCCAAGTTCAAAATAGGACCTAATTAGGGTTTTAGATTAAATGATGTATCAGAAGAATAAAATGAAAGGGGCACACTTTAATGAAAGGGCCCAACTTTATGATATGGGAGATGATAAAATAGAACCCTAGACCTAATTAATTTAATTAATTAAGTGCTAAAGGGGAAAATGCAATGCAAAATGCAAAATGCGCCAAGGCGGGTGCTAAACTAGGTGTGAAATTGTACCACCCTAGCAAGTGCGTACAATTTACGATGCTACAGGGTAAGATTTTCTTGAATTTAAAACTGGGTAGTTGTCTCAATGAGATTATTATTTTCTTGAGAAGATTTTGAGAAGGAGTTTTTGGAGAAGGAAAAATAGGCTGTGATAGAGGTTTAAAGAGGATAGAGGAATGTATGTTCAACAATTTTCTAAATTGTTACAGTTTGTTTTAAAAGATCTTGGTGTTCTTCTAGCTGCTTGTTTGTGTTTTCACTTTCCTTCTTCACCTGGGATTGATTCAGAAAAACCACAAACCAAAACATGAGGCCTGTTTTGCCCAAATTGATGAGCTCATCTTCCCTCGTAAGCTGTTTACCAGAGTTGGGGGATACAACACTAGTTCAGCTAGATTTAGATGTCTTTCGGGAGAGAGTAAAGAATTCAACCGCAGACCCCATGATGAGAGATGTGGCTCAGAGTGGATTATTAGAAGCCGCTACCTTTCCCACAGCTACTCCCTACCCTGAGTTAGTCTTAGAATGTATGAATCATTACGACAAGGGCAGTAGGTGCATAAGGAAGAACAATGGTGAAGTCTTGTTGTCTATTTATAGACAGAAGGTAATGGCAGCCATGGGTATTCCTCACCGGGAACCCTATGAAGACTAGACCATTGGTAAATCTTATGGGATTTTCTCTGAGGAGAAGCAATATATATAAAACTATGATTGCATGGAATTGGCTCTTAAGATTCATAAAAAGGGGTTTGAGGCTATTGAGACCTTTAACTCATGAACATTTAATTCTGACAATCCGAGACTTAGTCATACTGCTAAGTAGGGTGAAGGGTAATTCTCACTCTTTTTATTGGGAAGACTAGATGTATTTCTTCATTCAGATCAATCTGGATAGAAGCCGGTTCATTGACTGGGGAACTATTATTGCGGAACGGTTACATGAAGACTTGAGTAATTATCTTGGACTGCCTAATTTTTATATGTCATCCTATTTGTTATATATGCTTGCCTATGTGAGAGAGTGGTCGGGGTTGTCTCATGTAAAATGGGTTCAAGGCATGAGGATTTATGAGTATCATCCTAATCTGACTTTGAAAGGGCATATTGATGATTATCTATGTTGGAATGAAGTTTTTGCTGGAAGGCTGACCTTTGAATTATAGGGTAATTTACATAGAAGAATGTTTCCAGAAGCAATTGAGCTTGTTAACATATATGGTAGTTTGTTTATACAGTTCAGCCACTTCACTTATTTAAGAGTCAGAGGATTTAAGGGTGAACCCTTTAGAATTCCTAGGTATGTTTCAGTTTCCTGCATTTTGATCAAAGTATCTAGACAGCTTGCTTATGTCGCAAAATATTATGGTGAGGACTCCGACACGAGGAATTTTTCCCATTGATTTGGGCCATTATAGTTGTAGGTCTGTTTCTGATGCATTGAATCTTGAACTTGAATTTAAAAGGTTTCATTTGAAGTCCTTTGAAAAAAGGGATAACTTTGATAGCAAGGGTTTCATTGCTCAGTATGTAAAGAAAGTGGTACCTGATCAACATGTTCCTCAGTTAGAAGATTATTGGGAGGGTTGTCAGCATGCATTTGAAGTACGGAGAAGGAGTTTGTCTAGACTAAATTTGAGGCAAATTCATGACATGAAATTGCCCATGGATACCTTGGATGTCACCACCAATGATGAAGACATTCTTGACTCAGAGTTTATGAAATGGGTCCATGATGAACCTCTTCCAAAAGTAGATTGGAGCAAGAAGATGGCGGATAGTATTCAGACATGCACTTTCAGTGTAACCCATAGGACGGAGAATTGGCTTAGGAGTTGCCGATTTCATCCGACATGAGCAACCGGTTTAAGAAGCAAAAGTGGGAAGAGGAGTCCTGCAAGTAAAACTTCTGTTGTGACTAACATTCCCTTTTCTAATGCAGGAAAAGCACAGGCAAGGATTAAAGAAGAGAAACTTGACCTCGGGGTTGAGCTTTCTATTGTTGGCCAAGTTACAAGATCGAGATCCAAGAAGGGTTTCAGGATGTCGGTTTCGCACCACATTCTAGATTTGGACCCAAAGGAAACATAAAGAAAAATGACATCGCCTATTTCCGAAGATGACAAGGTTTCAATTGACATAGATGCTATCTTTTAGGACTCAGGAGCACTCAAAATCCAGTCCCATATAGACCATGCCATGCCACCACCCTCAGCATGGTTTCCACTAATGCCTTCAAAAGAACTGACCCTAGCACCAAAATGGCTAAGTGATTCAATCACTAGGAAAAGGAATGTAGTTCTGATTTTAGTATCGATGGAGGACACTGTGAGAAAATGTTTGGGAAGGTCAACAAAGTCAAAAAAGTTGCAAACAGAGGCAATGATTGACTTTGATGAAAACACGAAGCATTGGACCACAGACATTGCTAGACCCGAGCCTAACAAAGATGCTACTATGACTTCAGAAGCAGACTATGTTGTTGAACAAATAGATTTGGGGATCAAAACTAGAGCTGTGGATGTGAAGCACTTGGAGACTTCCACCAAGCGAATTATCTCCCGTACCTAGAAGGATGAGAGGGACAAGGCCAAGTTGAAACAAAGTTTGATGCAAATTGCCCAATATATCCATGCTTTGTAGAACATCCCCTTGCCATTGTCCCAACATTTGGGTCCATTTAGTCCAAAATCACCTAGCAATCAAAAATTCTTGGATGAAGTTTAGCAAAATAGGATGATTCCTGAGGTTTTCTTAGAGTGGCTCACCTCGACCATGCACCAGGCGACTAATTACATAAAGGAATTGGTCCAGATTTTCAAGGATGCCAATGAGGTTACCAAAGCCTTGGACTCTGACTTGTTCTCATGCCAGAAGGAGAAATCTAAATGGGCAGTGATTTCAAAGCAGATGCAGGATATTCAGCGTTATGGTCTGAAGAACTTTCTTGCTGAAAACCAAGTATCAGGACTTAATGAAGATGTAATGTTCATTTGCAAGGAGAGTATTGAGTGGCACAAACAAATAATTGAGTAGGGTTATAACGAGTCAGCCAGTTTGCATGGCAAGTTAACAGCCTTGAGGGTGACCATGCAGAAGGACTTACATTGCGTAGATGTCCAATTACTTAAGGAGGATAGTGAAACTCTGGAAGACACTACAGAGTTGATTAACCAGTTCGGTAGCCACATCTGATAGATCAAGATGGAAAAATCCTTGTCCGTGGAAGACTTTACAAAGATCTCTGAAGTGGAATTGATGCTCACTGTTTGCCTCGATCATCTGGATTCACATAAAGATAAAGTGCAAATGGTAAAGAGGAAAAAGGAGCTCTGGAAGTAGAGAGTTATTCATATCAGTTTGTCGCACGTAGCTATAATCTAGTTTTCAAAAGTGCACCGAGAGTGGAGCACGGCCAAAGAAGTGATGGTGTCTGTCCAAAACACCAACCCGATTGATCACACCAAAACATAACAAACTGCATGACTAGCACTTCTGGCAGTTGTTTGCCAGTGAGTCTAGTTATTTTCTTTAAATTTCGGTTATACAGTTAGGGTTGCTTTCTATTAACTCTTACAAGTTAATTTTACTTGTGTTAAAAGAACTATTGGGTCTGGAGACCTATAAATATCTTATCTAATGACTTTAAAATGGTTCACTAAGTTTTTGGAAGAAAAACTATCTTTAAGATTGGCTAAGAATAGTTTGTGTATGGAGAAAGTAGATGATCATCAGTGAATGTGAAATATTATTAACATCTATTTTCAGTTTCAAATCTGTGTGTTTGATTTTGATGTCTGATTTTGTGTAAATCTATTTCAATGGAGGGGTTGTTATACTTTCTATATGTGCAGAAAACTATTGGCTAGGTTCATCTTTATAGGTTTTATTTCCATTTTGTTTTAGTGTTCATATGAAGTCTGACGGCCTTATATAGAAAGTTATATATGGATCAGTGCTTGCATTCATTTGGTATTGGCTAGTGTATGCAATTGCATTTAATTTCTTTTTGGTGAAAAGAATCCTATTGATTGTATGTAATTTGGAGTCGAATGAATATTCACTAGAGGGAGCTATACCTAAATTCAGAGGTTAATCAATTAGATGATTTTTCAACTGCTTGGTATTAAATTTGTCTACTTTCCTATGCTTCATAGTGCTTTGAAATAAATAGATAAGGAAAGACAAATCTGTTTACCAACAAATTTTTGGCGACTCTACTGGGGAACGAAGAGAATAGCTAATTATAAAAGCAGATTCTCATTATAGTGTACTCTGCTTTCAATAAATGGTATTGCTTCTTGAAGGGTTTTCGCCTTTCTTGCAATCAAATCTAAACTGGGTACAAGAGGAACAAAGTAGCATTACCTCAGAGCTGGATACTCTAGCTTGGAGGCATAGAAGAAGTCGAGCAGAATATGATAGAATCAGTGCTCTTCTTAGCGAAATAGAAAGACAATCAAATCAGCCTGTGTTAGTCATTGAATGGATAGTAGTCCCTAGGGTTTTCTTCATCCAAGTCCCTGATAATCAATTCCAGATTCCTAGACGTTTGTTGCCTTGATTGTTCCACACTGGACTCTAGACCATATACTAGATCCCATAGGAGAGGGGGGGTTTCTGATCCTATTTTTGAAGAATTGCAGAATCTGAATTTCCAATCCACCTTCTCACCCCAAGGAAGGGCAAGGAGTAGACCTCCATCTCCTTTGTCATCATCACCTATGTTTCCAGTTTGTCAAGCATTGGTCCTGCACGGTGTTTCCATACCTATTTCATTCAACCCTACTCCCCTTAATATTATACTTCCAATGGTAGCCAATAACCCTTGGGGGGAAGCTGTAGGCCCTTTGAACCTAGGCTTGAACCTTAACCCCTTGCCAAAGGCTGCCAGGGATCATTTGCCTAAATTTAGCGGGGATGGGATGGTTACTGTAGATGAGAATTTGAATGCTTTTAGTGTAGCTTGTGGAGTAATAGCGGTTCAAAATGAAGATGTGGCTGTCAAGTTGTTTATCCAGACATTGATAGGAGTAGCGGCTGATTGGTTTTATCATTTGCCGAATACTGTGATAACAACCTGGTAGGATTTGAAGACAAGATTTGAAGCTAGATTCAAGGTAGCTTAAGATGAACACTCCCTTCTAGCTTAGTTATCGCTATTGAAAAAGGAACTACCTGAATCCATGAGGTACTTCGTAGTACTATTTGATAAGATTTTACACAAGATTCCAATTAACCAAAAACCTTCAAATGATAATCTCAAATGTTTTTTTATTAATTCAATGCCCTCAGAAATAAGTTTCTTGATTCGTAGGCAAAGGGTTGCTGATTTGAATGCTGCTAAAGCTCTCGCAGTTGAATTAGAGGATGATTTGATCACTGTGGGTAAATGGAAATGAGAGGTACAAACATCCAATGCTCAACGCTCTACTTCCTCAGATCCTGTTATTCAACAGTTGATGAATGATGTAATTGCCCTAAAGAGGCAGACTCCTAAAGCAAGTACTTCCTATTCCCAACCATATCAAGATGTTCCTAGGAGATATCCTAATCAATAGGGAGGAGGTGGAGGAAGACAATTCCAATTGCCCCCTGTTCAATAAAGACTTGCTATTGAAGCACCACCACTTAAGACAAATTCTTGTGTGTTTCATTTATTTGATGAAAATGATGGATCTTCATGCCTGGAGATGGTTCATTTTTCTCAAATGATCAGTAAAGGAGAAACAATCTTAGAAGCAGATGAAGTAGGTTCCCAAGGTATGCTTGGCGACTCTAAAACTCATTATATGGAATATGTCTCCGACTTAGAGAGGGGAGGAAACATGTTGGTATCTTTGGAAGATTCCTCATACACAATTCTTACAAGAACTCAATAGAATTTAAAATCCCAAGATGTTGCAACACCCATATAGAGTTCTGAGAAAGGAAAAGAAATCTTGACCCATCATGGAGGTATGTCAAAAGTGGTTCTAGGAGTTTCTCCTTCAAGTTCTAATTATTTTACTAACCCTTTTGATATCATTGAGTTTTGCAAAACATCTTGTGTTCAGATTTCTCCGATTGAGTATTTGAAGTTAAACCCGAGAGAACTAGATAGATTAGTTGAATTTGTTAAAGGGGATGATGATCATGCCTTAGCAAGTGAAACCTAGATACCCATGAGTACTAATTCACTAGTACGTGCTAGTGTCATTCCTACCCAAGTAACCCTCGAGAACTCATGAAGGTCTGTTCCTCTGCAAGATGATCTCCTTGAACCCAACCTTGAAAATAAACCAGAACCTTTCTATGTGTCCTTATATATTAATGGGCATAAGTTGAGTAATTGCACAATTGACTCGGGAGCATCCAATAATGTCATGCCTTCAGTTTTAGCCAAAGCTTTAGGTTTAACCCTAACAAAGAACTTTGCAAAATGTTACTCCATGGACTCCAAGCAAGTTGCTTTACTAGGGCAAATTAAAGATGCACAAGTTTCCTTGGTAGAACATCTTGCCAAGAGAATCAAGTTGACAATCCTAGTGGCTGACATTCCTGCTAGCTATGATATGTTGTTGAGTCACATTTTTTGTAAAGACATGGGAGGGGAAATTAAGATGGACTGGTCTCAAGTGGTGATCACAGTTGGAAAACAAAGAGTCCTTTTGCACCCTAAAATGAAGGCTAAATACACAGTTTTTCCCTCTGATGATCCGAAAGCTCAAATTTTGTATCAAGATTGTGGCTTTGGAAATTACATGATATCGACTGACCCTCGGGATGAGAGTATGTTACTGGATATAGGTAGGTCAAATGAACTCTAGTCTATGGAATTTGATGGGAGATGTTCATCTTCAGGATCAGGGGCTAGGGTCATTTTGATACCTTCCCACGGAAAGGTCATTCCATATTCATTCAAGTTGGAATTCAAAAACAAAAATAATACGGCCGAATATGAGGCCTTGCTGTTAAGTATGGTTGAAGCAAAGAGGTTGCAAATCAAAATGTTGAAGGTGAGGGGTGATGCATAACTTATTGTTAAGCAAGTGAGGGGCTTATTTGCAGTCAAAAATGAGAGATTGAGGCACTATAGGAATCGAGTTTGGGACAAGATTTAAGGCTTCGATGCTTTTTCAATTGAAGCTATTCCTAGGGAATTTAATTCGAAGGCTGATTCTTTGGGGGTATCTGCAGCCTTGCTGGTTCGACACCCAAATTTTACAACCGACACTTACAGGGTTGAACTAGTTTATAGACCTAGTGTGCCAGATAATTCTGAATCCTGGCAGGTATTTGAAAATGATAAATAGATTCAGAACTTTCTACAATGTGCTGATATTTTTACATCCTTGTTTTATGAAGGGTCGAAGGTGAATTGTAAAGAGTTTTCTCCTGATACGCAAGAGGAAGTACCTAATGGGATGTTGTAGTTAAAAGGAAATAAAATTCCAAAGGGTTTAGTTTCTCTTGAATGTCTTTTCGACAGGAAAGATGGATATGTTAAGCGAAGAGATAAGGAAGCTCCTATGATTCAGAGCTCTGGGGAGTATGAGCAAATTAACATTGGTACAATGAGGATCCTAAATTTGTTAATCTGGGAAAATGTTGTTCTGAAGTGGAAAGAAAGAAGTTCATTGATTTGTTAGTTGAGTTTAGAGATGTTTTTGCATGGAGTTATGATGATTTGAAGAACTTTAGGGATGGTAAGTTTCAACATCAAATTCCTTTGAAACCAGGTGTTAATCCTTTTTGATAGAAGTTAAGAAACTTTAATCCAAAGGTGGCAGAAGTGATTTTTAATGAGGTTGACAAAACGTTGAAGGCCTGAATTATTTATCCCCTACATCATTCTACCTGGATTGTGAACATAGTTCCTATTTGGAAGAAGAACAACGAGATACAAATTTGTGTTGATTTTAGAAATTTAAACCAAGCAAGTTGAAAGATAATTATCCCCTGCTTGCAATGGATCATATTTTACAAACTGTTTCTGGGTCGGAGATGATGTCTATGTTGGATGGTTTCTTTGAGTATAATTAGATTAGTGTCGCGGAGAAGGATCAACACCAGATAGTCTTTATAACTCCCTGGGGCACCTTTGCTTATAACAGGATGCCTTTTGGGTTGATTAACGTGGGAGCAAATTTTCAAAGAGCGATGGATCTTTCCTTTGGACACTTGAGGGATAAGATTATTGTAGTGTATTTAAATGATTTAACTATATTCTCCAGAAGAAGGAAGCATCATGTGCGGGACTTGAGAAAAGTTCTAATGAGATGTAGAGAGCATGGGGTATCCCTAAACCCCAAGAAGTCTATTTTTTGTGTCATGGAATGAAAAATTCTGGGATACATTGTTTCACAAGGAGTAAAAGTTGATCCACAGAGAGTAAAAGCGATACAACAACTTAGTCTCCCCTCAAATAGAAATGGAGTGAGGTCTTTCTTTGGACAGGTGAACTTCTTAAGATATTTTATTCCTGATTTTGCTGAAACTACCAAGTACATTGTGAATATGATGAGTGAGAAGGTAGCTTTTAAGTGGAATGAAGCTGATAGAAAAGCTTTTGAAGAGATTAAGCAGGTAATTGCACATGCGCCTACTGTGGTAAATATGGAATTTAATAAGGACTTTATTATTTATTGCTATGCATCAGAACATACTATGTTCGGGATCTTGGTGCAAAAGGGTGAAGATAATGAGGAAGTGCCAATTTATTTTATGAGTATCCCCCTGAAGAAGCATGAGTTGAAGTACTCACAAATAGAGAAGCAAGCTTATGCAGTTGTAAAAGCTGTGAAGTAGTTCAGGTATTATATACTCCACTCGCATGCAATAGTTTTTGTTCCCAATTCAGTAGCAAAAGTTGTTTTAACTCAAGAAGATGTTGGCATCAACAATAGAGAATCTTGGGTCTCCAAGATACAAGAATTCAATCTAGATATCAAGCCCACTGAACTGGTCAGAGGACAAGGCCTCTGTAGATTGATGGCAGAAAATGAGACCAAAGATGACAATAGTTTACCTTTAACCCTGTTCGTTGATCATCAAGATTCTTGGTTCACTAATGTGGCGTATTATCTTACGTACGGGGATTGTCTAGATCATATTTCTCCTAGGGAAAAAAGGAATTTGAGGTTGAAAGCTGAAAAGTATGTTATCTCAAATAACATATTGTATAAAAAGGGTTTAGATGGCACTTTCCTCCGATGTGTGGATAAACCACATCAAGAAGCTCTATTGAAAACTTTCCATAATGAAGCATGCAAGGGCCACTTTTCCTCTATGATTACTACATACAAAATCTTGAGAAACTATTCCTATTGGCTAGGGATGTTCTGGGATGCATACGCCTCGGTGGCGAGGTGTGAGAAGTGCAAGTTGTTCATAGGTAAACCCCAGTTGGCCGCCTTGCCTTTAAGGCATGTGGTAATTGAAGAACCATTTAAGAAGTGGGGACTATATTTTGTTGGTCCTTTGAACCCCATTTCTAGTGCGGGGCACACTCACATATTAACGGTGACAAACTATTTCACTAAGTGGGTGGAAGCTATCCCTGTAAAGAAAACTACCTTAGAAATTGTGTGTACATTCCTTAAGGAGAATATCCTTGTCAGCTTTGGAGTCCCTCATAAAATAGTCACAGATAAAACATAAAATTTTTCTTCATCAAAATTGAGCTTATTTTGCTATGATCACAGAATTGTTTTGGCACACACTTCTGATTATTATCCGTGGAGTAACGGTTAGGCAGAATCAAGTAACAAGAACTTGATCAATATCATGAGAAAATTAGTCAGTGAAAATTTTAGGGATTGGCATAAGAAGCTACATGAAGCACTATGGGCAGATCGAACTTCACCAAAATGGGCCATAGGAATGTCACCATTTGAGTTGGTTTATGGTATTGGCGCATAAATCTCTCTTCCTTTAGAATTAGCGGCTTCTAAATTGCAGACGGTGATAGAAGATGCATTTTTCCAGAGCTCTCTTGAAAAATGGATCATGTATTTAACCAAAATTGAAGAAGAAAGAGTGAAGCTGGTTGACAGGATCACAAAACATCAGATGAGGGTTAAAAAGATTTTTGATCAGAAAGCAAGGCCTAGGAAATTCATGAAAGGGGACCTAGTGTTATTATGGGATAAAAGGAGAGAACCAAAAGGTGCTCATGGAAAATTTGAGTCACTGTGGAAGGGAACTTATGTGATTCATGAGGTAAAGGGGCCTAGTTCATTTAAACTTGCTTATCAAGATGGTTTTGAACTTCTCCTATCCTATAATGGGCAGGATTTAAAACTGTATCGATTGTAAACAGGCGTCCCCTATTAGTTTGTACATATATTTTTGTCATGCTAGTTTAAGTGTGTCCATTTTTGTTGTAAGTTGGTCCTTAGTCTATTATGTTGCGAAACCAGAGATCCTATGATTCATTGCTTGGTACCTTGCGAGTCCCAATCCCCATGCAGAGCCACTATCGGGCCCATATAAAATTTTCATTCCATACACATCCCTGTATGAAGTAATGCTTGTCTAATTCATTGGTCAAGAACTTGCTTAAGTTTTTGCTTATGTCATTTAGTCCTTGTTAGGTTCCACTACCTTGAACTTGAACCTTGAACTTGAACTTGAACCTTTTTGGTTTAAGGTTCAAAGTTCAAAGGGCGTTGTTTCGAATATTTTTTTTTCCTCCCGTGCAAGTTTAGGCTTTGCTAGCTCTTGTCGACATTTTACATTCTCTGAATCTTGAACTTGAACCTTTTTGGTTCAAGGTTCAAGGTTCAAGATTTGTCATGTTAATATCATTTTGTGATGGTTCCGCAAGGCTATGAGTTTTATGTATAGGTTCCTTGAAAGATATACGACATGCCACGTGGTGATGGCGTGGACTTTTAGAACGTGATAGACAGCCACTGAGGGAAGGAATATTCTTTCTCTAATAATTTGAAATCTATCATTTATGGCAAGTATGTGTGAAGATCTGCTATGTCAGAGGGGAAGTGACTTAATAGTTAAATCATACCTCAGTGCAATCATTTCAAAGTAAGGTCACACGAACAAGGAGTAATGAAGGTAGTTTTAGTAATGATGGGCAAGATTTTCTCGACTTTAAAACTGTGTAGTTGTCTTAGTGGGATTATTATTTTCTTGAAAAGATTTTCAGAAGGAGTTTTTGGAGTGGGAAAAATAGGCTACGATAGAGGTTTACAGAGGACAGAGGAAGGTATGTTTAACAATTTTCTAAATTGCTGCAGTTTGTTTTAAAAGATCTGGGTGTTCTTCTAGCTGCTTGTTTTAGTTTTCACTTTCCTTCTTCACCTGGGATTGATTCAGAAAAAAAACAAACCAAAACATGAGGCCTGTTTTGCCCAAATTAATGAGCTCGTCTTCCCTCATAAGCTCTTTACCAGAGTTGGGTGATACAACACTGGTTCAGCTAGATTTAGATGTCTTTCTAGAGAGAGTAAATAATTCAACCGCAGACCCCATGATGAGAGATGTGGCTCAAAGCGGATTATTAGAAGACACTGCCTTTCCCACAGCTGCTCCCTACCCTAAGTTAGTCTTAGAATGTATGAATCATTACGACAAGGGCAATAGGTGCATAAGGAAGAATGATGTTGAAGTCTTGTTCTCTATTGATAGATAGATGGTAATGGCAGCCATGGGTATTCCACATAGGGAACCCTATGAAGACTAGACCATTGGTAAATCTTACAGAGTTTTCTCTAAGAAGAAGCAATATTATAGAACTGTGATTGCACAGAATTGGCTCTTAAGATTCCAAAAAGGGGGCTCGAGGTTGCCGAGACCTTTAACTCGTGAACATTTAATTCCGGCAATCCAAGACTTGGTCATACTACTGAGCAGGGTGAAGGGTAATTCTCACTCTTTCTATTGGGAAGACTGGATGTATTTCTTCATTTAGGTCACTTTGGATAGAAGCCGGTTCATTGACTGGGGAACCATTATTGCAGAAAGGTTAAATGAAGGCCTGAGTAATTATCTTGGAATGCCTAATTTTTATATGTCATCCTATTTGTTATACATGCTTGCCTGTGTGAGAGAGTGGTCGGGGTTGTCTCATGTAAAATGGGTTCAAGGCATGAGGATTTATGAGTATCATCCTAATTTGACTGTGAAAGGGCATGTTGATGACTATCTCCATTGGAATGATCTTTTCACTGGAAGGTTGACCTTTGAATTATAAGTTAATTTGCATAGAAGAATGTATCCAGAAGCAGTTGAGCTTGTTAACATATATGGCAATTTCTTTATACAGGTCAGCCATTTCACTTATTTAAGAGTCAGAGGATTTAAGGGTGAACCCTTTAGACTTCCTAGGTACATTTCAGATTCCTACATTTTCGTCGAAGTATCGAGATAGCTTGCTTATGTCGCAAAAGATTATGGTGAGGACTCCAAAACAAGCGGAATTTTTCCCATTGATTTAGGTCATTATAGTTGTAGGTCTGTTTCTGATGCATTGAATCTTGAACTTGAATTTAAAAGGTTTCATTTGAAGTCCTTTGTAAAAAGGGATAACTTTGATAGCAAGGGTTTCATTGCTTAGTATGTAAAGAAGTTGGTACCTGATCAGCATGTTCCTCAGTTAGAAGATTATTGGGAGGGTTGTCAACATGAATTTGAAGTACTGAGAAGGAGTTGGTCTAGACTAACTTTGAGGTAAATTCATGACATGAAATTGCCCATGGATACATCAGATGTCACCACCGATGATGAAGACATACTTGACTCAGAGTTTATGAAATGGGTCCATGATGAACCTCTTTCGAAAGTAGATTGGAACAAGAAGATGGCAGATAGTATTCAAGCACACACTTTCAATGTAACCCATAGGATGGAGAATTGTCTTAGGAGTTGCTGATTTCATCTAACACGAGCCACCGGTTTAAGAAGCAAAAGTGGGAAGAGGAGTCCTGCAAGTAAAACTTCTGTTGTGACTAACATTCCTGTTTCTGATGCAGAAAAAGCATAGGCAAGGATTGAAGAACAAAAACTTGACCTCGGGGTTGAGCTTTCTATTGCTGGCCGAGTTATAAGATCGAGATCCAAGAAGGGTTTCAAGCCACTAGTTTCTCACCTCATTCTAGATTTGGACCCAGAGGAAACACTGAGCAAGATGACATCCCCTATTTCTGAAGCAGACAAGATTTCAATTGACATAGATGCTATCTTTCAGGACTCAGGAGCACTTGAAATCTAGTCCCATATAGACCATGCCACGCTGCCACCCTCAGTAGGGTTTCCACTCATGTCTTCAAAAGAACTGACCCTAGCACCAAAATGGCTAAGTGATTCAATCACCAAGAAAAGGAATGTAGTTCTGATTTCAGTATCGATGGAGGACGTCATGAGCAAATGTCTGGGAACGTCAATAAAGTCCAAAAATTTAAAAACAAAGGCAATGATTGACTTTGATGAAAAATGAAGCATTGGACCATAGACATTGCTAGACCCAAGCCTAACAAAGATGCTACTATGGCTTTAGAAGAAGTCTATGCTATTGAATGAATAGATTTGGGGATCGGAACTAGAGCCGTGGATGTGAAGCACTTGGAGACTTTCACCTAGCAAATTATCTCCCGTACTTGGAAGGATGAGAGGGACAAGGCCAAGTTGAAACAAATTTTGACGCAAATGGCCCAGTATATCTATGCTTTGTAGAATAGCCCCTTGCCATTGTCCCAACATTCGAGACTATTTAGTCCAAAATCACCTAGCAATAAAAAATTCTTGGATGAAGTTCAGTGAAACAGGATGATTTCTGAGGTTTTCTCAGAGTGGATCACCTCAATAATGCACCAGGCAACTAATTACATAAAGGACTTGGTCCAGATTTTCAAGGATGCCAATGAGGTCACCAAAGCCTTGGACTCTGACTTGGTCTCATGGCAGAAGGAGAAATCTAAATGGGCAGTGATTTTGAAGTAAATGCGGGATATTCAGCGTTATCGTCTAATGAACTTTCTTGCTGAAAACCAATTATCAGGACTAAATGAAGAGGTAATGTTCATTTGCAAGGAGAGTATTGAGTGGCACAACCAAATAATTGAGCGGGGTTATAACAAGTCAGCCATTTTGCATGGTGAGTTAACAGCCTTGAGGGCGACCATGCAGAAGGACTTACACTGCGTAGATGTCCAATTACTTAAGGAGGACAGTGAAACTTTGGAAGACACTATGGAGATGATTAACTAGCTCGGCAGCCACATCAAACAGATCAAGATGGAAAAATCCTTGTCTGTGGAAGACTTTACGAAGATCTCTAAAGTGTAATCGATGCTCACTATTTGCCTCGATCATCTGGATTCACACAAAGATAAAGTGTAAATGGTAAAGAGGAAAAAGGAGCTCTGGAAGCAGAGAGTTATTCATATCAATTTTCCACACGTGGCTATAATCCAGGAGTTTTAAAAAGTGCACTGAGAGTGGAGCATGACCAAGGTGGTGATGGTGTCTGTCCAAGACACCAACCTAAGTGATCACATTGGAACGGAGCAAACTACATGACTAGCAGTGTTGGCAGTTGTTTGCCAGCGAGTCTAGTTATTTTCTTTAAATTTCGGTTATACAGTTAGGGTTGCTTTCTATTAACTCTTACGAGTTAATTTTACTTGGGTTAAAAGAACTATTGGGTCTAGAGACTTATAAATATCTTATGTAATGACTTTAAAATGGTTCACTAAGTTTTTGGAAGAAAAACAATCTTTAAGATTGGCTAAGAACATTTTGTATATGGAGAAAGTAGATGATCATCAGTGAATGTGAAATCTTATTAACAGTTGTTTTCAGTTTCAAATCTATGTGTTTGATTTTGAAGTCTGATTTCTATGTAAATCTATTTCGATGAAGGGGCTGTTATACTTTCTATATGTGTAGAAAACTATTGGCTAAGTTCATCTTTATAAGTTTTATTTCCATTTTGTTTTAGTGTTCGTATGAAGTCTGTCAGCTTTATATAGAAAGTTATATATGGATCAGTGCTTGCATTCATTTGGTATTGACAGGTGTATGAAATTTTCTTTACGTGCTTTTTGTTGAATATAATCCTATTGATTGTATGTAATTTGGAGCTGAATGAATATTCACTAGAGGGAATTGTACCTAAATTCAGAGGTTAATCAATTAGATGATTTTCCAACTACTTGGTATAAAATTTGTTTGCTTTCCTATGCTTCACAGTGGTTTTAAATAAATAGATAAGTAAAGACAAATTTGTTTACCAATAGTAATCTAATTAATTGATTAGGTGGGTAGTTCTCAAACATTAATAAAGATATTGTACCTCGCACATAGGTGAGTGATTGTCTTGAGGCTCATGTAATGTAGTGAGAAGGCCTGGAATGGCAAATAGACCACCTTGTCTTCATGAAAGGCTAGCAAGGTTCACATTAGACTTAGTTGGAGCCGGAGGTTTAGGAAAGGTTACTAGGATAGTGAGTCAGGACCTATGGAGATCGACCATGGTAACCATCATAAGCTATGTGATGACACTCTCTCTTTAGGGTCACTTGTGTTTTGTGATGTCGATTCACTTGTGTCTGTGAATTCGTGTCACTTGTGTTTTGTGACGTCGATTCACTTATGCGTGTGAAGTTGTGTCACTTATGTTTTGTGATGTTGATTCAATTGTGTGTGTGAAGTTGTGTCACTTGTGTATTGTGATGTTGAGTCACCTAGATTATTGTGGAGTTATATTGTGATTTCATGGAGTTGTATTGTTTGTTGACCATGTCATGGTTTTGCTTCCTTGACAATCCTCAACTATCTCCTAGCATGGTGGGGTGATTCCATTTTGGGAATCACATGGTCCGGTGGTAGTGCCACTTCCCATCAGATGTTCTTATTCGTACCTTCATGCAAGGATTGGCTTCACAAGTGTTTTTGTGGATCATGACTCATGCTTAGCTCATGTTTAGAGATTATTATTTTTGGAAACCTATATGGTCATTGTATCATGATCTTATGTAACCTTGTATTTGGTTAAGTTATATAATTATATGTATATTGAGAAGCCATGTACTGGAAGAACAATGTAATCCTAAGATTGGGATTTTATTGATCATTTTCCCTTATGTTATGTGTACACGCTTATTGAAGAGAAACTATGTACTATCCATTCAATCATTCAGTGGTGTATCTATTATTGCATATGGCTTATCATGGTCATTGCGTTATGATGGATTATTGGATTAATCATTATTGTGGAATTTATCTTTCGGTTAATTCTTCATTGGTAACCCTTAAGGGTTTGTAGTGCAAGTCTTCTGCATGTGTTGTTATTGTGCTATGTGGTGATTAATGCACTTATTAATATTTTTAATTTTTAAAAAAAATTGTTTCACCCTTGTTGTGGGTTTTCCTTTGGGGTTCCTAGTGGGGCGTTACATTTGGTATTAGAGCCCATGTTTCAACACTGGGTACTCTGGGTTTGTAGTGAGCCCATTCACCTAGACCTTTCATGTAGGTCGTGTGGTATGACTTCCTTGCTTCTTTCCTTGTCTTTTATCTTAGCCTTTTTCTTTTGTGCAGTGTTAGGTCATGGTTAGGAAACCCAAGGGAAGTGGTTATGTTGGTGCCCATACTAGAGGTAGAGGAGGAGGATGGGGTAGAGGTTTTGACTACCATAGTACTTCGCAACCACCCACTCATGCGAGTGTGGATTAGGATTAGTCGGTTCATCAAGAGGCACCACATTCAAGAGAAAAGGTTCCTGAAAGGCAATAACTATGATAGATGTTTCAGGATGTGCTAGCTATACTAGGCCCTAGACCTGAAGTGGATTAGCTCATCTATGCCCAGGTAGTGGAGTCCCACCAGCAGATTCAGGAGAGAGAGAGAGAGAGAGAGATCTCCTAGAGGGAGAGAGGTCCTAGTGGACTAGGATCTATTGGCATTATGTAAACCGACATGAGGACATAATGATATTTTATGTTGTCATTGATGTCAATATGGGACATAGTGTGAACCGGCACATGTGAAAAGTGAAGAGAGAGGAACCGGCATATGCATGAACCGGTTTATATGCCAAAGTGAAGTGGCATATTTGTTCAAGGTGAACCGGCATGTAGTAATGGGAACCAACACATGGAAGCATTGTATGACTACCGGCTGGTAGGTAGCTTCCACTTCGGGGTTTCTGATTGGAGTACCTCAAGTTTGTGTGACTCAATTGGTGATCTTTGTGTGATGAGTTAGCAATATGATGAAGGACAGATCGTCTTGACATGTAATCTTTGTGTGCATGAAGGATCTTGCATGAAGATGACTATTCCCATCTACCTTGGGAATGTGCAAAAACTGTCAAATGGTGATAACGCGTGATGGGTTATCAGCCACCATGAAAACGGTGGATAATGGTCGATGGAGAATGTCTTGAGATTGATTCAAGATTGTTGCATTTAATGTAGCATGATTCAATGGTCAAGATTGAACCGTTTGAATTTCTTAACCCAACAGGTTTAGGGTTTAGGATTTTTGCTACTGACCTATATGTTTCCTATAAGGTCGATGTTGGGTTTCTTTCTGAGGTTGTTGGAAAAAATTGTGAGTTTGTATCCAAGGAAAGTGATACGTGATTCTTGCCAGACCAAAGGAGAGAAGAGAAACCGGCAAAGTGAATGTGCAGAAGGAAAAGAGGAGCCTAAACATATCTACATTAGCATTAAGTGTTGTTAACAGATCATTGTAATACCTATTGATCTTTATCCACTTCAATAGATGTAAAATCCCCTAACAGGATAGCCTTAACTGGCTTGATTCAAAATCCCTTAAATCAGGTGGTCTTAACTGGCTTGTTTCAAATCCCTTAACCGGGTAACTCAAGGCTAATGAGTTCTGAGAAGCTAGAGAAGCTTAGGAGATCCTTTCAGCTATTGAGTTCTTGAAATCCTCTAACAACGTGACCCTACCAGGTTTAACCCTTAACCGGGTATCCCTTAACCAGGTGATCCTTAACAGGATCGGTTCCTACCAGAACCTATTGTAATGTCCTTAATTGAATGAGGCTCCTAACAGAGCAGAGTTCTAAAGAGTTCAAAAAGCAGCTTGTGGGTATTCATCCCCACCGTGGTTTTTCCCTGTTGGGTTTCCACGTGAAAAATATGTGTGTCATGTGAAATGCTTCTATCTTGTGATGCTTTGTTTTACCTGTTAAGCACATGAAGGTTCTATGTTTTATGCCTATCTATAAAACATATTGAACTCATTGTTGTGAAGATCTAATGGTCAAGTTTACTGGTTTATGCATGAGAATATAATGATACTAGAGTATTGAGCTAAGAGGAAAGCTTATTGAGTGACCGGTTCATGACTAATTGAGCTATACTAGATGTTACCGGTTGCACTCCGCTTTACCGGTATCCCTGTTTGTCAGTCATTTGGAGCATTTGCTGTCAAACTGGTTTTTGACTATATTTGTGTTTGTACTGATTCACCCCCCCCTCTCAGTACCGGTTTGGTACTAGTGGTTCATCATTGACCTATCAATTGGTATCAGAGCACTGCAGGTCCTCTGTGTTGTAAGCTTAACCGCTTGAGGAAGAGATCCTAGTCAAATGATGAAGAGGGAAGGTCCAAAGCTTAATAGGGAAAATTTTGGTATATGGAAAGATGGGATGAAGATATTCATCAAAAGCATGGGTGTTCAACACTGGAGTTATGTTGAAAATGTATATGTTGTTCCTACCAGTACTCTCACCGATGACCAAAAGAGAGAGATACAAGAAAATGGGCAAGTCATGGAAGCCCTCATCAGTAGCCTATCTGACATTGAATTTATTGATGTTCAGGACAAGGCAAATCCCAAAGAGGTATGGGATGCTCTTGAAAATATCTATGGTGGTGATGAGCATGTAAAACAGGCTAAGGAAGAGACCTTGAGAGGAAAGTTTGAAGACATGCGGATGGTTGAAGGAGAGACCATTCAGCAGTATGGAATAAGAATCAAAATAGTTGTTGGAGAAATAAAGAGTGCAAGTGGCAAAATAGAAGATTCCATTGTGGTAAGCAAAGTCCTGAGATCCCTGTTGCTGGTCTATGCAATAAGGGTTGCTGCTATTCAGGAGCTAAGATCAATAGACAAGTCTAAGGCATCCTTGGATTCCATCATAGCCAAGTTGACAACCTATGAGCTGAATAGTTTTGATGGTAGTGTTCAAAAGATAGAATCAACTTTTAAAGCTTCTGCTATACCATCCAAAAAAGAAAAAGAGGCTAGCACTAGTGGGGAACCTAATCAAAACAGAGAAATGAAGGATGAAGAGTTTCTGATGGAATTTGAAGCTCTTCTTGCCAGGAGATTTCCAAAAGGGACTGGTAAATACAAAGGTAAGCTTCCTTTAAAATGTTTCTCCTATAACCGGATAGGACATATTGCTATGAACTGTCCTAATAGTGACAACAAGGATAAACCGGAAAGGTTCAAGAAATTTGAAGGAGGAAACCGGAAAAATTGTTTTATGGCAGTTGATGAATGTGTCACAGATGAGGAATCAAAAGATTAAGAGAATGAAGACATTGTGTTTGTTGCTGTAAAGGAAGATGTCGCAGACAAGAAGGCTCTTGTCTCCCGGTTTGATGATTCCAATGAGTGGATCATTGACAGTGGCTGTTCTCACCATATGACTGGTGACTGGAGCAAGTTTCTATCCTTAGAGGAGTATGATGGTGGTGTTGCTTTGGCAATGATGCACCATGCATGGTCAAAGGTAGAGGGTCCATCTCTTTGAATGGAAAGAGTAGTGCTGACAATGTGTACTAGGTTGATGGTCTCAGACACAACCTTCTAAGTGTTTCCCAACTAAATGACAGTGGTCTCACTCTGCAGTTCAAGAATGGAGTTTGCAGAATCAAAGGTAAAGATGGTAAATTGGTAGCCACCGGCATGTAGACTAAAGGTAACCTATTTCATCTGATTGCAAATATAAGTACATGTCTTATGGCTAAGCTTGATGATAGCTAGATATGGCATAGGAGATTCTACCATGTGAACTTTGATAACATTGTGAAGGCTAGTAAGATCAAGGCAGTTAGAGGGTTGTCGGTGTTGAGCAAACTGGATAATACCTTGTGTAGAGAATGTCAATTGGGGAAAATGTCTTCCTCAACCTTTAAAGGTAAATCTTTCATTGCTGACAACTTGCTTGATCTTGTGCATACTAATTTATGTGGTCCTATGAAAACTAGAAGTGTGCAGGGTGATAGGTACTTCATGATTCTCACTGATGACTGCTCAAGAATGATGTGGGTCACATTCTTGAAAGACAAGTCTGAAGCTTTTGGGAAATTCAAAGCTTTTAGAGCATTAGTGGAGAAGGAAAGCGGTAAAAGGATCAAATGTCTTAGAACTGATCAAGGAGGGGAATTCACTTCTAGTGAATTCAATAAGTATTGTGAAGAATTTGGCATCAAGAGACAGCTATCTGCCCCTTGGACTCCATAGAAAAATGGCCTAGCAGAGAGGAAAAACCGAACTATGGTTGAAGCAGCTAGAACCATGTTGATCCAAGGAAAGGTTGCTCACACCTTTTGGAGAGAAGCGGTTAGCACTGCAGTCTACACTATGAACCGAGTACTCATAAAAAAGGGTAAGGACAAAACTCCTTATGAGTATTGGACCGGTAAGACACCTATGGTTAACTACTTTAAGGTATTTGGTAGAAAATGTTACATCAAGAGGAGTGAACATCAGGGCAAATTTGAAGCTAAATGTGATGAAGGAATATTTCTAGGATATTCCACCAGGAGTAAAGCTTTCAAGTGCTACAACAATAAGACTCAGAGAATTATGGAAAGCATCAATGTAAGATTTGATGAATCCTTTGAGAAGACTGAGGAAACTGGCAGTGAGCAAGTTGTAAATGAACTAGTTGCAACCTTCTAGGAACTGATTGTTAGTCAACCGAGTACCAGTAACAGTGTTCCTGAACTGGTGAATGCTGATACTGATGAAGATGAGGATGAAGAAGAAAAGCAAGAAGAACCAGTTAAGACCATTCCTCGGTATGTCAAGTTGAGTCATGATCCCAAGCAAATCATAGGTGAGAAGGATGCAAGAATCCTTACCAAAAGAAAGATCAGAGAAAACTCATGTATGATCTCTGAATTTGAGCCTAAGTCATTCAAAGAGGCTCATAAAGATGAAGACTGGATCAAGGCAATGGAAGAAGAACTTGACCAGATAGAGAAATATGGTACATGGTCCTTGGTACCCAAACCAGAGCATAAAAATGTCATTGGCACCAAATGGGTGTTCAGAAATAAGTTGAATGAGGATGGCTCAGTGATTAGGAATAAAGCTAGACTGGTATGTAAAGGATATGCTCAAGAAGAAGGTGAAAACTATGGGAAAACCTTTGCTCCTCTAGCTAGATTGGAAGGAGTTCGTATGGTTCTTGCATATGCAGCTTTTAAGAGATTCAAGGTATATCAAATGGATGTAAAATGTGCATTCCTAAATGGTGTACTTGAAGAGGAGGTGTATATTGAGCAACCAAATGGGTTTACCCTATCTGAAGACAATGACATGGTATGTAGGCTACATAAAGCATTATATGGTCTAAAGAAAGCACCCAGGGCATGGTATGAGCACCTACATTCCCATCTTGTGAAGATTGGATTTGAGAGAACAAGTGAAGATAGCAATATCTACTTGAAGTCTGAAGGAGATCAGATTCTGATCTATGAAGTTTTTGTTGATGACATCATCTTTGGTGGAGATGACAAGGTGAGTCATGAGTTTCCTGACGAGATGAAGAAAGAGTTTGAGATGTCACTCATAGGGGAGATTAAGTTCTTCATTGAATTGCAAATCCAGCAGATGGAAGATGGAATCTTCATCACTCAGTCCAAATATGTCAAAGAGGTGTTGAAGACTTTTGGCATGGAAGACAACAAACTGGTTGGTACACCGATGGTGACCGGTTGCAAATTGACAGAGGTTGATTCCGCACTAGTTGATGAGAAGGAATACCGGTCAATGATTGGTAAGTTGCATTATGTAGTGCATAGTAGATCGGATATTGCACATGCAGTTGGCATCATTGCAAGGTTCCAGAAGAGTCCAAGACAATCTCACTTGATTGCAGTCAAGCAGATTCTTAGGTATCTGAAGGGAACAGTTGACTATGGATTGTGGTACCCATATAACAATAATTTCAATCTGAAAGTTTTCATAGATGCTGATTGGGCCGGTAATGTGGATGACCGAAAGAGCACAACCGGTGGTGCATTCTTTCTCGGTGGTAGATTGGTCTCATGGATGAGTAAAAAGAAGAGTTGTATCTTTCAGTCTATAGTGAAATCAAAGTATGTTGTAGCTTTCATGAACTACAATCAGACAATCTAGATGAAGCATGTACTGGAAGGCTTCAAGATCCCTGTATTTGAAACGGTAAGTATATTCTATGATAAAACAAGTGCTATCAATATATCAAAGAATCTGGTTTTACATTCTAGAACCAAGCATTTTGAGCTTAAGTATCATTTCTTGAGGGAAAAGGTTTAGAATAAAGAAATTGCAGTGGAGCATGTGTCCAGTAAGGAACAGTTAGCAGACATATTAACCAAGCCTCTCCCAAAGACAACTTTTGTGCATTTGAGAGGTGAATTAGGGGTATTACCCCTTTAGGAGGTGAACTAAAAGTGATTGTTCCACATCAATCAGGTACTGGAAAGACAAAGTTTTGATTGATTGGTGTGTTCAAGGATGCTACTCCTCAGGGGGAGCAGCATGATGGAATAGTGATGATTGTACCTCCACTTTGGAATTGTTGTCAAAGGGGGAGAAAGAGTGAATTGAAAAGATATGTACAGCAAATGGGGAGAAGATGTGAAGCAGAGAAGATATCTTTTGTATATTGCCATCAATGCCAAAGGGGGAGATTGTTGGCATTATGTAAACCGACATGAAGACATAATGATATTGTATGTTGTCATTGATGTCAATATGGGACATAGTGTGAACCAACACATGTGATAAGTGAAGAGAGAGGAACCGGCATATGTATGAACCAGTTTATATGCCAAAGTGAAGCGGTATATTTTTTCAAGGAAAGTGAAGCGGCATATTTGTTCAAGCTTAACCGGCATGTAGTTATGGGAACCGACACATGGAAGCATTGTATGACTACCAGTTGGTAGGTAGCTTCCACTTTGGGGTTTCTGGTTGGAGTACCTAAGGTCTATGTGAGTCAATCGGTGATCTTTGTGTGATGAGTTAGCAGTATGATGAAGGACAGATCATGTTGACATGTAAGCTCTATGTGCGTGAAGGATCTTGCATGAAGATGACTATTCCTATCTACCTCGGGAATGTGCGAAGTCTATCAAATGGTGATAACGCGTTATGGGTTATCAATCGCCATGAAAATGGTGGATAATGGTCAATGGAGAATGTCTTGAAATGGATTCAAGATTGTTGCATTTAATGCAGCATGATTCAACAGTCAGGATCGAACCGTTTGAATTGCTTAACCTAACAGGTTTAGGGTTTAGGGTTTTTGCTACCAACTTGTATGTTTCCTATAAGGTCAATGTTGGGTTTCTTTCTGAGGTTGTTGGAAAAAATTGTGAGTGTGTATCCAAGGAAAGTGATACGTGATTCTTGCCAGACCAAAGGAGAGAAGAGATACCTACAAAGTGAATGTGTAGAAGGAAAAGAGGAGCCTAAATGCATCTGCACTAGCATTAAGTGTTGTTAATAGATAATTGTAATACCTATTGATCTCTAACCACTTCAACAGTTGTAAACTCCCCTAATAGGGTAGCCTTAACTGGCTTGATTCAAAATCCCTTAAATCGGGTGGTCTTAACCGGCTTGTTTCAAATCCCTTAACTGGGTAACTCGAGGCTAATGAGTTCTGAGAAGATAGAGAAGCTTAGGAGATCCTTTCAACTATTGAGTTCTTGAAATCCTCTAACAAGGTGATCCTACCAGGTTTAACCCTTAACTGGGTATCCCTTAACTGGGTGATCCTTAACAGGATTGGTTCCTACCAGAACCTATTGTAATGTCCTTAACCAGACAAGGCTCCTAATAGAGTGGACTTCTAAAGAGTTCAAAAAGCAAATTGTGGGTATTCATCCCCACCATGGTTTTTCCTAGTTGGGTTTCCATGTGAAAAATATGTGTGTCATGTGAAATGCTTCTGTCTTGTGATGCTTTATTTTACCTATTAAGCACATGAAGGTTGTATGTTTTATGCTTGTCTATAAAATATATTGAGCTCATTGTTGTGAAGATCTAATGGTCAAGTTTACTGGTTTATGCATGAGAATATAATGATACTATAGTATTGAGCTAAGAGGAAAGCTTATTAAGTGACCGGTTCATGACTAATTGAGCTATAGTGGATGTTACCGGTTGCACTCTACTTTACCGGTATCCCTGTTTGTCAGTCATTTGGAGCATTTTCTATCAAACCAGTTTTTGACTGTATTTGTGTTTGTACTGATTCAACCCCCCTCTTAGTACAAGTTTGGTACTAGTGGTTCATCATTGACCTATCACGATCCAGCTAACATGGGGCACATGAGGGATTTGTTGAGATCCATTTCTCCTTTCTTTGATAGTAAAGTTATCGGTCTCGAGGCAGAGACTTGGCTTATTAGTTTAGATCAGTGTTTCTCCATGTATCCATATGGTAGCAATAGCAAGGCGAGATGCACTATCATGCATCTTGAGATTTTTGCATCTATCTGGTGGTGGTTAAAGGAGGAGAAGATTGGTATATGAATTAACATCGTGTCATGGGAGATCTTTCTGGAGAGATTTAGGGCACAATTTCTCTCACCCTAGTGGAGGCAATCACGTGCAAACAAGTTCTCTGCTCTGCAACAATTAGGGTTGTCAGTAGACTAGTTTGAGAATAGGTTCTATGAGCTTAAACAGTATGCCGAGATCGAAAATGATGAGGCTATGCTTGCTCAACACTTCTTAAAGGGTCTTAATCACCGTATCAGTGGAGGAGTGAGAGTTTTTTGAGCCTACTTCAGTAGAGGTAGTCGTGGTGAAATCCAGGTTGGCAAAGCAGAACCTTAGCTATGCTGATGGTGGCCAGTCTGGAGTTCAGATTGGAAGTGATACTTTCAGTGGGTATAGAGAGAGAGAGGGAATCAGTCCCAGACTGTTGCACCTGTTAGGGGTCGTCATGCACCCGCTAAGGGTGGTCATCAACAATCAAGATCGAAGCAGTCTCATGGCCAGCAGGGTAGCAACTCTCAATCTCACAAGGGCAAGAACTGGAAGAGGTATATGTAGACCTTCCCAAAGAAGTCCTCTCAAGGTGCATATCAGGCACCTAGTGGGTAGAGCTTTCAGCAGTCTAGTGGGTTGTCTAGGAGTAGAGGACCTATTAGAGGAGCTTTCTTTTCCTGTGGTCAGTTTTGCCACAAAGCCACTCAGTACGCTCAACGTCCTCACTAGATGAGTAGCCAAAGGCCAGCCCACATCAGAGCTGACAGTGGGGGATGCAGGTATATCCCATAGAGTATTTGCAGCAGTAGATGACTCCCAGGCTGAGCATCAGAGTATAGTGCTTAAGACATGAGGTGTGTTGTGTGGTATTCCTATCTCTGTACTTCTTGATTCTGGTGCTTCAGATTCCTTTACTTCTTCATCTATTGTGGAGCGGTGTGGGATCATTTTTGCTAAACAAGGGGATAGGTGGCAAGTAGAGTTGGCTACCATTGTGCATGTGTTTGCAGATGCCTTCGTTCCCTATTGTGAGTTGGACCTAGGACCCTTTGTCACTTCAGTTGACTTTTGCGTCATTCCTTTGGGGTCCTATGGAGTTGTGTTGCGGATGGATTAGCTATCATCTCACAACGCTCATGTATACTTTCATATTAAGATAGTAGAGTGTTTAAATTACCATGGCAGGAGAGTGGGGATCATTGGAGTTTAGCGATTGATAACCTTATGCATGATTTTTGCTAAGAAACTTAAGCAATGCATGCATCAAGGGTGTCAGATTTTTGTAGTTTCTCTTGAGGATGTAGATGAGGAAGAGATTCAAGAAATCTCTCTAGATGGTCACCCTATTCTTCGAGAGTATGCTAATGTGTTTCCTTTCGATATTCTTGGTATGCCTCCAAGGTGAGACATAGATTTTTGCAATGACTTGGTTCCTGTTATAGAATCTATTTTGAGAGCTCCATATCGGATTACTACTCAAGAGTTGAGTGATTTGAAGTTACAGGTTGAGGAGTTGTTGGCCAAGGGGTTCATTCATTCAAGTATTTCTCCTTGGGGTGCGCTGGTTATCTTCATTAAGAAGAAGTATGGTTCTCTTCGGTTATGCATTGATTACTGATAGCAAAAAAAGTTAACCATCCAGAATCGATATCCATTGCCTCAGATAGATGATCTTTTTTATCAGGTGAAAGGAGCCAAGGTGTTCTCTAAGATAGATTTGAAATATGGGTATCATCAGTTGCGTATACATGATGCAGACATTCATTGGATGATGTTTCATACTCATTATGCTCACTATGAGTTCACAGTGGTACCATTTGGGTTGACGAACAAACCTTCATTATTCATGAGTTTTATAAATGGGGTCTTTCACACCTACCTTGACCACTTTGTCTTTGTGTTCTTGGATGATATATTGATTTATTCTAGATCTATGGAAGAGCATGAGGGTCACTTGCGTCAGGTATTGTAGAGCTTGAGGGAGAATCATCTTTTTGCGAATTTGGTGAAGTGTGATTTCTTCTAGTCAGAGGTGAGCTATCTCAGTCATATAGTTTTGGGAGAAGGTGTATCCATGGATCCTTCTAAGATCCAAGCCATTATGGATTGGCCAACATTGACCAATGTTTCTGAGGTTTGAAGTTTCATGGGTTTTCTCGAATATTAATGTCGCTTTATTCAAAGATTTTCTTCGATAGGCCACTCGATTACTTCTCTTCAGAGGAAAGGGAAGAAGTTTGTTTGGTCAGAGAAGTGTCAGTCATCTTTTCATACCTTGAAGGAACTCCTTGTTAGTGCTCTGATTTTGGTAGTTCTTGATCCATCTAGAGATTTCATGGTGTGCACAGATGCCTCTTTAGAAGGTATAGGTGTGGTGCTTATGCAGGATGGATGTGTGGTTGCCTATGAGTCTCACAAAATCAAGGATCATGAGTTAAACTATCCACTTCATGACTTGGAGCTATTAGTTGTAGTGCATTCTTTGGTTCAATGGAGACATTTCCTATTAGGGAGTCAGTTTAAGCTGCATAGTGATCACCGCAGTTTGTAGTATATTTTCACAAAGCAGAACTTGAATGTTCGACAACGAAGATGGATGGAATTCCTCTGTGAGTATGATTTTGAGGTTCATTATATTAAGGGAAAGATAACGTAGTGGCAAATTCTTTGAGTTGTAGGCGGCATGAGGTTGCAACATTGTCCCTTGTTGTGGACTTGAGTGAGAGAATTCTTGGAGTTCTTCCTCATCACACTTGGTATCAGGATGTTAGAGTTGTGATGGAGTCTACAGGACCATTGGAGGGTATATATTCTAGATATACTCTTGAGTCGGATGGCCTTCTTGGACATATTGGATGGTTCTATGTACCTCCTTTGGAGGGTCTTCACATTTTGATCATGACTAAAGCCCATTGTGCACCATATTCGGCACACCCTCATGTCAAGAAGATGCATGCAAATATTAGATAGATATATCATTGGGCTGCTATGAAACGTGACATTGCTGATTTTATGTCGAAGTGCTTGGAATGCCAGTGAGTGAAGGTAGAGGATCAGTACCCTGCAGGGCTTTTACAACTGAATTTGATACCAGATTGGAAATAGGATATCATTTCCATGGATTTCACTATGGGGTTGCCTATTTCTTTGCATCGTCATGATTCCATCATGGTCATTGTTTATAGATTGACCAAAGTTGCTCATTTTGTTCCTATTCAATCTTCTTATATAGAAGAAGTGGTGAGGTTGCATGGGGATCGAAGGCGGATCATTTTTAATAGAGACCCTATCTTTACTTAAGCCTTGTGGACCTCACTTCAACATACTCTGGGAACCTAGTTGAAATTTAGTTCATCTTATCACCCAGAGACCGATGGTCAAACTAAGCAGGTGAATCAGGTTTTGGAGGACATGCTTCCCATGTATATTATGGACTGGCAGTTATGCTAGGAGGAATATCTTTACCTTGTGGATTTTTCTTATAATAATGGATATCACAGCTCTATAGGCATGTCTCCCTTCTAGGCTTTGTATGGTCATCCTTGTCATACTCCTTTGAGTTGGGATCGGCTAGAGGATAGGGTGCATTTAGGACTAGATTTGCTAAGTGAGATGGAGTAATAGGTTGAGCAGATTCATGGGTATTTGGTTGCTGCTTAGGATAGGAAGAAGAAGTATGTCGATGCCCATAGGGTAGATCATCAGTTTTCTATTGGCGACCGTGTGTTCTTGAGAGTGCATCTACAGAAGAGTCTGGTCTACTATGGAAAGGGTTCCAAGTTAGTGCCTCATTTTGTAAGCACTTTTGAGATCCTTGAGATGATAGGACCTTTTGCCTACCATCTTTCCTTGTTGCCGATTCTTTCCCGTATCCATGATGTATTTCATGTTTCTGTTCTTTGACCTTATCATCCTAATGTGACCCATGTTCTTGATTGGAATGCTTTGCAGGTCGAGTTCAAACAACTTTCCATGGAGCCTGTACGCATTCTTCAGTATTGGTATTTGACCCTCAGGGGTTGTACCATCAAGTAGGTAAGGGTCCTATGGAATCTGAGTAATGAGACCTCTACGACATGGGAAAATGTAGTGAAGTTGAGAGAGCTTTATTCTTATCTATTTTAGGCTTTGGGGGGACAATGTAGTACCCCTCCTCGTTCAAAATCTTTTTGTATGTTTTTGGTCGACTCTAGTGGAACATTATTGTATATTGATTTAGATTTTATGCGATGTTATTTCATGCTTTATCAAGATTTGTGGTGTATTATTCTATGCAGTATCTCAGTGCTTATGATTAATGTTTCTTTATGGATAATTATCATGGACTGACACTTTTACCTTATATGTGCGATGTTTTATTTATGTGTATGGGATGCAAGGAGATGATTTTCCTTCACTCACTCTGGTGAGATAGGGAACATCACGATTCTCCTTCATTAGTGTGTGTATTGTGTCTGTATATATATTTGTCTATATGCATGTGTGAGTTGTCATTTGATCATCCTTCATTTGCAAGTTTCCATTTATTTTTATGGCTATTTAATTGAATGGATGATGCTAGCTTATGTTAGCATAATTAGTTAATTATTATGCTCTTGAGGTTATTGATTTAATTAAATTAATGATTTGCTAGATTAAATCATTAAATAGCTTAATTCATTGTGTAAAGTTACATTAATACATTTTGTGAAAGGAAATAAATAATTTCCTAGCCATTTAAGTTTTAAATGCCTATATTGAAAGAGAATAATATGGAAAATAGAAAATAAAAATAAAAAGCTTTCCTTTTTACCTTTCCATTTGACTTTTGCATTTTAAATTGTTGGAAAAGAACTATTTATGGAAAAGGAGTAAATCTGATTGCTTTTTACTTATTAAATAGTTAAATCTGAATGGTCGAGAAAAAATTTAACCTAGAAAGTTTAGGTTGAAATTATTTTTCCCATATACTCCTCAAAATTCATGGGAAGAAGGGGCAGAAATTTTGGAGAGAAATTTTGAAAACCATTCAGAAAGAGGAGCTGGAATTCGATTTGGTTTGTAAGGATTGGGATTCTTCCATCATTTTTCTTCTAGTTTTCTTCAAGGTTGGATAATCTCTTCTTGTTTTAAAATTTAAATTTGATTTTTTAGTTCCTTCCAGTGTGTTTGAAAAATGCAAATCCCCTTGTAAATTCTTGTGGAATGATTGGAATGGAAGAAGAAATGCCTGGTATTATTGATTTAGTGAAGCTTATATCATATGATTGCTTATACGAGAGAAATGGTTCATTTCTCTATTTGTCGTATGTTTTTGTATTCTTGAAATAAACTTATGGAAATTACGTCTTCTATTGTTGCCTAAATCATTATCTATTGGGTTCTTATGTGATTCTACTTCACCATTTACCTTACTATTAAATATCCCTTTTTTAATTTGGATCTTGGCACTATGTGTGTGTGTCCGTGAAAAGATCAGGGAATGAATCATTTTCATGTTTAAATGGTTTTGTGGCATATTGATTTTTGAATGCTTTGAAAGCATGTATTTCTCTTATCGTAGACTTTACCTTACCCTGTGGTGGGCCGGTCCCACCACACGGGCTGGTAGTGTCTGCTTCTCATAGGTACTAGTACTACCGGTTGGCAGTACCACTACCGGTTGGTAAAAGTTTTACAAGTCGGTAGCGGATGCTACCAGTGGTAGTGGTACTACCGATCGACAATACCCCTACCAATTCATAGCAGTGCTACTGGCAGGTAGCAGCTGCTATCGATTGGCAGTAGCAGTACTGGTTGGTAGGCCCGCTACCAGTGGTAGCAGGACTAACGACAGGTAGTGTTTACTACTTCGTCAACAACACTACCATGGGTTGGACTTGACCCTCGCTTGACCTGGTACCCTTACCGATTCAAACCGGTATGTGCTATGAAGTTATTTTTTATAAAATAAAATATTTTAAAGTGGTTTTTATGTTATTAAATAGTGATCTTTGTTATGTCGATTAATAAATTTATCTATGGAAATCAAGGCATGAATTAGTAATTCAAATTGGTTAATTTGGATATATTTGGGAAATGAATTAAATGTCTATTAGGAATTCATATTTTTTTCGGTTGAATATTTGATGTGAATTTCATCCTTGATGAAATATTGATTTGGAAATTGAATAGATGTGAATGATAAAAGAATTTTTGATTTAATTTTCAATCAATGATCTTGCAAGTTCTTATGATGTTGATTTTCTCAAAGATTGTCTAAGTGCAGACTTAGTGAAATTAACTTTCCATTGCAAAGAGTTGTATTGTGTTATTTATGGTTTGTGGTTCAGTCATCCTATGGTGGTGTAATTGGTACCATTGAGCAAGTGATATATGATGACTTCATGGTCTTAACCATGTAGTGACTTTTCCTTATGGTTAACAATGAGTCAGTATGTCCTTGTATTGACCACTTGTTTTTGGATAGTGGTGTTATGGTTGTCTGCTTCACCATAGGGTCCTCATGGAGTGACCTTGTTTGTTTAGTGTCCTTTGGGACAGTGGCTCTCGAATGGGGGCTGCGTCCGAAGAGGTTGGCAGGATGACCCTTCGAAATTAAGGTAATAAGTGATAATCTAATTAACTAATTAGGTGGGTAGTTCTCAAACATTAATAAAGATATTGTACCTCGCACATAGGTGAGTGCTTGTATTGAGGCTCAGAATGTAGTGAGAAGGTTTGGAATGGAAAGCCAACCACCTTGTCTTCACAAAAGGCTCGTAGGGTCCACATGAGACTTAGTTGGAGCTAGAGGTTCAGGAAAGGTTACCCGGATAGTGTGCCGAGACCTATGGAGGCCGACCATGGAAACCATCGTAAGCTATGTGAAGAAACTCTCTCTTTAGGGTCACTTGTGTTATGTGATGTTGATTCACTTGTGTGTGTGAAGTCATGTCACTTATGTTTTGTGATGTTGATTCACTTGTATGTGTAAATCCGTGTCACTTGTTTTTTGTGATGTCGATTCACTTCTGTGTGTGAAGTCATGTCACGTGTCTATTGTGATGTTGAGTCACCTAGATTATTGTGGAGTCATATTGTCTGTTGACTAGTTCATAATTTTGCTTGCTTGAGGGGCCTCAGCTATCTCCTAGCACATTGGGGTGATTCAATTTTGGGAATTCCATGATCGGGTGGTAGTGCAACTTCCCATTAGATGTTCTTGTTTGTACCTTCATGCGAGGATTGGCTTCATAGGTGTTTCTTTGGATCATGACTCATGGTTATCTCATGTTTGGAGATTATTGTTTTTGGAGACCTATGTGGTCATTGTATCATGATCTTATGTAACCTTGTATTTGGTTAAGTTGTATCTTTATATTTATATTAAGAAGCCATGTATTGGAAGAACAATATAATCCTAAGATTGGGATGTTATTTATTAGTTTCCCTTATGTTATGTCTACATTCTTATTGAAGAGAAACTATGTAGCATCCTTTCAATATTTCGGTGGTGTATCTATTATTTCATATGGCTTGTTGGGTGGCTACAAGAAGTTGAGTCCCACTTTTGGGCAAAAAGTGGAAGTGTTTTCTCTATTTTTCAAATTTTTCGTCGACTGATGTTAAAATTTGATGTACTTAGAGATTGAATCTCAAAAACCTTCAGTAATAGAAAATGTAGTGCTCAGAGTCTACTTTTCAAATATGTAATTATTTTAATACTGACATGCTAGAAATCCCTTTTTAGTAGGCATGTTTAAAAAATAGTTTTTCAAAATGCTTGTTTCAGGACCATACCACACGTGTATGACCACCCTTTTTTGATGAAAATAAATGAATTTTTGCAAATCCTTCTAGGCAATGATACCTAAGACACCAAATATTGATGAAAATATTTTATCTTATTTTTTTATTGAAAATATTTTTTTTTTATTAATTTTTAATTGACAATAAAGTATATTTTCAAAACATCGGGTGTACGACCACCATAATTTGATGAAAATTTCATATTTTTCAATTTTTTTTTAATATTCAAAAGAATTGTATGTATATTGAAGTCATATAATTTTTGTTTCTAAAATCCTAAAAACAAAAAAGTTATTAAAGCTTTAGTGAACCTTGGTATTTTAGGTTTAGGTTCCACTTTTGATTAATAAATAATAAAAAAATAGTAAAAATAATTTTATCACTGTGAAATTTACATTTATGAAATCAGGACGCTGAAAACTCTAATGTGTTTTTGTTTCATCAAAAAATTCAATCAAAAAGGCCTTCAAAAAATTAGGCCAAGGTAGAAATCTGATGTCATTTTACCTTAGTCATTTTTTTGGAGGTCGAAGCATAGGCTTGGTGGGCCCAAGCCTATCTCGAAGAAAAAAACAATGCTAAGGATTGTTTCCTACCCCTAATTTTAACAAATGGGTGCATGTTTTTTAATTTCCAAAAAATGAGTGCCCATTTTGCTTTGTACTGTTGAAAGCAAAACGGGCACCCCGTTTCATTAAATAACGGGTGCCCTTTTTCTAAAAGATCTTTCGGGCAAGAATCTGGCCCACAAGCACAAATCTCAATGATTGAATGATTTTTCAATGATTGCCTGACAGATACGATCTGCAAAGAGAATGTTTTGATTAATCATTCTCTTTGTTTGTCTTATTGTCAATTTGGTAAGGAGATCGATTCAAATTCAAATTTTGGTGTAGCCATGGGATCAAATCAATGTAGGAAGAGGCAAAGGAAGGTTTTGACAACTGAGAAGATTGCAGCAAATAGGGTGAAGGAGGCAATGCATCAAGGAGAGAGAAGATTGAGAATGAGACAAGGAGCTTCAAGTTCCACAATCATTTTATAAGAAGATAACATCAAAGAGACCATAAATACTGATGAAGGAAACACAATAGAACCATTTAATTTAGGTGCATCTTCTAATCCATTATTGGATACATGTATGTCTTCAGAGCCCTATGTTTTTTCCAATGAAGAAATTAGTGATTTAGTAGAAGCAGGTTATTTATTAAATGGAATTCTAATTGAAAATCAAACCCCAAATGAAATTGAAATTGAAATCAAAATAGAAACCCCAAATGAAACTAGATCTCAACTTGAAACTGGAATTGAAACCAAATTTGAAACTCCAAATGAAATTGAAAGTCCACTTGCAACTAAAACCAATAATGTGTATGTAGACATGGAAACACAAATTGAAAATGAAACATGTTTGAATGATAATCAAATGAATGAAAAGTTTGAAATTAAAAGTGATGTACTAGACAACCTTCCTGGCTTGGTTTCATGGAGACAGATTAGGACACATGCAAATAGATTGTTTAGACATTTTTTTATAATAATAAATTTGGGTTTCAATGTCAATTAATGGTACAACTAATTAAAATCACTAAAATGCGAAAAGTGATGAAGAAGTTAGGCTTTTATGTCAAACCCAAGAAGAAGGATGAGTCTTTAAAACAAGTTGTATCGACTGTTGCTAGCGCCTTTGATACAATTGGAAAGGAAAGTCATTCTAAAGATAAAAATGTGGCACACCGTGCAATAACAACTACTTTAGTAAGCCAAACAACTTCTAATAAAAGAATGATAAGTAACATAAGTGGATATTTTAATATTCATCACAAATATTTGTCAAGAGCTATAAAAAGAAGAGTTAATTTCTACAGTGATCCAGTAAACAAATTGTGGACTTTTAGTCTTAGACTACCAAGGTCTGATATGAAACTTATTGGTGAAGTCAAAAATTTGATCAAAAAATTCTAGCACGATAATACAAGAGTATCACCTAATGTTAGAGATGTTCTTAAATTAAGAGTTGGGTCAAAAATTCACGATCCACATCCAAAACACCTATTGGACATGACTCAAACTGAATTGTATAAAAAAATTTGGATGATAAGGTGTTGACTATTAGCATTTGTCAGAGGTCTTTTGAAAAGTGTAAACCTTGGTATATTCAAATTAACAAGGAAAGAGTCACATGTTAATGCAAAACTCATGTTCAATTTCGCTACCATTATGATGTATTTTGATATATACGTGTTACCATGCATAGTAATGGAATGTTCCCAGAATGTGGTATAAATATACCACCTGAAACTAAAGGAGTTTATTTCAAGTTTTTTTTGCAACCCACTAAATGAACAAAATTTTCTTTTCAATGCATGTGTTTCTGGTGTATGTGATATATGTGGCAATCTTGCATTGTTGGATGAATGTCTGCATGAAAATATTTCAAATGATTTTGGACAACAATTAGTTGATGTTAAAAGATTTAAAACTTTTGAGTATCCCCTAAAGGATGGAAAGGTTGGAAAATGATGCGATCTAATCACTGAAAAAGTTAGTGTTCATGCATTTATGAATGAATTCAAGAGTAACATCGTACCTAAATATGCTAAACACACTCAAAATGCTAGATGGCTTGATGGTCAATTTTGAATATGTAAGGATACATTTCCTATTGGTAGTATACTTTCGGTTGTTGACTTTACAAAGAACTACACACTTGCACCACAAGATGAGGTCCAATCACAATACTAAAATTCAGTACAAGTATCAATTTTTGTCTATATTGTGTATAGGCATGAACCAAATAGTATAGAAAGGATCGCAAAATTTTGAGAGAGTACTATTTCTATATGAGTGATAATAAATTACACTCATCTGAGTTTGTCTAGTTTTGTTTCAAGACCTTTTTTCAGAATTTGAGGGAGAGAGAAATTTATATGACACGACATCTAATATGGTCTGGTAATTGCACAGGGCAATTCAAGAATGCTAGAATGTTTTATTGGTTGAGTAGGATTCATAAGAAAACTAATATCAAACACATGTGGAGTGTTTTTTAGGTTGGACATGGGAAAGGAGAACATGACGGTGCTGGTGCATGTGTTAAGAGAGCTCCTTGCAGAGAGCAACTCAAATTTGAGGAAAAGGCTAAATTTGAAAAGGCAAGTGCAATTGTGGATTTGTGTAGTGCAAATTTGTCCATAGGATCAAGTCAGAACTCTACAATTAGACATTTCTTCTGGCTAGTAAAAGAGGAGAATATCCTTCCAAGATATGATTGTGATACAATCAATGGGTTAGCTAGATGGCATTCATTTAAGAGTTTTAATTCTAACACTTGGACTATATGGACTAGAGAGCTTGCATGCTTTTGTCAATTTTGTGTTGTAGGTGAATGGGAAGAATGCGAGAATATGGAATGGGTCAAAGAATGCCAACACAAATCCTTAACACCTACTTAGACACAATATGAAGATGTTAGAAGAAATGAGGACCCAGATCATACATTTGCATCAGAAGATTATGATCGTATTTCAGACCTCATACAACCTGGTAATTTAACTCAATTTCTTGTTTATAACTTTAAATTATATATTTTTATGTATTCTCATATTATTTATGATTACATATTTGAATTATAAATTCTAACAAGTTTTATTTCTACATGTACTTAAATTTTTTTTGTAGCACGTATATGCTATCGTTGCACCTAAGGATAATGATGAGCAGGTTGAGTATTGGCTAGCTAGATGTGTAGAACCTAAGAAAAAGTTGATATGTCATCAAGTAGATGATGATGGTTTTCAGTATCTAGTTGGGTCTGTTGTGGTAGTTGGTACATGGATATGTAAATACTTAACAAGAAGGAATGGCTTACCAGCCTATGAAGACTACCAACCAGAAAAGAAGATTATACACTATTCTAATTTGGTGGTGGCAACAAACATCAAATGAGAAAGATACAAAGGTAGACCTTCTAATAAGGTATTGTGGAAACTTTCAGTAGAAGAGCATGAGGCAATCATAGACACATTGTAGAAGAGAGAGGATGCATATGGTACATTAGGTTGAATCAAATTTATATGCATGTAATTTTGTGTTGTTTGTGTGAACTCTTTTATATTTAATCATGATAATTGTTTTTCTTTGTCCCTTTAACATTGTATTTGTCTACATTTGATACAATTTTGGTTTCATAAACAACATTGTATTAGTTATCTTCTTCTTAATGTTATTTTGTGCACATTGTAATTGTGTTACAATTGAATTTTAATTTTTTATGATATATTTATTTTATCGTAATCTCTTCATAGATTAATTGTAAGTTCAAAGATAGAATTATGTCTTAAATATGACAACTCTATATTTATCATTGTATGACAAATCTATATTTATAGTGTTATTTTTTATTATAGTACCATTGTATCCATGCTTTTCATACCACTACTATCCGCACTTATAAACCTTCAATACACTAGTAAAGTAGTGTGGTCAACTTAAGAGGAAAGTCAATACTATGTTTGTAGCTCTTACTCTATTACACATTTTGCATTCGAGGTTGTTACACACTCATTTCCCAATGGATTTGTTATAGCTATATAAATGAATTATATTATGGAAAAGGAGGTCACAATGTTCACCTACCATATTTCAATGTAATTATTCCATATAGCAGGGCTTCCTTTACTTATTCCAACGCTTCAAAATGTCAAAAGAATTATGCATATCAATAAGAAATTGACAAGAAAGAATCTATGTCTACTTCCTTTCAAATCATTGAATAATGTTCTTCAAACCTTCCTAATAATTTGGTTAGCCTTAGTTCCATCAATCTATAGGATTCCTCTATGAGATTAATTTATAATTAATAATCCTTTTATAATTTTCATATAAAATTTATATGCATGTAAGTTTGTGTTACTTGTGTGAACTCTTTTATATTTAATCATGATAATTGTTTTTCTTTGTCCCTTTAACATTGTACTTGTCTACATTTGATACAATTTTGGTTTCATAAACAACGTTGTATTAGTTATCTTCTTTTTAATATTATTTTGTGCACATTGTAATTGTGTTACAATTGAATTCTAATTTTTTATGATATATTTATTTTATCATAATCTCTTCATAGATTAATTGTAAGTTCTTGTTTTTATTATTATTTTAAGAATAGGATGTTATTGTAAATTCGGATAATTATTTTATTGAATTATAAATTGTTGCACTATAAGATGATCAATCACAATGTTAAAATATAAAGTCATAAATAGATCACATAACAAGTCATAAATAAATAGTCCTTTATAAAATCACATAACAATTCATGATGACATAATAACAAGTCTCGAAAAAATAATAATAAGGAAATGACATTAAAAAAAGTCGAAATAAGATAATAACAATACAACATCACATATATAATCACTAGAGTGCGCCAAATCACATAACACGAACTGATATCATAATAGCAATGAAATGACATAATAAAAAGTCCTCTATACAATCACATAACAACAAGTCCTATATATAATCACATAATAACAAGTCCCAGGATAACATAACAAGTGTCATCATAAAAAGTCCATAATACAATAACATGACATGATCTAAAATATATAATCTAAGAACTTACGTGCATCTCATCTACAGTCCTCTTCACTCCATGTGAAGGTGGCTGAGATGAATCATCCTTCTGCACGTGGTCCTAAGATGTACCATCTTGTGTCTATGCAGTATCAATGTCTTGACCCTCCTGTGCAGTATCAGTGACTCCACCCTCTCGTGTAGTATCAGTGTTTGCACCCTCCTATACATTATTAAAATATTTTACATGAGAAGAAGATTTAACATGAGAAGAAGTTACTTGCATAATTCACTTATAAAGTAATTAAATACTAAAAATTTAAAATAAATTACCATACAACCGCTCTCTACAATGCCCTCACTTGTACGTGGAGGTCCACTATCATGAACAATAAAAGTGGTCGTAGTCAAGTCCTATAAAAAAAAACATTGTACATCAATTTTGATAATCCCTATAAAAGCCAGGTACATAGTATAACAAATTATAAATTATTTTTATAATCATAACCTCAAATGACAATGTCGATGGTTTCATCTGGCTCAATCCCATAGCCATACCAATACTGGTAGTGGTATCAACCTGGACAACATATATAAAGTATGAATCAAATTGTTTATATACATAAGTTATAAAGTATATATATAGACTACAAGATTATCATAAAAAAACATACATGTGATGTAGGCAAAGTAACTGATGGTCGAAGGCATACATGTGATGCACCATCAAACAATCCAGAAGCCTACACTTACAAAAAATAATGAACATGAATCAAAGTTGTACATAAATTAGTAAGCATATAAACACTTCAAATTAAAGGATGAAAAACATACTAGAGGTATATGAGGCTGAGCCTTAGTGGTCCATGAGTCACTTGAAGAACTACCCATCTTAGTGCTACAAGAAGCACCCTACAAAATTGAAAAAACATATCATACACATCATTACATTAAAAAAATTATTGTTTATTTTAAATTTACATATCAATACAATGTATCTAAATGGAAGTGCATACTGTAAATGGGGCACCGACATCTCTAGGTATTGAGGTAACATGATATTAGTTCCTCAATGATGTGGTAGGATCCATCCTCTGTTCAGAAAAAATTGACTCATGTTATGGTTCATATGTGTATATATAAGGAATTTAATATTGCACTATAAATTATATAAATAAATTTTTACCTATGTAGGTTGATCATCATCTGCCCACATGAGATCAACATATGAAGAGACGACATCAGCATGTGCAACCTCCTTGACATCATCATAACCACCATGGGCAGCATCAACATCATCAAAATCACCATCTCCTCCATGGGAAACCTCACTCTGTGGACCTATACATACATCCCCATAGCTCGTGCAAACATGTGCTAAGCTAGGGGTAGCCCTCACCTCCTGCAATTGCTATACCAAATTGCCCAATAGGACACTCAATGAACCTAGAGCAGAATCTACTACTCGATGATGGGAAGGTGCTGGAACAACTGATGATGGAAGAGGAACCAATGGATCATTGCGCACATAGTTTCTAACCCTGTCGCTCAATTTTGCTCCTGCCCTATCCTGTGGCATGCCTCTGCCAACCTCCTAAAATGATCTAATATAAAAGTAATTGGGTTTTTTTCCTAGTTCAAATTCGGCCCATAATTTCTTGAAAAAATACATTGTCACCGCATGATTGGAGTGTGGTGGATGGTCAAAGACCATCCACCACCGCTCCCAATAGTTTCTAGAAATGCCTGGGTGCCTACACCATCGAATAGAGATCTGTGGCTTCTTCGGATCTATCTCTTCACCCATCTTAGGGTTCACAAAATTTTGTTTCAAATCCATTTTTGTTATTTTTAATTCATTAACTTGTTTTTATGTGAGGCCATCAGCGTAAAATGCACGCAATCCCTCTTACCAACTATGATAGCTATCTAGCTCGCTATCTAAATCCTACACATACTATACAATGCTTTGCATACTATCTGTAAGGTGTAACAATTGCGAAGGTGGAGGTGGCTCACGTCTAATAGTATGGATATATCTAATCAAAGAATCAATATTTGTCCTAATTGTCTGTCTCAACTGATCGAGTGGAGGTGGTGCTAGACCTAATAGCTCATCTATCTCAAACTCATCCATTATGTGAAAATAATCTGCATACATATACAAACATGAAAATTTACAATTACAATTACAAACATGAAAATTTATAAATACAAACTATTTAATTTACATTTCACCTTCCAAAAAACCTTATAATTAAATACAATTTAGTAACTTAAATATAAAAAAAGGAAACTCACATAGTTCTATAATATTATTATTATTTGGGTAATAATAAGCATCATTTAAGAAATATTATCCACTTAAATCAAATTATAAGAAATATTATACAAAATAAAACATCATAATGCCCATGCAACTCAAACAATACTTTCTAACATCTAAAGATGAATTAGTATAAGTTCCATCAAAATCATAAAAATAATCATGAGAGGGAGAGAGAATAGATAATGAATAAATGACTCCATTGATTTAGATAATGAAAGTATCTTCCATGGAATTACAATTTAGTACCCTTGCAATATTTAACCATTATCATTAATTAGGCTGCCACTTTATATTTTCAACTTGATAGGATTCGATTCAACTACTCTCTTTTGGTAAAATTAACTAAATTCATTAAAGTCATAAGTTATATCTATGAACTTGTTAATACATGTACTACTTTTTTGTGTTCTTTGCTATAATCATTGGATGATTTAGTGATCGCAACAATTAGTACTACACTAAGTTGAAGCTTGAATAAATAGTAGGTTCTCTACTCTTGGAGGAGTTAAAACAAAAAAAAAATAAAAATTTATATTCAATTTTATATTGTTATTTTCTTGTTCAAAGTCGCAACCCACAAAATTTGATTCCAATATTGATCTATATTTGATTCTTATTTTTATTAAATCTGCCACTAGTGTGATTTATTGTCCTCTTAACTTAAATCAAGCTATGTAAATTTAAAGCCTCGTAACTTTTGATATAGAGCATATTTTTTCATGCTTCACATGGCATTGAAAAGGTGGTTAATAAATCTTCATAGATCACACAATTATTTTCTAGAATATTCCCTTGTATTTTATATTTTATTTTTTTTGATTTCACATTCTACTCATTTACTTGGACATCTTGGCACTTGAAAATGACCATCTTACATGAGATGAATTTGTTTGATATGTTTTATATGCATTGATTTTATTGATCTTTAAAGTTTTTATTTGAGGAGGTATCATAGGTTTCTCTATTCATCCTTTTGTGGCAAAATTAGAAAGTGATAACTATGATTCTTTTGTAAAATGATATCTTGATAAGTTTTAGGTGGTGTAATCATTTTCCTTCTATGTATGGAGTCATACCTAAACTAGAAATGCTAGAAATTATATAATCTTGGTGTAACATCATTGACCATATAGGAATGATTTGATCTAGTATCAAGATCATGATTCTATGTGTATTGAATTGAATATTTATTTCCCCCATACACTTTGGAATAGACTTTAGGAGATCCATGGAGACCCTCATATCTCTCCATTCCTAGAGGATCCTATTGTAAATTGTTTCATTCCCTTTGTAGATGAAGATTACATACCCTTCAATGGTGATACTTAAGAGGAAATTTATTATATCATAGGTCTTGCACGTTTTGACAATTTAGAGGCTTGTCTCATTCTTCAAGTACTCATCCTATCAAGACCTAATATCAATCTTAAATGTTTTTTATTATTTTATATTATTATCACCAATTCCATAAACCTAATTGATTTAGTCTACATGGCATTAATCACCTTCTGAACATGACCACTTGGGATTCATATCTTTTGAATATATTATCCTTGTTTGAGGAGTTTAGAATTACATATGTTAAATATTATTTTGAGGATATTGATATCCTCTTTCATGATTGGGCTAAGTTAGGAAGTAGTGAGGATTAATAGTGACAACTTTAGAGTATTATCAAATTTAGGAACCCTATTTTTCACATACACAAAAAAACACATTCATATTCATTATCATTTTAAAGTTCAATTTAAACATAAATTAAACATCTAAATATTAGAAAAGAATCCTATAATTAAATATAACATTTAGAAATATAATTTTAAACATTCAGACTTTTATGCATGATTAAAATAGAGAGAGAGAGAGGGAGAGTAGGTAATTTGAGATACAACGAGTTAGAGAGAGAATAGATAATTTGAGAGATAGAGAATAAGTAATGATAGAGACTAGGTAATGATAGAGAGAGTGTAACGCGTGAAAGAAAGAGAGGCGGGTAATGTGTGTGTGTGTGTGTGTGAGAGAGAGAGGGGGTAATATGTGTGTGTGAGAAAGAGAGGGGATAATGAGAGATTGAGAGAGAGAGAGAGAGAGAGCGTAATGACAGAGATAGTAATGTGTACGTGTGTGTGTGAGAGAGAAGGGGGGTTTATTGTTGATTTTCATCTAGGGTTTATTGTTTGTTAATTTTTTAGGGTTTGTTGTTCGTTTATTTTCTATGGTTTATCGTTCATTTTTTTCTATTTAGGGTTTAGTGTTTGTTTTTTGTTCAAGGTTTATTGTCTATTTTTTGTGTCTAATTTTTATTGTTCGTTTACATTTTTGTTTTTTGTTTTTTTCCTACAGTTTAAATACTATTCATGTTTTTTGTTTTTTCCTAAAGTTTTTACTATTCATGTTTTTTGCAATATTTAAAAACTAAAAACTATTTTAAACATGAAATAAAATAAAATAAAAGATGATTTTCAAACTTTAAAACATTACAATTAAAAAATAACAATAAATTAACATTTTTTAATGAAAAATAATAAAAATAAATAAAATAGAATATAAAAAATAAAACTAAATACCTGGAAGGAGGTAAAAATGGTCTGGGGGTCAGCTGGGGTGAAAAACGGGTACCCATGCTCCTTTGAAATGTCTACCCATTTGTCAAATAGTGAAAATGATGTAAAATGGTTTTAAAAAAAAAACTAAATACATTTCAAAAACGGGTGCCTGTTTTTTTTCAAATCGGGTGCCCGATTTGAAAGAAACGGGGGCCCGTTTAGCTTCGGGCACCCATTTCTAGTGGGCTCTTTTCCCAACCCACACACTTCTGTGGGATTGGGACCCAACTTTGTGCATTTACCCTCTTATGTTCCTTATGTTATGATGGATTATTGTATTAATCATTATTTTGGAATTTATTTTTTGGTTAATTCTTTGTTGGTAACCCTTAAGGATTTCTAGTGTAAGTATTATGCTTGTGTTGTTATTGTGCTATGTGGTGATTAATGCACTTATTATGTTTATACTTGAAAAAAAAAAATTGTTTCACCCTTGTTGTGCGTTTTCCTTTGGGGTTCTTGGCTAGGAATTACACCCCATCTTAGTGATTTATAATTCTATCATTGTGAGGATAGCAGTTGATGACACTCATGCCCTACATGTTTCCATTATCCATATTCCTTGTTTTTTAATTATGCCTCTAAAATTTTGGTTCCTTTGATTTAGCCATATGATATGATTTAGTTGTATTCTTATGTTGGAGTCTTGTGATGCCATGTTGTATCCTATGGTTGTTAGGTGCCAGCTTAGGTATTGAGTGTGGGTTGGAACCTTATGTAATTTCCTAGAACAGGGGGTGGTTCCTATTTGGTTCCACATGGTCAGGTGGTTTGATGCCTTCTTTCATTGGGATATTCATCTTCTTGGATGTTAGTGTGTGTGGATTGGATTCTTGTATTCTTCATTATGTGGATATTCTTTGGAGCTGATTTCTATGTACTTGTATTTGTAGAAGACATTATGTACCCCTAAGTTATGTATCTTCATGTATTTGTTGATGGAATTGAAAAGGGAATATGATGTAGTAGTTTAGGAGGAGTTATCATTGTACATTCATTTATGTATTGGGTATTCATTGTGTAATGTTAGATTATGAGTTCTATGTGGAAAAAGTAGAGTTGTTATTTATACATTTGTATTGCATTGAAATTGTAAGATAGAATTGTATGTAAAATCTTATGGAAATTAAGATGGAAGAATAGTGTTTGCGGATATAATTGTTGTTTAAGGAATGAAAATTATCTACCTAAAATGGATTATGTTTTTTAGGTAAACGAGCTAGTTATCATAGAAATATGTAATAAAACTTAAAGGATAATTTAGTCTTACTGAAGAGAATGGTTATGTAATCTTTGATGCTTTTATGATGAATGAAAGAATGTATATTAGGAGTATTTGATTTGGTAGTTTCTAAAAGAATCTAAAGAGTATGTTAGGTGACTAAGTTATGCATATGTGTTAAGAATTTATCATAGTTGTATGGAAAGTAGCTGAATAGATGGATAATAGAATATGATGTTCTAAGATGAATATGTGATGTGTTAAGATTTTGCCAAGTAGTGACGTTTAGATACCCTACGGAATTGATTTTCATTGTATGAGTTTATATGGAGTTATGTTAATAATTAAATGGTTATTCTTCTTGTGTAATATGATTCTATTGTTACGTTCTTGTTGATTTATGTATTCATGTATATAGTTAATGATACATTGATGAATAATTGTAGTAACATTGAGTTAATAAATACTAGTAATAGCATAGTTGTGATGGTTATCTTAAAATAAAAAAATTCTCTTTTTGTTAGTAGATTTTTGTTTATTTCTCTAGGGTGTTTTTGCAGGCGTTACATCTAGTATCCGAGCCTATGTTGCAAACACTGGATCTCTGGTTAAGGTTGTTGCTCTTGGCCTTGCGTGGTGTACTATAATGTTCTCTTCACTTGAGTTGTTCTTTGAGATTTGTCAAGAAAAATGTCATTGTAACTTAGGAGATCTTATATGTTTATGCTTTGTGTTTCTTCCTAATATCTTCTAGAAATCATACTTGTGTGAAATATGTGTATTCATTTCTTGTGCATGTCTCCTGGATGTGAATGATGTATATATATGATTCTATGTGGTCTTGCTTCCTTTGTAATTCCTAGTGCTAACATGAATATTAAAGGTTGTTTTTCTTATATAAATGATTATTCTATAGAATGAGAAAAAAATATGTGTGTTCTCTTAACTAATTAGGCTGTTACGTTGAATCTTTTATGAATAGTAAAACCAAGTATTTGTATTATGCATATATGAAAGATTTAGTGTGGATCATGATGATAAAATAGAATAATTTGCATGAGTTGCATCAGTAGATAGAAAATAGTAGCTTAATAATGCCTTTCTCCTTCCCTTACCCTTCTTCGTAAAATATAAAGAGTTAATTAGTGTTGCATGGGTACCAAATAGAGTGATCAAGTGTTTATATATGTGTGTGAATCTGCATTTAAGAAAAGATTGTTTGAGTAAATTATTGTAATGTTAGGATACCTCATGGGAGGATGAATTTTCATATCTTAGAAAATGATGTAAATAGCTGCATGGTACGATAAATATGGCATGTCTAGGAAACTTCAAATTGTCCATGTACAATTTTGGTGTCCATATATTGATTATTTGACAATTCTTTTCTCCCTCTTCTCTTTATTTGGATAAAAGATTTATAGAACCTACATGAGATTCTTAACACTAAGTAGAAGCATTGAATACTCAATGGAAAATATGATTTTGAATACATTAAAAGAGAAGTTTGGATGGAATATATTTGCATCGAAGATCAAAATTTATGCATTGCCTTCAATATTTTTTTTTCAAGAAGAATGCGTTAGATAGAATATATTTCCATAAATAATGTATAAAGTTTTTACGAACTAATAGGTTAAAAGATCATGTTATAAGATGTGTGTTGAATGAAGTAAAGATTGGTGCATTGCATGTATAGGAAAATGAAATCATGCCACTATGTCTTTATTTCATTTGGCAAGATAAAAATCAGCTTTGAGTAGGAGTTGTGTGGTTCTGATGAAATATTTTGCTTCATCAAGTGGATAGAGTAAGAAAAGATGCTATGTCCTTACCATATTTGAATTTTCAGAAATTATTTTCTTACTGAATTCTATTATGATGGAGTGATAGTAAATTGTATGAATTTGTATTGCAACTCTAAATGATAATTTTCCTTGAATTTATGAAAATAATTAGTCTATGAATGATTATAGTTAAACGATGATAGGAGATCAGTTTGAATAGAATAATGCAAGCATGAACTTGAATTTGTGTGACATGCAATTAAAATAGAGATAAAGTAAGTTGTATGTAAGGCTATGGTATCTAGTTTTATGCTTCATATAGACAATTGATTAGCTAAGGGTACGTTGGTAAATGACCATAGGTGGTTGGAGTGGGAGTGATTGAAATCTGATATTAAATTTTGCCGAAAATAATCAGATTTATTTGTTATGAGTAATTTACTTTTGTGAATATATGAAAAAGTAAATTGTTCAGTCACATCATGTATAACATTCTAATACTCTGCATGCTATTTATTGAGCATTGATCTTGAAATAGTTTATGTTATAGTATATCATCATGTGATTAATTGAAGTTCTAATATTTGTTTATATTATAATTTGGTAAATATGATCAATTTATAGATAGGATATCTTGAACATTACTCATGTATGACTGTATTCTTTGTGAATGTATGAAACACCTTATTTCCTCCTTGCATATGTTATCTTTCGTGAATGATACTTGTCTAGAATATCGTAAAGGATTGTATTACATTAAAATGAATATAGATAAATAAACTTATGGTTTTAAATGTTTGGCACATACTCTCTAACACATTCAGGGTGTTTTACTCTTGGGTGTTGTGTAGTGGTTACTCCCTTTAGTGTGACCGATATTGGTCACCTCGTGATGTAGATTTTAATGAGTTGGTTTTTTGTTTTAAGATATTTTGTGAATTGTGTGAATTATCATTGGACTTACTTTAATTTTTGGATTTCTTTACTTTAGGACTGACCACTAATTTCTTCTTTCATTAATTTTGTTCTTGTGGTGGCTATTCTCACACTTTATTTATTGATTGATTTTGCTTACACATTTTCTTTCTTTTTATGATTTTATGTAGGATTTAATGATCTTTCCTTTGACTTTCATTCTTTTTTTGTCCATAGTACTCATTCCGAATGTTGAATTATTATGGACCCTCACCATGAGTCAAGTATTGTTTCTATCATGTTCATTTCGAACCTCTGATAGTGTGTGTAAGGAAGGAGACCATAGAAAAGTGCACTAGATTTAAGGAACAATTAGATAATGTCAGTATCAATTCAATAAATGAAATATGTTAATGAGATGAAATGTACCAATAAATTTTAGGATTTTCTGGAACTTTGGATAGAAATGCATTTGGATTCAAGAAGGTTGTAACATATGAAATATTTTAATGCTAAAGAACTATTGATTTCATATATTCAATGAGTTCTTATGTATATATATCATGCATAATTAATGGATTAGAGTGTTTTAGAATTATTTGATTAGATGAAAGATGCATGAATGTTTGTACTAGAGTAGTGTAGTGGAAACATGGTAGAGACTAAGTAGTTTGGATACTCAAAATATTGCTTTCCTTGAGATTATAGGATATAGATTTATAGTGATTGTGATATTCCCTTGATTTAATTTGATCTTCAAGGTAGAATATTCAATTTTTTTCTCATATAGGTGTATGACATGCCATTTCTTAAATAACATAAAGATGTGACTATGTGTAAAGTATTGTGTACAATGTATAATTTTCTTCTTAGTCATGTACAACTACATGCTAAAGGAGTGTTATCATGCTTGAATTGGAGTGAGTTATTATGATTTTTTATTATAAATGCTAACTCAGTGACAAGAATAATAGTTTAGGTCATGCAAAATATGGTTAAATAAAGTTTCCTCGAAGAAATTTTAATAATTCAACATGCCTATTGTAACTAGTAAGAGTTATATGACTTGTTTTATTTCTTGTGTAACATATCTACTTTGGATAATTGAATCATAGTGAAGAAGTCATCGGTGAGGAGGGACTTCAAAGAGATCAATCCAGATTGGCCAACAAGAATAAACATAATGGAAACACAAAAATATGATGGAGGCAATGCAGAACAAATTGATTAATTGCATGAAATTTGATTACATCAAACCGATTACAATTGGGTTACAAGTGGTGTAGGAGCACCTAAGACTTAGACTTTTTAGTTTTCTCAATTTTTGCTTGTACTGAGCCTAGCCAAGTAAGTAGTGAATAAGGACTTGAAGAGGGTCAAATTTAGTGTTTTGATTCAAGGTAGGCCTAGGTTGAATTCATTCTTCTTAGGTTTACATTTTTGTGTAAATAGTGGGTTTGAGTAGGTAGTTGACCTTCTTGATGGTCAAAAGTGTCAAAACTTGGTATAGGAATTAGGGAGGGTTAAATTAGTGTTTGACATGTTTTAAAAGTCATGAGTAGTGACTTATAATAGGCCTCATAGGTAGAGAAGACCAAAAGATCAAAAAGTTCAACAATTTGAAACTGCTCATTTTCAAACTAGTCGGTAGCATTTTGGTTTGTTTTTACTCATTTTGGAATTGAAAATGGATTGAATCCATTGATCCAGAAATGGATTGAGTTTTTTTAGTGTTTTATAGTGTTTTGGGTTCCATTTCAAGCTTTGTAGTTAGTTTACATTAGTGTTTTCTTTCTTTGGTTTGCAAATAGCCAATTTTGGCTTGTATATAGTAGTTTTATGGAAATGGCTGCCCCATGAATTCCACACGTGCTAGTAACATGGATTATTGGGACATGAAGGGAAAACAACTATATAGTGTACATATGTATGGGAGATTGATGGAGATAAGTTTCAATATGACTATCACCTTGTTCTAAGTGAGTCCAGGAGCAACTCGGCTAGAGGAAACAAGGTGAAAATGATGTGCAAAGTGCAGGGGTGAATGCCATATCACCATATAAGATTTTGGAGGCATCCATGGAGTTGGGAAAGATTTTCCAATGTAGGGAGGACCCTTGACTACTTCATTTATTTCCCAAACCCCAACTTGACCAGTCACTGGCGGCTAGAAGGCCTAAAAACCCTTCAAAACTGTCATTTTGGGGTTAGCTTATTGTACAATGGAGTAAGGAGCCAAAACCACAAAAATAACTTGATGTTAGATGAACCATTGAAGGAAATATAAAATTGTTAGGGGGTCTTTTGGACCATTTTCAATCAAGCCCTAAAAATCTGGATTTTGGAGGCCTAATTGGGGCTCATTCCTTGTAGCCCTTTTCTAGGCAAAATGGTGAAATCGGTAAGAAAGCAAATGGTTGCAAACCTGAATTGGACAAAATATGAATTCAAAACATGTTATTAGCCACCTCCATGCCTCAGAAACATCTCACAATGGTAGGAGGTCAATTTGACAAGTTGAAGCCAAGAAAGCCATAATTGAGCATATGGGAAGCACAGTGAATTGGTAGGGTTCCTAGCCAGAACACTTTAAGAAAACACCTTGGAATGGTCAAGAGTCAAGGCCTAGAAGAGACTAAGGAGGAATTGAAGGTCTAGATAGCAACTAGGCGTGATGAGTTGGTGGAACTGAGCAACACTAACTAGGTGTAGTGTTAGGCAAACTAGGTGAACCTCATCAATTGGTATCAGAGCCTATAAGATTTGGGCTATAAGTGTTGATGTCCTTAGTGGAATCTGTAGGAGACAACAACATGATGACCAATGCAGAGTTGGCAAGGAAAGTGGATGAACATCAGGAAGAGAATAGACTCCTAAAAGAAATGTTGGTTGAATTGGAGAGTAAGCTTGGTGCAATTGAAACTAAGGTAGATGAAGTGTTGGTAAAGGTTGAAGGTAAAGAAGGGAAAGGTAAAGAAGTGTTAGAGATAGAAAAAGTGTCTAAACCTGATCCTATCCTAGAGCAAGAACCTTTCCTAAAGATATTGAAAGCCTTGAGGGGTAAATCACTAGAAGGATAGCCATTATTCACTAGTAAGATGGAGGCAAAAGTGGTCCTAGAATGGATAGAAGGCATGGAGAAACATTTTAAATGTGAAGGAATAATTGAAGCCCAAGGAGTCAAGGTAGCCAAGTCTAGGATGAGGGGAGCTGCACTAACATGGTGGCAATTTGTACAAGATGAGGGGAAGAAAATGGGCAAAACACCCATCTCTTCTTGGAAAGGGATGTTAGTCAAAATCAAAGAAGTTTATCTTCTTGATAATTATGAAGTGCAAATTCATAGGAAGAGACAAAACTTAAGACAAAAAGACCTTGATCTTAGTAGTTATATGGAGGAGTTTCACAAACCTAGCCTTAGATCCCGTGCAGTGGTAGAAGAGAGTCTCAAGGTTACTAGGTACCTAAATGGTCTACGGTGGAACATCCAAGAAGAAATTAGCTTAATGAGCCCAAAAATAGTTCAGGAAACCTATCAAATTGCCCTTAAAGTGGAGGAAAAACTAAAAAGAAGACATGACTCAAGTAGCAATAGGGGTGAAGGTAGAGGAAAAGATAATAGAGGCCATAGGGAAGGCTTTGGAGGAAGAAATTCTAAACAAAGAACACAAGGAGAGTCTAAACTCACTGAGGAGTAACATAGTGGCACTAATAAAGGAGGATTTAATAGAGGAAGGGGATCAAATACTAGTTTCAGAGGAAGATCTAGTGGACAAGGTAGAGGTTCCTCATACTTTGAAACAATGAAGTGTTACCACTGTAACCAACTTGGTCATCCAACATATAGGTGTCCAGAGAAGGGAACATCATCACATGGTAGTGAAAGAAGAGTGAACTATCTTCAAGAAGAGTCTTCAAGCAATAAGACCTTATAGGTTTCCTTAGAATTAGAATTAGGTGACAACTTGATGATAAGGAGAACTTTGATTAAAGAACCAGTCAGAGAAGATCCTAGCCAAAGGAGGTCACTATTCAGGATTAAATGCAAGATTATGGACAAATTTTACAAAGTGATCATTGATTTAGGGTCAAATTTCAAAAGATACCTCACAACAATCCTTATAGAGTCACTTGGTTAAACAAAGGCCAACCCTAGTCAATGAGAAAACATGGGTGGATTTTACCATAGGGAGGTATAAGGATAAAGTGTTATGTGATGTCCTACCCATGGATGTATGTCATCTCATATTAGGAAGACAATGGAAATTTGATAGACTAGCTATCCATGATGGAGTCACATTCAAGATTCAGTTTATCCTTGAGGAAGGTGAAAAAAGGGTAGCACGTCCTAATGTTCTTTTGGTGAGTGAAAAATAGTTCTTGAAGACACTCGAGGAAGGTGAAGGTATAGGGTTTGCACTATTAATGAAGCCTAAAGAGGAAGACAAGAAAGAGCAGCCAGGTTTGTCAATATAGGTGCAAGATTTGTTGAAGAAAGTCAAAGGCATAGTAAGTGATGGATAGTCAACCACCTTACCTCCTAAAAGAACCACAAGCCATCAAGTGGACTTCATTCCCGGAGCATCCTTACCTAACAAGGCAGCTTATAAAATGACTCCCCAACAAAATATTCAGATTCCCAAGAAAATCCAAGAGCTCTTAGACCAAGGCCTAATTAGGAAAAGTATTAGCCCTTGTGTTGTCCCTACTATGTCAGCCCCAAAGAAAGGTGGTACTTGGAGATTGTGTAATGATTCTAGAGATATAAATAGGATCACCATCATATATGCATTCCTATTCCTAGAATAGAAGACCTAATGGATTGTTTCGAGGAAGCAAAGTACTTTACCAAGATTGACCTTAAATGTGGATATCGCCAAATTAGGATTAAGGAGGGTGATGAGTTGAAAAAAGCATTCAAGACAACAAAGGGTCTTTATGAGTGGCTTGTAATGCCATTTGTCTTATCCAATGCTCCAAGAACCTTCATGAGACTCATGAATGAGGTGATGAAGGACTTCATAGGTAAATTTGTGGTGGTATATATAGATGATATTCTCATTTTCATTAAGGATAGGGTAGATCATATTAACCATTCGCAAGTTGTATTACAAAGATTGTATGATGAAAAGCTAACCATGAACTTGTTAACGAGTTGGTTTACAAAGATTGTATGATGAAAAGCTAACCATGAAAAGTGTGAATTCATTAAGGAGTTGGTTTACCCTAGGTTTGTGTTGTCTCAAGGAAACCTTAGGATGGATCCTAGGATTGTTGAAGCCATAGTAAATTGGCCAACTCCTAAGTCAGCAATAGAGGTGAGGAGCTTCCAGGGACTAGCTCAATACTACAAGAAGTTCATTAGGCAATTCAGCGCAATATATGCACCAATGTTAGAAACCATTAGAGGTGGAATGAAGGCAAATTTTTAGTGGGGTGAGGAAGAAAACAAAGGTTTTGAAACCTTGAAGGAGAAGATAGCTACTGAACTGGTGCTAGTGTTGCCTAGTTTTGAGAAACTTTTCATAGTAGAATGTGATGCAAGCAATGTTGCAGTAGGTGTTGTTATAAGCCAAGAAAAAAGACCAGTAGCTTTCCATAGTGAGAATCTAAGTGATGCCAAGAGGAAATAATCCTCTTATGATCTTGAGTTATATGCTTTAGTGTAGGCTTTGAGGAAGTGGAGACACTATCTCCTCCCTAAGGAATTTGTAGTCTATACGGACAACCAAGCATTGAGCTTTCTAAACTCACAAGACAAACTCATTCATAAACACATGAAATGGGTGGAGTACATGCAAGCCTATACATTTACCATTAAGCACAAGAAAAGGCAATTAAGCTAGGTAGCTGATGCATTAAGTAGAAGACTTTTGACAGTCTAAGAAATTCAATTGAGAAGCATAGTTGTTGAAAGTTTTAGAGGATTATACCCAGAGGATGAAGACTTCTCAAATGCCTACAAGGTGTGTAAGGAGTATCAAAATAACTTCCATAGTGAGTATTATGATTTTACTTTGCAAAATGGACTATTGTTTAAAGGTGGGCAGCTTTGTGTGCCTAGAGGCTCAATGAGAGAAAATCTCATACAAGAGAAGCATAATGGTAGCTTTAGTGGACATTTTGGAGTCAATAAGACTCAAGAGTTGGTCCAAAGGTATTACTATTGGCCAAGGATGAATCAAGATGTGAAAAAGTGTGTGGATACTTGCATAGTTTGCCAAAAAGCTAGGGGTACTTCTACAAATGTCGGTTTATACCAATCTCTTCCCATACCAAATAGACCTTGGGAATGAATTAGTATGGACTTTGTAGTAGGTTTACCAAGGAAAAAGTAGGGATATGACAACATTTATGTCATTATGAATAGATTTAGCAAAATGGCTCACTTTGTGCCTTGCAAGACTACTCATGATGGATGCCAAATAACTCATTTTTTCTTCAAAGAGATAGTAAGGATACATGGCTTACCCATGAGCATTATTTTAGATAGGGACTCAAAGTTCATGAGTCATTTTTGGAAGACTCTTTGGCAAAATCTTGGCACCAACTTCTCTTTTAGATCAGCCTATCATCCTCAAACAGATGGGTAGACCGAAGTGGTGAATAGAAGATTAGGAAACTTATTGAGGTGCCTTACTAAGGAATATGGTCAGACATGGGATCAAGTACTCTCACAAGCTGAATATGTATTTAATGACACAATAAATAGGACTACTAGCAAGAGCCCTTTTGAAGTGGTCTATGGTGTCCACCCAGGAGGTATTTTGGAGTCGAGAGACTTAGGTAGTGTAGAAACAAGAAGTGGATATGCAGAAGACTTTTCTCAATCAATGAAGGAGGTCCATGAATCAGTCAAGGAAGAATTGATGGAGAACACAAGAAATTTTTTTAAAAGGCTGATGAAAAGAGGAAGAACCAACAATTTCAAGTGGGAGATCTTGTCATGGTGCACCTAAACAAAGAAAGACTACAACAAGGGGTTCCTAACAAGTTGCAAATGAGAACGATAGGTCCATGTGCCATTCTAGCCTATTATGGAGAAAATGCATACAAGGTGGATCTACCTAGTGACATAGGATTCTCACTACTTTTCAACATAGAAGAATTAGTTGCCTACAAGGGACCAATTCAAGGTTCATATTGTAGTCACTCAGAAGTATCAGATTACGTGAACAACCTTTGTTACCAACCAAACCAAATCCAAAGGCCAAGAAGGTGTGGAGTTCAAGGATCGCCAAGAAGACAAGCCACCAAACCTATTGGAAGCACCTAATCAAATGGCAAGGTATGGATGATGCTAAAGATACATGAGTGATGGAGATAGATTTTAAGAAGCTAGGCATTGATCATAATCTGATTTCCAAGGAGGTGACATGAGTTTCTTTTGTTTGGGAGAATGGTGGAGGAGCACCTAGGACTTAGAAATTTTAGTTTTCTCAATTTTGGCTTGTAATGACCCTAGAAAAGTCAGTAGTGAATAAGGACTCCACAAGGGTCCAAGAATTATTTTTTTGAGTCAATGTAGGCCTAGGTTGAGTTCATTCTTCTTAGGTTTGGATTTTTGTGTAAATAGTGCGTTTGAGTAGGTAATTGAACTTCTTGATGGTCAAAAGTGTCAAAAATTGTTATAGAAATTAGGGAGGGTTAAATTAGTCTTTGACATGTTTTAAAAGTCATGAGTAATGACTTAGAATAGGCCTCATAGGTAGAGAAGATCAAAAGGTGAAAAGTGCAAAGTTGCAAAAAGTTGTCATGACAACTTTTTTTTTGACAACTTTTTTCTTAATTTGATTAGCGATGGAGTTAGAGATTGTACAATGCCCTAGAATGAATCCAAATATGGTAAATAATATAATAACCCTCTCTTTAATGGTTACTAAGGTTGGAGAGTGCTTTTTGTAAGTTCAACAATATGAAACTACTCATTTTCAGACTAGTTGGCAACATTTTGGTTTGTTTTTACTCATTTTGGAATTGAAAATGGATTGAATCCATTGATTTTGAAATGGATTGAGTTTATTTAGTGTGTTACAATTTTTTTGGTTCTATTTCAAGATTTGTATTTATTTTACATTATTTTTTTCTTGCTTTGGTTTGCAAACAACCAATTTTTTGCTTGTATATATTAGTTTTATACAAAATCATTGCCCCATCAATTACACACATGCTACCATCATGGATTCTTGGGAAATGAAGGGAAACCACCTATAAAATGTATATATGTAGGGGTAAGTTCTAGAGATGAGTTTCAATATAATTGTCACCTTGTTCTAGGCGAGTCCAAGAGCAACCCGACTAGAGGAAACAAGGTGAAAATGATGTGCAAAGTGTAGGGGTGAATGCCATATCACCATCTAAGATTCTAGATGGGTCCATGGAGTTTGGAAAGAGTTTATAATGAAAGGAGGAGACCTAACTAATTCATTTATTTCCCAAACCCTAACTTGACCAGTCACTGCCGACTAGAAGGCATAAAAATCCTTCAAAACCCTCATTTTGGGGTTAGCAAATTATACAATGGAGTAAGAAGCCAAAACCACAAAAATAACTTGAGGTTAGATGAAAAATTGAAGGAAATCAAAAATTGTTAAGGGGTATTTTGGACCATTTTCACTCAAACCCTAAAAAACTAGATTTTCGAGGCCTAGTTGGGGCTCATTCCTTGTAGCCCTTTTCTAGGCAAAATGGTGAAATCGGTAAGGAAGGAAATGGTTGGAAACCTCAATTGGACCCAAAATTTATTCAAAACATGTTATTAGCCACCTCCATTCCTCTTCAACATCTCACAATGGTAAGAGGTCAATTTGATAAGTTGAAGCCATGAAAGCCATAATTGAGTACATGAGAAGCACTGTGAATTGGTAGGGTTCCTTGCCAGAACACTTGAAGCAAACACATTGGAATGGTCAAGAGTCAAGCCCTATATGAGAATAAGGAGGACCTAAAGGTCTAGAGAGAAACTAGGCCTAGTTAGTTGGTGGAATTGAACAACACAAACTAGGTGTAGTGTTAGGCAAACTAGGTGAACCCCATCAACAACATATCGGCTCTCAGGCCTAGTAGAATGGGTCACGACCGAGACCTTGAATCAAAAGATCTATCTTTTATGCATAGTCTAGCTACCTAATTCTCTGATTCGTTACATTCTAAAGAATAATTAAATATATATATATCGATCCAAAGGATCTTGTCGGCCCAAAAGGGATCAAAACCTAAAGAACAAGACCTAACATGAAAATAAAAAAGGTCGGCCTTGGCCAAGAGATTCCTCCATAAAATCAAAAGGATGAAATGTACAATGTCAGCCACATTTCAAGGAATATCAAAATCAATTCCTTGGGCTCCACAAGCTTTGGAATGGGTTTTGATAGATCACCACAATAGGTCTCAGGCAAGTGGTAACAAAGAACTGTCAATCCGGTAATAGTTCTTGTCAAAAAGTGATTCAAATGTGATGCAGTCTAAAAGAAAGAAATATGATCAAGTCTTCAAGTAGAATCCAACTCCACAAGATCCACTGAAACAAAATCGGGATACACAGAAATGAAAACTAAACTACAAACAAAAAGGATAATTGTTTTGCTTGATGGAATATTGTTGTGAACTAGGGATTTTCCTGCATTAGATATTTGGGGTTATTGAAAAAGTGAGCCTCTCACTTTGTTGGGGTTAGAGGAAAACCAAGATGGTCTACCTTTGTCTAAGAAATTGAAGATGAATCTTAGACTTGTTTGTCGTTCCACTTCACAAGATATTCCTTATATTGACTGCTCCGGGTACTACATCCAATCCTACTATCCAAAATCTCTTCAATCTAATCCAGTTAATTTTAGGGAAACTATTTCTCCAAATCTGCAACACTATCCTTACTAAATTATAGTCCATGGTACTTATTAAGATCTGCAATGTTGAATGTAGGTGAAATACTTAGACTATCAGGTAGCTCCACTTCATATGCATTTCAAGAATTGAACTTCCTTAGAATCTTACAGGGTCCAAACTTCTTCATCTGCAACTTATTATAACTTCCAACCAGGAATCTCTCCTTTCTCAAATAGACCATCACCTCATCATAAACTACAAATTACTTATGTCTCCTCTTCTCATCTACCTTCTCCTTATATTTCTTGTTCACATCTTCCAAATGTTGTTTAACCTAGATATGCAATGTTGCCATATGATCTGCAAAATTTTATGCTTCTTAACTCTTTCAATCTTCATTGCTAATGTCTCTCAATTCTTCTATACCTCTAGGGTGCACTCTGGTAACAATATAAAAGGTGTTTTTTCTGGTACTTCTATTCATTGAATTGTTATAGGCAAACTTTGATTGTGCAAGGATTAAATCCCAAATTCCAGTTTTATCTCCCACTAAACATCTCAACAAGTTTCCCAAACTCTGGTTAACAATTTTTTTCTTTCCATCAGTCTGTGGATGAAAAGTAGAACTAAACTTTAAATCTATCTTTGTCCTCTTCCAAAGTGTTCTCTAAAAATAGGCAACAAACTTAGTGTCTCTATCTGAAACTATGCTCTTAGATGATCCATGCAATCTCACCACTTCCTTGAAAAATAGGTCTAATACATGTAATGCATATGATGTCTTCTTACAATGTATGAAATGAGCCATCTTCAAAAATCTATCCACTACCACAAATATATAATCATTCCCTCTCGGTGGTGTAGGAAATCCAAGTACAAAATCCATGCTTATATCCTCCCAAGGTCTTACTAGTACCATCAAAGGTTTATACAACCTCACATTCTGACTACTACCTTTTGCAACTTGACAAACTCTACAACTCTAAACATATCCCTTAACATACTTATTAATCTAGGGCCAAAAGTACTACTCACTCACCAATGCAACTATTTTATCAATGCCAAAATGTCCAACTAGTCCCCCACTATGTTTCTCCTTTATTAGGTTATCTCTCATGGAACTCTTAAGTATGCACAACTGAACTCCCTTGAATAACATCCCATACTAAATGGAATAATCCAACCATTTTCTCCTATCAACCATAACAGATTCTCTACTTGCTTTCAAAAGTTCTATAAAATTGGGGTCTTCATCATACAAGGTCTTCAAATCTACAAAACCTAATACTATCACTGTAATCTCTGTTAGCAAATTCCTTCTCCTAATCAATGCATCAAAAAATTTGTTAGATTTTCCACTTCTATGCTTTAACACAAAGGTGTAAGTCTGTAATAATTCTACCCATCTCATATGTCTTTGATTCAACTTATTTTGACTGTTCAAATACTACAAATCTTGATGATCTATATACAACACAAACTCCTTAGAAAACAAGTAACGTCTCCATTTCTTCAAGGCTTGAACTATGGCATAAAATTACTAATCATACACTGAATATCTCCTACAAGAATCATTTGATTTCTCACAGTAATAGGCTACTAGTCTCCTTTCTTGACTCAAGACTACCCCTAATTTTGTTCCACTTGCATCACAATCCACTTGAAATACTTTATTGAAATCTGGTAAAGCTAACATAGGTTGCTCAGTCACTTTCTTCTTTAATAGTTCAAAACTTTTGTTTTCTATGATGGTCCACTTGAATTTCTTCTGATGTCCTCTCATGGTCTCAGTCATAGGGTTACAAACTGAACTAAAATTTTTGGTAAACTTCCAGTAAAAACTAGCCAACCCATGAAATGATCTTACCTGCCCAATGCTTTCTGGTGTACACCACTCAATAGTGGCTTTCAATTTCTCAAGGTTCATCTTCAAACCATCCTCAGATATCAAAAATCCTAAATAAACTAACTCATCCTTCATGAAAGTATACTTCTTGATATTGATCAGGAACTTTTCTTCTCTCAACCTCTCCAAAACTTGTCTTAATTACAACAAATGCTCCTCTTTTGTCTCAATGAAAATCAGAATGCATCCAAATACACAATAACAAACTTACCCAATAATTTCTTCAATACCTCATTCATCAGCCTCATGAAAGCACTTGGTCCATTAGTCAATCCAAAAGGCATCACCAACCATTCATATAGCCTTTCATTTGTCTTAAATGTTGTCTTCCACTCATCGCCTTCTCTGATCTTGATCTGATGATATCCACTCTTCAAATCTATCTTTGTAAATTATTTTGCTCCACTCAAATAGTCCATTATGTGATCCATCCTAGGCAAAGAAAACTAGTATTTCACTATGATCTTGTTTATTACTCTTGAATCGGTATATATCCTCCATTCTCCATTCTTCTTAGGTGTTAATACTATTGGTACAACACAAGGGCTTAGACTCTCCTTGATCAAATCTTTCTTCAATAGGTGCTACAGTTGTCTATTTATTTCTTCATTCTCTATCGGTGTCAACTGGTGTGCAATTTTGTTAGGCAAACTAGCTCTAGTATCCAAGTCCACACAATGACTAATACTTCTAACAGGTGGAAATCCATCAGGTACATGATTTGAAATGATGTTCTCATATTCTTTTAGCAAATCTCTTATCTCTTCCGAGTGTTGTCCTTCTGGTTCCGTTCTCTCAATCTTCTGAGGAATTAAGGCAAAACACACATTCTCATGTCTCAATCCATCCATGAATTTCCTTCCATCTACTAAATAGATTTTGGAATTTGTATAGACTTCATTCGTCAAAGGTTCCTCCAAAGGTAACAAGGTTTGCTTCATCCCATTGACCACAGTAGTGAATGTATTCTTCCTTCCATCATGTATTGCCTATCTATCAAACTGCTAAGGTCTAACCAATAAAAGATGACAAATATTTATCAGCATAATATTGCACAAAACTTCACCATTATAATTCCCAATTTTTTATTTCACCAAATGTTGCTCACTTACTAACAACTTATGTTCATCCCAAATCCATGTTATCTAGTAACGCTTAGGGTGTTTTAATCTGTTCAATTTCAACTTATTCACCATATTCTCTAAAACAAGATTATCGGAAATAGCACTATCAACAACAAATTTACAACACTTATCAGATACCTTACATTTAGTCTTGAACAAATTCTTCCTCTGCAAGGGCTCTTTATCTCCTCTGATATGACACAAAGCTCTCCTTTTCATCAACAGTTCTCCATCTTTTGGTTTATTGTCTAATCTAGTGGGGTTTTCTTCCACCACTGTTGCTCTTCTATTAGCCTCTATCTTTTTACATTTGAATACATGGTGTCCTTCTCCTCCATAATTAAATAAGTTTCCTTTGAATGTCCTCTTGTATTTTCTTCCAAAGTTCTCACTCTAGTAACCATCTGGTTCTCTCCTCCAATAGAAACTTCTATCATCCTTCTAGTATGAATTACCTTCTTTTCTCACTTCCTTGTCCTTGTTCTAAATTGTACTAGTTCTTCTTCCTCCATTATATCCTCTTCCTCCTTGAAATATTCATCCAATAAACCTTCCACCTCTACCTCTCTATCTCCACTCATGTCTTTTGTTCAATTTCTCTTTAAACTTTAGGGCATACTGGTTTGCTTCTTCAACACTCTCCAGTTTGATCATATCGAGTTTATCTTGTATAGACATCTGTAATCTGTTCAAATATCTTACAATTTGTTCAAATTCATCATAAACATGTCCAGATCTGATGTTCAACTTATAAAATTATTTGGTGTACTCCTTCACACTAGATCCCTTCTATCTCAGAATCTACAACTTCTAGAACAAATCCACTTGATAATTCGGTGGCACAAAATTTGATTTCAGCTTAGCAATCATCTTATCTCATGTCTTAATCTTCTCTTTACCTCTTCTTTGTCTTTCAACTTGTAAATTCTCCCACCAAATAGATGCATGACCTTTCAACTAGGTACATGCATATTTCACCTTCCTCTCTTCTGTAGTGTATTCAAAATCAAAATACTTCTCCATCTTTGAGATCCAATCCATAAATTCATTTGAATCTAACACCCCAACATATTCTAGCGGGGTAAAATGAGGTTTATTGTTCTCCCTACTTAAAACCCTTAAAAACCTTTCTTCATCTAGGTCAACCACCAATTGGTTTATTTGTTCTGATAGGGCTTATTCTCTGTAATCTTCACTTACATCTTTAATATGTTCATCTCTTGTCTAGGCTATCTCCATGACTTCTAACCGGACTACTATTACTCGCAACATCTCCATAATAGCATGGTCTACATTCCCATGTGCTCCACCATTCCTAGCTCCTCTTCTTGTCATTGATTCATGCTAGTCCTCTATAATTGTAGGTTGGGTCCACAATCCGCCATGCTACAAAAAAATTTTAGGACACGCAACATTTGAAATGAAACTTCGCTATGATACCACTTGAAGCAGTCACCATTGAGGACGGAACTCAAAGAGATCAATCTAGACCAGCCACCAAGAGTAAACACAATGGAAACACAAAGATATGATGGAAGCAATGTAGAACAGATTGATTAATTGCATGAAATTTGATTACATCCAACCGGTTACAACTGGCTTACAACATACCGACTCCTAGGCCAGGTAGAATAGGTCACAACCAGGACCTTGAAATAAAATATCTATCTTCTATGCACATTCTAGCTACTTGATTCTATGAATTGTTGCATGCTAAAGCCTAATTAAAAATATATATATTGATCCTAAGGATTGAGTCAGCCCAAAAGGGATCGAAACCTGAAGAATGAGACCTAACATAAAAATAACAAAGGTTGGCATTCACCAAGAGATTCCTCCAGAAAATCCAAAGGATGAAATATAGAAGGTCGGCTATATGCCAAGGAACATATAAATCAATGCCTTAGGCTCCACAAGCTTTGGAATGGGTTCTGGTAGATTGCCAAAATAGGTCTTAGGCAACGAGGAACAAAGAAACATCAATCTAATAAAAAAAAACTATCATGGAAACCAATAGTAATATCTTTCCGGAAAGCGGTCCAAATGCGATGTGGTATTCAAGAAAGAAAGATGATCAAGTCTTCAAGTATAATCCAACTCCACAGGATCTAGTGAACCAAAACCAGGATACACAGAAAGGAAAACTGACCTGCAAATAGAAAGGAAAATGTTTTTGGTTGATGCAAGATTGTTGTGAACCAGGGATGCTCTTGCATCACATAGAAAGGAAAATCTTGTTTTCATTATCCTAATTTGTGCTAGTGATGAAGGAGCATCCCCGGTTCATAGCAATCTTGCATCAACTAAAAATATTTTGTTTTATGTTTGCAATTTCAGTTTTCCTTTCTGCATGTCTTAGTTTTTGCTCACTGGATCCTATGGAGTTGGATTCTACTTCAAGACTTGATCATCTTTATTGCTTTCAAACCACATCTCATTTGGATCACTTTCTGACAAGATATCGGTATCGGTTCCCTTGATAATTTCTTTTTACCAGTTGTTCCTTTGTTACCAGTTGCCTGAGACCTATTCTAGCGATCTACTGGAACCCATTCCGATGCTTGCAGAGACTTGGGCATTTATCTCAATATTGCTTTGCGTCTGTCTGACCTTCTACAATTCATCCTTTGGATTTTTTGGAGGAATCTTGTGGCCGAGGCTGACCTTATTCATTTTTGCACGTTAGGTCTTTTCTTCAGGTTTTGATCCTTTTTAGGCTGAGTGGATCCTTTGGATCGATATTTATATTTGTAATCATGATTTAGAATAAATGAAAGAAAGAAAATCAAGAAGTATCAGATAGATAGTTTGTGCCTAGAAGGTAGATCTTTTGATGCAAGGTCTCCGTGTGACCTATTATACCAGGCATGTGTGCCGGTATGTTATAATTTGGTTGTTGATAGTTAGATGTATCTATGTTTCATACAATAAAACTATCTGTTCTGCATTTCCATCATCATATCTGTGTGTTTCCATTGTGTTTACTCTTACTGATTGGTTTGCACTGATCTCTCTAAGGTCCCTCCTTGTCAGTCACTGCTTCAGCTAGTAAGTGTTTGAATTAAGAAGTTTTGGGTTGGTGTGTGTAATCTTCCAACTTAACCATTGATGACTTCTAGGAGTAAGTGGAGCCTAGGGGGAGGATGAACTGCCCCTTCCTAATTCATCTTGTCTTTTTATACATCAAAGGAATATATTGTGATGAATAATGATGAACAATAACTCAAACAACAGAGAGTGCACTAATTGGTAAATACTATTACCGATCTAAGTCAGGGCACTATCGGTAAAACACAGTGAGACTATGAAAAACACAAACTAGTAACACCTAGAACAATTCAAGACCTAATACCTTATCACAACTTCACTCAAAATCTTTAGTAAGTAATACATCATAAATACGTATGATCATTGAATCAACTTGCATTACCACTTAACATAACACACTAAACCATCACATGAAAAGAATCACACATGACACACTAATTTTTCACATGGAAACCCAACTGGGAAAAACCATGGTGGGGATGAATACCCACAAGATATTCTTTGAACTCTTCTGAAGTCCGCTCTGTTAGGAGCCTAGTCCGGTTAAAGACTTTTAGAATAGGTTATGCTAGAAACCGATCCTTCTAGGGATCACCTAGTTAAGAGATGGCTAAATACCCGGTTAAAGGTTAGAACCTTGTTAAAGGCTACCTTGCAAGAGGATTTGAAGAACTCATTAAATTGAGTCACCCTATTGAAGGATTTACACAAAAGCCTATTAAAGCTACCCGGTTAAGGGATTTTCTAACTGCTAAAATGGTTAGAAGTCAACAAGTAATACACTAATCTGATAATAGCACACAATGCTAGTGTAGATCCACTATAGTTCCTTTGCGTCCACAGTCACACTCTGCAGGTATCAACACACTTCTTTGGTTTGGCAAGAATCAAGTATCTCTTCACTTGGATACAAAGATAACTTTTGCCAACAACTTCGCAATGCAAATCATCATTGAACTTATAGGAAACAGATAGGTTGGTAGCATGAACCCTAAATCCTAAACATTTGGGTTATCAATATAGTCAGTCCAACCCTAACCATTCAAACACATTGCATTGAATAAAACTATTTTGAATAGATCTCAAGATGTTCTCCATTGTTCATTCTTTGCCACTTCTGGAAGATGATAACCCATCACGTGCTCTTAACTATTTACTGAGACTTCGCACATTCCCGAGGTAGATAGGATCAATCTTATTCATGCAAGATCCTCAAGGAAATCCTTCACGTGCACAAGGCTGATGTGGCAACATGATCTGATCTTCATCTCAATGCTAACCCATCATAGGATGTCCTCGGACTTGAAATGCATCAACCAAAAACCCTGAAGCTGAGACTACCAACCGATAGTCATACCAAATGAAACCTTGATACAAAACTTCCCATATACCGGTTCTTATTGCAACATACCACTTCACTTGAACCAACATATACCGGTTCACAACATCATACCGGTTCTCTTGCCAATTTGCTTACTTCAATATACCATTTCATACTTTAGCATATTAACATCAATGACAACATACAATATCATCATGTCATTAAGCTCTGCACATATGCAAATAATCTCCCCCTTTGGCATTGATGGCAATATACAAAGATATCTCTCCACTTCACATCTTCTCCTTAGTACTACAAATATCTTCTTTGCTTCACATCTTCTCCCCCTTTGACAACAATGCCAAAGTGGAGGCCGAAGGAGTAGCATCCTTCAACATACCAATCCTAAAAAAGACTCATCAATGCAATACCTAGCTGATGTGGAGCACATACCTTTAGTTCACCTCTTGAAGGGGTAGCACCCCTAATTCACCTCTTAAATAGGTAAATGTAGCCTTTGGTAGAGGCTTGGTGATTATGTCTACTAACTGCTCCTTACTGGAAACATATTCCAATACAACTTCTTTGTTGTGAACCTTCTCCCTCAAGAAATGATACTTGAGCTCGAAGTGCTTGGTTCTAGCATGCCAAACCAGATTCTTTGAAATATTAATTGCACTTATGTTGTCACAAAAGATACTCATCTATTCGGATAGAGGGACTTTCAAACCACTTAGTACATGCTTCATCCAAATTGTTTGAGTGGAGTTCATAAATGTTGCTACATATTCTACTTATGTTGTAGACTGAGAGATACAACTCTACTTCTTACTCATCCATGAGACTAGTCTACCACCAAGAAACAATGCACCATCGGTTGTTCTCTTCCAGTCGTCCACATTACTAGCCCAATCAGCATTTGTAAACACTTTGAGGTTGAAATCATTACTACATGGATACCACAATCCATAGTCAATAGTTTCGCTTGACTACCACCAAGTGGGATTCTCTTGGACTTTTCTGGAACCGTGCAGTAATGCCCACTGTATGTGCAATGTGTGGTCTGCTATGTACTACATAGTGCATCTTACCTATCATTGATTGGTAATCTTTCTCATTGACCAATGTTGAGTCATCCTCTTTTGATAATTTACAACTGGTCACCATCGGTGTACCAACCAGTTTGTTGTCTTCCATGCCAAAGGTCTTCAACACCTCTTTGAAATACTTGGACTGAGTGATAAAGATACCGTTTTTCATTTGTTGAATCTGTAGTCCAATGAAGAACTTAATCTCTCCAATTAATGACATTTCAAATTCCTTCTTCATCTCATCTGCAAAATCATGACTCATCTTGTCATCTCCACCAAAAATTATGTCATCAACAAACACTTCATAGATCAAGATCTGATCTCCTTCCGACTTTAGATAGATATTGCTATCTTCACTAGTTCTTTCAAATCCAATATTCACAATATGGGAGTGTAAACATTCATACCATGCTCTAGGTGCCTGCTTCAATCCATACAAGGCTTTATGTAGCCTACACACCATGTCACTGTTCTTTGATAGGGAAAATCCATCTGGTTGCTCTATATACACCTCCTCTTCAAGTATTCCATTCAGGAATGCAGATTTTACATCCATTTGATATACTTTGAATCCCTTGAAGGAAGCATAGGCAAGAAGCATTCAAACTCCTTCCAATCTAGCTACTGGAGCAAAGGTTTCTCCATAGTCTTCTCCTTCTTCTTGAGCATATTCCTTACACTTCAGTGTGGCTTTGTTTCTTACCACTGTGCCATCTTCATTCAGCTTATTTCTGAAAACCCATTTGGTGCCAATGACATTTTTATGCTCAGGTAAGGGTACCAAAGACCATGTGCCATTCTTTTCTATTCGGTCAAGTTCCTCTTCCATTGCCTTGATCCAGTCTTCATCTTTATGTGCCTCCTTAAATGTTTTAGACTCAAATTCAAAGATCATGCAAGATTTTTCTCTAACCTTTCTTCTTGTAAGAATTCCTGCATCCTTGTCTCCTATGATCTGCTTTGGATCATGATTCAACTTTACATACCTAGGAATGATCTTAAAAAATTCCTCTTGCTTTTCTTCTTCATCCTCATCTTTAGTAGCATCAACATCTACCAGTGTAGGAGCACTGTTACTGGTACTAGGATGTTTTGCAACTAGTTCATCTACCACTTGCTCACTATCGGTTTCCTCGGGTTTCTCAGAACTTTCATCAACTCTAATATTGATAATTTCAACAATTTTTTGAGTCCTATTGTTGAAACACTTGAGAGCTTTGCTCTTGGTGGAATACCCTAGGCATATTCCCTCATCACATTTTGCATTAAACTTGCTCTGGTGTTCACTCCTCTTGATATAACACTTGCTACCAAACACTCTATAGTAGCTTACTACAGGAGTCTTACCGGTCCAATAATCATAAGGTGTTTTATCCTTACCTTTCTTGATGAGTACCCGATTCATTGTGTAAACTGTAGTGCTCACCACTTCTCTCCAAAAAGTGTGAGCAACCTTTCCTTGAATCAGCATAGTTCTAGTTGCTTGAACTACAGTTCGGTTGTTCATTTTTACTAGGCCATTCTGTTGTGGAGTCCGGGGGGCAGACAGTTGCCTCTTGATGCCATTTTCTTCACAGTACTTGTCAAAATCACTAGAAGTGAACTCACCACCCTAGTCATTTCTAAGGCATTTGACTCTCTTACCACTTTCTTTTTCAATGAATGCTCTAAAGGCTTTGAACTTTCCAAAAGCTTCAGACTTGTCTTTCAAGAATGTGACCCACATCATTTTTGAGAAATCATGAGTAATGATCATAAAGTACCTATCTCCTTGAACACTCCTAGTCTTCATAGGACCACACAAATCAGTATGCACAAGATCAAGTAAATTTTCTATTGTCAAGGATTTACCTTAAGGTTGAGGAAGACATTTTCCCCAGTTGACATTCTCTGCACAGAGGATTCTTTGGTTTGTTCAGCACAGGTAATCCTTTGACTGCCCTGATCTTACTGGCCTTCACAATGTTATCAAAATTTACATTGAAGAGTCTCCTATGCCATATCCAACCATCATCATACTTATCCATTAGACATTGACTGATATTTGCATTCAACTAAAATAAGTTACCTTGGTTCTACATACCGGTGGCCATCAGTTCACCACTCTTTCCTTTTATTTTGCACACTCCATCTTTGAATTCTAGAGTGAGTCCATTATCATTCTATTGAGAAACACTCAGAAAGGTATTCCTGAGACCTTCTACCCAATACACATTATCAATGCTTCTTTTTCCATTTAGAGTGATGGACCATCTTCCTTTATCATACAAGGTGCATCATTACCAAATGAGACTACACCTCCATCATATTCTTTCAGAGATAGAAACTTTCTTCGGTCACCAGTCATATGGTGAGAACAACCACTATCAATAATCCATTCATTATAATTATCAAAATGGGAGACAAGAGCCTTCTTGTCTGACACATCTTCCTTGATAGCTACAAATACTATGTCTTCACTTTCTTCATCTTCTAATTCATCATCAATGATACCTTCATCAACTACAACAAGATAGTTTCTCCTATTTCCTCCTTTGAAATTTTTGAACCTCTCTGGTTTGTCCTTATTATCACCACTAGGACAGTTAACAACAATCTGTCCAATCCTATTGCAAGAAAAGCATTTCAAAGGGAGCTTACCTTTGTATTTACCAGTTCCCTTAGGAAGTCTCTTGGCGAGAAGAGCTTCAGATTCCAGAAGGATTTCCTCATCATCAATATCTCTGCTTTGTATAGGTTCACAACTGGTACTAACTTCTTTACCCTTTCTAGATAGTGTAGCATATGCTTTAAAGGCTGAATCAGTCTTTTGAACACTGCCATCATAACTGTTTAGCTCATAAGTGGTCAACTTAGCAATGATAGAATCAAGGGGCACCTTTATCTTGTCAATAGATCTCAACTCTTTAATAGAGGCAACCATTATTGCATAGACCGATAATAAGGTTCTCAAGACTTTGCTCACAATGGTGGGATCATCTATTTTGCCTCCTGCACTCTTGATGTCTCCTACAATAGTTTTGATTCTTATCCCATACTGTTGAATGGTCTCTCCTTCAACCATTCACATATCTTCAAACTTTCCTCTAAGACTTTCTTCCTTAGCCTACTTTACATGCTCATCACCACCATAGATAGACTCCAAAGTATCCCATACATCTTTGGGATTGTCTTTATCTTGAACATCTATAAACTTAACATGAGATAGGCTGCTGATAAGAGCTTCCATTACTTGTCCATTCTCCTAAATTTCTCTTCTTTGATCATCAACGAGAGTATCGGTAGGGACAACATAAGTATTCTCAACATAGTTCCGGTGTTGAGCACCCATGCTCTTAATGTATATTTTCATTCTATCCTTCCAAATCTTAAAGTTGTCTCTATTCAACTTCAGATCTTCCCTTTTCATCATTAGAATAGGATTGTTTCCTAAAGCGATTAAGCTTATACCACAGAGGACCTAGAGGATGCTCTGACACCAATTGATGAATAATAATGAAAAATAACTATCCAACAGGTACTGAGAGGGTGAGGGTGAATTAGTACAGATAAAAACTTTCTCTACGACTCAAACAACAGAGACTACACTAACTGGTAAACAACATTACCGATCTAAGTCAGGGCACTATTGGTAAAACATAGTGAGACTGTGAAAACACAAACTGGTAACACCTAGAATAATTCAAGACCTAATACCTTATCACAACTTCACCCAAAGGCTTAAGCCAGTAATACATCAGAAATACTTATGATCATTGAATCAACTTGCATTACTACTTACCATAAAAAGATAAACCATCACATGAAAAGCATCATGCATGACACACTGATTTCTCACGTGGAAACCCAAATAGGAAAAACCATGGTGGGGATGAATACCCACAAGCTGTTCTTTGAAATCTTCTGAAGTCCACTCTGTTAGGAGCCTAGTCCGGTTAAAGACTTTTACAATAGGTTCTACTAGAAACTGATCCTGCTAGGGATCACCCGGTTAAGGGATGGCTAAATACCCAGTTAAAGGTTAGAACCCTGTTAAAGGTTACCTCGCAAGAGGATTTGAAGAACTCATTGAATTGAGTCACCCTATTAAAGGATTTACACAAAAGCCTGTTAAAGCTACCCAGTTAAGGGATTTTCCAACTGCTTAAATAGTTAGAAGTGAACAGGTAATACACTTATCTGATAACAACACACAATGCCAATGCAGATCCACTTTAGTTCCCTTCCTTCTGTATTTACATTCTGCAAGTATCAACACACTTCTCCGATCTAGCAAGAATCAAGTATCTCTTCACTTGGATACACACATAACTTTTTCCAACAACTTCACAATACAAATCCTCATCAACCTTATAGGAAACAGATAGGTTGGTAGCATGAACCCTAAACCCTAAACATTTGGATTATCAATACAGTTGGTCTAATCCTAACCATTCAAACACATTGCATTAAATAAAATAGTCTTGAACAAATTTCAAGACATTCTCCATCGTTCATTCTTTGCCACTTCTGGAAGCTGATAACCCATCATGTGTTGTCCACCATTTACTGAGACTTCACACATTCCTGAGGTAGATAGGATCAATCTTCTTCATGCAAGATCCTCAAGGGAATCCTTCACGCGCACAAGGATGATGTGGCAACATGATCTGATCTTCATCTTAATGCTAACCCATCACAGGATGTCATCGGTCGAATCACACAGACTTGAAATGCATCAACCGGAAACCCTAAAGCTGAGACTACCAGCCGATAGTCATACCAAATGAAAACTCGATACAAAATTTCTCATATATCGGATCTCATTCCAACATACCGCTTCACTTGAACCAACATATACCAGTTCATAACATCATACCGGTTCTCTTTCCAGTTTTCTTACTTCAATATACCGATTCATACTTCAGCATATTGACATCAATGACAACATACAATATCATCATGTCATCAAGCTCTGCACATATGCCAACATATTGATCTAGTTTATTCTACTTTATGATGATTTGATGGTATCATGCTATGTACTGACCTTGTTTCATGATTGTATTGGATATGTTGATGGATCTATATTTGATCATTATACATGATGGATCATATTTCTTATGCGATTTTGATGACATTATGATTCTGCTAACCCTATGCTATGATTATGATAAATGAGATGATGCTAAGATGTTTGTGATTGTCTTTGTTTGTCTTCGTGACTAGAGAGGATTTCATACCACTCAATGTGAGCATGATGTGATGTCGTGATTCTCTATCACTTTCCTGAACATTTATGATGTATATGTGTTGTATATATTTTTTATTGTGTTTAGTGGTAGATGTAGGATTGCAAGTACAAGAAATCGACTCCACTTGGTCTCGTAGGTCTAAGTGTGTCTTTATCCCAATGGCAAGTTGTTGGAGATAGCATGTGTTTCTCTCTCATACTCTAGGCTGAAGTTGATACCCTTGTCAATTAGTGTCTTGGCTTTAGATGTTGGTCTATGTCATGTGGCATGTTGTTCAACCTAATGTGGGGTTGCCTTGTGAGTTTGTGATTATTTGTTAATTAATAATTAACCAGTTTATATAGTTTATAAATATTAAACTAAATCAATAGATGACATTATTATTTAATATTAATGTGAGATTTTTATTATTATTTAAGAATTATTACTAATTAATGTTTATTTTATGAAATTATATTTTATTGGTTATTTGAAATTGTGGAAATTAATTAATCAATTACTACATATAAGTCATTGGCATACATTATTAAATAATGGTCAGAACAAATACAATATGTTTGTACATGTTTATTTAGTAGGAGTTTATAATTGATAAATAATTAATTGGTAGAATTATATTAGTTAAGTATTTATGCTTATTAGTACATCCATTTATTTAGTTATTATTTATTTGATTATTTTATATGTATACAAGGGATATTTATAGTATTGAGTTTAAATTATATTGGTTGGATCATTTATATGTATCTGTATATTTAATTATTTGTTTATTTATTTTTGGCTCATCTATTTATTGGTTATTTATTATTTATTTATATTGGTTTTGATTTATTATTTGAGCTTTTGATTTTTTGTTTCATTGATTTATTTATTGTTTAATTGTATTGTTGTTATTTATTTATTTGTTATTATTCATGTACCTACCCCTTATTATGATTGGCCCTCTTGGGAGTTGTGCTTATGAAGATAATATTATTTAATTATTTATTTATTTATATTTCTTTTGATTTATTTTATTGGCTTTAATTTATTATTATTACTTCTCTTGTTACTAATTGATTAATTAAATATTATGTTTATACCTACCCTATTATTTTATTGGTTGAGATTTGAGGATAAGTAAAAAGTATTATTAATATTCTTACCTTGATTTATGGAAGGGGGGTTGGTATATAATATATTTTATTAGAATATTTTGATTGGCGGATATTATTTGGTAGTTTTGAATGAGATTCTATTTATTAGCTTTGTGAGCACTTTTGTGGGCATTCTTCTAGATTTCTTTTTGCGACATTTGGATTTTAGAATTGCTTGGAGTGAGAATTGTTTGGCTGGGCTGGATTTTGTAGAGCTTGTTGGTTTGGATTTTTTCTCTTCTATGATTGCATTACCATCACTCTATTTCCAGGTTGGAGATCTTTTTCCATTCTTGCATTTTGATTTTTGAAAAAAGATGTTTTCTTCATGAGTACTCAAAGATTGTTTGGGGAGATTTGGGAATGAATGATTATTCTATTATCAGTAATTGGGAGTAATATTTTGGGAAAAATATTTATATATGATTTTATGAATCTGTGTGTTGTATTGCCGAAAAATGACATTTGTGCATGTTGATATGTTGATGCATTATGGTAACGATTTGTTTTGTGAGGTTTATTTGTTGTTGCATATCTTGTTTGGTGTCCATTTAGTTTTATTAGATCTAGAGTGGTTATGTCTGTAATCTTTTCTATGGAAGTTATTTCTGATATATGTTGGAATTCTTGGATGATGTAGTGCCCACCACAAACCCCATGGAAACATACTACAACTACAACAAATGGGTGGAATATTTTCTTTTTTGTGTTTACTAATTAAGTTTCCATCCACTAACATTAGCAAGTGTTTTAAGTTGGTTCATAATTTTATACTTAAGATTAAATACTTAATGGTTGGTTGATACTCTTTGTTTATCCAAATCAAGAGGAATCATGTTTTCCACATTTTCCTTAGTCTCCCTAGGGTATGGATGTAACTACTTAAATCACTTCTATCTATGCTTCATGCTTAATCAATTTCATTCCATTCTTATAACAATGCACAAATTTGCATCTGATACTCTAGCTTGCCAAAATGACCACTACCTAGGCACCCTAATGCACTACTTGTATGAAATATTCACTTAGGAATATGCTAATTATATTTCCCTCTATCTTACTAATATTTAATATTGACAATATCATCAAAAAATGCATACTAAGCATGATGTGTGCCTCCTATTAAGTATCTCATCTCAGAACTAGAACCATGCATTCGAAAACCAATCAATCTTATATGCATATAAACATCTATATGTAATGACATTACTAATGCATGGACATTCATTTTCCTTATAAGCATAACAATCCATAAAAGCTACCAGAGCATGCATATTCCCTATGATAACAATGTATGCAACTAAAATCTTAACTTCTAACTTCTATTCTTACATGATAACTTATCAAGTATGAGCTAAATATACCATCCTAATGGCATCTATTACATCGCTGTCCTATTGCATGATGCATCACATAGTACTTCTCTATCTATCTCTACCACTAATTACATGCACACTAACTTAATCATGCAACTATATGAGCTGAAACATTGCTTATGCTTAATCAATTTGTATTATGGCATTATTATGATTACAACAATCCATCAGATTATTAAGGTTATCAGCTCTCTAGTTTATATATAGTTTTCAGCTATATTAATCTATGTGCACATGCTCATATGTGTTTGTGATGGTATGATTCTACTTATATTCATTTCAACTTCCAGCCTTAAGGATGATTTAGAATTTCCTTATCATTGTCCTAGATTATCATTATGTTTAATGTCTTATGTCCTCTTTTTCTAATGTTTATTTGTTTATAAGTTCTCAGTGCAAAGTTGTTGGATATCACATGAAGGAAATGTTATCACTTAATTATTTGTATGAGAATACGCATAAGAGAACATCATAGCCACTACTATTTCAATCCCTTAATCTTAACATAATCATAAAAAGATAAGTAATATTTTCAGCTTGTATTGCATTTAATACTTAATCACAATTAACTACATTATTTTCTTAGCTCATAAACATCATGAAAATAAACCATATTTTTGATCTATTTATTACTATCAATAGACTTGTTGCAAGCATTCCACTAATCTCTCTACATTATGAATATACAATCACATAATGTAGCTTCATGTTTTCTAATCCAATTACAAGGCTTAAGATATTAAAAAACATATAAAAACATGATTACAACATCATCCTACTTGAGAATGTTTTAGAAGGATACAATGAGAGTCCACAAGAATACAATGGGACTCACTATTACATAAGAGTACAACTGTGAGTTCAACTCACTTATTTCATATAATTGTACTCTCTTACATAAGGAGAATCTCTCAAATCGTAACATGTACAGTACATAAATCTGCTCCAAGAATTGTAACCACCAAGAGGAAGATCCAATCCAATCCATGCAAGAAGTGGAACTCCAACAAGAGGGAAAAAATCAAATTGAAAAAAGGCTCCAACCACCCAACCAAATGTGGAACCTATAAGGAACCAGCCCCTGAGATAGGAAGTGTCGCTAGGTTCCAACATGCACTCTACACCTAGATTGACGCTTTGACCAAAGGAATAGCATCAAGCATCCACACATAATCACATACATATGAACCAATGACAATGCATGCCAAAAATCAAGAAACTTCTGGAGAGTAACACTTCCTCAATCAGGAATGCAAGATGAAAGCAAAGGGACACATGTATGAAGGGAGTGTCATCACATGATATCATCCCAAAAGTGCCAAAACAACCCTTCATGGCATAACATCACCTGATAGAAATGTAAATCCATTATCCCTATGAGAGAACCAAGGGAATCATGACTTACCACTACAGTGGCCTTCTCATGCTTTTCCTAAAACATCCTCCCTAGCATTAAGTCATGAGGCACAAATATTTTTATCTTTTAAATTATCTAACTACCCATCCCATTCATTATTTAGTTATCACTTGATTAGGATATCTGGTAAAATCCTATGCACCCATAAAGGTCTGGACTTCATGCATCCTTAGAAGGAACTTCAGGACAATCCATCTCTTGTGACCCCTAGCATTGCAAAGGAGACCACTCCCTCTACATGGAGACACAATCGTAAGACAAGAGGCTCAAAAACAAAGAAGTAATCTAAACAAAATGTCATGACAAGCATCTCATGCAAACACAATTTCAAGACAATTAGATGCCAAAATAAGTAAAAACAATGAGCCTCTTGACTATGACAAAAACATAAACCAAAGTAGTAAAAGTGTTGCATTAAACAATATAAATCAACGATGGCTATGCACTTGCTATCCCAAGATCACTAGTAGATAAAAATCCATTCTCATGGCATGAACCATCATGAGGGTACTTAAATCCATAATTTTCACATCAAGATAAAGCCAACTAAAATCTCAATGCAAGAAAAACACCATAACAAAAGGGCAGCCTCTAGTAACACAATGCCACACAACTCACAATACAAAAGTGACTTTGGCAAAAGAAGACCAATACAATTGAAACAAGGTAGTTTTATATCTTCGTTTGGCACGTGCTATAACTCATGGGCAAGATCTGTTGGGCTCAATAACACGTTATCGAACGAAACTTAAATTCGTACAAATCTAATTTTCACTTAAAATGACCATGGCATACAACTGTGACTACTTGACATCTAATTGGCAAGAAGTGAGAATTAAAATACGGATACAACTCTCAAGAAAATGACATTTACATTTGGCTAGAAAGATGTTTACATCTTAGTTTTGGCTTATGACTTCCTATTCACTGAAGAACATATTAAATTTGAAGTAATAACAATTTCTCCTAAATATATATACTGATTCGTTTATTTTCTCATTAATTTATACTCCACATTCATGATTTTCTGGATTGAAATATTGCTAATTCGACTACGCATTGAATTACTTTGTTCCATGAAGGCATTCTTCAGTTATATTTTTCCTAATTATAATTAATTAAACATGTTTATATATTTTTGTTTTAAAGCTGGGTTAAATTCTAGCATGGGAGGCGCACTATGTTTTCATTATATATATATTTATATATATGTATATATATATGTATATGTATATATATGTACATATATATATGTATATGTATATATATACATATATATATGTATATATATGTATATATATGTACATATAAATATGTATATGTATATATATATGTATGTGTGTATATATACACATACATATATGTATATATATGTATATATATATGTACATATATATACATATATATACATATATGTATGTGTATATATACACACATACATATATATATACATATACATATATATACATATACATATATATACATATACATATGTATATGTATATGTATATATACATATGTATATGTATACATATGTATATATACATATGTATATGTATACATATGTATATATACATATATATATATATATATATATGTGTGTGTGTGTATATATATGTATGTGTATATATACATATACATACATACATACATATATATATACATACATATATATACACATATATATATGTATATATATGTATATATATATATGTGTGTGTGCGTGTGTGTGTGTGTGTGTGTGTGTGTGTGTGTGTGTCTAAACCTAGATTAAATCCAACAGGGAAGAGTACTATGTTTTCACCATATATAGTGGTGTGAAGTTTTGTTTTTATTATTATTAATTATATTATATATTGTTTGTTGTTGTTTGAAATACTGGAAATCTCAATACATAGTCATAGTATTTTGGTCATATCTCAACAACCCAAATCCAAAATTTCACGATTTACACATAAAATATAAAAGACCTCAAGGTAAAAAAATTCTATAAAAATTGGGAAAACCCAGTTGATAAAATTTGAGATATGTTCATCAGAAAGCTTCAGGCTTGTATAGGGAGCTTCTACTACAACAACGTGGTAAAAATTGCTCAATTAATCACTACATAATATAAACATTCAAATTGGAAAGAGTGTGATTTTGTAAGCCATCTATTTATGCTTGGTAAATTGAATTTCATAGATTATCAACAAGAACAATTCACACAATGACAATAGATAATTAAGCAACTGCAATGAAAAGCAACCACAATTTGAGAGATAAAATCTTAGTATTGGTTACACAATTTCATCATTCTATGAAAATATTGCAACACATAAATGAAAATTTACAATAGGCTAAGATTTTCAGACCCTACCTGAAGAAATAAAAAAAATGGGAAATTGAAGCTAAGCTGAAGAAGAATTATTCCTATTCCTCCTACAACAACAAAGCAAGCTTCCAAAAGCCTCCAAAAAAACAATAACACCAAAATCCCCAAATTTTTGCAGAGATTTTTCAAGGAGAGAAAAAAATAATTTTCTCGAGGAAGAGAAAATGGAAGCAAAGAAAAGCCCCGAAAATAAATAAAAAATCACGACAATGCTTTATAAAACCAAGAAAAGCTTTCACCTCTCCTAGAGCCAATCAAATTGCTCCATTTTCAATTTGAATATTATTGAAACCATGCATTATATTCATATTTTATTCCTTTGTTGACTTCTAGAATTTGGGAATTCAAAATTCCAAATAAATGTACAAAGGGAAAATGGAGATTATATTATTATTATTTTATTATCATCCTTATTTAGTTAATCTCTATTAATTAATTCCTCACTATAAATAATTATAATAATTAAATAAATTAATAAAAATGCCTCAAGTAAAAATCAAATAGTCTTCAAATGAACTTTACACAATAATTGTTAGTTTAAATCAAGCCATAATTAAAACCATTAAGTAAAATTCTCAAGCGTCATTAAATAATAATAAATTTAAATTCAAATGTCAAATAATCAAAATTGTCAATTACTTATTAAATAATTAAATCTGAAAGTATATGTATAACATCAGTATTTCCATTGTTTCAACCTATAACTAATAAATTTGTCTGGAAGAAATTTTTTAAACTAGGATCTAAAGAAACTACTTGTTCATATTTAATTAGTGAATGCAAGTATATATGTCATGAATATATATATATAAACAATATACACACACACATACACACACACATATATATTTATATAAATATAAAATCATCATAAAACATGTTTTGTTTAAAAAAAAAAAGTTATAAAAAATAAAATTAATTGCATCGTATTTGGGCGTAGTAGTGGTTGTGAGCGTCAAGGCCACCCATAGTCGTAGGGTATTCCCCTGCGACTATGGGGAGGCCATCCCACAAAAATGGGGCCGATACTTCCTGGTTGTATGGGGGACATCTCCACAATCCCAGAGGGGGATACTCTCTATGGTGTGGGTGGTGGCCACCATGATTCCACCCCACTCCTCCCACACTTCGTTCATGCCTTGCCACCGATCACCATGTCGTCGCCATGGTATAAAACGAGCCTTGCAACAAACAATCCGCGCCCTCTGCATTTCAAAAAAAAAAAGATCCCTAACTTTGGTTAGGGTTAGAATGAAAAGAAGGTATTTATTAAAAGAAAGAAATGTTGCCCTAACATTTTGAAATGTTACGACATTTTCATAAAAGAGGGTTTTCCTTTTGAAATAAAGTATATATATATATATATATATATACACATATATGTATGTATGTATGTATGTATGTATGTATGTATGTATGTATGTATGTATATACATATATATATGTATGTATGTATGTATTTCATATATACCTAAATAAAGATATTATAATGATTAATTTGTGGTGATGGAATATTAGGTTGGTAGATAAAAACTTAGGATTTTAAACTCAATATAAATATAGGGGAAATCATTTGGTCATTTAAATACAAAAGTAAATATAGAAATAAGGTAATGTAAATTAAAGAAATAAATGGGCACTTTTAATCGTGGAATTTATAGTAGTCCAAAGGGGAAACCTTATTAATGATTTAATATTATAATGACTTTTTGGGCCATCAAATAAAATTGTTCATTTAATTAATATTAATATAATGAGTTTTGTATTAATATTAATATAGTAGGTTATAGAATTGTTTTATTAATAAAAAATTAATAACCTTAATGTTATCATAACAATGTTAGATATATTTCAATTATTTCTAAGCAAAATTGCATATTTTCATTAAAATTACATGTAGGAGTAAATAAAACTAAAGTGAATTTATATTTAGGTGTGGAGCATTATTTTAAGTACTTAGCCCTATTTATTAAGTGAATTAATTAATCAAATTAAAATATGAAAGTCTACTCTAGGGATAGTCTCTGTATTTAAATTCTAGGAGCTATTCCCTAATGAGGAAAAATTAGCGTAATGAATTAGGTGTTGAATCTACCCCATTTAGTTTAATTTACTCTCATGTTACCCCTCTAGATTTGATTCAATAAAATATGTAATCACTCACATTATAAATCTCATTAAGTTGAAACTTAAGTTATCAAACTAGTGGAACTAAGAGAACAACCACACCTATACATTAAGTAAATCACAAGTAATTAAGAATTTTAGAAAAAAATGTTATGTTTTTTGCCCTAAAGTGTGGGCACTAAATTTTGATATCAGAGCAATGTTTTCAAAACTAGAAAGCTTTCTCCATTATGTTTTGCATACAATTATTTTATTATTATTTTTAATTATTTTATTTGTTTTATTTACTCGTGCAGGATGTCTTGGGATATGCGACAAGCTCATAGACGCGGAAGGGTCCTAGATATGCTCGTATGGCACATGAAGACATTAGGCAGGAAGAGTCAGTTCCTGAAGGGAATTAGGAAACTCCTCCCAAACAACCTATTGACCCAAACCGAGACATTTTAAATGCACTGCAGAACTTGATAGGAATAGTACATGATAGACTACCTTCAACAGGCCATTAGAAAAAACAACAGGTTTCAAAGAGTCATAGATCAGCAGCTAGAGAGCGGAGTAGGATTCCACCTCCTAGCCATGTAGAGGGACAAGGTGAGCATGAGATTGAGTCAGTTCACTAGCCAAAACCACCACTAGTTATAGCACCAATGGTTGTAGAGAGAGAACCCCATGATCTGGGAGACTAGATCAAAGAGCTTCTATGCCTACAACAACCTCTATTTATAGGATCTACCAATGGGGTAGAAGAAAAGTCATGGCTTTTCATCTTAGAGAGGAGCTTTGAATTGCATCCCTATGGGGGAAATCTAAAAGCATGATTTTCTATTCATATTGTAAGAGGGTCAACTTCCACATGGTAGAGGCAAGAGGAATATAAGAATGGCATAGTAGTTGACAATTTCACTTGGGGTACCTTCTTGGAGAGGTTTAGAGATAGATGCTTGTAAGAGAGCTTTAGGTAACACCAGATTGATGAGTTCCATGACCTTTAGTAGAAGGTACTCACAGTGTCACAGTATGAGAGAAAGTTATTTGAGCTCCTACCTTATGTTGATTACATGAAGGATGAGAAACTATTAGTTAACCATTTTATCAAAGGACTAAATGTAGGGATAGAAGGACCTATATGCATGGCAACTATAATAAGCCTTTGGATTGTTGTGGATAAGGCCTTATTAGTAGAGAATATTCAGGGTAAACCATAGGATAGGTGAGAGTAGTTTCAAAACTGAAACCCTGCACCATAGTCATTCGGGTTTCAGAAACCCCATTGGAAGGGCAATCATAGAAATTATTCGGGGTCCTACAAACCCCGTCTCCCTCTACAGCAGACTCAGTAGAATCAAAGGCATAGGCCTCCATAGGGACATCAGAGCTTTAAGCATAAATAGTGGAAGACACATAGTTCTAGATGTGATCAGCAAGCACAGGTTCCATACACAACCAAATCTAATTGAACAGTCCACCAGGGGTGGATATAGTGAATCTAGTAGGACTAGAGGATAGTAGTATTCTAGGCCACATGGTGTTCAGATTTATACATGTGGAGCTTTCTTTACTTGTGGATCCATGGGACACATGGTGAGAGAGTTCACACAAGGAAAGATGGTAGGAAGTTAACATATGTAAGGTTTAGAACCTACAGTTGGAGACATGGGTAAGTCCTACAGAGTTTTCACAATGGTTGACAACCACCAAGCTGAGCATCAGGAAATAATTATCCAGGCCACAGGTACGTTCAAGAGGTAGTAGTGTTACTATCCTATTTGATTTAGGAGCTACCAATTCTTTTATTTCTTCATTGGTTATGGAGGGTTGCGAGTTAGTGAAAACTAGGCAAGATGTTAGTTGGAAAGTTGAGTTAGCTTCAGGAGCTAGAGTGTTCATTGAATCAATCGTTAGGGATTTTGAGCTTCAGATTGGAGATATGACCACCATAGAACACCTTCAAGTTATACCACTAGGATCTTGTGGTATTATTCTTGGCATGGATGGGCTATATGCTCACATAGCCAAGATGGATTTTCAGCAGAAAAAGATCAAGTGTGAGGATGATCATGGTACTTCCACAATGATTTCAAGAGTTTAGAGACCTATATCACTTTGTATGATCTTTCCTATGCAACTTAAGCAGAGCATAGAGAAGGGATGTCACTTATTTTCCATCACTATTAGTGACAAAGAAGAAGAGGATGAGAAGGAACCCTTACATGCTGACCATCCTATTCTTAAGGAATTTATAGTCATTTTTCCTTTCGAGCTACTTGGTGTGCCACCTCGTAGAGAGATTGATTTTCATATAGACCTTGTACTAGGAGCTGAGCCAATTTCTAGAGAACCATATTGAATGATCAATAATGATATTAATGAGCTCAAGATTCATCTTAAGGAAATTTTATAAAAAGAGCACATTCATTGTAGCATCTCCCCTTTTGGCACACCAGTCATCTTCATAAAGAAGAAGGAAAGATCCTTATGATTATGTATGGACTACCGAAAGTTACACAAAGAAACCATTAAGAACCAGTATCCATTGCCTAGGATCGATGATTTATTTGATTAGTTACACGGTGCCAAAGTGTTTGCTAAGATAGATTTGAAGTCAAGGTATCATTAGTTGAGCATAGCATAGTAGAGAGTGATATTCACAAAACCACTTTTTGAACTAGATATGGCAACTATGAGTTCACAGTAGTACCTTTTATCCTTAGAAATTCTCCAACAATATTCACAAGTCTCATAAATGGTGTATTCTACACCTTCCTAGATAGATTTGTGATTGTGTTTCTTGATGATATATTGATATATTAGTTGTATGGTAGCTTGTTTAAGTGTGCCTTATTCCATACAGAGGTCTGATATATAGGACATGTCATATTAGGTGATGGGATGTTTGTTGACCCATCAAAGATTAGAGCTATCATGAGTTGGCCAATGGCAACTAGTATGACAAAGATCAGGAGTTTCATGGAAGGGAGGGTATTATAGATGCTTCGTTGAGGAGTTCTCTAGGGTTGCACACCCTATCATATCTCTTTAGCAAAAGGAAAATAAATTTAAGTGGATAGAAAAGTGCTACAGGGCCTTTTAGGAACTCAAAATGGTACTTACTAGCACACCTATTCTTGTTCTAGATCCATCAATTGATTTTATTGTATACATGGATGCTTCCTTGGATGGTTTGGGAGAACTGCTTATTTAGGGTGGTCAAGCTAATTCATATGAGTCTAGGAGACTTAAGGCTCACGAGCTTAACAACCCTACTCATGAATTTGAGCTTGTAGAAGTGGTGCACACACTAGTGAGATGTAGACACTTTCTTTTAGGACATCCCTTTGAGATTCATTCTGATCATTAGAGCTTGTAGTACATATTTACTCAGCTTAAACTTAATGCTCGTCAGAGGAGATGGATGGAGTTCTTCTGTGAGTATGATTTTGATGTTCACTACATTAAGGGGAAAGAAAATGTAGTTGAAGATGCTTTGAGTAGGAGACATCATTATTTATACTCTATGTCCACAGATATGGATTTGAGAGATCACATATTGCAGTAGTTGCTTGAGGATCAGTGGTATTTAATGTTGTTTTAGGTAGTGTGATCTCAGGAGGCTCTAAAAGGGAAATATGCAGACTACCTATTGGAGTTTGATGGACTACTATGCCATAAAGGGCACATTTATGTACCTTATTCCAAGAAATTGCATGATTTAATTATGATTAAGGCTCATAGAGAACCCTATGCAACACATCCTAGGGTTGAGAAGATGCATGCAAATTTGAGATAGTTGTATCACTGACTCGGTATGCAACAACTCATTATAGAACTAGTATACCAATGACTTGAGTGCTAGAGCGTTAAGGTGGATCACTGCCATCTAGGTGGGTTGCTCTAGTCTCATGCAATACTACAGTGGAAGTGGGACACAACTTTGATGAATTTCATCATTGGTCTTCCTATGTCATCACATTGTCATGATGCCATCATGGTGACATTTGACAAGTTGACCAAAGTAGCTCACTTCTCACCAGTCTGAACTACTTTTACAACACCAGTAGTGGAATACGTGCTCTTGCATGATATTGTCAAACTTTATGATATTCCATGCAAGATCATTTCAAACAAGGATTCCCTCTTTACTTCTTCCTTTTGGAAAGCATTATAGGGAGCGTTGCATACCAAACTCAACTTTAGCATAACATATCATCCAGAAACAAATGGACAGATAGAGAGGGTGAGCCAAGTATCAGAGGATATTATATATATGTATGTCATGGATAATCAAACTAGGTGGGAAGAGTATATTCACTTGGTGGAATTTACCTTTAACAATGGGCATCACACTTCCTTGGGGATACCACCTTATCAGGAATTGTATGGAAGACCATGTAGGACACCTTTGAGTTGGGACCTCATTGAGGATAGAGTACCCATTGGTCCTGAGTTAGTTCAAGATATGGAGCAACAAGTGGATTTTATTAGACAACACCTTAGAGAGGCTCAAGATAGATAGAAGAATTATGCCAATGTGAAGAGGATAGATCGTAGCTACATGGTTGGAGATAGAATCATTTTGAGAGTATGACTGTATAAGAATCCAATCCATTATGGAAAGGGTTCTAAGCTCGCACCTCCCTTTGGTGGACCATTTGTGGTCCTAGAGAGGATAGGACCAATTTCTTATCATCTAGCTTTGCCACCTATCTTGTCATGTATCCACATTGTGTTTTATATGTTTGTACTAAGGAAATATATTTATGAATCTCATATTCTAGATTGGGATGCCTTGTAGGTGTAGTTGGACGAGAAGCTATCTCTGGAGCCTATTCACATTTTTTGGTTACAACATCATGGGAGGACATAGCATAGATGAGATCTTAGTACCCCCATCTTTTTTATGAACTCCAAGAGGAAGTTCATGCCTAGAGGGAGAGGTTGTGAAGCTCTACCGCAAGGCCATCATAGCACTTCATTTATTTTCATGATAGACTTATTATTTAATACATTATTTTGATGCATTATGGATTTAGCTACTATTTGATAGGTGATTTGATATCATTGGATATGATCTATTCCATCTTATGTTGATTTCAATACTTATGTTGATGATGATATGATACATTTATGTGTCTTATATAGAGTTTATTTATATGATTCATATGATGAGGCAATTGAGTAATTGATTACATATGGATTGATATGAATACTAGTAATTAGATAATATCTTTATTGTTGTTTTATTTCGATCAATTTATGAGATACTCTGAATTAGATGTTATGTGTCTAATGTGTATTTCCTTTCATATACTTATATATGCATATGGTTTTGGACTACTAATGTGTGAAATGAGATGTGCATTAAATTAATCCACATGACCATGGAAAGACACAAAGAAGTAAGGCGAAACCTATGTGTGATAGTAAAGCCAAGGATTGTCTATTTAGATTGACAATACCTCGTATGTGATCTGTTTAATTTTGTATTAGTGAATGCTTGAGCGCATGTTCAAATCTGTATTTGTTAATTTTAATTATTCCTTAAAAAGGACATGCCAAGTGTATTTTATGATGAGTATTTTATGGTGTCACTTGACACTTGTGATGTGTTGTGAGTTGGCATATGACATGTCCTCAGGGGGTAAATTGTGAAACCCTATGCATTTTCAAATATCTTGTAGTATTCCCAAAAGACCACTTGGTTAGAGAGCCTTTAGTTTGGTCAAATCAAGCTTGAACCGTAGGTAAACTTTAGGTGGGATTTTGGGGGGCAAACTAACTCCTATGGTTGAGGTTAGGTCACTTTTCAAGGACCACTTGATATACCTATGGGTAAGGGAAATTCTTAGCCATTTATCCACTCACATGTAATTTTAGAGTCACTTCAATAGTAGGTTTTCGAAGATGGACAAAAATTCATCTTTTTGAAGTTTGACCCTTGGTAAGAAAACCTTCCATTTAATTGATTGATGCACTTCCCCACCTTACACTTACCTTTTCAGTTTCAATTTCTACAAAACCATGTAAGAGATTGGGAAGAACAACCTATGGGATCTTACATCCTTTACAAGGAATTTGGAAAGTTTGAAGAGAGCTTACTTAGGGAAGAAATTCAAACTTGGAATTTTGATCACACACTCTCCAATCTTGGAGACTAAGTTTTTTAATAGGAATTGAGATTGAGGAATTTTTTTTTGGCTAAGTAAGGATACATGTAGGAGGAATTTGGTAGTTCTTCTACAACAAAAAAATCATTTTCTAGAGTAAAGGTTGGAGTAATTCTTTTAATAGCTTAGTTGCATTCATGTTGCTTATGTGTAAATCTGATTTTGTTTATGAGTTGAGTGTGCTTCTATATCTTTGAACTATGTTTTGAGTTGTTATTAGTTGATTTTTTTTTGGGATTTCTTGTATATATGTTCATGGGAGTCTAGACTAAACTTACCCTTGGGAGGGAAGAGTAGTGTTGGGGTGAAGGGTTTTGTGACAATCTGTGGGTGTAGAGTCTCTCTTCTAGGAAGAGAGGGATAAACAAGGACCTGGGATCCTTGCTGCTATTATTTTTTGTATAAACATTTGGCGGTCATAAGGGGAGTTTTGGATCAAAGCCTTTGGGGGTCATAAGGAATTTTTTTAGTCATGTGAGAGACCAATTAGGAGGTTATTTTAGCCATGTGAAGGGATTTGAATGTATTGGTTATATTGCAGATCTCCCCTTATATACTTGGTCAACCTTCACCCCTTGATTTGAGTCACTTGGTGACTATGTGCTAGGCTTGGGTTGGGAGTTAAGTGTGAAAATGAGTTCCCTTGTGAAATCTCAAAGTGTATTTGTGTTTTGAGTATTCTTATATCCCATTTGATTATTAGTTCTCCCAGCTTGAGGGTGGCCTCTTGTAGGCCTAGGTTTGGAGGTGAGACTCCATGGTCACAACCAAAGCTACATTTGCTTGCAGGTCTACAACTTGTTTAAAAGATGGAAAAAAGAAATAATTCTAACTGGTTGTCAAAGTGTGATTGCAAGGGCACCTCATTGTTCATTTTTAGATTTAATTTCTCCTATTAAATTTCCTTGTATTTGTGGAAATGTTGTAAGAAGGAAAAATACAATGAAATCCTTGTATTCAATGTACTAAAAAAAAACTGTATTACTTCCTCTAGTTAGTTATTCATTAGCATGTAAAAGAAGTTAAAGATTTAGTTATGTTTTTAGTTGTAATTCCTTATTGAGGAAAAGAAATGAGGCAATAGCATCCCTGGTTCATGGCAATCTTGCATCAATGAAAAATATTTTCCATTTGTTTTTCTTTCTGTTTGCAGTTTCTATATTTATTTATGTGTGTACCGGTTTTGGCTTACCAGACCTTGTGGACTTGGATTCTACTTGAAGACTTGATCATCTTTCTTATTTCTAGATGCATCACATTTGGATCATTTTTTGGCAGGTTATCACAATCGATTTCCATGACAGTTTCCTATTACCGGTTGATAGTTTTTTGTTACCAATTGCTTGGACCTATTTTGGTGATCTATCAAAACCCCTTTTGAAGCTTGTAGAGCCTTAGGCATTGATTCTAATGTTCCTTGGTGTGTGGCCAATTTTCAAATAGTATCCACATGTGGCTACCCAGGAAGATTGGGTTGGAGCATTTTCTTGCGTTTTGGAGGGAGTTGTCAATGTAGAAGATGTTAGGGCATATATTCACTATCACATTGAGGACTTGGGAAATTCTGAAATAAAGGGCATATATATGAGTGAGTTGTTGGGAGAATCTGGAAAGATCAAATCAACATACAAGCATATTGAAGACTTAGGGTTTATCAATACTCTGGATATTCTAGAATTTGAAGATGAGATAATTAGGTATGTTTTAAGAAGAGTACATGGGGAATTTATATGGTTAGAAAGACCTTACAAAATCACCATCCAGGTAATCACTTGTTTTGCATCGGTTGGGAAACATCTAGAGAATAAGGTCTTGAATGATTTCATGAACAAAATCACCGGCACGACATCTCACAAAAAATCTATGAGTGAGCACTATTACTAACATGAACATCATATTTGGTAGCATGATCATTAGGTATAAGGTAACTTAGTCAAATCGACTGAATTCTGCTTTCAAGCCCTACATTTTAGCTGCATACAAAATGATGAGAGAGAATTTTAAATTGTATCTATGTGGTTGGATGCTAAATGAGTTGTTAATAAACCTTGGAAAGATTAAGGGTGAAAATAAGGGTACCTTTCGGTATGGAAACTTGATAGTTTGGTTGATGTTATTTTTTATGAATGATACACTTAGTTTTGGTAAAAGGCAGTGGGTATTTGATAGCTCGGTAGGGAGACAATTGAAATAATCAATTTGTTACTTTAGGAAGTTAGAGGGATGATAGAGTTTGGGGATATTTCAAAGAATTTCAGAAATCTATGAGGTTTAGGGTAAGGGTACCTAAGCATATTGTAGAAAAATGTTCAACCCACATATGCTTCATGGTAAAGAAGGATGAAACACTTATGGAAGAATTTACACCCCAAAATATTTGGATTGAGAAAATGGTCTATGAGGTGGATGCACAGATTCTTGATGCCTATGCCAAAATGTTGATTAACGCACCTATTGATGAGGCAGAGAAGCCCTATTGTACTGCACAATAGAAAACACATGAGGTTGAAACAAAGTTCAACTAGAAGAAAAAGAGAGAAGAAGGAAGGTAAATCTAGAGAATTTTTTGAGAAGGTCTCACATGACATCAAAGAATTAATTGATGTTGTCCCGGAGAAAGGCAGGAAGAGGAAGAATCCAAAAGTACACATTGAGCCTATTACTATAGAGTCTGAATCAGAGGATGAAACACTATTGGCATTCAAGAGGGTTGTAAGGAAGAAAATAAAGGAAACAAAGGTAGAAGCTAAAATGAAACTGGTTAGGAAGGCTACATTCAAAATACCAGCACATAAGCAAGCACCAAAGGCAACACCTTTACCTGCATCTAGTATTGCAAAGATGAAGAAGTAGAATGGCACTAATACTGCTATTCAATCTGGTAATGTGAATATCGTTCCACCTAAAACTTGTGCATAATTAGTAGATGAAATCACCAAGGATGACATGTTAAAGAATGTATAGTTTTATTATAAACACTTAGAGGAGGATGAATAAAGCGAGGTAGAAGAAGCAGTCTTATTATATTTGGATATTTATAAGAAAGCCTTAATAGAAATAGAAAATTAAATACTGGCTATTGTATAATATGTTAGATGCTAGAAGACTGTCGGCTATGCAAGAAGATAAGCATATTAAAATTCAAGAGCTATTATTTGTTTGTGTTACTATTGCTCCAGATGAAATGGAAAAGACACTTGAGATGGCAGATAGAAATGTATTTAATAGAAAACATAGAATAACTTGTCTGATGCTAGGAAGGGTAAATGAAATAATAAAGGAGAATCAAAAAGCATAGATTAAATTTCTTGGAGAGAACAAAGGATTCTTTACTTCACCAGAAACCAAGACAGACACTGTAGACACCACGGTTGAAGGAAAAGGAAAGGGAATCATGGGTACTTCACCCTCTTTTTTGAAAAATATTAAGATAATGGAAATTAAGCCCTCGGTTGATACAAATGTATAAACAAATATTGACATATCAGTAATACAAAGAGTGAACAAGTTATTGTTGTACATGATACTAATATTGAGGATAATAGTCCTCTAGATACAAATGTATAGGTTGAGGTTACAGTTCTTTTAGAGGAACCAACAGTTACATAGACTGCACCAAGTAGCACAGCCTCCAATGCAAGTGAGGAAGCTATAAAGGATAAATCTTTAGAAGAGAATCTGCCAAGGAACCAGTAGTTGGTCGATCATTATTGTCAATTGACACCTCACAAGTCGAAAAGAAAAACTTAACAAAGATGAGTCCTACTAAACTCATGATGATGGTAGCACAAAAACTAATAAAGGAGGGATCAATAGATAAAGGGATTATTGATCAATCAATCATTGTTTTACATAGACAAGTCCCTAAGTGTAACATTGAAAATGAAGTGAGCCCATCCAGAAAGCTTAAGATAATTACTGAGCATATTTCAAAGGATTTTACATCCTTGCAATAGATTTAAAATTGGCAAGCATTGGAGAGGTTTACTCAGGCTAAGAGAGCCACATTTATTAGGTGATTGAATCTGAGAAGGAAAAGATTGATGAGAAGCTGAAACTAAAAGAAAATTATTTAAAGTAGTGCACAAATATTTATAGGGTTGTTGTAACATTGATATACTTATAGCTAATGTGGATAAGAAGATAAAAGAACTTCAAGAGAAAATTGCAAATATAGCTAATTCCTTTGACAGATTCATTTCACTGACTACATCCATTGATGGTCAAATTTTGATTTTGGAAAGCAAAATTTCTGTTCTTGAAAAGGAAAGAGAGAAAATAATAAGAAAAGCCAAAAGTTTGAGAGGATTGGTGAGTTCTTGATTGGATTCACTCAGTGTACATAAGAAAGAGTGTATGGACTTGTATCTATTGTGGCACATTCAAAACTAGTTGGGATACTTATCTTGAGCTATTGGAGAAGGCTTATCCAGAAATTTTGAAAATTTTTAAGCTCCGGTAAGATATTTTGGGATATTCATCGTACAGTTTTTTGAATCTTTGACATTATTTTTAGAAATTTTTATGGAGTTGATGTCAAAAGGGGAGTCATATAGATATGAAAAAAATTACAATGAGTTGTATACATTAGGGGGATTTATGGAGATATGGGAGTTATAGCTATGGAGATGAATGGATATTCAACTTAGGGGGACCAGGTAGGATGAAACTGACAAATGTGAAAAAGAATAGTGTTGGCATATGATGAAGTGGTGATAATGTATGTTGTCATTCATGTCAATAAGTGCTCAAGCAAGTGAACCGATATGAATATGAAGATTGGAAGTGGTTATGGTCAACTGGGATGGAGTGGACTAGTGCCGGGATTCACTAAGTGTGACTACCGATTGGCAGTCTCAGTTCAGCTCTAGGGTTACCATTTTGGATTGTGTGGTGCAACTGATGATGTTTTGTGACCATTTAGTTAAGGAATAAGGATAAGGATTGAGATGGCACATCACTTGTGTGCACGCGAAGGATTTCTTTATGGTTCTTGCACCTAAATATTGAATGCATTAAATGCCTACCTCGAGAATGAGAGCTTTTCTTAGTGGTGTGTGAAGAGCATCTGATGGGTTATTTATTTTTAGATGTGGTGAAGATTGGATGATGCAGAATGTCTTGAGATCTATTTTAGATCATTTCATTCTATGTAATGTATTTGGACAGTAAGGATTAGACTGCTTGTAAGTGTAAACTTGAAATATTTAGGGTTTTGGGTTTATGCTACTGACCTTGTTATTCTCTACAAGGTCGATGAGTATTTTTATTATAGTGGTTGGCAAAGCTTGTATTTGTGTCCACGTGTTGGATATTTGATACTTTTTGAACTAGTGTGAAGAATCTGAAGAGTGTGATTGCAGAAGAGAGGAACTGAAAAGGATCTGCCTTAGCAAGAAGTATTGTTATTAGATCGGTGTTTTACTTGTTGTCTTCTAACCATTTCAACAGAAGTTAAATCCATTGAACGGGTAGCTTTAACCGGCTATGTTGTAAATCCTCTAGACAGGTGGCTCAAGGAGTTATTTAAATCCTCTAGCAAGTTAACTATTAATAGAGTTTCAACCTTTAAAAAGGTATATAGCCATCCCTTAACCAGGTGATCCCTAACAGGATCGGTTCCTAAAAGGACCTTTATTGTAAAGTCTTTAACCGGACTAGGCTCCTAACAAAGAGGACTTCAGAAGAGTTCACAAACAACTTGTGGGTATTCATTCCCACCGTGGTTTTTCCCATTTGGGTTTCCACATGAAAAATGTGTGTGTTATGGGTTGTGAGATTTTCATGTGATGATTGTGTGGTTTTCATTAGGTTAGATATGAATGCATTGTTAAATGGTTGTTATATTATTGGTACAACTCATGCATGATTATATTAGTGAAGTAGTTATCAAGGTTTGAGATCTATCGAATGTTGTCTGAAGTATTTTTATTTAACTAGTATAGCTATTGTTAAGTTCAGTGGTGAAGACAACCGATCAGCTGTGTTTTGATTTGACAAAGTGTTGAAGCAGTTGTTTTGTGTGTACTCATTTAGCCCCCCTCTCAGTATCGGTTAGGACCTTAGTAGTTCATCATTAGTCATCAATTAGTATTAGAGATCATCCACATCCTCGGTGATATAAGCTTAACTTCTTGAGGTAAAAGATCTTGTTTTAATGATGAAGAGGGAAGGTCCTAAGTTCAATAGGGACAACTTTAAAATATGGAAGGATAGGATGAAGATATAAATCAAGTGTTTGGGTGCACAACACTGGAACTATGTTGAGAGTGCCTATGTAATCCCCACTGGCACTCTCACCGATGATCAAAAAAGAGAGATACAAGAAAATGGGCAAGTCATGGAATCCCTTATTAGCATCTTGTCCGATGTAGAGTTCATTGATGTACAAGATAAGGAAAATATGAAAGAAGTATGGGACCAAATGGAATCCATTTATGGCGGTGATGAACATGTCAAGCAGGATAAGGAAGAAAGCCTTAGAGGAAAGTTTGAAGATATGAGGATGGTTGAAGGCAAGACCATTCAAGAGTATGACATAAGAATCAAGATAGTGGCTGGAGAAATCAACAGCACTGGTGGAACAATTGATGATGCCACTATTGTCAATAAAGTTCGGAGATCACTTTTACTGGTCTATGCAACTAGGGTTGCCGCTATTCAGGAGCTAAGATCTATTGACAAAACCAAGGTATCTTTAGACTCTATTATGATAAAGTTGACTACATATGAATTGAATGATTATGATGGTAGTGTTCAGAACATCGAGTCATCCTTTCGAGTATATGTTTCCTCTGCACTGACTAGGAAAGGAAAAGAGGTCAGTACTAGTTATGAATCCAGACCAAGCAGAGATATGGACGATGTAGAGATTCTGATGGAGTTTGAAGCTCTTCTTGCCAAGAGACTTCTAAAAGGCACCGGAAAATATAGAGGTAAGCTTCCTCTGAAGTAGTTTTCCTGCAATAAGATAGGACATATAGTTGTTAACTGTCCTAACAATGACAATAAGGATAAACCAGATAGGTTTAGGAAGTGTAAAATATTAGGTAGGAGAAATGGTCTTGTTGTAGTGGATGGAGGTGTGATTGATGAGGAATCTGACGATGAAGAGAATAAGGACATAGTATTTGTGGCTGTCAAGGAAGAGTTGTCTAACCAAAAAGCCCTTGTCTTACATATTGACAACTCTAACAAGTGGATTATTGATATGGGGTGGTCTCACCACATGACCGATGAGTAGAGAATTTTTCTATCTCTTGAAGAATATGATGGTGGTGTTGTTCGGTTTGGCAATGATGCACCTTGTACGGTGAAAGGAAAAGGATCCATGTCACTAAATAGAAAGAACAATGCAGATGATGTCTCCTGGGTGGAAGGCCTTAAGAATAATCTTATAAGTGTTGCTCAACTAAATGACAAAGGACTCATACTAGAATTAAAAGGTGGAGTCTATAGAATAATTGGAAAGAGTGGTGAACTTATTGCCACTGGTAAGAAGACCAAAGGAAATCTATTTCAGTTGAATGCCAAGATTAGTTAGTGCCTGATGGTGAAATTTGATGACAGTTGGATATGGCATAGGAGACTTTGTCATATAAATTTTGACAATATTGTAAAGGCTAGTAAGATCAAGGTAGTAAGAGGATTGCCTTTGCTGAAAAAATCGGAGAATGCCTTGTGCAGAGAATGCCAATTTGGGAAGATGTCTTCCTCAACATTCAAAGGTAAGTTTTTTTCCATGGAGAACTTACTTGATCTAGTGCACACTGATCTGTGTGGTCTGATGAAAACTAGAAGGACTCAGAGAGATCGATACTTCATGATTCCTACCAATTATTGCTCAAGAATGATGTGGGTTACATTCTTGAAAGACAAATCTGAGGCATTTAGAAAATTGAAAGCCTTTAGGGCATTGGTGGAGAAGGAAAGTGGTAGAAGGATAAAATCCCTAAGGACCGATTAGGGAGGTGAATTCACTTCTGATGAATTCAATAGAAACTGCGAGGAGAATGAGATTAAGAGGCAATTGTATACCCCAAGACACCACAGTAGAATGACATAGCAGAAAGAAATAACAGGACTATGGTTGAAGCGGCCAGAACTATGTTGTTCCAAGGAATTATGGCTCACACATTTTAGAGAGAAGCGTTGAGCACTGCAGTCTATACCATGAACCAAGTACTCATTAAGAAAGGTAAAGACAAAACCCCCTATGAGTACTAGAATGTGAGAACTCCTAATGTGAGTTATTTCAAAGTGTTTGGGAGTAAATGCTATAACAGGAGAGGTGAGCACCAGAGTAAGTTTGATGCTAAGTGTGATGAAGGAATATTTCTGGGATATTCACCTAAAAGCAAAGCTCTCAAGTGCTACAATAGTAGGACTCAGAAGATTGTTGAAAGTATCAATGTCAGGGTTGATGAATCCCCTAAGAAGCTCGAGGAAACTAGTAGTGAGCAAATGAAAGATGAACCAGGCTTCACCTTCTGGGAACCAGTTAAGAAAGAACCAAGTGATAAACACTGGAAAGACCTCAGTGTTTCTATACCAATAGAAGCTTCAATGGGTGAAGAAGAAGATGAAGCAGGAGAAGAAGAGGAAAAGCAAGTGGAACTTGAGACAAAGATGCACAAATACTTACAAGGAGAAAGGTAAAAGAAAATTCTTGCATGATTTCAGAATTTGAGCCTAAGACCGCTAGAGAAACACTTACCAATGAAGACTAGAGAAAGGAAATGGAAGAGTTGGACTAGATAGAAATGAATGCAACATGGTCCTTGGTACCCAGATTAGAACACATCAATATCATAGGTACCAAATTGGTCTTCTAGAATAAGATGAATGAAGAAGGCACAGTGGTAAGGAACAAGGAAAGACTTGTATGCAAAGGATATACTCAAGAAGAAGGAGAAGACTATGGAGAAACTTTTTCCCTAGTGGCTAGACTAGAAGGTGTCTGAATGCTACTTGTATTTATAGCATTCAAGGGATTTAAGGTATACTAGATGGATGTGAAGTCTGCCTTCTTAAATGGAATCCTAGAGGAAGGAGTGTATATTGAGCAACCGAATGGGTTTGCTTTGTTAGAAGATAGTGACATAGTGTGCAAATTACACAAGGCCCTGTATGGATTAAAATAGGCACCAAGGGCATGGTATGAATGGTTACACTCTCATCTTGTTAAGACAGGATTTTAGAGAACAAGTGAGGATAGCAACATCCACTTGAAATCTGAAGGTGGTCAGATTCTGATATGTGAAGTATTTGTAGATGACATAATCTTTGGTGGAGATGATGATATGAGTCATTCATTTACAGATTAGATGAAAAAGGAGTTTGATATGTCTCTGATTGGAGAGATAAATTTTTTCATTGGTCTACAGATTTAACAGATGAAAGAGGGTATCTTCATCATCGAGTCCAAGTATATCAAAGAGGTATTGAAGACCTTTGGCATGGAGGAGAGAAAACCAGTTGAAAAAAAGTTTGAAAAAAAAGTTTTCCCTAGCTATTGATATCCTCTATCTAACCCAAAAATTAAATTAAATTTTGATATATATAGAACAAGTTATATGTTCAAATGTAGACCTATGTCTAAATTACAATTAGTCTGACTTCAAAACATAATAAAATAAAAATATTCAACATATCATTATGAAACTAACTCCATGACCTAGGTATGAATCTTACAAACCTAAATTCAAATATACCAAGTTTTTATTATTCATATAAAAAGAGTTATATATTTTTAAATGCACATCACTCTTAGAAAATACTATTTGTTGTTACAAACTACTTTTCAAAGGAGATGGAGATATGAATAAAAATTGTTTAAAAAAAAATTGAAATAAATATATTTAGAATCTACAAACAAGATGTTACAAATCACTAGTTTACATCATCTTCAAATTATTCATGATTTAAAAGTTATAGGTGTCATAAAGTGAATATTTTTTCTAAAATGTTCATTTAAGTGTCAAAGATAGCCAAAAGTGTAACCCACTATTGTGGGATCATCCTAAACATAAATATTTTCTAGTCAATATCATCATGCAATAAAGTTTCTTTATTATCCATTTTCTCTACGTTTAAATCAAGTGTAGTAGCAATACATAAAAGTTATCAAATAGAGGTTATCTTAGCCATGGGAGGAAAATATCACCAAAATATACTCTCTCAACTTTTAAGTAACCATTTTCCACTAAATGGGACTTGTGCCATTCCAACTAACCATATTCTCTAAAGTTTCTTAATTTCCCATTTCCACCCAATGGATTTCCCCCTGATGCAGAGATCTTGTGCATAGCTCTCCAATTCACCCTTACTCACCCCAACTCCTCAACTCAACCTTCTACTCAAGCTCCTCCAAGGTAACTTGTTAGGGTACACTCCTTAGACCTCCAAGGCCTAAACTCTATTGTCTTGCCTCCTAGGTATAGCCTCTTTAGGTTTCTTGTTGGTTTTGTCCCAAATCTCTGATTCTGAGATGGTCTCCTAATAGTTTCCCAAAACTCCAGCTAGGCTCCAAAGACCTCCGCCAAGGATCTTCAATCTAACCATGTTTAAAGTTTGTGGTTATGTTTTGCAGAAATTTTAAAGGTCATTTTACTCATTATAAAGGTCTACACCTTCCTCCCAAGCCCTAGGCTTTCAACTTGCTTCTACCGGCTGCTATTAGGCCTAAATGACTAACCCTTTTGGGACTATTTTTTGGTCTTTTCCCCCAAAATTTCCTAACAACCCCTAGCTATTTTTACATATTCAGATACCCATTTGGAAGTTAAAAAATATCACAAATTTTCCCATCTGAGTTTCTCAAACAACTAGGGTAACTCAAAATGAGCTATTTTTAAGGGGTTTAGGGCTTCCAACCAGTTTTGGAAGATGTGCTCCAAACTCTTCACTTGTCAAAATATACAACCAGAAAAGTATTTGATAATTTTGGTACACCCATAGAAATTTCCAAAACACTATGGGTTGCTAAGGTATCAGTTCTCCATGGCTCTGAAAATGAGCAATCTCTGCTGCCCCCATACACTAGCTACAAGCTTGTGTGATGTTCATCTCACCCATTCTCCTCCTTTTCGCCTACTCTAAACCTATTTATAGAGCCTAACCAAGCCATCCAATGGATTTAAATTTGTGCCATTCGTTGATGCTCAGGTAAAATGCATTTTTACAATCAAAACCCCAAATTTCAAGGGTTTGTGAGCAACTATTACAAAAACAATGATAACTTTTGATTCAAAGAACTTCAGACCTTCATATTATACTTGTTGGAAAGGTAAAACAAATTGATAACTTTTTATGCTACTATGAGCACCGTACCAAACTGTACAGGTGATACAAAATCAGAAATTCAAAGCAAAAACAATCTGAATGTGAGAAAAAGCATAGGAAACCCTTGACAAATGAATTGAATGCAAACCAAAAAAATTGATTAACCTTGTATTGGAGATGTTTATAAGGTTTTATACACAATTTAAAGTTCGTTCCAACCAAATTCCAATGCCATTTCCTTCATGGACAACTTTTGCCAAAAAATGCAAAACTTGTCATGACAATTTTGATAACTTTTACCTATGAGTGCAAAAGCACACTCCAAGGCTCTAAAGGAATTAAAAATCACTCAAATGGCATCCTACAATGGATTTAAACCATTTCCAAATATTCTAGTAAGTTTCCAGGCATCCACATGGTACAAACCAAAAATTGACATTTTGACAACATTTCAGGATAATGACAATTTTGGATCCTGAGCACAACAAAAGTGTAGACAACCAAACTATGTCTTAGAAAAGAATGATAGGACTTTTTCCACCTTATTACAACATAAAATGACTTGAAATCACACAAAAACTCTAAAATGCAAGAAAAGACAACTTTGAGCTAGGTGCCCTGCACCATACTCCCCTAGGGCAAGGAACTCAAGTCCCTTGAGTTATCAGGTCTACTAGTTGAACTCCATGATGAATTATGTCAGCTTATGAAATCCACATAGCCTCTGAATTAGGTAGACCTTCCCACTTCACAAGATAATGTTTGTAGATGCCCTTTCTTGTCTTCTTGATCACCTTGGTATCCAAGATGCTTTTCAACTGATCTGGTTGACTAACTGGTAAATCCTTCACCCAATCCTCTTCAGATTGCAATGTGGTATCCATCTGAGAGGTTTGAAATTGTTCTTTATAGGGATATAAGTCACAAACATTGAAAATAGGAGATATGGCCAAAGAAAAAGGTAGTTCAACCTCATAGGCATTTTGGCCAAACTTATGCATAACCTTGAGTGGCCCAATCTTCTTCATCATCAACTTGGTCGGCTGTCCTTTTGGAAGTCTTTCCTTTCTGAGATAAGCCAAAACTAAGTCTCCAACCTTAAATTGCAAGTTCCTCCTTGATTGATCAGCTTGTTCCTTATATTTTCCTGATTTTTGTTGCAAGGACTGTCATACTTTGTCATGAATTTCATTAATACCTTTAGAAAAAATCCCTCCTTGAGCACTCTTGTGGGTCATTGTACTGATATCACTAAGTTCTAAGAAAGCTCTAGGATGCATTCCATAAAAAATTTCAAAAGGACTTCTACCTGTGCTTCAGTTGACTGAATCATTGTATGCATAATCTGCTTGGCTGATCACCAAGTCCCAAGTCTGACCATGCTTCTTAGTGAGACACCTTAGGAGATTACCCAAGGACCTATTGACCACCTCAATCTAACCATCTTATTGTAGATGGTAGGCAGATGAAAATGAGAGTCTAGTACCCAACTTCTTCCACAAGGTTCTCTAGAAGTGACTCAAAAACTTAACATCCCTATCACTCACAATGCTAACTAGAAGTCCATGGATTCTTACTATTTCTTTGAAGAAAAGACCTGCAATATAGGTGGAATCATTGGTACTCTTACAAGGGATGAAGTGAGCCATTTTGCTGAACCTATCTACCACCACATAAACACTATCAAATCCTCTTGGTGTTCTTGGTAAACCCAACACAAAGTCCATGCTCAAACATTCCCAAGGCCTTTGGGGTATGACTAAGAGCTGATATAAACCTGCATTACTTGTTGATCCTTTTTCTCTTTGACATATGGCACATTGTTCAACAATTCTCCTTACGTATGTTTGCAACTTGGGCCAATGGTAGAACCAACTAACTTGCTCCATTGTTTTGTCATTGCCAAAATGACCTCCTAGACCCCCTTGATGTTTCTCTTGAATGATGTTTTGTCTCATAGAGCATTGGGGTATACAAAGGAGATGTCCTTTAAACAAAAAACCTTCCTGTATCATATACTTTGAGTAGGAAACACGAGAAGTGTTAGAAAAATCAGAACATGTAGCATATATATCAGAAAAATCTTTGTCTTCTTTGTAGAGGTCTCTCAACTTCTCCAACCCCACACTGTGCAATTTAATCTCTTGTATGGTCAAGACTCTCCTACTGAGTGCATCAGAAACTTTATTTGAGGTTCCCTTCTTATGCTTGATAGTGAAGGCATAAGATTGTAGGTATTCTACCCACTTGATGTGCTTTTGATTCAACTTCTCTTGTCCATTGAGAAAACTAAGGGCATGGTTGTCAATATAGACCACAAACTCTTTGGGCAGCAAGTAATGATGCCACTTCTTCAAGGCTTGCACCATGGCATACAACTCCAAGTCATACACAGAGTACTTTTGTTTTGCTTCATTCAATGTTTTAGAGAAAAAGGCTATGGGAAGACCCTCTTGACTCAAAACAGCCCCTATTGCTCTTTGACTAGCATCACACTCAACTGTAAATAACCAATTGAAATCAGGTAACCTAAGCATAGGTAACTCAGCTATCTTCTTTTTCAACAACTCAAATCCCTTTTGGGCCTCCTCTGTCCACCTAAACTAACACTTGACTCCCCCTTTGATAGTATTGAGCACAGGAGCACACACATGACTAAAGTTTCTTACAAACTTCCTATAAAAGGATGCTAACCCATGAAAGCTCCTAACATCACTAATATTATTAGGTGTAGGCCAACTAAGGATTGCCTTAACCTTACTATGATCCATTTTGAGACAACCTTTTGAAATGACAAAACCAAGATATACAAGTTCAGTCTTGAGAAACTCACACTTTTCAAGGTTGATTTTGACTTGTGCCTTTTTCAACTTCTTCAAGAACATCTCCATATCCTTGAGATGTTCTTCTTTTGACTTGCTAAAGATTAGAATGTCATCAAGATATACAATTACAAATTTACCTATGAACTCAACCAAGACTTCATTCATGAGCCTTTGAAAGGTGCTAGGTGCATTGGTAAGGCCAAATGGCATGACCAATCACTCATAGAGGCCAACATTGGTCCTAAAGGCTATCCTCCATTCATCCCCTGGTCTGATTCTTATCTCATGATAACCTGACTTTAAATCCACCTTTGTGAAGTAGCTTGCACCCTCAATATTATCCAATAGGTCTTCTATCCTTGGCATAGGGAAATGGTACCTTATAGTGATCTTATTGATTTCTTTGGAATCTGTACACATTCTCCATTTTCCCCCTTTCTTGGGTGCTAACACAGTAGGTATAGCACATGGACTCAAACTCTTTTTGATGAATCCTTTGTCTAAGAGCTCCTACACTTGTTTGGCAATTTCTTCATTTTGACTAGGTGTCATTTTGTAGGTAGCCTTGTTAGGCAAACTTGCCCCTGGAATCAGGTCTATTTGGTGATTTACATCCCTCATTGGTGGCAAAGAATTAGGTAGATCTTCTCCTATTACTTCTACATAGTGTTTGAGTAGACCCTTCACCTCTTGATCCCACTTGTTTTTCCTCTTTTGGATCAGGTAATGGATCCATTTGATACCTCTTACCATTCTTGATAATGATATAGCTATTCTTCTCTCCATCATTTTGAGCCTTTACATCAAATTGCCATGGACGTCCCAACAGCAAATGGCAAGCATCCATAGGAAATATATCACATAAAATCTTGTCCTTATACTCACCAATCTCATAGTCTACCCATGCTTGCTCATCAACTAAGACATGTTGGCCCCGGTTGAGCAATGACACCTTGTAGGGAGTGAGATGTGGCAGCCTTTTTAACTTCAGTTTATCCACCATTTTAGTTGAAACTATATTCTTAGTTGAACCTGAGTCTACAATCACTTTGGAAATCTTGCCTTCAGACTTACAAGTTGTTCTAAACAAACTCTTCCTTTGTGGTGGCTCTTGAACTTAAGGAATCTTCAACAAAGACCTTCTTAGCATTAAACTTTCACCATCTATCACTGGGCCTACCTTGCTAAGAGGGGAAGACACACTTTGATTGTCCTCTTCCTACACTAATTGTGTTCTTCTCTCACCCATGTATGAGTGTGAAGAGTTGGTTGCTTTTTCTGGACACCTTCCCATTGTGTGGCCAACTTGATTACAATTGTAACATCTACCAGTGAAAACTGAATTTTCTCTTCCCAAGCTTCCAGATCTGCACCTAGAATTGTTTCTTCCTCTGAAGGATCCTCTAAATAGCCCCCTTGAAGAGTCTCCACCACCTTCTTGCCTTGAGTTTTCTTCATTCCTTGATGTTTTCTGTCCTCTATTAAAAGTGCCCCTTCCTCTAAAGGATCTGCCACCTCTAAACTTTTGATTTTGTTCACTTCTCCTCTTGATTTTGTCTTCTACCCTTAATGATAACTTAAAACACTTATGAATGGTATCAGGAGTAAGGATACTGATTTTATCTTGTATATTTTGTCTCAATCCATTCATGTATCTAGCCAATTTCTCTACCTCGTTCTCATGCTTCTTAGCTCTAAGGCTTAGTTTATGGAATTCCTCCATGTAAGCATTGACATCTAGCTCCCTTTGTTTCAGATTTTGCAGTCTCTTATGAATTTGAACCTCATAATCTCCTGGAAGGAATTGTGCCTTAAGTCTGATCTTCATATGCTCCCATGAAGTTATCTTCTTTTTGCCTTCTTGTATCCTTTCTTCTTGCATCATATTCCACCAAACCAATGTTGATCCTATCATTCTTGATTTGGCCACATTAACTCTTTTCTCTTCTGCTACCTCTTTGTAATCAAAATGATTATTGAGAGCTTCTATCCAATCTAGCAACTCTTCTCCATTGAGGTTTCCTCCATATGTGGGTAATCCATCCAGATTGTCCTTAGAAATGGATTTGACTGCATTTAGGAATAACTTTTGGTCTTGAGGCATAGCTACTACTGCTAGTTCCTCTCCATCTTCCACTTCTTCATCAGTCTCATCACCCCATTCTATCTTAAGCTTTCGCTTCTCCTTCTTTGCCTCTCTCGTTCCTCTGCTTCCTTCTGTATCCTTCAATCCTTCTATCATCTCTACCACCATCTATCGGATGGCTTCTAGAGTCATTGCCTTTGGAGGCATTGAACCTGCTTCTAACTCTTCACAATTTGACATACACCAAATCTTTCAAAGAATGGCTCCGATACCACTCTGATGCAGAGATCTTGTGCCTAGCTCTCCAATTCACCCTTAATCACCCCAACTCCTCTACTCACCCTTCTCCTCAAGCTCCTCCAAGGTAACTTGTTAGGGTACACTCCTTAGACCTCCAAGGCCAAAAGTCTATTGGCTTTCCTCCTAGGTATAGCCTCTTCAGGTTTCTTGTTGGTTTTGTCCCAAATCTTTGATTTTGAGATGGTCTCCTACTAGTTTCCCAAAACTCCAGCTAGGCTCCAAAGACCTCCACCAAGGATCTTCACTCTAACCATGTTTAAAGTTTGTGATTATGTTTTGCAGATATTTTTAAGGTCATTTTATTCATTATAAAGGTCTGTACCTTTCTCCCAAGCCCTAGGCTTTCAACTTGCTTCTACTAGCTGCTATTAGGCCTAAATGACTAGCCCTTCTGGGACTATTTTTTGGTCTTTTCTCCCAAAATTTCCTAAGAACCACAATATATTTTTACATATTCGCATACCCATTTGGAAGTTAAACAATATCACTAATTTTCCCATCTGCCTTTGATGTACAACTAGGGTAACACAAAATGAGCTATTTTTAAGGGGTTTAGGGCTTCTAGCTAGTTTTGGAAGATGTGCTGCAAACTCTTCACCAGTCAAAATCTGCAACCAGAAAAATATTGGATAATTTTGGTACACCCATAGAACTTTCCAAAACACTATGGGTTGCTAAGGTATAAGTTCTCCCTGGCTCTGAAAAATGAGCAATCTCTGCTGCCCCACACACTAGCTACAAGCTTGTGTGATGTTCATCTCACCCATTCTCCTCCTTGTGGCCTGCAAATTAAAAAAAAGCCTACCCTAAACCTATTTAAAGAGCCTAACCAAGCCATTCAATGGATTTAAACTTGTTCTATTCATGGATGCTCAGGTAAAATGCATTTTTACAATCAAAACCCCAAATTTCAAGGGTTTGTGAGCAACTATTACAAAAACAGTGTTAACTTTTGATTCAAAGCACTTCAAACCTTCATATTATACTTTTTGGAAAGGTAAAAAAAAATTATAACTTCTTATGCTACTATGAGAATTGTACCAGACCATACAGATCATACAAAATCAGAAATTCAAAGCAAAAATAGTCCAAATGTGAGAAAAAGCATAGGAAACCATTGGCAAATGAATTGAATGCAAACCAAAAAAATTGATTAAACTCATATTGGATAGTTTTATAAGGTTTTATACACAATTTAAATTTTTTTCCAACCAACTTCCAACACTATTTCCTTCATGGACAACTTTTGCCTAAAAATGCAAAAGTTGTCATGACAATTTTGACAACTTTTACCTATGGGTGCAAAAACACAGTCCAAGACTCTCAAGGCCTTAAAAATGACTCAAATGTCATCCTAAAATGGATTTAAACCATTTCCAAAAATTCTAGCAAGTTTCCAGGCATCCACCTTGTACAAACCAAAAACTGACATTTTGACAACATTTCAGGATAATGACAATTTTGGATCCTGAGCACAAAAAAAGTGTGGACAACCAAAATATGGCTTCAAAAATAATCATAGGAATTATTCCACCTTATTACAACATAAAATAACTTGAAATCACACAAAAATTCTAAAATGCAAGAAAATACAACTTTGAGCTAGGTGCCCTGCACCACCCCCTCTTAAGGAGGTCAACTAGATCTTATGTGTCACATTTTTCCTTGAGATATTTGTTTCATATTTTATTTCTTCTAATAAGATAATCACACTCATCTAAAGGTAAGGTGTGTTTAAAGAAAAAACATTAAAAAATAGACAGACTATGTCAATATCTATCAATAGGTTTATGTTGTCTAGTGGATCTTTGAGGTGCAACAAGATGCTCTGGTTGTTCATCTTTAGGATTCTATTCTAATCCTTCTTCTTCACCTCCATTTTCATGGAAATGTTTTACATCTACATCTTCTTGAGATCATTCTACCTTTGCATCTTTTTTGGGTTCTATCTTAAAATAAAAATGCATTATTTTGTTAGGCTTCACATGAGGTTGTTTGTGAATTTTAAATTCTTTTACATCCATCAAAATTACATCCATATGATTATACCAATTTTAATTTTTATAGGATACCAAAATTTATAAGCCTTAAATTTTTTTACGTAACCCACAAAAACACTCTTCATAGCTCTATAATCAATCTTAGAACATTTTTCTTTGGGAATATGAATATATGTCTCATTGCCAAAAAAATATAAAATGAGAAACTAATGGTCATTTAGCTATTGTTAGCCCCTACTTATTTTTCAAAAAATACCTAACCCCTTTTAAAATGGTTATCCTTATATTGGTCCTTTCTTATCAGTTAGACCCTATCGATTGAATCTTAGTGTATCAAAACTCTGCTTTGATATCACCAAGTTCCATTTTTGCCTAATGTCATGATCCTTGGAGAAAAGGCTGATGTTTATCAGGCGACAGCCAAAAAACTTCACAAGATTAGTTTCTAGTATCTTCTTGATACCCGATACTCACTCAAAGGTTGATATCAAAGTGTTAGAATATTTTCATCTCCCTTCTAGTTGCCTCAAAACCCGCCAGCAACCATGCGAGCCACAGTTACCAAAGAATGAATCAAAGAGAGATATTGTAGTACCATCATTTATGACAAGTTAAATAGTTGAGGACAAATAAAGGTGGTAACGTGAGTTGTAATTTTTTATATTATCACCTCTTTTGCAGGAAAAATAAATGTAGGTGATAATATCAAAGAGTAGACAAAGGTGGAGAATTGACAACCAAATTGCAGGTCAGAAGCTAGAGCTTGATGAAGAACAAGTATGAAGTTGGTGGTTGTATAATGCTAGGATTAGTGCTAATGATAATGTATTGACATAATTTTGTTTTCTTTAAATTAAGTTTGAAAATAGTGATTTTCAAGACTGTTACTCTATAAAGAACCATTTCTTGAAAATGGAAAGAGGGTTATTAGGTATAAATGGATAGTAGATAGGAAAAAGGAGAGGAGTAAATTTTGGAACAAAGACGGTGTTTTTTCTAAAACTAAATATGATATGTTTTTGTTTGGGTTTACAAAACAGTTTATCACATAGATCAGACTTTGTGCTAGTTTGGGTAAATCTACATTTTTCTTATGTGAATACTTTCTATTTAGTTACCATGCTCTGAAATATTAAATGTTTTTTTTTCCTATAATGTTCACTATGGTATGATATTTATCTTTGAAAGGTATTATGTAACATGAACTAAGTTGGTGTCTGACTGGGAAAATTCTTTGTCATTTGTACATTTTCTTTTCATTTTTTGGAATCTTAAGATAAGAATTATTTCCTTTCTCTCTTTCTAGTCGAAAGAATACCCTGAAAAGTCCTCAAAACTTATTTCATAAGAGGGACCTGTACCTCTAAAATTTAAAGGAAAGTTGCATAGGTAATCACAATGTATCCAACTATTGATTGATAGTTAATTTTTTCTCTTGTGTGGGCATAGAGTCATATTGTTATATTTTTGAAGGGAACAAAGCCTATTAATCAACACCTATCCATACATCATAGGGATTTTTATCAACAAGATTAGAAGTAGGTAATCTATTAACCAAATAACAAGCAATGTGAGCTACTTCAACCTAAAAATATTGTTCAGAATTTGGGATACCAACATGCTTATAGCTCATTCCATTAATGTTTTATTCATCCTCTATACCACTCCATTTTTTTATGGGGTATATAGAGTTGCTTTCTATCTAACAATTTTTGCATGCTTATAATAGTCATCAAAGATCTTAGAGAAAAACTTACCTCCATTTTTTGTTCTTATAACATTTAATTTTCTTTCTATTTCTCAACAAGTTTTTCAAACTCTTTAAATATAGAAAAAATAGTATAATTTTTCATCAAAAAGTAAATTCATGAATATCTAGAATGATCATCAATAAAGGAAACATAGTATTGATATTTTCCAATATATGGTACATACAAAGGACCAACCATATAACTATCAATTATCTCCAAAATTTGTTTATATATAGCGCTTAAAAATTTGGAGGATACTCTATCTTGTTTTTCATACACATAGTGCTCACAAAAATCAAAATCAATAATGTAACGAGACAAACCATAAACCATTTTTTTTATTGATGAGGGTTTAAGACCTTTTTCAGCAATATGACCCATATTTTGGTGAAATGACTTACATGATACATGGTTATTAGTTACATTAACAAAGTTACAAAAAGTAGAATGATCAAGTAAAAGTAGGGTGCCAATCCTATTACCCTTGATGAAAACCTGATTTCCTTTGCTCAATTTTGAACCACTCTTTTTAAAGGTAACATCCACCCTGATTCATTCATTTTAGATACAAAAATTAAAATTATAGCTAAAATAGGGATGTGCAATACATATTTAAGGGTTTCAACCTTTCCATCACTAATAATCAATTTTGTGTCCCCTTAGCCTACAATTTTCCTTGTTCTATTATACCTGAGAAAACATTTCCCACCAACATAGGTTGAATATGTAGAAACCATTCATTACGAGGAGTCATGTCTTAGGATGTACCTCAATCTACCAAAAAAAATTCATCATAAGTCATATTAGAAAACATAAAATATTTTAGATCTTCTAGAAAGGAACCATTAATTGCAAGAATAAGATTATCCCAAGCTTAAGCTAGCAACAATAATAATCAGATACATTTGTCCTCCTCCTATATATTTATATTAGTTGAATACACTTGGTTGAGGATTACATTAAATGAATTCAAGTATTTTGCAATGAATTCTCCATTATTCATTTAAATAGAAAATAACTTAGAACAAAACTTGTTAATGAGACTTTTGGTTTGGTAAATATCTCATAATTTTTTTCATAGTTTACATGTGGCACTCTCATTTGAAACATTTAATATAACATAATCAAATAAACACTAATGAATACCGCTATGGGGAATTTTTTTCTGAGATATAGCTCTCATAGGAAAGAATTCCACACCCAAAGATAACCAGGACTTGTAATAATTCTTCAAATAAGTAACATCAATGCAACTTCTCTCGTTGAATCACTATAACACTTCATTGCTTACATAATGTATGAATAACATGAGTTCTCGTGAATTCAAACACTAAATAGATAGGAATGAGAGAAACCACACACAAATGTTGTTTAAAATGACATAGACACAAATAAACAAAAAAATTCCTCTTTTAGATTGTGATCTTATCTTCCTTTAGAAAGATCTTCCTTATCTTATGCAAGCTTTCATTTATCTTTCTCCTCTGTTATATTCTTTTTCTTTTCACAATTAAAAAAAACCTTACAAGTTGTCATATTTTAATTTAGAAACATTCATGACAACTAAAAGAGAATTACAAAAAGTAAAAGAATAATAAAGTACAATTATGGTAAGAGCAAGGTTGATATATTTTCTCAACATGAAGTCCTCTTCCCAGACATTCATTTATAAAATTATCTACTTCACCTCTCACTTAGTCCAATGACCTTAACCCCATCATTATGACATTAATTTTTGGGATAACATTCTATGTAAACTTTAATGGGGTAGATTAAAAAATGGTGTATGTCATTAGGTTTGTTACACTATGAATGTTGAGTAAATAGGAACCCAATCATCCAAACTACTATACATGAAACTTCATGCTTTTATTCTTTAATAGGAGGATTCCACTTTGATATTTGATTTGCACAATGTGATATAAAGTAAATAAAATAGTTATCATATTCATGTTGTTGATTGGAAATTTTAAAAAAAGTATGTATTTGCCTTGGTAGTCCAATTTAAAAAGGAAATGTTTTATGGCTAGTTTTTACACTTAGCCCTAGATCAATAATACTTTTGACTATCTTATGGAATCGATATAGTTTTTGTTTAGTATTTTAATCTCTAAAATTTCACCTCACTCATCTAAGAATATTGGTATCAATACCGTTTTTTCAGTCATATTGAGAAAATTACTCCTCCATGTTTACAAAAAAAATCCTCCCTTCTTGCTATGCATATGTTAGAAGAAATGAAGTCACTCTTAATTCTCTCAAAAGTAATATTTATGAGTTTGAAGAGACTCTTTGTGATATTCATCCTTTAGCCTCTATTAGTCAATCATGTTGGATTATTTAATTACAACCATCGTTGTACTCATTTTGTAAAATTTTCTCAATAGTAGGAATCACTGAATGTTTGTCATATTTCCTCAGCAACAACAATTTTGGAATCAATCAAAATTGAGAAGGGGGGTGAATCAATGTTTTGTAATTTGCAAAATTATTAGTCTGATTCTTAAACAAGTGGATGCATAAGACTGAAATTGATATGCAGAAACATAAAGCAATTAATGACACAACCAAAACACCAAGATTTTTACATGGAAACCTGAAAAAGACAAAAATCTATAGTGGGATTTGAACCCACAATATTATTATACTATGGCCAGATTTATGATAATATTACATTAGGGGAATGCACTTGCATTTACGCACACTTCGTAGAGCTCATTGCTCAAATATAAAAGGGCTACAACCCAGAGGAAGGCCCATTGCCTTACAGGATATTACAATTGATTATAATAATGAATTAAATGAAGTATAGCATCTACATATGCCAACATGCACTTCCAATTAGGCATGGATTTTCTCCTACAATTGACCTATTATTTTGCTTTGTTTTCCTACTCTATCACTCACTAGACCAACAAAACCTTCAATCACATTCACCAAACATGCAAATTGACTCATATAGACTTCTCTCACTCATAACATGAATCAAGATGCACATCGATATCGATCTTATATATCTGTAGCAACAAAAAGAACCATTTACCATGTCGCCTTTCAAAAACTACATTACACGCAATATAAAATATGTATCACCAAGTCGGCTCAATCTGTTTGCAAATCCAAATGCGGACTAACAAAAGATGATAATAAGGTTCCAATAAGCCAACCCAAACACCTCAAACATAAAGCCAATCACTAAAATCAACCCTAAGACTCTACAACACATGATACACGAAAATAGCTTTGTGCTAACTGAATTACTGGATACTAGACCTTTAATCTTGCTCATGAATCAATACCGGATATCAAGATCATGAGATAAGCTACCTCAAAACTTGAATCAACTGCCTTGATCACCACAACCAGAATTACATAACAAAAATCAAGATGTGCACAATGATCTTATTCTCTATTAGTTATTGTGTTCCACCTTCCAGAATTATGCCAAATGAACAAAATGACTTACAGTAAACCAAATCTATGTACAGTAGATGTGATTTGTGAACTAAGTTGCCATCAATGACAACTTGTAAGCATATTCCATGCATCAGTCTTCATCGAAACAATGTCTCTTTCCAACAATCACCCCCTTTGGCATTGATGGCAACACTGTGAAAAATGAACTGTACACTCAAGACTACAAAACTTTAAAACTTGAAATTTTAAACTCACCAAGAATATACAATCCCCCCCTAATAATTAGCACCATTTTTTACTCTACTCTCTCCCCCTTTGACAACAATCCCAATGATAGAAATCTTCCAAAACTTAGATACAAGGATATGTATAGTTGCTCACAAAAAATTGAATATGTCTACAAAAATTGTCTTAAGGGATATCAAGTGCTTACCCCATTCTTTCTTCAAGCTCTCCAAAATGTTGATCATCCCACTGAGAAGATAAGAAAGCGTCTCAACTCCAATTCCTTGCCAGTTCAGTAAACTTCTTGTGCAAATCAAGATCCTTCTCTTTGTATGTTCTGAATCTTTCTTCTTCCTTATCTACTGACTGAATCAATAAGTGCATTTGCATCCCCATGGGCATGATCTAAATAGTTCTCATCTCAACTACCTCCATATGACATTGATCTTTCTCAACCATAAAGAAATTTTTTCTCATATTTTTTAACTATATCTTTTGGAATAATTTCTTTGATTAACATAATGGCTTGAAAGGATTTAAAATATCCCCACAAAGCAGATTTCTATGCAACTGTATCACCCAAACTAATGGAGGAGCATCCCCGATCTATGAGCAGTCTTGCATCAACCAAAAAGTTTCCTTTCAGTTTAGTTCTTATTTAGTTTAGTGTGTAGTTTTATGTATTCCTACTGGTAGGTACCAGTAGTTGATTTATTTTCATTGCAAATCCTATTTTCAGTTTCCAGGTTGCTTCTTCTACTTAATTTCATATTTTTATTACATTTGGATTTTTTTCTGGCTTGTTATCACTCTTGGTTGACTGTTTCTAGGTTTCAGGATAGTTCTTGTGCTTACCAATTAACTTTCCTTCATTAGTGGAGTAGTTATTGGCATGTGGATCTATTTGGGATCTTATCCAATATTATTTGGTATGTCTCCGGCCTTCCTACTGATCTACACTTCTTGGTTGTTATTTTTCAGAAGATTTTTTTTAATTCTTGGGGCCGACCTAGTTACACGTTTCATTTTCTTGCATTGGTAAATGTAATATTTGGTGGCCAACCTAGATATGTTTTGGAGGGTATATATAGGGTATTCTGTAATCATTTGTGAGAGAAAAAAAAGTAGAAATGAAAAAAAATATTTAGATTCATGTTTTAGTGATCCAGTTGATTGTCTTAGTCTTGATTGGATTGTATCTGGCTTCAAGCCTGCATGTAACCAATTAGCTACTAGATGTTCTATGATGATTGTATGATGGTAACCAGTTGGTTTTCATAATTTCTAAGGTAATAATATGTTATGTTTCTGTAATCTTGTTGCGTTTTCTTGTTGTTGGTTAACTCTCTTTTGAGGGTTTCACGAGTTATGGCTACATCAATTGGAATTAGAGCTGGTTATGAACCTATTAGTAGAAGAGTTTTTAGCAGACCTTGAGGCATTCCTTTGGGAGGACAGAATACCAATTGGAGGTAGGTTGCACATGTGCTCAATAGATCACCAAGGGAAGTCAATTGAAACTGGTAGTTAGATTGTGGAGTTGAGGCAGTTCACTAGAGTGGAAAAGGAGATGTCACCTAGAAGGAAAAACCCCCGGAGGGTAGAGCAGATGATGGAGGACTTCAAGAATGAAGTGAGGAACAAACTAAAAAATGTGTTGGGTGGTTTGCGGAGGAACCTTGAATATGAGGATGAATATGAATAAGACAATGAAGAGCTTGAAGAAAAGAGGCTGAAGGATCAGAATATGGAAGACAGAAAAGATTCTTAAGAGTAGTAGCACAAGCGAATAAAATTCATAAAGTGGAAGTTTAAAAATTTTCGGGAACGCTAAACCCGGAGGATCTAATTGATTGGATGAGAGAGTTGGAGGATTACTTTGAGTTGGTGCATGTCAAGGACCCACTGAGAGTCTAGTTGGCACAAACTAAGTTGAAAGGATATGCTCCCTTATGGTGGAAAGAATTGTAGATAGACAGAGTGGAGAATGGTGAAATGAAGATCACTCAGTGGAGATAGATGATTGGAATATTAAAGGCCAAGTTAATACTAGGAGACTGTGAGCTAGAATTGTTTAAGAAGTTGTAGAAGTTGAAACAGAGAAACATGATTGTAAAAGAGTATACTAAGGAATTCTACAAGGTTATGATTAGATCTAGACATAGAGAGACAGACAAAGAAAAGGTGGTGAGGTACATAAATGGACTTGTATTTAACATTAAGGATGAGGTGAGTATGTTGAGGGTCTCCATAGTTGAAGAAGCTTACCAATATGCTTTGAAGGCTAAAGAGAAGGTGAGAAGAAGACAACTGAATAATCCTAGAGGGAATGAGAGATTCAAGGGGTAGATGAGTATAGAGAAGCAGAAGGTTGAGGAAGAATCAAAACCTAAGTGGAGTAAAGAGCCAGAATAGATAACACAGAGGAAAGGTAGTGGCAATATCAGAAGAGAATTTCTTGGAAAAATATTTCAAGTGTGGGGAAACTGGACATAGATCCTATGAATGTAAGCAGAGAATGGCAAGAAGTTGTGTGGAAAATGAGGAATTGGAAGGTGAAGTTACCAAAACTGACTGTATATCATAGCAAGGAGAATCCCTTATGTTTTGAAGAGTCATGATGGAGTAGAGAAGTGAAGATACAAGGTCTACTTACAGAAAGAGTCTTTTTTTGACTGTGTGTAAATTAGCAGGTAAGTGTTGCAAGGCTATTGTGGATATTGGGAGTACTGATAATTTGGTATCTGAGGAGATGGAACTGGAGCTTGGATTGAAGAGGATTGGGCATTGTTGTCCTTTCAAGGTAAGTTGGCTACAAGATGATCAAAAGATAGAATTCAAGGAACAATGTTTGGTGAATTTTAATATTGGGCCTTTTAGGGATGAGGTCTTGTGTGATGTTGTATCTATGAGTGATTGTCATGTCTTGTTGGGAGGATCTTGGCATTTGATAGAGGAGATATTTATGACTATAGAAGAAACCTAATCACTATTGAGAATGATGGGAAGAAGTTCACATTGACTTCTTTGAAGGAGACAAAGTAGGATGTAAAGAATCTAAATATTGAGAAATATTACAGTACTAAGAGACTAGTTGCAGAGGTTATATGAGAAGATGGCATCAGAGTATTGAAGGATTTGATAGATACTCATGATTGACAGATAGAACTAGATGACAAAAATATTATGGTGACAAACTGAATGAAGTCTAGTGGCATAAACCAATTGGAGTTCTAGAAGAAAGAGAGTAGTAAACAGAGACAATGTGTAGATCTAAAGCAAAGGAAGAGAAACAAAGAGAATCAGGGGTTAGAGAATCCGGTTGAGATCTTGAAGGAGCTAAAGAAGAGGTTTGTAGATAAGGAAGATGTTTCTATCATAAATGAACATGATGTCTTTATCTCAAATCCATTTCAATGTTCATGAGTTGCCTCTTATGGAACATCTCTTTCTACCTAGGGTGTCTGATGCAGGAGCATCCCTAGTCTATGAGAAAATCTTGCATCAACCCAAAATATTTCCTTTCAGTTTAGTTCTTGTTTAGTTCAATGCATAGTGTTTTGTGTTCCTATCGGTAAATACTGGTAGTTTCTTTCTTTTCATTACAAATTCTATTTTCGATTTATAGGCTGGTTCTTGTGCTTAATCTAGATTTTCAGTCTATTTGGATTCTTTTCCTTCTTTTTATCACCCTTAGTTGACTTTTCCAGGTTCAAGGATGGTTCTTGTGCTTACCGATTAACTTTGCTTCTATACTAGAGCAGTTCTAGGAGTGTGGATCTATTTCGGGTCTTCTCCAATGTTTTTTGGCCTGCGGCCGATCTTATTGCTGATCCACACTTCTTGGTTTTTATTTTCTGGAAGAATTCATTATTGGGGTTAACCTAGTTACTTGTTTCATTTTCCTACATTGGTAAATGTAATCTTTTGTGGATGACTCAAATATGTTCCGAAGGATATATATAGGGTATTATGTAATCATTTGTGAGAGAAAAAAAAGTAGAAATCAACATAAATATTTAGATTTGTGTTTTAGTGATCCCATTGATTCTCTTAGTCCGAGTTGGATTGTATCTCACTTCAAGCCTGCATGTAACTGGTTTCATACCAGATGTTCTATGATGATTGTATGATGATAACCGGTTGGTTGCCAGAATTTCTAAGGCGATAATATGATTTGTTTCTATAATCTTTCTATGTTTTCTTGTTGCTTCTATTATGTTACTCTTGCTGCATAAGCTGGTCAACTCTCTTTTGAGGGTTTCATCAATTATGGATGCATCACAAGCCTTGCAATCCTACCTTAATTTGGACTGCCATTGGTTTATCATAAGCCCATTGAACCTTTCCAATTTTGAGGAGCTCATTTAAGAAATACAGTGTGAAAAAAACAATCAGGGAGCAAAATTTGAAAATGTCACAAACCCTACAATCCTACCTTGATTCGGACTACCATTGGTTTATCATAAGCCCATTGAACCTTTCCAATTTTGAGGAGCTCATTTACGAAATACAGTATTAAACAAACAATCAGGAAGCAAAATTTGAAAACATGTTTCTTGTCTTGTTTTGTCTTCTTTAGGTTTCTCAATAGCTCACTAAGAAGCACCCCAAAAAGATCATACCTTTTTTCCTCCTTGAGCGTTTGATAGGCGACAACTATGGCAGTATTGGTTATTGAATTCTATATGCTAGATTGTTATACCTTAAATCCAGTTACCATTGAAGAAAATCTCACATTGTTCTCTATGATATAGCTGATTCTCATCGATTTGTTGTCATATTGGGATCCGATAACATCTATCACCATGGTGGTCTAAACATTTCTCAGGCCCGGGGATCTCACCAGTTGATTTCAAATAGGTAACTACTTGAACAACTTGCTTGGTAATATTATGAGGTTGGTCTAGCCATATGAAATCATCATGGATTAAACTCTAGATGTATCTTACCCATTCGGTCTCATCAAACATTAGAAAATTAATAAAATGGTTGAAATCTTTGTCCTACAATGACTTTAATTCTAGTTTCAAATTTCCCATTTTAGCCATGTTATGCTTGGTATATAGTGATAGCATATCTACAATTCCAAGCTTCTCGGTGTTACAGTGGATATATGCTCTAATATCTTCATTATGAAATACACCATATGAGACAAAGGTAAAATAAACTTCTAGATCATCTTGCATAGATTTGAATGGATGCCTCTTGAATAAGGGCCTATATCTCTCAGTAATCTCTACCACCAATGGAGTAGCAACACCAGATGTACATGCCATTTCAAAATTAGGGTATGAAAAGATAGCTCACAAATGGATACATACCTTTTTAATCTCAATTGAATGCTAGGAATCTTTGATTGGTCTCTTCAAGCTCGGTTATCACTTCTCAATCTCGATTGCCTTGATCTTCTACTTTTTACTCTTTGTTCGCAATGTGAAGAATAAATAATTGAAATGCCTTTTCCACTTCCAAAAACCTAACTTTTAGTCACAATAAATGCATAACCCTAAAAGATTGCAGATAACTTTTTTTTCATGAATTCACTCACTAGAATCTCATATCACTATGAATTCTTCTGGATATCATTTGTATACCTAACCTTGATCTTCTACAACCTTCCACAACCCATTATAGGTCTCTGAGAGGGGTTTCTAAGGATCTACATGAAAAGCTTCCCCCTAAGGCCAAAGTGCCTTAGTTATTGGATGAGGTTCAAACACTAGATTCAGGTGTGGAGTTGTTTTGCACATTTGAATCTTCCCTTTTAACCCACATCTTCTTATGTCAATATTTTATCTATTCCACTTTAGCTTTTCCCTTTTCATTTGATTTATTCTTGTCTACTGAATCATTCTCACTTTTACAATATCTTGAAATGTGACCGGGTTTGTCACATGCATGAAAATCAACATCTCTCTACATAGACCTGAAGTTCATCCGATTTGGTCTTATCTTAAATTAGTTATAAATATGCCCAAACATTCAACAAACATAACATATCTTATTCTAAAAATTATTTATCACTATTCTAGACATGTTTGACTCATGACCAAAGTCATTGCATATGAAACATTGACTAGTAAATGTAGGACCATTATTCATAACATTATTCATCATCCCATTATTCATCTTACTTTTGCATTGACTTGCCATATGACCAAATTTTCCACAAACAAAACATTTACTATTAAATATATAGGCATTGGGTTGTGTTACCAGAGGTTTCTTGTTCTTGTAATGATTTATTTGTCCAGAACCAAAGGATTCTCCTTTCTCAAATCCAAGTCCTCGCATATCTTTCTGATGCCTCTAACTTTATAGAATCTCATCTAACCAGGTTAAACTAGCTTTGATTTTTTTTTGGTACTCATTAGCAGTAGAAAGCTCATCTCTCTGAATTATGATCCACCTTTCAATTTCTTGTTCATCGATCATGCATTGTACAAATTCAAGTTTCAACTAATCATTCTCATTTGTCAATCTACAACATTCGTCAGATCTATCTCTCAACAACTGAGTTAGATTTTCTTCAATCTTCTTCTAGTCTTCAATCTCCATTGTTAGCTTCATCACAATTGATTGTGTCTCATTCTTCAGGGTAGCATTATCTCTAGAAGTACTCACTTGATATTTCAATCTCTCAATAAAGTCTTTAGATGCATTCAAATTTCTTTTGAGATAATTTACTTCATTTCTAGCTACATAAGATCTTCAAGTGTCACACTAAGCTATCTCTGCAAACCAAAGTCCATTGAATCAATCTTCTGGATCTTCCTCAAGCTATTAGGATTCTTCTAAGGAAATAAGCTCTTATATCATTTGTTGGAATCAATTAACACTAAGAGGGGGAGAAAATTAGTTTTTTGTAATTTATAAACTTATTAGTCTAAATATTAAACCACCATATTTGCATAAGAATGAAAGTGAAATGCTAAAACATAAAGCAATTAACCAGACAACCATAACACCAAGATTTTTACTTGGAAACTTGGAAAGGGAAAGACCATGGTGGGATTTGAACCCACAATATTATTATACTATGGCCAAAAGTATCATAATATTACATGAGGGGAATGCACTTGCATTTAGGAACACTTCCTAGAGCTCACTGCACAAATACAAAATGGCTACAACCTAGAGGAAAGTTCACTTTCTTACAAGTTTTTACAATTGATTATAATAATGAATGAACTAAAGTATATCATCTACATGTTCCAAAATATAGTTCTACTTAGGCTCAGATTATCTCGTATAACCGATTTGTCATTCTGCTTTATTTCCTACTTTGTGACTCACCAGACCACCAAAACCTTCAATTACATTAAACAAACTTGAAAATTCACTCATATGGACTTCTCTTTCTCATAACATGCACCAAAATGCACATCCATATCTATCCTTTATATCAGCACCAACAAAAAGAATCATTTACTATGTCGACTTCCAAAAACTGCAAACAGAACATGAAACGTGTATGACCAAGTCAGCTCAATCCTTTCACACATCAAATATGGACTAAAACAAGATAATAATAAGCTTCTCATAAGTCATCCCAATCATATTGAACATGAAACCAATCATCGAAATCAACCCTAAGATTCTACAACATACGATACACTAAAATAGCTCTATTCTAACTGATTACCAAATATAGAGCCTTTAATATTTCTCATGAATCAACCCTAGATATCAAGATCACAAGATAATTTTCCTCAAACCTTGAATCAACTAACTTAATCACTACAACCAAAATTATGTCACAAAAATCAAGATGTGCATAATGATCTCATGGTCTATCGGACACTGTGTTCCACCTTCTAGACTTATTCCCTATGAACAAAATGACTTCTAGTAAACCAAATCTATGTATACCAGATGTGTTTTACAAACTAAGTTTCCATCAATGAAAACCGCTAAGCATCTTCCATCCATCAGTGTTCACTAGAATAGTGTGTCTTGCCAACAAGTAATCTCTTCATATAGTGCTACCTCAATATATTAAATCTTAAATCTCTAACTTACTCCGCTATTTTTCTTTCCTTTACTTGATTAGGGGTCATTGTCTTTAAACATGGTCCAACTTTTTCACTAATTATATTCAGACTGATTTTTCTATCCTCTTTTCTACACAATATGGATTCATGTAGATTATTTGAGATTAGCTTCATATGGATTCATATAGGTATTTTCTATTTTTTTTGTGTGAGCAATTTATCTAAGAAAAGAAAGAGGAATATCTATTTTGTAAAAAGAGAGATCCAGAGCTCTATGAAAATGTAATGAAAATGTCTTTGTAAAATGGAACATTACTCTATTTTGTTGGTGTATCTAGAGTAACAAGCTTAGGGGAAAGTTGTGGATTAAACATGATAATTATAATTAACTTCCATAACTATGTAAAGAAATATAAGTTGTTATTGTTGCCTCTATTCTTACTTTTGTAGATGTTGTGGTCTTTGTAGTTTAGAAGGTGCAGAGTGTGAAGTTTTTTAAGTGAAAATTGAATTGAATGTTTAGCAAGAGAGTGTTTTCTATTTTGTAAATATAATTTTTCTTGGAGTTGCGATGTTAACACCAAGAGTTTCTTTGTGTGTGAGTTAGTTTGAGTTGTGTAAGACAAGTTTCTTTTCTTTTGCATAAAATAAGGAAAGTTCTAGTTTGCATCATGTATGGAATGTTTCTCTTAGGTCATGTCATGTGAGGAAATTTTATCCTCTTTCATGTTGATGTTTTATCAAGAGGTCTATATATGTAAGATTGTTGCAAAAACTAGGATGGTATTCCTAAAGGAAATTTTTCTCTTGAGGCTAAATAAAAGATTCAACATTTGATGGTTTTTCTCCACATTGGGGTTTCTTGGTTAAATCTATGTTGTTATATTAATTTTTTAACATGATTAGTTTCATGTGAATTCTCGTCCACTTTTTATTCTTGTTAATTCACTCAGTGTATTAATTTTTTAAAATTAGATAGGCAATAAATTTTTTGGGTTGATTTCATGAAATTTATTAAACAATTAATCTGTAGTTGGGTTATAGGAATTAACATGGTATTAGAGATCCAAACTTAGAATAGGAAGCCAATATTTATGATGCAAATTTCAAGAGAGGAAAAAAATAGAATTTTGTCTCTAGTTTCTTTTGTAACTATATCAACCAATCTTCATTAGGAGGACATTCTTGAAGGCGTGTCTAACTTCTTATAGTGGAAGGTTCATATTACATTGGTTTTTAAGAAGAATAGGTTATGGATTTATGCTACTACGGAAGTGACTCCACCAAGAAATGATCCTCTTTCCCTAGATTCACATGAAGTTAAGGATGCTAAGGCGTAAAGGATTATCCTTGATGGGGTAAAAGATTATTTGATTTGTTATCTATCTAGAAAAGACACCACCAATGAAATGTGGGATACACTCATAAAACTTTATTCGATGAACTATTTGATTCGGAAGATGATGCTTAAGGATAATTTGCATAACACTAAGATGTCCAAGCATAAGATCATGACCTCTTACTTGTCTCGGCCAACATAGGTTAGTTATGAGTTAGTTGCTATTGGAGAGACAATTACTAATGATGAGCTACTGTGAATAGCCTTGAATGTTTTTCAAAGCAGTTGGAAGTGTTTCTCAAGTGTGTTGTTGGTAGAGATCACCTACCCCACTAGGTGAGGCTTAGGGATTATTTTATCTAGGAAGAGATCCATGAAAATTCTCATCAAGGAGGTCGAACAAGGAAGGTTGAAGATGAAGAAAATATGTCTCTTGCAAGAAAGGGTAAGAAGGGGTTTAGTAAAGTGAAAAATAATGGGACTTCTTCCATGAATGAGTAGAAGAAATATCTAAGAAAGATAAAATGGCTTTGTTACCATCATATGGGTCACTATACTAGTTACTATCTAAATAAGAAAGAATAGCATAAGCCGAAGAAGCAAGCTGCTTCTACAACAGAGGTGGATGAGTTTGCAACATGGTTTGAGAATGAATTTTCAATCATTTCCCATCTCTCAAGTCTAATTCTGAGTAGTATATGGTATATTGATAGTGGGGTTTCTTGCAACATGATTGGACTTAGAGAACGTTTCAACAAATTGGAGGAGAAGAAATAGGATTTTTGTATTGAGCTTGGAGACAATGCCAAGTATGATGTAACTAGTGTTGGTATGACCAAGTTTTAGATGGAGTCTAGAAAAAAATTGTTGGTGGAGAACATGTTGCATGTCCTTGGTATGAAAAAGAATTTAATCTTTGTTTCAACTTTGGAGGACAAGGGTTAAATTGTGACCTTTGAAGGGGGAGAAGTCTATCAATCTTCAGAATTCCAAGGTAAAAATAATAATTTGAGTTAGGTGCGGTAGTTTGTTTTGGTTAGAGTTTAAGGTAGCATGTGCTTTGGTGAGTAACAGTGCATGGATTCAAAAATTATGGCATAGGAGGATGGCTCATATTCACCAAGGAGCACCTAATATTCTCAAGGAATTAGTGATAGGGATACTTGAGATGAAGGTTGAAAAATATGAGGTATGCAAGGGTCATGTTCTTGGGAAATATGCTAAGACCAATTTTCCAAGTAGTGATACTAGATCCAAAGGGATCTTAGATCTAGTATACTTAGATCTGTGTGGGCCCATGTCAATGACATCCTTGAAGGGGTACGGGTATTATGTTACTTTCATTGATGATTTCTCTAGGAAGACGTGGATATATTTTCTAAAAAATAAGGATGAAGTCTTTGTTACTTCCAAAGAGTTTAAGGCTCTTATGGAGAAACAAAAAAGGAGGAAGATCAAGCTACTAAGGTCTGATAATGTAGGTGAGTATACCTTGAATTCCTTAAAATATTTATTTGATCAAGAACGTATCAAGAAAGAGATGATATCTCCATACAACCCTCAACAAAATGGGGTTGTTGAACAAAAAAAATGGGATATAGTTGGATTAGCCAAGGTAATGCTTCATGATCAAGATTTTCCTTAGTTTTTATGGAACAAGATTGACATACAAATATGCATTTGTAGAATAGGAGCCCACACAAAGTGTTAGGAAAATTGACTCCATAAGAGGTGTTCATCGAGAAGAAACTAGATTTGGAGCACATTCTCATGTTTGGGTGCCTTGTGTATTGTCATATTCATATGGATAAGAGAACCAAGTTGGAACCAATTTTAATGAAGGGTATCCTTCTTGGGTATAATCAAAGTTCTAAGGAATATTGATTTTACATTCCTTCACTTGGGAAAATCGTTGTTCATAGAGAGGTGAAGTTTGAGGAGGGAAGCACTCTTAAAAAGTATGACAACATGATGAAGGTTTAGGAGAAGGAGAAAATATAAGAGGAGGCTATATAGATTCCTCATAATTAAGTCACACAGGTTGGAGATGGGAGTAGCAAAGTAGAGCAAATTGATAAAGAGGAGTAAAAGAGGATTCTTTAGTTTCATAATCCTATCACAACGAAGAGGAGAAACAAGGGACTAAGAAAACACTTAGAGAGGCCCAAGAGTATGTTTGTAATCCTCAAGATCTAGTCATACAAAGAAAGGCTCCCAAACATTATCCTGATTATATGACACTTACGAGTAAACTAATTTAGGTGGAACCTTCTAGCTTTTAAGAGGCATCCATGCACCAAATATGGAGGGATGTCTTGGCAGAAGAGTATTCTTCCATTATGAATAATAGTGCATGGGAGATAGTTCCATGACCTAAAAATAAATCAATGGTAGGATCAAAATTGTTGTATAAGGTCAAACATACAACTGATGGTAGTGTAGAAAAGTTCAAAGCTTAGTTTGTGGCTAAGGGGTTTTCTCAAAAGGAAGGAACCAACTATGACAAGATCTTTGCTCTAGTACCTAGGTACTCATCCATAAGGGCTATCATTTCTATATCAACACAAATGGGTTGGAGGATTCACTCTAGATGGATGTGAAGATGACCTTCCATAATGGAGTGATTGAGGAATAGATTTACATAGAACAATCAAATCATTTTGAGTTGTATGGGAGGGATTCCCATGTGTGTAGGTTTATGAGAGCACTATATGGCCTCAAGTAGGCTCCCAAGGTGTGCTATGCATGTATTGATGGTAACTTGCAAAGTATGAGCTTCACTGAGAGTGAGGTTGATCTAAACTTGTACTATATTCAGGTGAAAGGTGAGCTTGTCATATTGATGTTGCATGTTGATAACCTATTGCTTGTAGGGTCATAAGAGATCATAGCACACTACAATTTGGATATTGTTGAAGAGTCCGAGATGAAGGAATTGGGCTTGGTACACTACATTCTAGGATTAGAGTTGTGGTAGAAAGAGGGAGAGATCTTCCTTGGACAAGGGAAGTATACAAATGATATCTTGAAACAATTTAGTTGAAGGAAAGCACACTGTAAAAATGCCTTCTACCATGTTTAATTCTATTAGGAGAGTAGCAGAGTTGATTTTCAATTTCATATTACAGTCACTAAGATGCACATTAACAAGATAATAGAGAAAACAAAAGATACACACAAGCACAAAGAGCACACATAATTTACATGGAAAAAGCCTTATAGGTAAAAACCACACCACCACAACCAATATCTTGTATTCCAATAAAATATATATTACATACAAGGTAAAAAAATTTCTCTCAAATATATATTACATAATCTTTGTTCTAGTAGCATTCAACCTACCGATAGAATTTTTCCCATGCACCACATAGGCAATAGGCACAACATTTTGTAATTTAGTATCCAACATAGACCAACCACTCATCAACCTCCAATCATCACCCTCAACATCCAACGATTGAAATCCGTCATTATTGACTTCAGGTTTGCAAGGTAATCGTCTGTTTGACCTTAGTTACAGATGTTTCTGGAAGAAGTCTTCTAGTCCTCTCAAGCCATTTCTTCTGTCGTTGCACAACCTCTATAACCGTTTCTTTAGATAATTATATCTATGCTCGAGAAAATGGTTTTTTTCAATTCCATATCTTCAACTGTCAAACTTCCTCAGACTGCTGATAACATGCCATGTTATTTCCATCGCTCCTTCGAGTCATTCCAGTTTTCACCAATCATCAGAAGATAACTCAATAAGTCAAAACAAGTCCATCATGGTCCCCATTGAATCTAAAAGACTATTGAAAAATACTCCAACACAGACCAATCACCAGCTTCCAACTTAGTATGTTAGCATGAATTAACCGTTGTCCCCATCAAGACCATCTTATCGGCATATCGACACCCAATGTAAATGTAACTCACTAGCTTTCATTGGCACATGCTTTGTTTCAACTGATCTCCGATCCTCGATAGTGGAACCCTCACAAGTCTCTTATCGATTGATCTCACTTTGTCAAAAACATGACTGGGTGAACTAAGAGTATTGGTTCCCACTTTTTGGTACATCTTCCTTTTTGTTGAAATCATACATGTTTTAGAAAATATAATGATTTAAGCTTGAAGACGTCCCATTTGAAGTAATTAATTGAAGAGAGTTATATCAAAGGCTCTTAGTTAGAAAATTCTTGGATAGAACCTCTCTACTTCTAAATCATACTTGCAATGGAGTCTCCTTTGCATCTATCAAATATTGATAAAAAGTAAATTTTACATTAGCTTTTGGGGGGTTAAATAAATTCATTTAGAAGTTTTATTTGTTTAAGTATTTAGTCCTTATTATAAGCTTTCCAAATAGTATAATTTTTAATAATATATTTTTGTTTTATTTCTTATGAATGTAGGTTTTTCACCGAACATGAACTTGTTTGTTCTTGAGGCATTGGGAAAAATAGTAAACTAATAAAAAAAATCTAAAAAATATCTATGCCCTGGATAGTGATGTCTTCTTTCTAACAAAAAAAATTAAATTAAATTTTGATATATATAGAACAATTTATGTGTTCAAACGTACACCTATATCTATATTATAATTAGTCGAACTTCAAAACTAAATAAAATGAAAAATATTCAACATATCACTACCAAACCAACTGGATGCCCTGGGTCTTGATGTTTAAAAACAAAATTCGAAAGAATTAAGTTTTTATGATTTATAGAAAAAAAACTTCTGCATTTCAAGATGCACATCCCTCTTAAAAAATGTTGTTTGGTATTAAAAACTACTTTTCGAGGTAGATGGAAAAATCAATTAAATTTTATTCAAAAAAATTTGAAAAAAATATATTTGGAATCTATAGACAAGATGTTACAAATCACTAGTTTACATCATATCCAAATTCTTAACGGATTAAAAGTTATAGTTCTCGGCGAGTGAAGTTTTTTTTTTCAAAATGTTCATCTAAGTGTCAAAGTTGGTGAAAAAGTGGGAACCAGTATTGTAAGTTCAACCGACTTTGGCTGCTGAAAACTCAAGTTCAACCAATAACACTTTTGTGCAATAATTGCTTCGTAAGTCTCAATGAAAGCTAATGTCATACCAAAAACCTCTTTGTCGCCAAGACTTCAACACAATCATACCAATATAATCTTTCTCACCATAGAATGAGACTTTCGTTACTTCCCTTAGGCAATCTTACTGAAACCCTAAGCTACATCAAAATAATTGTCTTCACCAAGACTTTGCCAAAGCTATATCAAAGTTGGGCTTGTCAGTGTAGCAACATAGCTTCAATTGAATACTATGGGACACATACCAAAACTACAAGTTATACCTATATACTCCTTATTGTCAGCAAGACACATAAACTATCTCATTGACATCAATAAGAGGAGTGACTTCTCTGAATTGCCTAGTAGAGTCTTACCAAAATGAGATGCTATACCAAAATCATTGCTTCTTGAGTCGAGTGCATAACAAGGAGGTTATCAAATATTGTATCGATAGCGCAAAGGTTATTCAGTTCCCTTTGAAGATGATCAATAACATGAAAGCTATTCATACTAAACTGATCACTATAGAAACCAACTATCATTTAAACGAGATCTTAACTAGTAAATTTGAGACATCCATTCTCAACATTCTCTAACTTGAAGAAAAAATTTATTCGTATCTCTAAAATATTAAGGACTAAACATTAGCTAGAACAAACAACCAAGACAACTGCTTCCATCCAATTGACAAATCCACGTAATCGAGAAATAACACCCACAACAAGTGCTAGCAATACAATATCATATACCATAGAGGTATCCATCATTAAGAAACCCATGCTACCATAATTACCAACCCATAACCAATGACCACAAGTTCCATGTACAATTAAGTCGATGAAGACTAAACACATCCAAAAACTCCCACTGCATGGGTAATGCCAAATCTGAAAGATCAAAATAGGCATACAAAGTCTACCAATCATAACACATGGAAACTGTAACCATGTAGTACCAAGGACCATCCACAAAGATAAGCACATCCCACAAACAACATTTTTTGCTAGAAACCACAAGCATGTCCTTCTACATACATCTCTAACTGTCAATTGTGACAAGTAATATCTCCTTTACAACCCCAAATGAAGATAAACTTACTCTATTTCCTATTTCGGAAAATCAGCCCACTATCATTCCCTATATTAAGGAAATAAACATGCTATCCATCTCTTACAATGAACCTTGCAAAACCATCTAACTTAGATCAAGATCCACAAATTTGAAATAAAAGCATAGAAAACTTGAGAGACAATGGGAAAAACCTCCCAAGTGACAAACTCCCAAGTAGACCAAGAGTGGGAATGCAAATGCCCCTCCAAGATCTCCAAGTCATCATGAGTCATCCAAGAGAAATCTCCTCATAGGTCTCTGTTGAATGCAGGTTCAACTCAGGTGTAGGCTCCTTGCACTTCTAACTAAACTATTATCAAGAGTAACCATCTCAACAAATATCTCTCTTCTCAAAAGAACTACAACCTCACCTAAGTCTCTATTTATCCATGAGTACCAATAAGTGATTAATCCATGAGTACCAATAAGTGATTAATCCATGCCAAGCTACAAATATATCTCTACAGTCCCATGAAAATTGCAGGCATGTGACCAATGTAGTCAACACAAATAGAACTCACTAGATCATTGTCAAAACTCGAATCTGTAAAATAAAGTGCCTATGATGACATCATGATCTAACCATACCCTCTTAGGAGATCACATTCTTCAAGTAAAAAAACCATAGTCTCAAGAGAAATGTATCATGCCAAAACTCTAAAGTAGTCTCAATATTGTACCATGACATAACAACAACATACTCTAAACTAACATCACCTGTGAAGCATAAGAACACGTCAAACAAGAACTCCTTGAGCCCTCAAAATGTCATCATCTTCAAATGTTACGAATATCATCATCTTCCTACAAGTGTACCCACAAATGTGAGGGACCCTTGTACAACAACAAGATCTAAGGAATCCTCCAAACATATGCACACTAATAAGATCATCACCATCCAATGGTAAATACAAAGTCATTGATAAAGCTCTCATTGAAACTGTGGTACCAAACTCTCCAAGAATCATTAAACACCATCTCCTAATCTCAAAATATTCCAGGTCCTCACAGACAGGTGTAGTATCATTCGCACAAAGTGAAACCAAGATCTCCAAACCAAGAAAAATACAAAATGCTACATGATCCCATAACCGATTATTCAAGTAATTAATTATCATATATTCTCTTATCTCAAACCAAGTACATCAATGCACATGTGACCACAAACAAGACTAGTTAATAAGCCTTCATAATCTCTAAATAAAACCTTGTGGATATAGACAGTCCACTTTTGAGTTATCCCACTACAACTGAATAGGTGATCAACCCACACAACTGCATAACTTGCAGATCCAATCAGCTACACAAAAACACACTATCTCATTAGCTATATGTGAAATGAGATCTCAAAGAGAAAATTCATGTAGATAATCATGACTTAAGTACCAAATCAAAAACACATCCGATCTGCTAATCATGTCCACCTTGACCACATAATATAGGAATCCACCAAGCACCACCACATAAATGCTAAGTGTCTAAAGACTATCAACATCCCCATGCAGAGAAAGAATTTCACTTGCACTCACCATGCATGAAGCATACATGTAGATTTGCAACTATCTCATCTAGTACCACCCCAAACAAATAGGGCCTAGAAAAATAATTCTTTTAGGAGATCCATAAGTCTCTTGGTATTCCAAAGAACCTCGATGATCAAACCATTGTAATCTTCAATACAATGTTGCACCATTATGAATCTGTCCAAGATAATGACCAATGTACTCAGTACCGAGACTCACCTCTATTGAGAAGTCATATTGTCAAGGTATAACTGCAAGCACTAGCATCGCTCTGAGAAGAATCACTATTAGAAGCATTCTTCTTTCCTTTCTCCTAACAATTCATTCAAAAATGGCTAGTCTACCCACAATTCCAACACCTGACCTCAGAATTCTTTCTCAGATTTTGATCTCCCCTATGACTTGGATTTAGACCTCCTATCCTTCTACTTTCCTTTTTCCTTTGATCCACCCCTCACAGCCAGAGCTTCTTTAAAGATCTCAAAATATTTCCTCCATGCTTCCTCTAATAGCAGCAAAGCAACCACATCTTCCAATTTCAAATACATTGTTCTACTTCTAATTGCCATCACAAGATGATCCCACATGTCAGGCAAGTAACATAACAAAAGCATGCAACAATCCTCATCACTAATTATTACAACCATAGAAGTTAGTTGTACAACATTCATGTTGAAGGTATTTAGATGGTTTTCAACAGGCGTACCTTTGCTCATCTTCAAGGAGTACAATGTTTTGCTCAATAATAACTTATTCAACAAAGCCTTGTCATGATAAATGTCACTAAACTTCTTCCATAGAGTAGATTCTATCTTCACCTCATGAACATTCAACATAATAGAATCTACAAGAAAGAGTCTAATTAACCCTTTGGCTTTCCTATCTGTGAGATCCCAATATTTCTATTCCATGCCTAATAGTTTAACTCTAGACACTGCAACCGAAAGGTCTCTATCCACCAATAGGTCTTCCATCTTGAGTTTCCATAACTCATAGTTGCTACTATTGAACTTTTTAACATCTACTCTTCACGATGTTCTTGTCATCTCAATCTGCAATCAGCACTTTTTTGCACAACTCCCACAATAGAATTAACACAAACAATCTATTCTACCCACAAGGATAATACACAAGACAAGATCTGATACTACTTGTAAGGAAAGCACAATGTGGAAATTACTTCCACCATGTTTAATTCAATGGGGAGAGTAGAAAATCTTATTTTCAATTTCAGATTATAGTCACTAAGATGGACATTAACAATATAACAGAGAAAATAAAAGATTCACACAAACAAAGAGAATACATAATTTATGTGGGAAACCCTTACGAGTGAAAAACCCACCACCAAAGCCAAACTCCTATATTATTGTAAAATGTATATTACATACAAGGTACAAATTTACCTCTCAGGTATATATTACAAAGTTTCTATTATAGCAACATTCAGCCTATAGATAGAATTCAACCCACACAACACATAGGAAATAGGTACAACATTCTACAATTCAACATCCAACAAAGACAAAGCACTCATCACCCTCAACATCCAACCATAAAAATCAATCATTTTTTACTTCTAGTTTACAAAGTAACCATCTGTATGACCTCAATCATAGACATTTATACAACAAGTCTTCCAGACCTCTCACGCCTTTTCTTTTGTAGCTACACAACCTCTGTAGTCTGTAGATGATTATATCTTTGCTCAAGAAAATGGTTCATTTTCAGTTAGATGGCTCCAGTGGTCGAACTTTCTTAGACTGTTGATAACACGTCGTGTTATTTCCATCGCTCCTCTGAGTTGTTTCATTTTTTGTAAATCATCACCGGATAACTCAACAAGTTAAAATTAGTCCATCATGGTGCCCACTGATTCTCAAATGCTATCGGCAAATACTCCAACATGGACCAATCAATGGCTTCCAACTTAGCATGTCAGCATGAGTTAGTTGTGATCCCCATGAAGACTATTTTATTGGCTTATCAACATATCAACACTCAATGGAAATGTAGCTCACTAGTTCTCCTTATCACCATGCTTTGTTCCACCTGATCTTTGATCCCCAATAGTGGCTTCGGCTACCCAAAACTCAAGTTCGACTGATAACACTTTTGGGCGATGCTAACTTGGTGAGTCTCTCGGAAAGCTAATGTCCTACCGAACACCTCTTCGGTGCCAATACCTCAACACCATCATACTAATATAAGCTTTATTTCCATAGAATAAGACTTTAGTTACTTCCTTTGGACAATCTTATTGAAACCCTAAGCTACTCTAAAATATTTGTCTTCGCCAAGACTTTGCCAAAGCTATATTGAACTCAGGCTTATCAATGTAGCAACATAACTTCGGTTGACTACTATGGGAGACATACCGAAACTACAAGCTATACCGGTATACCACTTCATGTCGGCAAGAGACATTGAGTTTCTCCCCAACATCGATAAGAGGAATGACTTCTCCGAACTACCTGGTAGAGTCTTACCAAAACCAAATGCAATATCGAAATCACTGTTTCTCCAAGTGAGTACATAACATGGATGTTATCAACTACTATATCAATAACATAGAGGTTATTCAATTCCCTTTAAATATTATCCATACAATGAAAGTTATTCATACTAAACTGATCACTATAGAAACCAAGTGCCATCTAAACGAGATCTTATCTAGTAAATTTGAGACACCCATTCTCAACATTTAGGATTGAGGATTGTAAGCCTATGTCCTTTCACTTGTGCCAGCTAGAAGAAGATCGATGCTACTAGATGAAAGGTAGTGGACCCAAATTTATACATATAGTTGATGGGCTCTTTGATGTATCTAGTCAACACTAGGCTAGACATTTATTTTGCAACGAATTCACTCAATTAGTTTATGTTGGAACCTAGACATCCACATTGGATAAATGTGAAACATTTTTTGATATATTTTCAAGGCACCATTAATTATGGGTTGAGGTATATTCAACAAGATGGAGTGAAGCTCGAGAGGTTCACCAATGTAGATTGGGCACATAGTGTAGCTAATAGGAAGAAAAATTCAGGGTGTTGTTTCAGTTTGGGATCAGGAGCAGTCTCTTGGTATAATAGGAAATAAAAGTATTTTGCATAGTGTTTTAAAAAGTCTAAGTATATGGCAGCAAATATGGCTACATGTGAGGTTATCTAGCCTGAAAAACTTCTAGCCAAGCTCTTTGATTTGGAGCAAGATCCTACAGTCATTTATTGTGATAATCAGAGTTGTATCAAAGTCTCTTAGAATCCTATGTTTCATGACAAGTCAAAGCACATTGAAACTATGTATCACTTCATCAAAGATTGTGTGGAGAAGGGAATGGTGAAGTTACAATACATTTCTATAGTTGAATAGAAAGAAGACATCTTGACCAAGGCCTTGATGAATAGTAAGTTTGTATTCTATAGGGATAAGTTGAGAGTTGTGTAGAATACCTTCCTCACTAAGAGAGAGTGTTGATTTTTTGTAGTTTGGAAGGTGTGGAGTGTGGAAGTTTCTTAAGTGTAAGTTGAGTTGAATATTCAACAAGAGAATGTTTTATAATCTATAAGTAGAATGTTTCCTAGAGTTGTGAGGTTAACACCAAGAGAGGTTCTTTGTGTAGGTTTGTTAGAGTTGTCTAAGACAAGTTTCTTTCCTCTTGCATCATGTAAGGACTGTTTCTCTTAGGTTCTGTTGTGTGAGGAAAGTTTCTCTTCTCTTGCATGTTGATGTTTTATCAAGAGGGCTATATATGTAAGATCACTGTAGGAACTAGGATCGTATTCTTGAAGGAAAGTTTTCTTTTGAGGCTGAATAGAAGATTCAATATTTGCAGGTTTTTTCCCACATTTGGGCTTTTCCTAGTTAAATCTATGTTGTTCTATTATTTTGTTTGTGTGATTGGTTTCATGTGAATTTGCTTTGTCTATTCATTCTTAATAGTAGATAGTTACAATGCTTGTTGAATTGAAAGATGTGTGCCTCATTTGTCATGAAAAGTATTGTGGGTCTATATTTTTTTTCTTCATATGGATTGTAATTTGTAGTGCATGCTTCTAATTTTGCAGAAAATTTCCCTATAGAATTCATTTCAATTATTTTTTTAAGTATTCTTCATTGCCCATCTTGTATGCTAATATTTGTGTTAATTCATGGAATAACTGGTATATTGTTTTTCCAAATTTTTCAAATAACATGGCTTTGGTCATGATCTGAATGTTGTTTTTGGATTTGATTGTGTGTGTTTTTGGCACCAACGTTTCAGATCACAATTCATGATTTTAAGAAACATTCACACAATCAAATCTAGAAGCAAAATTCAGACAATTCACATAAATTGTAGAAATTTACAAACTTAGTTTGATCATAATCTCAATTAAAATTTACACAAATTGATTGAAATGCTAATTTGTAGCTAGATATAAAAATAATCAAAATTTTTGAATCCAATTTACAAATTAAAACAAATTTTTTGAATTCTTAGTTTCACGTAACCTTTGGGTTGTTAAGGTATACTAAGTTTTTCGTCTAGCCTTGACAATATCATTTGAAAATAACGTAATCTAAAAAAAATAAAATTGAAAAATATTATAACAAAAAAATATATATTTGAACTTAACCCTTCTATTTCAAAAGGAAAAATCTTATAAACGGTAAGATTACTCTGTTGTGTTGCTGTATCTAGAGTAAAGAGCTGAAACTCTGTAATAAATTTCTTTTAAATATCAACGCATAATTACACACAAGCAGTACTTTGCAAAATAAACAACGTATCATTCTTAAAAGTAATTATTTTGTGCTTCTTTCTTACGGGAAATCTGTGTCTTAAACATGATAATTTTCATGGATTTCCAGGATTTCAACGTACTTAGAATGAAGGTTAGGGTTCCTCATCTCTTCATCTTCCCAGCTAATTTCATTCCGCCATTCCTTATCCCCTCTGATCTTTTCCAGAGACTTGAGATTGTCAAGTCCCCGTGGTAGTACTTTAACCTTCATGCAATGGAATATAGACAAAATCTGCAACATGGGGAGAGCCCCCTCTTCGACAGAGCTAGGCAGACTCTCCAGAGAAGGTAACATCCACAGTTTGAGCTTGCGCAGCGCTGGAAAGCAGCCTTTCCTCCCAAATTCTTCTCCCAACTCCGTGAGCAGAAGGCATTCCTCAATATCTATTTCCTTTAAATTGGATAATCTGCCCAAGCCTAATCCAGAAAGAGTGAGCAGTAATTGAGAAGATTTAAGCTTTAAGTAGTTGAGATTTTGTAATTCTGAGAATAATTCAGAGGTTCCCTCAATGTGACAATCATATAGGTGGAGCCTCTCCAAGTTGGGCATGACCCGCATATCAGTGGGTAGATATGTTTGACGGACTTGGGGCATCCAAAGTAGCCAAAGTTCTTGAAGCTCCAGCAGATTCCCCACTGTTCTCTCCTCTAATGGGGATTTTAGTGTTAGACGCAGACGCTTGAGACGATGGAGTTTGCATACATCTTGCAAAGAAGCCTTCTTTATTTCTTCACCTGTTTCGAGCTCACATGAAAATGCAAACAGCGTCTTCCACATGTCAAGCTCTTCCAAACCACTGACCTGTGATATGGCGGGTGAAAGGAACTCCAAATCATAACAGTGGGCTAACTTGAGAATTTGGAGACTTTTCATCTCCTGTATCATGGATTGAATACAGATGAGAGGGGAGAAAGAAAGGTCTAAAAACTGCACTCTACTCAGCTCAAATGTTTGATCATGGAGTACCCTAATCTGGGTACTGGAAAGCTGGAGATACAGGAGATCGTATAAATGATTGATGGACATTGGCAAGAATTTGATGGGCGTGTTGCTGAGATCAAGTACCTTTAACATACCCTGATGCTGCAGAAAGCCCTCCGGAACCTCTTCAATCGTATTCGAGTTCAACAACAGAGTTACCAAGTTCCTGCAATAAAATTTGTCAGGCAGACATCTGATACGGTTATGCATCAGTGATATCCTCACCCAATGTACATTTTTATGTGCAGAGGATGGAAACCATGTTAAACTCTGACCTCCAAGGAACAAGCTATTCTGATCGATCTCAGCGACGTGTACCACCATATCTCTGAGCAAATCATGGATTTTCACTTTCCAACTATGAATCCCGTTTTCCTCTTTAACCTCAACGTCTACCAAACATCGGTCCACCAAGATCTTGAGAACACCGTAGCGCCCTTCAAATCTGCTTTTCACTAGGCCCTCTGCCAACCACAATTGTATCAATTGATCCGCATCGATTTCCTGGTCATCTCCATAAGCTGCCATGCACAGGAAACAAAGCCTGAGCTTATCTGTTTCCAGAGAATCGTAGCTGTGCTTCAGCGGCGCGAATAGTTCCCTCAGAATTTCTTCATCAATGCGATAAAACTGGGGATCAATCGCCTTTAGCTCCTTCAGAATGTATTCCCATTCCGACGGGGCACTGCTGTGAAGCGGCGGCATTGTCCGAGCAAGCGTTTTAATAGTCAGGGGATGCCCTTTACACTCTTTTGCAATGCTTCTGGCCAAGCTCTCTTTCTCGCTATCCATACTCTGATCCACACAAGCTACGAAGGCTCCTCTGCAGAAAAGCTCCCAACCTTCTTCCTCGGACATATGCTTCATTGCGATCATCTTGTCTGCTCTCATGCTCCTGCACACCTCTTTATCCCTGGAAGTCACTACAACTTTTATAGTATCCTCAGAAAGAGAAATTCCCAAATTAGAAACATCCACGCTTGTCCGTACATCGTCCAAAATGAGCAATAGTGGCCTGTCCTTGAAAATCGAATGCAACACCCCTGCGGCTTCGTCACTGCTAAAATTGGATCGCCAAGGCAACTCAATTCTCTCAAAAATACGCCTCTGGAGAGCAGAGACATCGCATTCTCCGGAAACAGTAACCCAAATCACAAGCTCAAAAAAATTGAGTACCTTTTCATTGTTGATGATTTGTTTGAGCAGGGACGTCTTTCCCACGCCGGGCATTCCATAGACGCCAACGACACGGACAGAGTCATCTTCTAGCATCAACGTCTCCAGCTCCGACAGCTTCTCCTGAACCAATGCGCCAACCAGCTCCTTCTCCATCGGCTGCAGCAGCTTCTCCGGAGGCTCTCCAAGGTCTCCATTCTTAGGAAAATCTGAATCTTTCATCTTCAGAAGCTCATCTATCTCCGCTAGGGCATTATGGATCTTTCGAGAGGACCTTTTGAGAAGAAAACAGTGAGGGCAGCAGCAACACAAGCAACGGTGCTTGTTTTCTTCGTACTGGAGAAACACCTTTTCAGCAGATTTAACGATTTCCTCTTGTGTGATCATCCAATGCCTCACCACTGCCAAAGGCTGTAGACCTTTCCAACTTAACCCACTGTTAATACGATCGACTATTCCCTTCACACGATCTATCTCATGCCGGAGGCGCTCGGCATCGTTGGAAACACAAGTTAGGTGTTTAATCTCATTCACAATTGCCTGCAAGCGATTGCTTATAATCTCCTTCACTCTTCCACTAATGGAATCCATTTGCCCAAAGCGAACAAACTCTTAATACAAAAGGAAATAAAGAGAACTGATCGAAGCGCTGTTTTATAACTATAGATTATAACCAAGCATGTCCTCATGTGCCAGTATGAAGATCAACCATGGATCTTTCTTCCTTGAACGTATTTTCTACAGAAGGTGACATTCCCCACTTTATTACTTTATGGCATCTCTACTATGGACGATTTCCCCACCTTTTATTCTACAGTCCCGCAACATTCGATGGTCGGCCCACATTTCATTTTAAATAATCTCTCTTCTCTAGAATGCGTATAGAGATAATCGAAGCATATTTGGAATGTTATTTTTATAATTTCAGTCTTGCATTTATCATCATCACAATTTTTTAAAACTGAATTTCACTAGTTGGGAGATTTAAGAATAGCCAAGAAAGAGGTTATTTTATGTTCACAAGATTTCTTCAATCTTAATTTGGGTTTGGGTTTCCTTGTGTTGGAAAGGGTTATGAAAAGTACGTTATTACTTATATATTGTATTCTGAAACAACAATTCTATTATTATCGTTGTATGTGTCCTATCAATAAATAAATTTATTGTTATATAATTGTTAATTTTGGAAATGTAGTTAGCTTAGACAATGTTTATTGTTTATAGAGTAGAAAGTCTTAAAGATGGGAAAGGAGAGCAATAGAGGAGGCGTTAGTTGTTTAGTGGACGGGGAAGGAGAAAGTGACGATTGTGACCCAAATGAGGGTAGATTTACCTTGCCCTATGTTTCCTTGGGCATGTCGTGGGTGTCTGTGGTATTCCCTCACCAAAAGGCTCTCTAATGTGCAACCCTTTTTTGTGGGGTCTGTGTTTTTCTTTCTTCAACACCCCCCTATGATGTTTCTTCTCTTGTGGTTAGTTAGATCTGAGATAGCTTCCCTTCAGATATGCCTCTTTCTGGAGATGGGGTCTTGCGACTATGCTCTAGTACCCTTTTCTCTTGGGTTATTGAAAGACACTCAAGGTTTTCATTCAATGTAGAAGTGGCTACTCATGCTTGGTTTGCTAGGGACTATTTCTGCTTATAGCCACTGGTATATCTCTACAGGCTTTGTTTGGGGAGAACTAATAATCCGATTGACAAGGGATGCTGAAGCCCTTCTTCAAGATGCCATGCTTGGGGTCGTGAAATGGAAGTTCTATTTCATACTATTCATAGGGTGTATGCTGGTTAGCGTGGGTGTTGCTTCCATTGTGTTTTTTGTCAAGGTTATGCTTTTGCTTCTACAACCTTTGTTTGGTGTTGTTTTCCATGCAAGATCCCTAGTTTCTACATTGTTTATTGATAGGTGGGGATGGTATGTACTAATGCTTCTCATTCGGGAGAGGTTCTTGTTGTGGTTACCCTTTATGGTCTTTGTTTCTATGCCTAGTGTTTGCTGACTATTCATGCATCTGAGCCCTTATTTCCTATTATTTCTCACCTTGTTTGAACTCCTGCTACTACTCCTGCATTCTGTTTGAGTGGACATTGCACTATTTTAGGTATAGCTTTTATTATGGAGATGTTTCAGACCACTTCTACTAGCATGTGGCAAACCCTTTAGAATGGTGTCCCTATTCTTCTATATGCCTCCAATATTGTGTTGTCTTTGGTCAAAGATGGTGAGTATTTGGGATCCCCTTTCTAGAGAGGCTTCCAAGGTGAGTTCCCCTCTTTTTGTTTTGAGGGATCTAGGGTGTACTCTTCGCCACCATTGGTGGGATCAAATGTAGGAATTGGTTAAGGTCCTTAGGGATTTTCAGGTCTATGCACTTCTCAAGGGGTGATGGTCTTTCCTTCGAAGTTAGTTTGGTGTTGTTAGTTGTGGGTGGGTTGTGGATGCATGTTGATGGTTGATAGTGTCTAGTCATTTAACTAGAGAGGAATCTTTCAGTTCTTACATGCTCCTTTGGTAGTGTTAGACCTTCTTTGGGGATGTTATTTTCTTCTTGGGCTAGTTCGTCCTTCCCTACAACCCCTCATCTTCCTATGGTTCATTTAGTGGTCTGGTTAAATCCTTTGTTTGTGAGTTCTTATAACTCCTTGTTGTTCTTTCTTTCTCTAAAAATTATTGCCTCAAGGTGGTCCTTCAGGTAAAAGGTTGTGGAAAGCCTTTCCAAATCAATTTTTTGTTTTCTACTCCATTAATCATTTTAGTTCTAGTGCAAGGGGTGTTCGTAGGAGGATGGTTCAGGGTGCTTTCCTAAATCCCTTTATTGTGATTAGGTGATTTTCTTTGGTAGAGAACTTTGTTATCACTAGTTTGGTTCTCTAGTCAAAAGCATCTATTCGAGAAAGGGTTCTCGTTAATTAATTTGTTTGTCTTGGTAGTCTCATTGCTATTGAGTTCCCCTTTTGTGCACTGGAATGGTGGCTATGTAATGGTTTAGGCCTATTCTTATTTTATGTAACCAAAACTTAGAAAATATTGTACTACTAAATATTTTTATTAAATAATTAATAGCAATTTAGTTTTATTAAATGTAAAATGAAGGGGTAATTAAAAGTTAAAAGTGATAAATATTTATCTTAATTTTTTGTTAGTCAAAATTTATCTTTGATCAATAAATTTCGTACAGTTTAATAATAGTCAGTTAGAAACATGATAGTGACCTCTGAACATTATGAGATCTACTATAGCATGTGAAGATTATAGGTGCTATTGGGTGAATAATTTTTGTTTCATTAGGTCTTGGTTGTTTCACTAGAGACATATTTCCCTATGGACATATATTATATCAGACAATGATATGTGGATTAAAGCAATTTAGATTATTTTAAATGATGATAATGATATTAATAGCAGTTTTCCACCACGTATTTCAAGCATATAATTCCACCCCTAGATAGCCTAGCTGTTCATGATATATATTGTTATTCACTTTATAATTTGTAATATTGGCTATTTTATGATGATTGGACATTGATTGCAACATTAGATAATGCATTCACGATGATCTACAAATATTCAATAATTTTAATAGTGATGGTATTAGAATTAAGGTTATTACTTATCCCAATTCCTAGGGTTTTAAAATAAACCTGTTCAATAATCACTTTGATTAGCTATGATGTGATATTTCATGTTCCTATTGTTATGTATCAAGTGCTTACTTATTGAATAACATTAAAAAAATTGTATATTTGAAAGTTATATCCATGTAAATCATATAATTATTAGTTTCTGTATTGAGGTTTCATTAAGTTGCTAGATGAAACTGATCAATAATCATGTGCATGGTTGCGTATGCCATTTAACTATGTTTCTTTGAATGTTATTTGTACATGAATATATTAATGTATAAAATCAAGTATGTCTAGGTTGTTTACATGGCCAATGGAATGGTGGTCTTCGGGGAGCCCTAGTGTGAATTTTCTCTTGAATTGTTATAGTTTATGCTGTGAAAATAACAAAGTATATTAAAAGCATCCTAACTTGATGGTGGCTTGCGAGCAAGCCAATGATTCAGAGTTCAGATTCTTGTTGGCTTGTAAGAAGTTTATTTTCTTATGTAGGTCCAAAATTAATGGAACCTTATATGTCCTTGGAGATATCACATCATGTCCTTGTTTGAATGTATTTTGTTATTAAAAAAAAGTGTACATATTTCTAAAGAAAAATACACCTTTACAAGATTACTTTACAACCATGTGTGATTTATTCATAAATAAATAGATATGAATGTAATTGTCCAATGAAGATAATTGTGTTTGTATCTAGATACATATGATAAAATAAAATTGACACATTTAGATGAATTTATTTGCATAACAATGTCAACCTAGTTTCCTTGTTTATGGAAACAAATGTATACATATATATATTTATGCATAAAACAAAACATAGAGTAAGACTTTGACAGTCTCTATGATCCAATCCTACATCCCCTTAATGTTGTTTAAAGTGAAACTTTCATACTGTTATTTATAAATCTATTTGTTAACAAATAAAGAAAGAGAGATTTGTATTAAGGCAAATAATAATAGGGAAAAAAGAAAAGAAAAATTTATTAGAGAAAGATATTTGGGATCATAGAAAGAAATAAAGAAGATATAATATCCGTTAAAGAGAGGAAACTTTAGTTTGAAGAGAGAATATGTTTCCTTCTTCTTTGAAGTTTAGATATGCATGCAACCTTTGTACCTAATTAGAGTAAATAACCTATAAATCTTGTATAATATAGAGAATACAATGAAATATAGGTATATTCAATTAGTGAATCAGATAAAATAAACCAACATGTACATAGAAAATAAATAAATAAACATAGCTGAAAAGTAATGTGATGGGCCTAGTCGATATATCGGCTTGTTTATGTGTGGATCCCCATAGTGAGCCCCAAATTTGTGGCCACAGCCTTGTGGAGGACATGACCTCACAAAGAGAATATGTCGTCCTTTATAATCTATGACATATGAGTTTGACCAAAATCATCACCCTTTTGTTCCCCTACCATAACATATATCTTTTGGTAGCATTATAGTATTATAGCCTACAATCTACAAGATCCTCTAGGTCATTGTTTTGTGCTACACAAAACTACCTTAGCTAGGTACGCGATAATTTGAAATACTAGAAGAACCCCTATTTTTCCTAATAAACAAGAGGTAAAATTTAAATTTAAGGAAGAGTGAAGTTGTGAATGAAGGAGAAAGGGAGAGGAGGAGGCATTAAGGTTTTGGTAAAATTTCATTGGATTAAATTTTGGGCCATCAACCTATCCCTTTTCACCTTGATCAAAATATTAAAAGAAACTTAGTTATATTTTAATCACTCTTTTGATATCAACAAGATGATATTTTGGGATGTTTATTCTTAAGTGAAGCACTTCTAAACAATGTATAACCATTACAACTTATCTCACTTAAGAGAAGAATTAACTCAAGTAACCTCCATGTTCATTCTTATATATATTGTTGATATTATTGATTAATTGTTGAATTTATAAATCAATAACTTGATATTAGGAAGATCTTTCACATCATAAGGATATCATATATTTGCACCCTTGAATTGATTGATATCACAAATGATGAAAGTAACTTGCTTAGATATAAACTTATAAAATTAAATTGATAAAAGGATGACTTAAAACTATAACCTTTTCTACATTGGCCATAGATTAGGAAATGAGAAGGATGACATATTATGCTCCCTAGAAATTTTTGGCCAAAATGAATCAAGTAATTTTCAATGATTGACATTTTCTTGACAAAATAGTTCTAAATTTTTAAGGTCAATATATAATAGGGCCTTGATATTGGATATATAATTTATATGAAAATAATGATATTAGGTGGGAGGAAAAGTGATTTGAAATTTAAAATGTGGTAGGAATGATATAGAAAGGTAAAGAAACACTTTAAAATAAGAACCCAAATGAGAGTGTGATGAGATTTAAATTTAGAAAAGTTTCATATTCTTGAGTTATATATTAAATCAATGTTAGAAAACATCCTCTAATACATAGAGGAGTGGGAAACACTAAAATGGGTGCTTAGAGAGTGTGAAATCGAGATCCATAATTAAAGGAATAAAATTGATGAGTAAACCCTAATCTATTTAGCTTTGTATTTCATGAATGCACTATTATCCTATGCATGAATATGCGGAACCCTAATAGGAAGTTTCAGCACAAGTACACAAATATTCACAACATATTAAGGATTCCTACTCCTTCACAACCATATACAAGGGTTTTAAAAAAAAACCATGAGATCATATAAAATAAAGAAATAATATCTTATAATATGGTCCAAAAATTCATGGATAGAATAGTTTTCTTTCTGGACAAAGTCTTTACATAGTGGAGGCCATATATTCCTAAATCTCATTTATTCCTAAATTACCTTATGAAGTGTTAATGTCAAAATTTAATCCTACATAGAAAATTTACTAAGCCTCGTGAATGAACCTTAGAAAAGTGTCACCCAACAACGCAATAATTCATGAAGTTGGTGAACAAATGAAAAAACTACAGAGAATGTGGAGGAAGAAAAAGAAAGACACCAGACCAAGTGGGGATTTGGTACAATGGAACTGGATTTATAGTTTGAGACTAGCCCTAATAGATCCTAAAGACCACAAGTAGATCCCACACAACATGAAATTAGCAAGCTAGGGAAGAGGCCATTGTTGAGTACACCTCCATAAATAAAACTAGTTGAAAGAGAAGACTTACAGGAACTATTACTAATGAATGTATAGAATAAATGAAAACCAAAAAATAACAAAAAAAAATCAGACAAACTGCTCCCTATAGGTAACTCACATAGAACAAGAAGAAGCAAAAGATGTCCTAGAAGATATGTTTGGCCAAGTACCATAGAAACCTATTGATGAAGATAAACTATAAAGTGGGTCATTTGACAAGAAGGTGATAAAGGATACTCTCATAGTTTACTTGAAGTTGACTACAACTAATAATATTTTAATAAAAATAAACAAAATTAGACATCTGATGGCCTCCAATAAAACACTAGAGGACTTGATATATATCCTTTTAGATGCCTTGGTTAAATACTTAAATGCATGGCAATAAAGAGTACTAAAAGAGGAGGAGCAACTCAAAACACAAGAAATTAGTGAAGTAGCCCAAATAATTACCCCACTAAATAAAAGACTTATAGAGATAGAAACCAAATAACTCAATACCAAACAAAGGTTGGATATGTTGTTGCGAGAAAATTGAAAGGCCATAAACACACACAGGGAATACATGAGGGAAGAATCTTCAAAAGATTAAAAAAATTATGTGGAAGAAGATAAATAAAGCTACGTATTCTTCATAATGTTCACAATCTCCAACGTCCTCAAACACACCATCATATTTTGCACAACATTAGATAAACAATATTAACCACCTTTTGGCCAAAAAATAAACTACAGTCATTAGGCACTCCATAGCTCTTTAAATTGTCTTTGGTCAAGTCATGAGTGGATTTCAGTAGATTCTCACTAGTACAATAGTTTTAGTTAGGAGATATCCTGCATTAGAGAGCATGGGAGAAGCTCCCTCAACAACATGTGGACATTGGAAATAAAATAGAATGACCAGGTAAATATAGCTTAAGTTCCCTCATTCTCAAAATCACCCACACCATATATTTTTACTATAGTGAAAGATCCTATAGAGGAATTACTTAAAAATGCCATACTATAAAGGATAATTTCTAACAAGTGAATACTAGGTTTACCAAGGCTAAAATAGATGAAAAAAGGTGAAAATGTGCTTCTGAACAACATTATACAGTTGAGAAGAAATCTAAGCAACAAAGAAGTTTTTCTTAGGTGGCTGGAATGGATTCATAGGGTCTTGGGGCATTCTCTCTGGATGTCACAAATGGTGGGGTTTCTGAAGTTGTGCAACTTTATCATGTTGAAACACCTAAAGAGAGAGAGAGAATGGGCCTCAAGATGCAATTTCTACTGATAGCATTATGGCTATCAAATTTGGTGGCCATTCTGATAATGGTATGCCTATAGGGAGGAATAGTTAGTCTGAGATGGTGGAGACTCTTTATGTAGGTATTCATTCTCAGGATAATGGTGGTCTTTCATTGGCTTGGCATGGTAAGGTAGCGCAATTGGAAGATGGACAGATTTATATTAAGGGTAAGAAAGATAAGTTCTCTAAGCCCTCTTCTGACACAACTCTCCACTCCCACAAGGGTAGCTTTAAATGTAAATCTTGATGGTTCTTGTTTGGGGGCTAGTTTTAGGCTAGTTGTTGGCTCTACTTTTTGCAACTTCTATTTAGGTTGTGGGGGCCTATTTTTAAAACCCAGGTATATGGCTATGGGATCCAAATTAACCCACACTTGTCTAATGATTTCTTATTCCTTTTGTTGGGAAAACTTTATGGTTGAGGGTTCTAGATCCATTAAAAATTTGAGTGTAAATGGTTTTTGGTCCCTTCAAAAGCTGTTTTTTCCTTAATCAAAAACTCTATATTATGGAGCCATATGAAAACAATTAAGAATATTTAATAATATATGAATAATTTACATCAATTTTTCCTATAATTATCAATAGTAGTGGCCCTATTGAAAGTTGAGATGCATTACCCAGAGTTGGAGATCATCACCAAATCCATTGACTATGATATACTAACTAGAATGAAAATTTTAGGTATACATAGAAACCTTCTATGACTAATAAAACTAACTATAGGAGTAGAAGGACAATACCTAACACTCATTCAGTTAGTTAAGAGATGTTCATTTACAATTATAAAAATTTATAAGCATACTTCATGATGCACAAGACTTCTCCTAGACTGTCCAAATACTCACCACAATTTTGAATGTAAACAAACTATTGCAACTCCCAATCTACATCCGACAACTATAGTTGAATACAAATCGATGGTTAAATTATTAGTATTAATGAGATATATAAGGATGGTTAAATAATTTTTTTAAGTATCTATGAGATATATAAGGATATCTTTTTAGTTAAAACAAAGTTGAATTGAGTACAAATCAAAGTTTAGGAGGCAACATGATGTTGGCTAGAAAGTTATAAAAAATAGACTTCTGAACATCATGCCACATCAACAACACAAAACACAATATTTGGAACATATCACATAGGGTATGAGTATTATGTATGGGTTATGCCTCATATTGTAGATATAAATATATTTTAAGATGCATTCTCTAGTAGTAAGGTGAATATACGAGAATATAATTAAGGCATAAGGAAATATAGACTAGATGAAAGGAGACATATCTTATCAATGTATGAGGTTATATAAGTGTGTTAATTAAATTTTGGTTTCAATCCTATGATTTACATATATTATTTATATTGTATTAACTATGCAGTCAATGATTTGGTTCTAATTTAATAACTTCCTTCATAGAACTAAGTCTAAGATATGAGAGTACAACATTAGAAAGATATTGGGGCTCATAAATCTGATTTATGTCCTTGGATTTCTTTCTAACACTTCATTCTAATAGTTTTGTTTACTCAATATTATTTTGACATGAATGTGTACATTCTATAGTAGGATGACACTTTCACGCTTTTGGTTTTTATGTTGCTAACATATTGATAATGAGGTGTTACTATATACCATCAAGAAAGTGAAAAATACTTAATATGACATATTGTTTTATGTAAAATGTGGCCTACTCAATTAATTCTTGAGGATTCATAATATACAATCATATTTAGGTATCTGTAATGTAGAACCCATGTATTCTCTCTATATTTCACATGGTTGATTATAAGCCTACAATGACTCAATCTTTTGAGGGGTCAAACTTGAAATTAATTTTTCTTCACCCTTTAATGCTAAAACTTCATAGAAAGATATTTTTGGGCATCTCATCTACCTGGCTAATGCAATAACTAACATTTTAGGTGATGAAATAATCTTATCTCTATTCATGCAAGTCACATGAGTTGGATTGTAAAGAAACATAGCGGACCTAAACTACATGTAGTGCACTTATTGCTATATGATTTAATATGTAACACCTATGGATATTGAATTTGTGGGACACAATTATTTAAATTAGAAAATCAATTCTCAATATCAGAAGTGTACTTTAGGGTATTACTTCTAATTTCATTTCAACCCAATTTATTTGTTTGAAAAGAAGTAGTTCGCAAATTAGCATTCATCTACAATCATTGAGTATGAAGGAGAAGTTAATTATAATGTTTCGGCTATTTGGATTCAAAATATTCTAAATAAGTTTAGCATTGCATTTGTTGTCATATTTTGTGATAACTATAGCATGATAAAAGTGTCAATAAATTTAATCGATGACTAATTAAGAAAACACATTAATATTTATATGGACTACATTAAATATCTAATTTAAGGAAACATCATCAATCTTAACTATTATTTATTAATAGAGAAAATTATGCACACCTTCAACAAATCCTTTATTGAAATAAATTTCCTTCATATGAAGTACTTGTTATGAGTGTGAAAGGCATATAATTTATGGGAGATTCTTATTACTTCACTTTCTCTCTTCTTTATAGAGATATTTTCTCTTCATATTTGAGGATGTGGGTTCTATTCCTCTTATGGTGAATTTTTCTTTTGATGGGGGATATCTATGTATTTGAGTATCTTATTAGGCTTTATTTTTTAGAACCCATCTATTCACCCACCTAAGCTATGCTTAAGGGGGGTGTTATTGTAGGCATTATCTCTTCCTTATGTTAGGGGATTATTTATTTAGTATTCATATTATTCAACTTGATTTATTTAGACTTTGTTAATATGATGCCGCATGAGATAATATATTGTCTACATACATGTCACTCTTTCCAAAAATTGCATATTTCATTTTTCATATGATGAAAATATCTTGATACCACTAGGGCAGACAATTCAGAGGGGGGGTGAATTAGTTGCAGCAAAAACTTATGCAACTTAAACTTATTCTCAAATCTGATACTCAAGCATGAAAGCATAAATTAGGGACACGTCAATAACACCCATTAAACCAATATTATTTATGTGGAAAAACTAGTCAAGGGAAAAACCACGATGGGGATGAACCAACAAAATAGGTAACTCTGTTATAAGTATTACAATACCCAAATTATTCACCTCAAACATGCTACACCTCCAAAGTTACACCTCGATTATCTGCAACATGATACAAGCATCCCATAAGGAAAAAATATGAAGAACACTAACACACTAGAGAAAAAAAAAAATTACAAACTCAACGATCAATGCGGCCCACAAACAAAAAAGACACATGATCCAAAACAGCCACAAGCATCATGAATTACCACTACAACATCCGTACCAACACAAATTAATAGAATCATCAGCATCATCATATTGAACCTTGTGAACACTAATTGTAATGACTGTTAGCCTGGAAAAATTAATTGCAGAGCTCCAAACTACTAACCAATTGAATTGAGGATATACACCAATATCCCAAACATCCCTCAAAATCTGTAGATCATATTATTACAATGCAGATCAAAATACTGACACTCTATCACTAGTGAACAACTAAAAATGGTCACAACTTAGATACCCATAGCTCAATCAAATCTTCATGTGAACCTCTAAAAATTGCACTGAATCAACTACAAGAAATCATCTACAAACCCATTAATCCACAAACTCTAATCTTCATCATGTTGAATAAACCAACTCACTAAACTTCACTGCATCACTATCATAGACAAAGAAATCTGCTAACATCAATGTCAACATATGTCTTAGATATCTCTCAAGCTTGTATTTGTAGCATACTTCAAAGAATCTCCCCTTAAGCATTGATGAGAACATATGATGCTAATGGAAATCAATTTCAAATAAATCAAAATCCCTCTCATAGACCTTGGATATTACTCTCTCCCCCTTTGAAATCACCAGAAAAGGTACATCTTTCCAATCAAAACACAAAACTCTCTCACAAAAGTGACTTACTAACTACTCCCCCTGATTAGCAGCCACCGATCATCAATCAGGATCACAAGATATGACTGTAAAATGTACTACAGTGATGCATACCTATGCATCCTAGTTGTGATCAAGAGGGGAAATCACCCCTAACTTCCTTCCAAGATACTCAAAAGTATTACAAAAATGATTCATGAAAATTTCTGCAATCTATTCCTTTGTAGGCACATACTCCAATCCAACTTCTTTCTCAATTACCTTGTCTCCCAAAAAATTGAAACTTGATTTATTGGAACACAATGGACCACTAAGAGGGGGGTGAATCAATGGTAATCAATAAATTTTTTTACTTTCTAAAGATCTCAATAACAATAACTTTAATTACAAAACCATGAGCAGAGTTATTAAACAAATAAGCACACACACATGAGATGTAACCCATGACATGAGTGCATACAAGGAAAACTCACAGTGGGGAAAAACGTCGGTTAGAAATGCTACTAGATTCTACTGCTCCAATCCACCCTCACAGGTAAAACTTGTTACAACATTGAGGGTACCAACCCAAGGAGCACCAACCCCTGTCTCTAAGCACCCACTCCGAGATAACAATGAATATAGATAACAAATACACATTAGATACCCCTTTCTCTTTTCTCTATTCTTTGTCCTTTCACTCTCTGATCTTAGATCTTTTCTCTCTTCTTTTTGTTTATGCTACACTCTATCTCTCACTAATTGGTCTACATGTATACTACTGTAATGCCCCACCAAGAACCCCGAAGGAAAACCCACAACAAGGGTGCAACAATATTTTTTTTTAAAGTATAAACATAATAAGTGCATAACACTTGGCATGCATGATAACACAAGTGGAAGACTTACACTAGAATTCCTTAAGGGTTTCCAATGAAGAATTAACACCAAAAGATAAATACCATGATTAAGGTTAACCCAATAATACATCATTAACTCAATGATCACAAGAAACCATAAGCAATATCAGTTTACACCATGGAAAGATTAAAAGGATACAATATTATTCCACTTGAATAAGCATGTACACATAACATAAACAAAGTGATTAAAACATCCCATACATAGGATTACATTGCTCTTCCAATACATAGTTTCTCAATATACATATGAAGTTACCACTCAACCAATTACAAGGTTAGAAAGAATCATGATACAATTACCACATAGGCCTCCAAATAACAATAATCTCCAAAACAGGAGATAAGGATGAGCCACAATCCACAGAAACACCTGTGCAGCCAATCCTTGCATGAAGGTACGAACAAGAACATCTGATGGCAAGTGGCACTACCACCCGACCATGTAATTCCAAAAATGGAATCACTCCACTGTGCCAGGAGATAGCTGAGGACCCTCAAACAAGCAAAGGCATGACATGGTCGACAAAACAATATGACTACATGATAGCACAAAGAGACTCCACAATAATCTAGGTGACTCAACATCACAAATACACAAAAGACTCGATATCACAAAACACAAGTGAACTGACATCACACACAAGTTAACCTAAAGAGAGAGTGTCATCACATAGCTTGATGGTTACCTCAATAGGCTCTCATAGGTCCCGATTATCTATCCTAGTAACCTCTCTCGAACCTCCAGCTCTAGTTAAGTCTCATGTAGACCCTTCCATCCTTTCGTGAAAACAAGGTGGTCGGTTTGCCATTCCAGGCCTTCTCACTAGATTATGAGCCTCAATACAAGAACTCCGCTATGTGCAAGGTACAATATCTTTATTAATTTTATGAACTACCCACCTAATCAATTAATTAGATTATCACTTATTATCTGACTTTAGTAGGGATAACCTGCTCGAAAGCCACTCTCTCAAAGGACACTAAATAGACAAGGTCACTCCTCGAGGACCCTATGGTGAAGTAGACAACCATTACACCACTTTTAGAAAAAAGTGGTCAAACAAAGACATATTGATTCTTGGTTAACCATAAGGTGAAGACAATACATGGTTAAGACAACAAAGACAACATATATCACTTGGTCAAAGGTACCAAATATGCCACCATAGGACAAATGAACCACAGACAGTAAATAACACAATATATAGTTGTAAGGACAACTAATTCACTAAGTCCACACTCAGACAATCTTTGAGAAAATCAGAACCATAAGCACTTGCAACATCATTGACTAAAAATTCAATAAAACATTCTTTTACCATTCACATCTATCCAATTTCCAAATCACTATTCCATCAAGGATAAAATTCACATCAAATACTCAACCGAATAAAAACCTTAATTCCTAATAGGCATTTAATTTATTTCTAAAATATATCCAAATTAACCAATTTGAATTCCTAATTCATGCCTTGATTTCCATTGATAAATTTATTAAACCACATAATAAAAATCACATGGAAAAACATCATTTCATTTAACACTTAAAATCACTTAAAAAAATATTCAACTTAATAAAATTTAACTTCATTGCATAATCCTGTTTGTACCGGTGAGGGTAAAAAGGTGATGCGGGGGTCGAAACCAACCCACCACAGTGTCACTGCCTAGGCCATAGGCACTACTTGTCGGTAGTACTGCTTCTGACCGGTACCGCTGCTATCGACTAATAGAAGACGCTACTATCTAGTAGCATTGCTACCAACCGATAGTAGTCCTACTGACTAGTAGTGCTACTACCGCTGCTAGCAGCCGTTACCGACTAGTAGCACTCTACCAACTAGTAGCAGTCCTACCGACTAGTAGTACTGCTAACAAATGGTAACAATCCTACCGACCAATAGTAGTGCTACCACGTAGTAGTACTATCAATCGGTAGTACTGCTACCTATGCGCAACAAACACTACCAACCCGCATGGTGGGATTAGCCCGTCACGGGGTAAGGTAAAGTCCAAATTAATTAAAATTCAAACTCCTTAAGCATTAAAAAACCAAAAATCCATAAAAATATTTAACACAAGAAATGATTCATTTCCAAGTTATTTCAGGGGCTCACACACAGTACCAAATCTAAAATTACAAGGGATATTTACCAGCAAGGTAAATGATGAAATAAACACACTAGAAGCAATATCTACACAATTCTTGGCAAGTTAGATACTAGGATGTACCCAACAAACCCAATCTAATTCATTCTTTTTAAAAGAAGAGGTAAAATGTAATGCCCCACCAGGAAACCTCAAAGGGATAAAGCTAGAACACAGGAATGGAGTGCAATAAGTTTTTTTGTTTTTTTTTAAGTTCAACACAACACAATGATATAATAAGATATCAAAGTTCATATTACATAGCGGAAGACATCAACTAACACCTAAAGAGTTTCCCAATGTGATTACTTAATTTACATTTCACTTAACTCACACTAATAAATCCAATAAGTTGATTATCTTATAATGAGATAATTCTTAAATAAGGATAATTTATTTCAGAAGATGAAAATATATGGATTACAAGATAAGGTTCATCCATTAAGATCTATTTTGTCATATACTAATAAGAGATTCCCATGCATACTTAATTTCCTTAGCAATAACTGAATATATTCTAATGTTCTAATCTACATTCATTCACGATCTAATTTACTGCATTAAAAGGATGACTACATACATGCATTTAAGAATAATTTCATCTAAAATACTTTAAACATTCTAACATAATGTCATCCATACATGCTAGAATTAAACAAGAAACATAAGAGAATAAGCATCACATAACACCAAGATGATCTCGGAGTTCACCCCTAAAGAGCTATATCTCCGGGTCTACTCAACTACAAGACCCCTCTGATAATTAAATAAGTTAAGAATACATGAGGTTCACATCATTTACAATCTTTCCATCAAGGTGAAACATAGCCAGTATATAAACGACCACATCGGTCAATAAATACATAAATGATCCTTGAATAGGAAAGAATCCAAATGAACATAATAGAAGCAAATACAAAGGTCCACTGGAGCATCCGCAAAACTAAGACATCATAACCCAAGCTCTAGCATGAAATTAGGTTCTCACAAGGGCATAAGCAACAGGATGACTCCACAACAATACTCCTATCAAGACAACACAACAACACACTAGCAAACATTGGGGACAAGTGTCATCACACAACCTCGTATGGTTACCATGGCAGGTATTCATAGGTTCCGGCCCCTTACACTAAGTTACCCTGGCAACCTAATTCGAATCTCCAGCCCATCCAAGCCTCCTGTGGACCCACACATCCTTTCGTGAAGTCAAGAATGATGGTTTTCCATTTTAGGCCTTCTACAAGCATGTCGAGTCTGTACTAGCACTCATCCCATGTGTGAGGCAAAATTATCTTACTTGGAGATTATTTAACAACACTCTAATATACTATTAGGTTATCACTTATTAGACTCACTTTCGATGGGTTACCCAGTAGCCAGTTTGGGCACAGCCCCCAATCGAAAGCCACTTTCCCATAAGACACTAGACTATACTCCAAGGAACTTGATAAACCAAGCAACACACAAAGTCAAGCAAACAGAGTTCAAAATGGAGGGAACAACCATTGTCAAACATGACTTCATATGAGGTGCACTAACTGACGATACTCTAACTAGAGACCTGACCAACTATGGTCAACCACAAATCATCATTCAACATCTGCATAAAGGATATGACCAATTACGGCACCACCACAAAACAACAGTCAAACTCGAGACCGAGGACTGAAATAGGTACCCAAATCAAAGCTTGCCATTACTTAAGCAAAAGCGAATATAGAAATTAAACTTGCATATGCAATAACCTATAAAGGCAATCTTTTTCCATATTGATTAAACATACAAATCGATCAAGTTTTCTAATTGATCTTAATATCCATAACAATAACATTTGAACAAAATCACCATTACATAGTAATTTCAATGCCAAAAATTGCCATTATAAGATCGTGTCTCTATTCCAATATATAAAAACAAAACATTAATAAATGCATTTTCTCATCTAATAGCCATATTTCATTAAGAGAGACTGTCATGAAATTTCAACTATATCTATCAATCTTCCAGTTCCCCAATCAACATATTATTTAAATTTCACAAATTTCCAACTAACATATGGGTTAATTTCCAAGAATTAACAAATAATATCATATTTGATTTTATTCTTTTTCAATTTCCAAATGCTATATTATTCCCTTGCAAGTATATCAAATATGCAAATTAACCAATAATTAATATATATATTAATTACTCATTAATTAAATATATACATTAATTCATAATTAATAAATAAAATTGAAACTTAAAACCTTATTAAACATTATCATTTAAATAATATTAAATTATTATTATTTTTGTTTTTTGATTTAAAAAAATATATAAAAAAAACACTTTTTCTTTCTTTTAAAATATATATATATATGGGGGGGAGGGTACCCACGTGGACCTCCACATGGCCCCCCCACTGGGTAGCTCACGCTACCTATGGTAGAACAACTACCGAAAGGTAGCAGGTGCTACCCAATGGTAGCACTGCTACCCAAAGGGAGCACGCAATACCCCTCCACGTGGTGGGGAGAACTCTGCCACGTGGGGGGGTATGTAATATTTTTTTTAAAATTTTACTTACTGTGTAAAACACAGTCCAAAAAAAACCTAGTCTCCTAGAGACTTAAAAGAATTTTTTTATTTTTTTTTAAGAAAACTATAAGTTTTCTTAAATAAACATTTTGTTTTGTTTTTGAAAACCCAGATCCAAGGAAGGGAAATATTTCTTAAAAACAAACACCAGCTTGGCAAAATAATATGGATTAACATCCATTATCCCAACACAGGCATAATTCTCTGATTAAAGCTTGAATTTGAAAGCATTAATTTAGAATTTTATCAAATTTTTATTGTAAACAGCCAACCCAATTTTATTTTTGATTTTAAAACAACCCGAGCAACCCAAAACTAAACTTGAGATGGAAACAAACAAGAAGGGTTTGGATTGGAAATAAACTTGCAACTGTTTCATTTTCCCCAAATAGATGAGCTTTTTTCAATCTTCACCTTTAAAATCAAAAACAATTTCTTTAAAATAAAGAAGCCAATGAAATAAACCAGAAGCTTACCTGGTTCAACAATCCTAGCAAGATTGAAGAAGAGCCCAATCCTCCAGCTCAAGAAATTTCTTCTCCTCCCCAAACCCCCAAATTTTCCATCGAAAAATATTTTCCAAAAAAATCAACCTCCCATATTTTTCCAAAAATCTAGGTTAAATGGGAAAGGCTTGACCAAAATTTTTGTTTCGGATTTAAATTTTTTATTTAAAATAATTCCTCAAAAAAATCATTCTTTTCCAACTAAACCAATATATTAACTTGCTTTTCAATTTGAAAATTGATTTTCTTAAATAACTGAAATTAACCTTTCTATTTCAAAAAGCCCACAAGATTAAATTAATTCTATTTCAATTAAATTTAAATCTTTCTTTTCCAATAGCATAAACATAATAATTTTAACATTAAAATTAACCATTTAATTGAACTTGCTACCAACCTGAATTGGGAAATTCAATTAACGATTAATCACATAAAACAGGAGCCTACTTAATTTAGTCCCCAAAATACTAATGCATAAACACACATTAAATCAATTTAAACACTAACGATTTAATATTCGATTTAACCACACACACCAAACATGCAACCCAAGAATGCCAAACAAACAGACAACCTGCAAACCCAACCAAAAGGGAAAATTGATGGGCGACTGACGACGCTCACTTGAGCACGACTATGGTCAGTCAAGGATATCACGACCACCTAATCCAATTCTAAGGATTACAGAGGTACACTCAAACCTGCAAATTCAAGCAGAGACGAACCTCGCACCCATGCGGCACTGTACCTAAAATTTCCTGCAACCAAGAGTCATACATGCATACATATATAAACTTAATGAAAACGTTAGCCCGAGACAATAACACGAAATAGGAGAATTAATAACTTGCATACAAACTAGTGTAAAAACCACATTAACAGGTATGCACAAAAAGCAAAACATCTGACTATAATCATTATATTATAATAAACTAACCAAGGTCAAACTGAGATTAGAAATTGATTAGGGCAGGGGTACTACATTATTCCCCACTAGGTTCTGACTTACTCGTGGAAGTCATAACGGTAGATGGAGAACATGTCGCACGCATTAGCCCTAAAATTCATTCAACAAATATCAAATTGCACATAGGAATCTTTCCATAAACAATTGAAATTTTTTTGCTAAATACTTTATGAATGCGATTATCCATTGGCAAGATACATCTAAAACTATAAACTTGTTAAAATATTCTAGGAATCGTCAATAATCATAGTAGAGAAACAAGAATTTTCTCCCTTCATTACACCAAATTAAAGCATTAAAAGAGGTAAGAAACAATTACCATACTCCTCTATCAAACATGACAAGAAAACATGCCATCATGATCAATTTCTCTTACCAATCCATCTTTATCATAAAAATTTATTGCATAGAACTAGCTTCAAAATTCAAATTCTACAACCAGGTTAACTTTCATGAAATAAGAGCTACACAAATAACTTGATTATTTACACTTGCCAAGTACACAAAAACCTTTCCAATGACTATGTCCCATAACATAGTGACAAGTTAACACAATTTACTCCATGATACACATAATAACCATCCACAATACTTGAATGCATAACTCAAAAGGCCACATGTGAGCATGTCTAATGCTCGGTCAAAGATAACATGCATGATCAACATCTCTATGCCTGATCTCAGAACAATAATATGATCATAAATATCCAATATCTCACTCAAGGCTCGATGGTGCTAGGCCACACCATAGTGGTGCTACCTTCCATACAAGACCTTCGTGAACATCCCTTGTTGAGTAAGGTTGTTATCCTCCAATAGATAGTCACCACACATAGGTAGGTAGTGGATCCTAGCTGCATCACAGTCTCACATACCCCCATCATCAAGGTTCCTTATGTCTACTTCCTCGTACACACTCTACCAAGACCGTCTCATACGTCCTTGGAGAGGAATTTCACATTTCAACACAAGACCATCATACGAAAACAATAAGGATAAACCAATTTAGCCACCAAAGTATAGATGAATAAAGATAATAAATCATCAATTCCAACAGTAAGGCAATAAAATAATCTAGAATTTGCAACACCAAATCACGTAAGCAAAAGATCACAAGATCGTGGCTAAACCTTAAAAGTCAAAATAAAATAATTTGCTAGTCCCCAAAGAAATAATAAGAATATCACAATTGAACATAACATCACTATGTGACTAGCATCTAGCCACCGACAAGGAAGGAAGGAACAATCAAAAAATTATTGCAGTAGATCATCATGTGGTGCAGCCAAGTCACACATCCACACATCATGGCAGTGTACACCTTGGCATCACCCCGCATCACATCGTCATGCGACATGGATCTACCCTAAACCTGTCGGTAGGCCGCATGGCAATGTCTACTACATCTCACATCGTGTCTCAACACGACATGGCAATACTCCAAGTGGAAAAGACATGCAAGGGACGTATCCCGCATGGTAGTGTACCTAATGGAAACAAGCACGCACAGGACACATCCTGCATAGCAACGTATCTATAAGGATACTCGACGTAAGCTAGAGGTATACATGACTAAGGTCCACCCACATGTTCACCAACACATACTAACTGGCAACTCATGTGGATAAACCTACCTTTCATGAAGACAAGGCAAACTATCCTCCAACATACACCATCACTATGCTTAAGAAATGCCATCAAAATGCTCAAATAAAGGAAAGAAATAGGTTGTCACACATAAACCTATAAATAGATTCATCAAAAGGGAAAGTATTAAGTACACGTTTGATACAGTTTTATTGTATAACTATATCATTCCTCAAAATAGAGAATCTAAAGTTCCTTCGCACCGACATTACTCATACGCCGATCCATACTTTTCAAGGAATGGTAACTTCAAATACTATCCCTTAACATACTGAATTACCCACAACCCGATGTTTGGTACTCAATAGGGAAACAAGTAAGCAACATCACATAAACAGTATGGTTTCCCATACTTATAAGAAACATATCCTCCATGGTTGATTACTTCACCAACCCATGGGCACATATAATAAGCACTGGTTTCCTAAAATACACATGAATACACTAGTACTAGTTTAGTCAGATTTATGAGGAGTACATTTCAATATGCTATCATCTACTCAAGGAAGATTTTATTTATGCTTTCCACATGAATAACTGAATCAAGTTTACTCTAGATACAAGCAATAAAATTATTAACAATTCACAATTACATAAGGAATAACATCATTCCTATAACTCTCTCAAATTGTACTAAGCATGCGTATTCACATTACTAACTATGCAAATTTCTTTTCCAAAGAGGGCTTTCATCTTTCAATACGAAGCAAAAATGCAACAGTACAATTTCACATGTTTTATAGACATTCTATTGAAATCAATGCATTCTTCATAGCATTTGTAAAAATCTTATAATCAAGGCAAAGAGAAGGGAAAGAGAGTTTGGTAACCAAACTATTTCCTACATAGACACAAGATCAACAAAATCACACTACATGCTAAAATGTCTCACTATAAGCCTATCATTTTACTTGCACGGTTTCCATTTTGCTACCATTTAGAAGGATACCAAACAACCTAACATGACATTTCAAATTATTATGGTTGCAACAAAATGTTCTAGTTTTCCAAACAAAAAAGATCAAAACAGGCAATCCTTTCGATAATAGCAGACCTCTTGAGAACACTCACTACTCTAATACAATACAGACACATATCATAATTTGCAACCTATCATTGAAAATCAAATTACGATCAGGAAGTAAGTGAGGAGCTATCAACTAAATACTACATATTAATGCATGCACATCAGACAAGCTTTTCATTCGCACTTTCTAAACATAATAATACAATTACACATATCCAAAGGCAAGTTCAATGGAGAATTTGCTAAAATAGATCCTCAATCAAACTGGTTTAATGCAACACATAAAACAATCCTTCGTGGAACACCTTATTACCCTCTCAAAGCTACTATAACATGTTCTCTTTAATACTTCCTTTACAAACAAAGCAGTTTCACATAACAATTATTTGCATATTAATGTACCTTACTTAAGATAGAATTTAATTATGTTACTCCTACAAAACACATGGAGAATTCTTAATTCAAACATATAGTTTTCTCCTTAGCCAATATTAACTTTCAAACCCAAAGCCCCTTTTATTATTTAAAAACACATAAGCATCATAGGGCTCACACAAGGGTTCAAGAAGTCACACCTTTCTCTTGCAAAAAGAAAACTCTCATAAGAGATCATTACACACATCACAAACATTTAATTTCTAGAGAGAGAGAGGAGGAAAGGTTATAATCATTCAATTTTCTACAAAATAAGTATAGAATATTTACCATACTAGTCCTTCAAGTGGACAATGCTAAACTGGATCCTAATCTTAAACAAGCACATTTCCTACTTCCAGGTTCTAGACAAGTACTGACCAACCCAAATGGATTAGTCTAAAGATTATAACAATCCATAAGGAAGATACATACGACTCTCTTTCAGAATATGAGTAATCATAGACCAAGACATCAATAAGAAAACAAAGCACAATCAATCACTCAAAACACCAACATCAAGAAGGTGAAAACAAGGTGTGAACACAGGCATTACACACAAGTTAAGGTCTGCTCAATCACTCACATACAAAAAGGAGGACAAGCATGCACATAAGGTCAATACACCTCACACCAACTAAGGGCACACATGACACCAGAGATCCCAGTGTTTGCAACTTGGCTTTGATACCAAATGTAATGCCCTGCCAGGAAACCCCGAAGGGATAAAGCTAAAACACAAGAATGGAATGCAATAATTTTTTTCTTTTTTTAAAGTTAAACACAACACAATGATATAATGAGATATCAAAGTTCAGATTACACAATGGAAGACATCAACTAACACTTAGAGAGTTTCCCAACATGATTACTTAATTCACATTTCACTTAACTCACACTAATAAATCCAATAAGTTGATTATCTTATCACAAGATAATTCTTAAACAAGGATAATTTCTTTCAGAAGATGAAAATATATGGATTACAAGATAAGGCTCATCCATTAAGATCTATTCATTTCTGACATTCAATATTTTCATTAAAATATAAGTCATGCATCTAATTTAACAACAAACTTGAATTTTATCATATACTAATCAGAGCTTCCGATGCATACTTAATTTCCTTAGCAATAACTGAATATATTCCAATGTTGTCATCTACATTCATTCACGATCCAATTTACTGCATTAAAAGGATGATTGCATACATGCATTTAAGAATAATTTCATCTAAACTACTTTAAACATTCTAACATGATGCCATCCATACATGCTAGAATGAAACAGGAAACATATGAGAATAAGCATCACATAACACCAAGATGATCTCGAAGTTCACCCCTAAAGGGCTACATCTTTGGGTCTGCTCAACTGCAAGACCCCTCTGATAATTAGATAAGTTAAGAATACATGAGGTTCACATTATTTACAATCTTGCCATCAAGGCGAAACATAACCAATATACAAATGACCACATCAGTCAATAAATACATAAACTATCCATGAATAGGAAAGGATCCAAATGAACATAATAGAAGCAAATACAAAGGTCCACTAGAGCATCTACAAAACTAAGACATCGCAACCCAAGGTCTAGCATGAAATCAGGTTCTCACAAGGGCATAAGCAACAGGACGACTCCACAAAAGTACTCCTATCAAGACAACATAACAACACACTAGTGAATGTTGGGGACAAGTGTCATCACACAACTTGGTATGGTTACCATGACAAGTCTTCATAGGTTCTAGCCCCATACACTGGGTTACTATAGTATCCTAATCTGAACCTCTGACCCATCCAAGCCTTATGTGCAATCACACATCCTTTCGTGAAGACAAGAATGATGGTTTGCCATTTCAGGCCTTCTCATAGCATGTCGAGTCTGTACTAGCACTCATCCCATGTGTGAGGCACAATTATCTTAGAAATTCATTAACAACACTCTAATATACTATTAGGTTATCACTTATTAGACTCACTTTCAATGGTTTACCCAGCAGCCACTTTAGGCGCGGCCCCCAATCGAAAGCCACTTTCCCATACGACACTAGACTATACTCCAACGAACTCGATAAACCAAGTAACACACAAGGTCAAGCAAACGAAGTTCAAAATGGAGGGAACAACCATTTGGTCAAACACGACTTCATATGAGGTGCACTGACTGACGATACTCTAACTAGAGACTTGACCAACTATGGTCAACCACAAATCATCATTCGACACCCGCATAAAGGATATGACCAATTACGACACCACCGCAAAACAACAGTCAAACTCGATACCGAGGACTGAAATAGGTACCCAAATCAACAATACGATCGGGTCCATTCAATAAATCAAAGCTTCCCATTACTTAAGCAAAAGCAAATACATAAATTAAACTTGCATATGCAATAACCGGAAAAGGCAATCTTTTTCCATATTGATTAAACATACAAATCGATCAAGTTTTCTAATTGATCTAAATTTCCAAAACAATAACATTTGAAAAAAATCACCATTACATAGTAATTTCAATGCCAATAATTGCCATTATAAGATCGTGTCTCTATTCCAATACATAAAAACAAAACATTAATAAATGCATTTTCTCATCTAATATCCATATTTCATTAAGAGAGACTGTCATAAAATTTCAACTATATCATTCAATCTTCCAATTCCCCAATCAACATATTATTTAAATTTCACAAATTTCCAACTAACATCTGGGTTAATTTCCAAGAATTAACAAATAATATCATATTTGATTTTATTCTTTTTCAATTTCCAAATGCTATATTATTCCCTTGCAAGTATATCAAAAATGCAAATTAACCAATAATTAATATATATATTAATTACTCATTAATTAAATATATACATTAATTAATAATTTAATAAATAAATTTTTAACTTAAAACTTTATTAAACATTATCATTTAAATAATATTAAATTATTATATATTTTTTTTGATTAAAAAAAATATATAAAAAAAATACCTTTTTTTTAAAAAATATATATATATGTGGGGGAGGGTACCCATGTGGACCTGCACATGCCCCCCCCCCCCCCCTGGGTAGCTCACGCTACCTATGATAGCACTGCTACCATAAGGTAGCAGGCGCTACCCTTAGGTAGCGCTGCTACCCAAAGGGAGCATGCAATACCCCTCCACGTGGTGGGGAAAACTCTGCCACGTGGGGGGTATGTTATATTTTTTTTTGAAATTTTACTTACTGTGTAAAACACAATCCAAAAAAAACCCAGTCTCCAAGAGACTTAAAATAAATATATATATTTTTTAAGAAAACTATAAGTTTTCTTAAATAAACATTTTGTTTTGTTTGTGAAAACCCAGATCCAAGGAAGGGAAATATTTCTTAAAAACAAACACCAGCTTGGCAAAATAATAAGGATTAACATCCATTATCCCAACACAGGCAGAATTCTCTGATTAAAGCTTGAATTTGAAAGCATTAATTTAGAATTTTATCAAATTTTTATTGTTAACAACCAACCCAGTTTTTTTTTTTTAATTTTAAAACAACATGAGCAACCAAAAACTAAACTTGAGATGGAAACAAACAAGAAGGGTTTGGATTGGAAATAAACTTGCAACTGTTTCATTTTCCCCAAATAGATGAGCTTTTTTCAATCTTCAAAAACAGATTTCTTTAAAATCCAAAACAATTTCTTTAAAACAAAGAAGCCAATGAAATAAACCAGAAGCTTACCTGGTTCAACAATCCTGGCAAGATAGAAGAAGAGCCCAATCCTCCAGCTCAAGAAATTTCTTCTCCTCCCAAAACCCCCAAATTTTCCATCCAAAAATATTTTCCAAAAAAATCAACCTCCCATATTTTTCCAAAAATCTAGGTTAAATGGGAAAGGTTTGACCAAAATTTTTATTTTGGATTTAAATTTTTAATTAAAATAATTCCTCAAAAAAATCATTCTTTTCCAACTAAACCAATATATTAACTTGCTTTTCAATTTTAAAATTGATTTTCTTAAATAACTGAAATTAACCTTTCTATTTCAAAAAGCCCACAAGATTAAATTAATTCTATTTCAATTAAATTTAAATCTTTCTTTTCCAATAGCATATACATAATAATTTTAACATTAAAATTAATCATTTAATTGAACTTGCTACCAACTTCAATTGGGCAATTCAATTAACGATTAATCACATAAAATAGGAGAGTAGTTAATTTAGTCCCCAAAATACTAATGCGTAAACACACATTAAATCAATTTAAACACTAAGGATTAAATATTCAATTTATCCACACACACCAAACACACAACCCAAGAACGCCAAACAAACAAACAACCTGCAAACCCAGCCAAAAGGGAAAACTGACGGACGACTGACGACTCTCACTTGAGCACGACTATGGTCACACAAGGATATCATGACCACCTAATCCAACTCTAAGGATTAAAAACGTACACTCAAACCTGCAAATTCAGGTGGAGACGAACCTCGCAGCCATGCGACACTGTATCTAAAAACTCCTACAACCAAGAATCATACATGCATACATATATAAACTTAATGAAAACATTATCTCGAGATAAGAACATTAAATAGGAGAATTAATAACTTGCATATTAACAGGTATGCACAAAATAAAAACATCTGACTATAATCATTATATTATGATAAACTAACCAAGGTCAAATCGAGATTAGAAATTGATTAGGGTAGGGGAACTACATTATTCCCCTCTAGGTTCTGACTTACTCTTGGAAGTCGTAAGGCTAGATGGAGAACATGTCACACACATTAGCCCTGAAACTCATTCCAAAAATATCAAATTGCACATGGGAATCTTTCCATAAATAATTGAAACATTATTGCTAAATCCTTTACGAATTAAATTATCCATTGGCAAGATACATCTAAAACCATAAACTTGTTAAAATATTCTAGAATCGTGAATAATCATAGTAGAGAAACAAGAATTTTCTCCCTTCATTACACCAAATTAAAGCATTAAAAGAGGTAAGCAACAATTACCATACTCCTCTTGTTGGTAAATGCACACTCCAATGAGACATTGTAGGTGATTGAAGGTTTTGTCATTGATGGCAACATTACAATCCTATGACACCGACAAGGAAATTCACTGGCACACAGATCACCGACACTAGAAGTGAAAGGAAGCACAAAAGCCGATAGGAATTTTGTTGATAATATATTTTGTTTATTATTGTAAAATCATTGTAAGTCGACTTGGCAAGTTGTAAAATGACTCTTATATAAGAGAGTTCATTGTAGAACATTGTGTGAGTAATTATGTAAGCATGTAGGAATGTAATTAGGCGAAATAAGGCAGACCTATTATGCGAATTATAGGTTAAGAGTTTATGTAAGAAGCAAAGCAATAAATCCGTATTGGATCTAGCATAGTAGATGCTATTTTGAAGCAGTACAAGACATTGTATTTATATAATCCATTTTGTAAGTCAGTGAGACTTCTATTTTGTAATTGAGCAGTGAGTTCTAGGCACTTGGCCTTCCTGCATGTGCAGGCCCTTCTTGTAGCAGTAATATTCTCTTATTGGCTAGTAAGTGAATATTGTGGGTCACAAGTCCCACCGAGGTTTTTCCCACACCAGGTTTCCTCGTTAAACTATTGTGTTATGGTGTGTTTTTCATGTGGTTGCTCTTATCTCTATTTATTGCACTACTTTTTGTTTACCGGTACATAGTTTTAATTTGTTCTACATGCTTTAAGTTAAGAAAATCAACCCACCAGTTAGATACTGATTCACACCCCCCTCTCAGTATCTGTGGGAATCCTAACAATTGGTATTAGAGCTTGGTCCTCTATTTTCAGAAGCCTAATAGCTTGAGGAAGATCTTGACACTGGTAAAGATGGAAAATTTGATGAAGCAATTGGAAGCAGCTGTCGGGGACTATGATACAGAAAAGTTGAAAAATATCAAATTTGAAGATGACCTAAAGGCAGCTCAGGATATTATTCAAGCACTTCAAGAAAATCTTACCATTGCAAGAAACAAGAGAAGAGAACTCTGTGAAAAGATGCAAAATGAGAATGATGAAAAAGAAACTCTTAGTGATCAAATAAGCAAGCTGAAACAAGAGAACATGACAACAAGGAATGAGATGGAGGATATGACTATGAGATTTAATAAGGAAATTGAAGATAAAAAAAAGAATGAAGAAGATTTGACTAGAAGACTAAGTGATGCAGCAAATGAGAACACAAGACTTAGCTATGAAAATGATTTATTGAAGACAGATTTGACGCATACACAAAATGACTCCAATGAACTTATGAGACATAAATAAATCTTAGAAAGAGAACTAGATACTACAAATTAGCACAAAGAAAGATTCAAGAAAAGCTCAGAAGAACTTGGTGACTTGTTGAAGAATCAGAAACCTAATGGTGGCACTTGTGGACTTGGGTTTGAAGCTGGAGAAAGCTTTGGTACTGCAAACACACGAGATCATAGGAAACCGTTAAGACAACCTATTGCTTATAAATTCAATGGCAAATGCTTTAACTATAACAAGTATGGTCATAAAACAAATCAATGTAGATCTAGAAATTATCAAAATACCAATGCACCCACCGGTCAATGTTCAAAATGCAACAAAATTGGTCATAATTCTAAAAATTGCAGAATGAATGTAAGATGTTATGTTTGTGGAAGATTTGGACACTTATCTAATCAATGCAAAACACAAAACGGCATAGGATATGAAAGGCTATTCAGAAAAATAATGTAAATTGTTATGCCTATAACAAAATTGGACATATTGCTAAATTTTGTAGAAGCAAGTCCTCACCGGTAAACAACAAAGGTCCTAGCTTGGAAGGAAAAGAAAAATTTGAAGAAGTTAAACATGAATTCTCAAAATAATGGATCAGGAAATCAGAACTGAATGTTGACTGGAATACTCCTCTACCGTTAGAACAAAGTAGCACTCCAACGGTAGGAGTCTCTTCATCTAATTGCAGAAAATTTCTTCGAGGGTTTGGCAATCAAATGTGAAAAATGCTATTATTCCCTCGGTTGATGGTGAGAAGTAGAAATTGCTTTTGTACAGGCAAATAAAGTTAAGTGATTACTTAACCGACATGCATTAAATGTGGTAGCTGGAAAATTAACATTATAAATTAGTGTTTCTGGCTCCATTTCACTTCACTGAGCATTCAAACATTCGAAGAGCGCGAAATTTCCAGAGCTAAGGCATTTCGAGCAAAGAAGCAAATAAATTCAGCAATCAATCTTTCCAAAGGTAGAAAAAGGTATTTATAATCATGGCATCCTCTTCTGTACCTAAATTCATAGCAAACCCTACTGTAGTGGAAGTAATCAAGCACCCTAGGCCCGTATTTTAGTTAATTCCCGAAATAGCAAAGAAGGATGATAATGTTGGTGCATTCTCTCAAATTCCCAAAGGAGTAGTTTTGGCAGAAGACCCTAGAATGTATATACATTGCCATATAGAAGAATAGGGTGATGAAGAAATTAAGAACATGTACAAAAATGTAATTTGTGATGATTCCGATAATGTGAAACCTGAACACAAAATAACTAAAACCCTAGGATTCACTGAAATTCTCAACATTCTGGATTTCCGTAAGGATGTTATAAGGATAGTATTGAGCAGGGTACATGGTGCATTCTTTTGGCTATATTTGGTTGACAAAATTACCAAAGAAGCTGTAAAAGTTGTAACAGGGTTACCCTCCAATGATAACAAACCTGACAAGACAAAGAAGGTCTCAAATCACCTGGTAATGAACCTAACAGGTGTAACATCCGACAAAAGGTCTTTAAGGGTGAATGATGTAACTGACATAAATGTGAGATTCATTAGCATGACTCTAGGCTACAAAATAGCACATGCAAATAGACTAAATTCAGTTTCCATCTTATGCATAAAGAGTGCTCATAACGTGGTTAAGGATAATGTGAAAATTGATGTATGTGAATGGCTGAAGGATTAACTTATTGACAATCTAGGAAAGACTAAGAAAGATAAAAAGGGGACATTTAGATTTGGTAATTTACTTGTCTGTTTAATGCTACATATAACAAAACAGGTGCCCAGTATAGGTAACAAGAACCTTGGATTTGACATATCGGTAGGCAAACAACTATCTGACTTATTGAACATGGGTGCAAATAAAGAAAATAATATTAATGAGTACTTTCTAGCATTGAAGGCCCAGATGAACACTAGAGTCAGATTGTCACAAGAAATTGTAAATAAATATAAGGATGAAATATATTTTATCATTAAGAAGGATGAGATCTGGATGGAGGCAGTTATCCCAAGAACAATTTGGGTTACTGAAATGGGTTATGAGACAGATGATCACATAATTGAAACATATGCAAAAGCCCTTCTGGAAGCACCCAAGGAACCTGAGGAAGAGGTATTTGGCAGTGCTGAAACCATTGAAAATCAAATCCAATCTAAGAAGAGAGTGAAAAAGGTAGAAGCAACAATGAGAAAAGGATCAAGGCAGGCTAAGGCTATCAAAGAAGATGTACTCAAACAAACCAGTATCACTGAAGATGAGTTAGAAGCACTACAGCCTAAAACTCACCTTTCACCGCTAGCAACTTCTTCAAAGAGTGATATGCCAGCAACATTTAAAAGAGTTGTGAGGAAAAGAGAACTTTCATCGGTAACTACACCTTCTCCTAGAAGAACCGGACAAAAACAACAGGCAGTAAGGCCCCCGGCCAAGAAGACAACTCCCAAGAAGAAAAAGTTAACACCAAAGAAAAGCACTCAACAAAATATTTCTCCAATTGACAAACTGTTGGATGAAATAATAGAGGAAGGAAAGATTAAAAACATCAACAAATTATATGATTCACTATCAGTTGATGACAAAGAAAAAGTTGAAAACAGTGTAATTCTACACTTGGATATCTACAAGAAATTCTTGATGCAAGTTGTGGATGAATTACCGACTGAACTACTTAAAAGAATTGAAGCAAGAAGGCAAGCTGTTGTAGAGCTTGAAAAGAAAATAAAAGTGGAAAAATTACTTCTTGTTTACCCAGTAAACTCACCAAAGGAAATAGATGATCTAATTGCAGAGGCTAACCAGTCAGTATTCTCTACTGCACACCAGCATATTGCACTGATGGTTGGTAGAGTGAATGAGATTATAGAGGAAATTGCAAATGGATGGGATATATTCTTTGTTGAGAAGGAAAAATAGGAAGAGTATAGAAACCCCAAACCAATCAAAGTATATCAGAAAGACAAGGATAAAGGAAAAGGCAAGGTTGGTGGACCTCCGAGCTTAAAGATAACAAATAATCTACCCCCACCACCTCAAGATACTCCACCGGTAGCAACAATTGAAGATCAATCGGCTAATGAGAGTATGGATATATCACAAGAGGATACAAATCCTAATTCTGAGGTATTAGACAAAGTTGATATTGATACTCATAAAGTTAACATTGTGGTAGATAAAGACACAACTGGAAAGACAAATATGGCTAGTGAGCCACCAGTAACTGATAACACAAATAACACAGAAGGAAAACCAACAGATGGTAACACAAGTCAACAAACAGAGGAACAAGTAGAGCAATAGGACAACACAAAGTCAATGCCACCGACAACAGCTGAGCATGACAAACCTTTGCTTAAGGAAATGGAAACATAGACTGACCTACCAGAGGTCACTGCAAGCAAGGATATTTCTCCCACCAGCAGAATTCAAAATGTTGGCCCTTCAACTGCAGGATTCAAATCAACAAATGTAACAAAAGTTCTTTTAGACTCTATAAAGAAAATAACAGATTGTAGCTCATAGGCATATAAAGCTATAGATGATACAATTCCAATTTTGAATATGATAGCTCCGAAATGTAATGTAGATAATAAGGATTCTTTAGTCAACTTGACACTTTGTCTAAGTATATTATTGACAACACTGTGAGAGTTGAACAAATAAAGGAGGAAGCATTCAAGGAGAGGTTAGAAAAGGAAAAATAGAAATTCTTTGAGGAACAAATAAAGAAGTGTACAAGGCAATTTGACAAACTTCTATCGGAACTATGCAACACATTAAAGGAATTCAAAACTTTGTACAGAGACACTTGTAAGACTAACTTTTTGATAGTTGACATAGATAGGAAAATGAGCAAGATATAGGAAGAAATTAATAAGCTAGCTGACAATTTCATCAATTCATTTGATTCATTATCAGTTTTTGAGCAAAAGATAATAGGTTTTGAGGAAGAACTATTAAAGCTAGAAAGAGAAAAAGAAAGAGTAAAAAACAAGGCTAAGGATCTGAAATGGAGATTAGGTCCTAAGTTGGACTACCTTGCATCTTTAAAGAAAGAAATATCTGATGCATTGGTACAAGGACATAAAACATCAGCAGAGCAAATGCAACACCTCACCAGTATAGTTCAAAGAACAGAGGCAACAATAAAAGATAGCAAAAAGTTTCTTGAAAGTCTGAATTTAGTTTTGGCAGATCTTTTTCAAATTGTAACCAACTGGTTACAAGGTTGAGACAGAAAACCACACTCTATTGACACTTTGACAACCTTTGTCATTGATGCCAAAGGGGGACTAGTAATATGATAAAAATCCAATAACTTAGGGATCATCTGCTCAGGGGGAGCACACATTTTTGGTAACATTTTTTTTGGACTTCAATTTTTGGATACACTTTTGAATTTTCTCATGAGTGTTTCCATCAATGCCAAAGGGGATATTGTTGGTAAATGCACACTCGAATGAGACATTGTAGGTGATTGAAGGTTTTGTCATTGATGGCAACCTTACAATCCTATGACAGTGGCAAGACAATTCACCGACACACAGACCATCGGCACTGACAGTGAAAGCAATCATACCAGCACAAAAGCCGACAGGAATTTTGTTGATAATATATTTTGTTTATTATTGCAAAATCATTGTAAGCCGACTTGGCAGGTTATAAAATGACTCTTATATAAGAGAGCTCATTTTAGAACATTGTGTGAGTAATTATGTAAGCATGGAGGAATGTAATTAGGTGAAATAAGGCAGACCTATTATGTGAATTATAGGTTAAGGGTTTATGCAAGAAGCAGAGCTATAAACCGGTACTGGATCTAGCATAGTAGATGCTATTTTGAAGAAGTACAAGATATTGGATTTATATAATCCATTTTGTAAGTCAGTGAGACTTCTATTTTGTAATTGAGCAGTGAGCTCTAGGCACTTGGCCTTCCTGCATGTGCAGGCCCCTTTTATAGCAGTAATATTCTCTTATTGGCCAGTAAGTGAATATTGTGGGTCACAAATCCCATCAAGCTCTTTCCCACACTGGGTTCCCTCATTAAACTATTGTGTTATGGTGTGTTTTTCATATGGTTGCTCTTATCTCTGTTTATTGCACTACTTTCTATTTACCGGTACACAGTTTTAATTTGTTCTACATGTTTTAAGTTAAGAAAATCAACTCACCGGTTATATACTAATTCACCCGCCCTCTCAGTATCTATGGGAATCCTAACACCTCTATCAAATATGACAAGAAAAGATGCCATTATGATCAATTTCTTTTACCAATACATCTTTATCATAAAAATTTATCGCATAGATGTAGCTTCAAAATTCAAATTCTACAACCAAGTTAACTTTCATGAAATAAGAGCAACGTAAATAACTCAATTGTTTACACTTGCCAGGCTCAAAAAAACCTTTCCAATGACTATGTCCCATAACATAGTGACAAGTTAACACAATTTACTCCATGATACACAAAATAACCATCCACAATACAAGAATGCATAACTCAAAAGGCCATATGTGAGCATGTCTAATGCTCGGTCAAAGATAACATGCATGATCAACATCTTTATGCCTGATCTCAAAACAATAATATGATCATAAATATCCAATATCTCACTCAAGGCTCAATGGTACTAAGGCACACCATAGCGGTGATACCTTCCATACAAGACCTTCATGAACATCCCTTGTTGAGTAAGGTGGTTAGTCTCCAAGAGATAGTCACCATACATAGGTAGGTAGTGGATCCTAGCTGCATCACAGCCTCACATACCCCCATCCTCAAGGTTCCATCTTACGTCTACTTCCTCATACACACTCTACCAAGACCATCTCATACGTCCTGGAAGAGGAATTTCACATTTCAACACAAGATCAACATACGATAAAATAAGGATAAACCAATTTAGCCACCAAAGTACAGATGAATAAAGATAATAAATCATCAATTCCAACAGTAAGGCAATAAAATAATCCAGAATTTGCAACACCAAATCATGTAAGAAAAATATCACAAGATCATGGCTAAACCTTAAAAGTCAAAATAAAATAAATCACTGGTCCCCAAAGAAATAATAAGAATATCACAATTGCACATAACATCACTATGTGACTTGCATCTAGCCATGAACGAGGAAGGAAGGAACAATCAAAAAACTGTCGCAGTAGATCATCGTGTGGTGCGGCCAAGTCATACATCCACATGTCATGGTAGTGTGCACCTCGGCATCACCCCACATCACGTCATCACGCGGCATGGCTCTACCCTAAACCTGTTGGCAGGTCGCATGGCAATGTCTACTACATCTCGCATTGTGTCTCAGCACGACATGGCAATACTCCAAGAAGAAAAGACATGCAATGGAGGTATCCCACATGGTAGTGTACCTCACAGAAACAAGAATGCACAAGTCACATCCCATATAGCAATGTATCTATAAGGATACTCATCATAATCCAAAGGTATACATGACTAAGGTCCACCCACATGTTCACCAACACATACTAACTGGCAGTTCATGTGGATAAACCTACCTTTCATGAAGATAAGGCAAAGGATCCTCGAACAGACACCATCACTATGCTCAAGAAATGCCATAAAAATACTCCAATAAAGGAAAGAAATAGGTTGTCACACATAAACCTATAAATAGATTCATCAAAAGGGAAAGTATTGAGGACACCATTGATATAGTTTTATTGTATAACTATATCATTCCTCAAAATAGAGAAGCTAAAGTCACTTTGCACCGACATAACTCATACAACGATCCATACTTTTCAAGGAATGGTAACTTCAAATACTACCCCTTAACATACTGAATTACCCACAACCCAAGGTTTGGTACTCAGTAGGGAAACAAATAAGAAACATCACATAAACAGTATGGTTTCCCATACTCATAAGCAACATATCTTCCATGGTTGATTACTTCACCAACCCATGGGCACATATAATAAACACTTGTTTCTTACAATACACACGCATACACCAGTACTGGTTTAGTCACATTTATGGGGAGTATATTTTTGTACGTTATCATCTACTTAAGGAAGATTTTATTTATGCTTTCCACATGAATAACTGAATCAAGTTTACTCTAGATACAAGTACTGAAATTATTAAAAGTTCATAATTACATAAGGAATAACATCGTTCCTATAACTCTCTCAAATTTTACTAATCATCCATATTCACATTACTAACTATGCAAATTTCTTTTCCGAAGAGGGCTTTCATCTTTCAATATGAAGCCAAAATGCAACATTACAATTTCACATGTTTTATAAACATTCTATTTAAATCAATGCATTCTTCGTAGCATTTCTAAAAATCTTATAATCAAGGCAAAGAGAAGGGTATTTTATAATACCAAACTATTTCCTACATAGACACAAGACCAACAAAATCACACTACATGCTAAAATTTCTCACTATAAGCCTATCATTTTACTTGAGCGGTTTCCATTTTGCTACCGTTTAGAAGGATGCCAAACAACCTAACATAACATTTCCAATTATTATGGTTCCAACAAAATGTTATAGTTTTCCAAACAACAGAGATCGAAATAGGCAATCCTTTCGATAATACTAGACCTCTTGAGAACACTCACTACTTTAATACAATACAGACACATATCATAATTTGCAACCTATCATTCCTATGAATTTCTGGCATATAGGTAAAAACCTAAACTTTCTAGGTTGAAAGTTATTGCATCCAATCAGATTTAAATATTTTAAAAAGTAAAAAGTAATCAGATTTACCTTTTTCCAAAAACAATTCTTTTCCAACAATTAAAACGAAAAGCTTAAATGGGAAGGTAAAAAGAAAATCTTTTATTTTATTTTCCATTTTCCAAAATACTTTCTTTCAACATAAGCAAATATCATTTAAATGGCTAGGAAATCATTTATTTCCTTCCACCAAATATATTAATGCAACTTTACACCATGAAATAAGCCATTTAACCATTTAATATAGCAACTCATTAATTAAATTAAATCAATAATCACAAAGCATAATAATTATCTAATTATGCCAACATAAGATAACATCATCCATTTAATTAAATAATCATTTAAATAAATGGAAGCACACAAAACAAAGGGATGATCAAATGACAACTCACAAATGAAGAAACCAAAGCACTATGACTCACATACCAGCTAGACGAGAAAGACAACTGACTAACAATGCTCACATGAGTGTAACTGTGGGTCAAGTTAGGGTACAACAACTATCTCCTCCACTCCCATCAGACATATAAGACATTCTTAGACCTGTGAAACCAGGTGGAGTCGATACCCCGTACCGACCCAATACTAGTACCTACAATGTCCTGCACCAACAGAATCCATATGTGCATATAGACAAATATTCATATATATATACAAATATGGCATGCACACTGATGAAGGAGAATCGTGACGTTCACTATCTCACTGGAGTGATTGAAGGAAAATCATCCTCCTGCATCCCAATACACTTGCAATATGCAATAGATAAATAATGCATCGCAATGTAATGTAAAAGTGTCAGTCCATGATAATGATCCATAAAATAACATTAAACATAAGCACTAAGATACGACATAAAATCATACACCATACATGTAGATAAAGCATGAAATAACATTGCATATAATCTAAATCAATATACAAAATGTTCCACTAAACAACCACTAGAGTAAATCAAAACATATAAAAAGAGGTTGATCAAGGAGGGGTCCTACATCCTTCCCTTTAAGCCTAGGCTTACTCCTGGAAGCCTAAAACAGATAAGAATAAAGCTAACTCATCTTCACTACATCTTCCCATGTTGATGAGGTCTCATTACTTGGATCCCATAGGACCGAGTTACCTGCTCCATGGTATGACCCCTGAGGGTCAAATCACAATGCTGAAGAATGCACATAGGCTCCATGAAAAGCTACCCGCCCTCGACCTAAAAAGCGTTCCAATCAAGAATATGGGTTACATCAGGGTGATAAGGTCGAAGAATAAAAACATTAAAGACATTGTGGATGTGAGATAGATGCAGTGGCAAGGCAAGATGATAGGCAACAGGTCCTATCCTCTCAAGGATCTCAAAAGGGCCTATAAAATGAGGTACCAACTTAGAACCCTTTCCATAATGAATTAGACTCTTTTGCAGATGCACTCTTAAGAACACATGGTCACCAACAAAAAATTGGCGATCGACTCTATGGGCATTAGCATACTTCTTCTGCCTATCCTAAGAAGCAACCAAATGCCCATGAATCTTCTCAACCTGCTGCTCCATCTCACGAAGAAAATCCGGGCCTAAACACACCCTATCCTCCAACAAATCACAACTCAAAGGAGTATGGAGAGGACGACCATACAAAGTCTAGAAGGGAGGCATGCCTATAAAGATGTGATATCCATTGATATAAGCAAACTCCACAAGGCAAAGATATTCATCCCAGTGTGACTGCTGGTCCATAACATACATGTGAAGCATGTCCTCCAAAACCTAATTCACATGCTTAGTTTGACCATCAGTCTATAGGTGATAAGCTGAACTAAATTTCAACTAGTTTCCCAAAGCATGTTGAAGTGAGATCCACAAGGCTGAAGTAAAGACAAGGTCTCTATCAAAAATGATCCACCTTGGAATGCCATGCAACCTCACTACTTCTTCCAAGAAGACACATGCCACCACTGCTGCTGTAAAAGAAGATCGAATAGGAACAAAATGACCAACTTTGGTCAATCTATCAACAATGACCGTGATGGCATCATCATGACATGAGGAAACAGGAAACCCCATAATGAAATCCCATGAAAATACGGTATCAAATTAGGTTATAAAAGCCCTTTAGGGTGCTGATGCTCTGCCTTCACTCACTGACATTCTAAGCACTTCGACACAAAATTAGAAATGTCACACTTCATACCAGGCCAATGATATGTCTGTCTAAGATCTACGTGCATCTTCTTGACACCAGGGTGTGCAGAATAAGTTGCATGATGGGCCTCAGTCATGATCAAAATGTGAAGACCCTCCAAAGGAGGTACCTAGATCTGTCAAAGATGTCGAAGAAGACCATCAGACTCAAGAGTATAACCAGAATATCTACCCTCCAATGGTCTTCCAGACTCTGCCACAAATCTAACATCCTGATACCAGGTGTCCTGAGGAAGAACTCTAAGAATTCTCTCACTCAAGTCCACATGAAGGGACAATGCTGCAACCTCATGTTGCCTACGGCTCAAAAAATTAGCCAATACATTTTCTTTTCCCTAAATATAACGAACCTTAAAATCATACTTCGAGAGGAATTCCATCCATCTTCGTTGTTGATCATTCAAGTTCGACTGTGTGAAAATATACTACAAATTATGGTAATCACTGTGCAGCTCAAACCGACACCCCAATAGGATATGTCTCCATCTAACCAATGCATGCACTACAACTGCCAACTCCAACACATGAACTAGATAGTTCAACTCATGATTGTTGAGTTTATGAGACTCAAAGGGAACCACACGTCCATCCTACATAAGTATTGCACCTTATGCTCTGCAAAAAGGGATGTTATAAAAACCTATGGTGAGGCAACACACAGACAAAAAACACAATAAAAAAAGACAGAGTGTTAATCTGTCAAAGACTATTCTAAGCAGGCATACAAAGAGAGACACTAAAAACATAATAGAGCATTTCACAATAAAATCAAATACAACAAGGCATCTCCAAATTCCTTCCACCATGCTTATAGCTCCTCCTCCCTTGTTCCTCTCCTCTCCAAGTTCCAAATAAGTGTAGCTCTCAACAACTTTTTCCACTATGGATGCCTTATGGAGGTTCACTATTGAATATGATTAATCTACGCTATGTAAATGTTAATTTTAGACCAAAAGAGTGAATGTAAATAGTTATACTAAAAAAGTCTCTCAAAAAATGACTATAATTTAAATGCATACAAGTTTTCAGGATCTGGATTATGAAGAAATGAGCTCTATTTATAGGAAAAATGGAGCAATGGTTGGTTGAGATTGAGTAATCTCAACAAGGGCCAGGATTGAATGTCTTAAGTTCCATGTGAGGACTTTCAACCCAATCCCAGGATGACAAGTGTCAACATGAGATGGGTTGAGAGGGGAGGGAAGAAGAATTAAATGCTTGACATGACCTGAGGGTTAACTTGGGAGGTAAGGTTAAGTTTGAGTTGAGTGAATAAATTTATTATCCAAAGAATAATGGTTTTATCCAATGGATAAACTCTTGTGCAAGAGTTACTAAGGATAACCATAGTGAAAGCAATAAATGCATGAGGAGACACATGGGCTACATAAGGGTTGAGTTAGGGGTCAAAGTCCCTAACAATGGGTGCAAGTGGATTTAACCATAAATGGTCATGTAAGAGCCATTAGTGGTTTACAAGACTTTAGAGGTTAGCTTGTTGAACACATCAAGCCTTAAATGATTTTCAACAACTTTGGAGTTTTTGAGAAGTGACTTATGGTTGCTTAGGAATGTGACAATAATTAGGGGATGGATTAGGATAATCAGGAAGGGGTTAGAAGAATCTAGAAGAGGATTTAGGATTGCAAGTGGGTTTGGTGGGTGAGGGAAAATAGGATTTTTATTAAAATAAAATTCATTTATTTCAAAAAATAGGTGCAAGTTGCATTTTTAGGAGAATACAAGTGGGGGGGATTTAATGATTTAAATAAATGTTTTATTTAATTTATTTAAAAGAAGAAAGAGGATTAAATGAAATAAATAGGATTTTATTCATTTAATTGATTGTGAATTTAGTTTAATGAATTAATTAAAATAAATTGAATAATTTATTTAATTAATAGGAGAATGTTTGAAGAAGAATTAATTAAATGTTAATTTAGTTAACTGATGGCTAGTGGGTTTCTAATCAAATAAATATAAAATATTCATTTAATTAAAATGGATATATTTATGTGACTACAACACCTATACCTTCTGAAGAGGCATCTATGCATACCATGAAATCTCTAGATGCGTTAGGAACTGCCAAGATCGGAGCACTAGGAAGGAGTTCCTTTAAGGTACGAAAAGCTACTTTGCACTGCTCTGACCAAACAAACTTCTTCCCTTTCCTCTGAAGAGAAGTAATCAGATGGCCTATCCGAGGAAAACACTGAACAAAGTGACGGTAATATCTAGCTAAACCCATGAAACTTTGAACCTCAGAAACATTGGTTGGCGCTGGCCAATCACCAATGCCTTGGATCTTATAAGGATCCATGGATACATCTTCTCCTGAAACTATATGACCAAGATATCTCACCTTTGACTGGAAGAAATCACACTTATCCAAATTCACAAAAAGTTGATTCTCACTCAAGCATTGCAATACCTAACGCAAGTGACCCTCATGCTCTTCCATAGATCTAGAATAAATCAATATGTCATTCAAGAACACAAGGACAAAGTGGTCAAGGTAGGTGCAAAAGACACCATTCTTAAGACTCATGAATATTGAAGGTGCATTTCTCAACCCAAATGGCACCACTGTGAACTCATAGTGACCATAACGAGTACGAAACGTTGTCCTATGAATGTCTGCATCATGACTACGCAACTGATGATACCCAAATTTTAGGTCTATCTTAGAGAACACCTTGGCTCCCTTCACCTGATTGAAAAGGTCATCTATCTAAGGCAATGGATATCAGTTCCATATGGTTACCTTATTCAACTATCAATAATCAATGCATAACCGAAGAGACCCATCCTTCTTCTTAACAAAGATAACCGATGCACCCCAAGGATATACACTCACACGAATGAATCCCTTGGCCAACAAATCCTCAACATGCAACTTCAACTCACTCAACTCCTGAGTAGTCATTCGATATGGTGCTCTCAAAATAGGTTCCGTACCAGGAACCAAGTCAATACAAAAATCTATGTCTCACTTCGGAGGGATACTAGAAATATCCAAAGGAAACACATCAGCATACTCTTGAAGAATAGGGTGACCATTAAGAGTGATTTCTCGACTCTCTTTCTCATCCACATCCTCAAGAACAACTGCAAAAAGATGACACCCTTGGTGCATGCACCTCCTAAGTTTCATAGTGGAAATCATACGTAAGGATATCCACTGAACTCCAATGATCCCCACTCTCCTGCCATGGTCAACTAGACACTCTACTGTCCTTAGATGATAGTCTACATGAGCGCTATGAGATGATAACCAATCGATCCCCAACACAACTCCATAAGACCCCAAAGGAATGAATCAAAGGTCAACTGAAAGGATAAAGGGTCCAAGGTCCAACTCACAACTAGGAATGAAGGCATCTACAACCATTCGCACACCTATAGCCAACTCTATTTTCCACCTATCCGCTTGCCTAGCAGACACGAGCCCGTACCGCTTAAAAATGGATGAAAAAATAAAAGAATCTGAAGCACCTAAATAAAAAAGTACAGAGATAGGAATACCACACAACACACCTATGGTCTCAATCATGGTACTCTGATGCTCAGCTTGGCAGTCATCCACCGTTGCAAATACTCTATGGGATCTACATGCATCCCCCACTATCGACTCTTATGCGGTTGTCCTCTGGCTATTCATCTGGTGAGGACGCTAAGGGAACTGAGCAGCCATGTGGCAAAATTGACCATAGGTGAAGCAAGCTCCACCACGAGGTCCTCTACTTCCAAGTGACCCACTAGACTTCTAAAAGCTCCCCCCACTAGGGGCTTGAGATGCCCCATGAGAAGACTACCCTAGAAAGGTCTGCCTACCCTTCCTCCAGAACCTTCTCTTTTAAACCTAAGAGTTGTCCCCCTACTGGCCTTGAGACTACTTCTATCTTAGTGGTTTCTGCTCCAGCTGACCACCCTTAGTGAGTGCCTAAGGACCCCTATGAGGTGCATCAGTCTGCAACTGATTCCCTTTGCCTCTACACCCACTAAAAATATCACTCCCAATATGAACTCTAGATTGGCCACCACGAGCATGGCTAAGGTTCTTCTCCACTAGCCTATCTTTTGCCACAGCTACCTCTACTAAAATACGCTAAAAAATTCTCACTCCTCCACTGATGAGGTCATTAAGACCCCTCAAGAAGTGTTGAACAAGAATAGTCTCATCATTGTTGATCCTGACATACTATTTAAGCTCATAGAATCTGTGCTCAAACTGATCTATTGACAACCCAAACTAGCATAGAGCATAGAACTCATCTTCTCATGACTGACTCCACTGGGGTGAGAGAAATCCTGCCCTGAATCTCTCCAAGAAGATCTCCCATGATGCAGTGTTAATCTTCACATTGATCCTCTCCTCCTCTAACTTCCACTAGATAGATGCAAAGCTCTCAAGATGCATGATCGTGCATCTCACCTTGGTGTTGATACCATATGGATACATGGTGAAACACCGATCTAAACTTATAAGCCAAGTCTCTACGTCAAGACCGATACCTTTATCATCAAAGGAAGGAGGGTTGGACCTCATCAAGTCCCTTATGTGCCCAATCATAGCTAGATCCTGGTCCACTAGGACCTCTCTCCTTCTAGGAGATCTCTCTCTTTCTCTTCAGAACCTGCTTAAGTGGCTCCTCCACCCGGCCATGGATGGGTTGATCCACCTCAGGTCTAGGGCCTAGTCTAGCTAGCATCTCCTGAAACATCTACCAGAGCTCTTCCCTTTTGGGAACATGCTCTCCTGAATGTGGTCCCTCCTGATGAACTGACTAATCTCTATCCACACTCACATGAGTGGGTAGTGGCGAAGGACTATGACGGTCAGAACCTTGACCCCGTCGTCTTCCTCTACCTCTAGTGCAGCCACCAACACGACCACCTCCCTTGGCTTTGCTAGCCATGACCTAATAGTGCACAAGAAATAAAAGCTCAGATCAAAGGCAAGGAAAGAATATAGGAAATCATGCCACAAGACCTATATAAAAGGTCAAGGCAGATGGGCTCACTACAAACCAAGAGTACCCGGTGTTGAAACATGCTCTAATACCAAATATAATGCCCCTCCGGGAACCCCGAAGGAAAACCCACAACAAGGGTGCAAACATTTTTTTTTTTCTAAAGTATAAACATAATAAGTGCATAACACACGACATGTACGATAACACAAGTGAAAGACTTACACCATAATTCCTTAATAGTTTCCAACAAAGAATTAAAACCAAAGATAAATACCACAATTAAGGTTAATCCAATAATACATCATTAACTTAATGATCACAAGAAGTCATAAGCAATATCAATTTACACCATGGAAAGACTAAAAGGGTACAATATAATTCCACTTGAATAAGAATGTACACATAAAATAAAGGAACTGATAAAAACATCCCATACATAGGATTACATTGCTCTTCCAATACATAGCTTCTCAATATACATATAAATGTATAACTTACCCAATTACAAGGTTACAAAAGATCATGATACAATGACTACATAGGCCTCCAAATAACAATAATCTCCAAAACATGAGATAAGCATGAGCCACGATCCACAGAAACACCTATGAAGCCAATCCTCGCATGAAGGTACGAACAAGAACACCCAAAGGGAAGTGGCACTGCCACTAGACCATGTAATTCCCAAAATGGAATCACCACATCATGCTAGGAGATAGCTGAGGACCCTCAAGCAAGAAAAGGCATGACATGGGCGACAAAAAAATACGACTCCATGACAACAAAAAGAGACTCCACAATAATCTAGGTGACTCAACATCACAAATACAAAAATGACTCGATATCACAAAAAACAAGTGAACCGACATCACACACACAAGTGAACCTAAAGAGTGAGTTTCATTGCATAGCTTGATGGTTGCCTCGGTAGGCTCTCATAGGTCCTGACTCTTTGTCCTAGTAACATCTCCCTAACCTCCGACTCCAACTAAGGCTCATGTGGACCCTTCCAGCCTTTTGTGAAGACAAGGTAGTCAGTTTGCCATTCCAGGCCTTCCCACTACAATATGAGGCTCAATACAAGCACTCACCTATGTGCAAGGTAAAATATCTTTATTAATGTTATTAACTACCCGCCTAATCAATTATTTAGATTATCAGTTATTATCTGACTTTCATAGGGGTAATCTACTTGAAAGGCACTCTCCAAAAGGACACTAAATAGACAAGGTCACTCCCCGAGGATGTTATGGCAAAGTAGATAGCTATTACACCACTTTCAGAAACAAGTGGTCAAACAAGCACACACCTATGCACGAGGTACAATATCTTTATTAATGTTTCAGAACTACCCAGCTAATCAATTAATAAGATTATCACTTATTATCTAACTTTCACTAAGTTATAATGCCTACCACTTTGGGCACAACCCCCAAGAAAAAACCACTCTCTCAAAGGACACTAAACAAACATGGTCACTCATTGAGGACCTTATGGCAAAGCAGACAACCATAACACCATTTTTCAGAAACAAGTTACATCAAACAAGGACACACTGACTCTTGGCTAACCATAAGGCAAAGACACTACATGGTTAAGACAATGAAGCCAACAAATATCACTTGGTCAAAGGTACCAAATATGCCACAACATGACGACTAAACCATAGACCAGAAATAACACAATATACACTTTCAAGGACAACTAATTCACTAAGTCCGCACTCAGACAATCTTTGAGAAAATAAGCACCATAAGCACTTGCAGTATCATTGAATGAAAATTAAATAAAACATTCTTTTACCATTTACATCTATATAATTTCCAAGTCAATATTCCATCAAGGATAAAATTCACATCAAATACTCAACAAAATAAAAACATGAATTCCCAACAGGCATTTAATTCATTTTCAGAATATATCCAAATTAACCAATTTGAATTCCTAATTCATGCCTTGATTTCCATTGATAAATTTATTAAACCACATAATAAAAATCACATGAAAAATCATCATTTCATTTAACACTTAAAACAACTTAAAAATATATTCCATTTAATAATAATTAACTTCATTGCATAAACCAGTTTGTACCAGTGACAGTACAAGGTTACGTAGGGGTTGAAACCAGCCTGTACTAGTGTTGTTGCCTAGGCCGCGAGCACTACCTGCAGGTATTACTACTCCCGAGCTATAGTAGGCCTACTACCCACTAGTGTTGCTGCCGACTAGTGGCAGACCTACCACCCAGTAGCATTGCTGGCGACTGATAGTAGACGCTACTGTCTGGGAGCATTACTACCAACCGGTAGCAGTCCTACTGACTGGTAGTGCTACTACCACCGGTAGTAGCCGCTACCGACTGGTATCACTACTACCAATCGGTAGCATTCCTACCGACTGGTAGTTCTACTACCACCGGTATCAGCCGCTACCGACTGGTAGCACTAATACCAACTGGTACTAATCCTACCAATTGATAGTACTACTACCAAATGGTAACAGTCCTACCGACTGGTAGTACTTCTACCGCATAGAAGTACTCTCAACTAGTAGTATTGCTACCTGTAGGTAGCAGACACTACTGACCTGCATGGTGGGATTAGCCCATCATGGGGTAAGGTAAAGTCCAAATTAATTAAACTTCTAACTCCTTGAGCTTTAAAAAACCAAAAACCTAGAAAATTGTTTAACACAAGAAATGATTGATTTACAAGTTATTTCATGGGCACACACATAGCGCCAAATCCAAAATTCAAAGGGATATTTACCAGCAAGGTAAATGATGGAATAAACATAGTGGAAGCAATATCTACCCAATTCTTGGAAAGTTAGATACTAGGATTCACCCAACAAACCCAATCTAATTGATTCTTTTCCAAAAGAAGAGGTTAAACAAGAAATTGATTTCAAGAACACATAATACAACAAAATAGAGAAATGAACAATTTCTTTCCTTAATGCAACCATATGATAAGAGCTTCACAAAAAAAACAACAATATCAGGCTTTATTTCTTTCAATCCAAACATTCCACAAGAATCTACAGGCAGATTTGCATTTTTCCAACACAGAGGAAGGAAATTGAAAAATTCAAATTAAATTTAAGACAAGAATAGATTATCCAACCTGGAAGCAAACTAACAAGCACAATGAAGGAAGAATCCTAGCCCTTGCAGACCAATTTGAATTCTAGCTCCTCCTCCAGAATAGTTTTCCAAATTTCTCTCCAGAAATTCTATCGCCCTCATTCCCATGAATTTCAGGCATATATAAAAAAAAAAATTCTAACCTAAACTTTATAGGTTGAAAGTTATTCCATCCAATCAGATTTACATATTTTAAAAAGTAAAAAGCAATCAAATTTACATTTTTCCAAAAACAATTCTTTTCCAACAATTAAAATGAAAAAGTTAAATGGGAAGGTAAAAAGAAAAGCTTTTATTTTATTTTCTATTTTCCAAAATACTTTCTTTCAACATAAGAATATATAATTTTAATGGCTAAGCAATTATTTATTTCCTTCCACCAACATAGGATAGCATCATCTATTTAATTTAATAACCATTTAAATAAACAGAAGCACACAAAACAAAGGGATGATCAAATGATGACTCACAAATGACCAAACTAAAGCACTATGACTTGCATACTAGCCAAACGGGAAAGACAATCGACTAACAATGCTCACACGAGTGTAACTGCGAGTCAAGTTAGGGTACAACAACTATCTTGTCCACTCCCATCAGACATCTAATGCATGCTCAGACCTGTGAAACTAGGTGGATTCGATACCATGTATGTACCTGGTAATGGGTATGTGCAGGATCATGCTGTGCGAAACCAGGCCCTTAAGTGGAAATGAAATTTTAGAAAGTCAGAGTTATGCAACTTGACATGAAAATTTGAATAAGTTGTGAACATTATTTTTGAAACATGCAAGAAGAGAATATATAGAAAATTGAATGTAGTTTCTAAGCTAATAGTTGTTTTTTGGAAAATAAAAATCCTATTTGATGAAAATTTCAAATTTCAATGCAGTGGTACTAAAATTTCAAGAAAAAAAAAGAAGTAGATGTATGTCTAACCACCCTAATCACAATCAAATCATAATATTTTTTTATAATATTTATAGTATAAGTATTAGACTCATATCCAGATGTGACACATATTTTTTTTTAATTTTTTATAAAATAAATAATTATTTATGAATTTTTTACTACAGCTTTTCAGAAATTCAGAAACTCCTACGTGTGACCACCTTAACCTGGTCAAAACCTTATGATTTTTTTTAAAAAAAAATTTTCCCTATAGTAGATAAAGAATAGGATGTGATGCATGTTTCGGATTCAAAAAATGTTATACCGTTTGAAAGTTATGAGTGTTTTTCAAGTAGTATATCAATCAAGACTATTGTCAGAATTCAATTAGAAAACAAATAATAATTATTTATTAAATTCGAAATAAGACAAGTCTTATATTGTTAGAAAGTTGGGAACGTCCTTAAAAAACCCTTTTCGTTTTATCAATTTTGGCTACAAAAAAAGTCGTCAGCCACCAGTGTAAAGTCTGGAAAATCAAGGAATACTTAAAAACACGTTTTTTCAGTTGACTTTCTAGGCTTGTCACTAACAAGCCAAATACCAAAGCATTCCCATGCCAAAATTTGAAATTTGAAAATTTGACTGCAAAAATCGGATATCCGATATAATTGGATATCTGATTGTATCGGATATCTGATTTAATCAGTAAATTCTCTAACTAGATTTGTTTATTAATATATTAATATATTAATTTATAAATAAATTAGTATATGATATTAGGGAGAGGGATAGGAAGAGGGGGGAGTGGAAGGAGAGAGAGAGAGAGAGGGAGGGAGGGAGGGAGGGAGGGGGGAGGAATAGAGAGAGAGAGAGATTAGTGGAGAGACTAGGGGAGAGAGAGAGACAGAGACAGAGAGATAGAGGGAGAGAGATGGGGAGGGGGAAGGGAGAGAGAAAGAGAGATAGAGAGAGATTAGGGGAGAGAGAGATAGATGGAGAGATTAGGGGAGAGGGATAGAGAGAAATTAGGGGAGAGAGATAGAGATAAGGGGAGAGGGGGAGAGAGAGAGATTAAGAGACCATAGGACCCAAAGCGACCAAATATGGTGTCATAACGAGTCGTATGGCACCCTAAGGGGTCATAAGGGTTTGTGGGACTCCATATGACCCCTAAGGACAACATACAACCCCTTATGACACCATATGGTGTCATTATGGGTCATATGGTGTCCATAGAAGTCATATGGTGTCCTAGGACACCATATGACCCCTCAAGACACCAAATTGTGTGTTATGGGTCATATGTTTTCCTAAGTGGTTGTAAGAAACCATATGACCCAAAGGAACCCAATATGGTGTCATTAGGGGTCATATGGTGTCCTAAGGGGTCATATAATGTCTTAAAGGGGTCATAGGACACAATATGACCCACTAGGACACAATATGAACCATAACGACCAAATATGGTGTCATAAGGGGTCATATGGTGTCCTAAGGGGTTGTAGGACACCATATGACCCCTTAGGATACCATATGACCCAAATCAGCCCAATATGGTGTCATAACGGGTCGTATGGTGTCCTAAGACACCATATGACCCCTATGGATAACACAGGACCCCTCAAGACACCAAATCATGTCGTTAGGGGTCATATGGTGTCCTAAGGGGTCATATGGTGTCCCATGAATCCTTATGACCTCTTAGGACACCATATTACCCCTAATGACACCATATTGGGTCGCTTTGGGTCATTTTGTGTCCTAAGGGGTCATATTGTGTCCTACGACCCCTTAGGACACTCTATGACCCCTAACAACATGATTTGGTTTGTTAAGGGGTCCTATGGTGTCATTAGGGGTCATATGGTGTCTTGGGACACCATATGACCCCTAATGACACCATATTGGGTCGCTTTGGGTCATATTGTATCCTAAGGGGTTGTAAGACACAATATGACCACTTAGGACCCAATATGACCCAAATTGACCCAATATGGTTTCATTAGGGGTCATATGGTGTCCTAAGAGGTCATAAGGGTTCATGGGACACCATATAACCCCTTAGGACACCATATGACCCGGAAAGACACAATTTCGTGTCTTAAGGGGTCCTATGGTATCCCAAGACACCGTATGACTCCTATGGACACCATATGACCCCTAATGACACCATACAACCCCTTAAGACACCAAATCATGTCATTAGGGGTCATATGGTGTCCCAAGACATCATATTACCCCTATGGACATCATATGACCCCTAACGACACCATAGGACCCCTTAAGACACCAAATCATTTCGTTAGGGGTTGTATGGTGTCCTAAATGGTCATATGGTGTCCCATGAACTCTTATGACCTCTTAGGACACCATATGACCCCTAATGACACCATATTGGGTTTCTTTGGGTCATATTGTGTCCTAATGGGTCATATTGTGTCTTACGACTCATTAGGACACAATATGATCCAAAGTGACCCAATATGGTGTCATTAGGGGTCATATGGTGTCCCAAGGCACCATATGACCCCTATGGACACCATATGACACCTAATTACACCATAGGACCCCTTAAGACACCAAATCATGTTGTTAGGGGTCATATGGTGTCCTAAGGGGTCGTAGGACACAATACGACCCCTTAGGACACAATATGACCCAAAGTGACTCAATATGGTGTCATTATAGGTCATATGGTGTCCTAAGAGGTCATAAGGGTTTATGGGACATCATATGACCCCTTAGGACACCATATGACCCCTAACAACATGATTTGGTGTCTTAAGGGGTCCTATGGTGTCGTTAGGGGTCATATGGTATCCAAAGGGGTCATATGACCCCTTAAGACACCATATGTGGTCGTTATGGGTCATATTGTGTCCTAGTGGGTCATATTGTGTCATATGACCCCTTTAAGACATCATATGACCCCTTAGGATGCCATACGACCCGTTATGACACCATATTGGGTCTCTTTGGGTCCTCTGGTGTCTTAATCTCTCTCTCTCTCTCTCTCTCCCCCTCCCTCTCCTCCTCTCTCTCTCTCTCTCTGTCTCTTTCTCCCTCTCTCCCTCTCCTCCTCTCTCTCTCTCTCTTTCTCCCTCTCTCCTTCTCCTTCTCTCTCTCTCTGTCTAAAATATGACTAATAAAATCTGATATCAGATTTAATCGGATATTGGATTTCTGCCATGTGGCAGTTTAGTAAATAAAAGGCGGCAATGGGAAAATTTTTGGGGACCACAAATATTTGTACTCAAATCAGATATCTGATTTTACTACAAAAAAAAAGAATAGGGTTGCCAGATGGTGGACTTTTTCTATAGCCCCTAAAACCCTTAAACCCCTAAATGGATAATTCAATATGAAGATTGAATTCCAGATGTCTATGATTGGGGAGATGAGATATTTATTAGGTTTGTAGATGAGATATTTGCATTTTAAGTGTGCATTTTTCAATTGAGATCTTGAAAAGGAAGTCTATATTGAGCAACTTGATGGATTTTAACTTTGAGATGACAAAAATATGGTTTCTAGGTTAAGGAAAGCTTTACATGGATTGAAACAAGCCCCTAAAGCTTAGTATGCTAGATTCGCCAAACATATTTTGAAGCTTGGTTTCATTAAAGGTAATGCTAACACTAACTTATATTATAAGAGCACTGATGATGATATATTGGTTGTTGAGGTCTTTCTTGATGATATCATTTTTGGAGGTGAGGATAGGTTATGTATGGAATTCTCTATCAATATGAAGAATGAATTGAAGATGTCTATGATTGGGGAGATGAGATATTTCTTAGGTTTGCAGATTACTCAGACTAATAAAGGTATTTTCATCTGTCAAACTAAGTATGCTAGAGAGTTGTTGAAGAAATTTGGTATAAAAAATTCTAAACTAGTTGGTACTCCTATGGTTACAAGAGAGAAATTGACAAAGAAAGATGTATCAACTCCGGTAAATCCTACAAGGTATAAATCTATGATTGGTAGTTTGTTATATTTTACTTAAAATAGAGTAGATATAATGAATGTAATTTGTATTGCATTGAGATACTAGAGTGATCCTAGTGAGAATCATGAAAGTGTGGTGAAAAGAATTTTTAGGTATGTACAAGGAACAAATGAGTATGGTTTGTGGTATCCTAAAGATGATGACTTTACACTATGTGCATATACAAATGCAAATTGGAATGGAGATGTTGATGATCGGAAGAGCACATCTGGTGGAGCTTTCTTTATTGGAAAGAAACTTGTTTCATGGATCAACAAGAAACAATCATGTACTTCTTTATCTATTGCTAAAGCTAAGTATTTTTTTCTACTACTAACTATACACAAGTTCTATGAATGAAGAAAATGTTGAAGGATATAAGGATAGATTGCAATGAACCGGTAGTTATTCACTATGATAACTCTACTGCTATTGACATATCAGAGAATCTGGTATTTCATTCTAAGACAAAGCACATATCAATCAAGTATAATTTTTTGAAGGATAAGGTTGAAGCAAAGGAAGTCAGACTATTTTATGTAAACACTAAAGAGAGGATGGTAGATATTTTCACTAAACCTTTGCCTAAAGAATCATTTGATTACTTTAGAGATAGATTGGGAGTTTCTACCCCTCCGGTAGATACTTGAGTGATGCGGATTGGCTCAGTCCGACATGCATTTATCAAAGCTATCATTAATTTTGGATTGTTGTGTTGGTGCTACTACTCAGGGGGAATAGTCAACTGTGGTTCAGAGGTTTCATAATTTTTCTTTGATGTTTATCTCAGATTTTAGACATTGATGTCAAAGGAAGAGAGAGATATACATGTGAAAAATAGAGCTTAACAGATATCAGTGAAAGGGGAGAGATCAGAACTTAACAAAGATATCTTTCATAGGTGGAGTTTATATCCAAAACTTAATTGTCATATCATTTTGTGGGAGACTATTGTTTATCTTCCTTTGGGGGAGGCTTGTTTGGCATTTCTTGGTACTTGAATGTTTTTCACATCTAGTGCTGCCATCAATGCCAAATGAGAAGATTGTTGGCAACTTGGAAGAATTGATTATGTGTTGCATTGATGTTTGTCATTGATGGCAACACTAGTTATCTATCGGCTTCTGAGAGCGGTTGGACTTTGATGTTGATCTAGAGACTCTTCTTCGGTATGCCTCGGTTAGTGGAATTTGTTTGGATTGTTCATTCATGTGTTCCTCATGTATTTTATGGTTTGTTGCTTCAGGATGATGATTTGGAAGCTATTATTTGTTCTAGTAAGCCTTTTGGTTACCAGTAAGGGTTTTATCAACAGAGCTTTGTTGAAGATCTTTTGATGCATTTGATAAGTGGTGTTGGTGCAACTTCTAGAATGTTATCAGGATGTTGTTGACTATCTTGTTTGTGTTCTAGTTGATTGGTTGTTTTGCATTTATCTTATGGTGACCTATTTTGGGTCTCGTGCTATCTACATTATGATCCAGTTTATATAACATGTTGGTAGTTGATCCTGATGCATTATCAGTTAGATTTATCAATTGATTCATGTTGTTTTAGTCTTAGGCTGACTTGGTTTATCATTGGTTTGTGAGTTTATATAGTGGATTTATTGTATTATCTTTTAGGTGTCCGACCTAATTGTTTAGGTCTCAGGTTGGTATATATATGATGTAACATCTCTTTGTAGATCATGGCATGGTCATGGGTTATGGAATTATCTATGTGAGAATAAGATTGTAATCATATGCAGAGCTTGTGGTCGATCATATATTATTGAAGTGGGTTTTTGTAAGAGGTTTAAGACCTCCACTATTGAGCTAAACTGGAACTGTACTTAAGCATAGGAGAGGTTATTCTTCTAGTTTAGTGATCTTTTCGGATTGTAGTTTGGATTTATTTTGTAGTCAATGAGGCTCCTTTTGTGATGAGTAGTGTGCTCTAGCTTGTTTTCCATCCTACATGTGCATGCCCCTCTCTTTGTAATCACATACTTGTTGTAGAAGTATTATCTGACAGTGGGTAGGCCTCCCACCGTGTTTCTTCCCTTTACCAATTTTTCTACCTACAAATCTTGGTGGTATGTATTATAGATGGTTGGTAAATGTATATGATTTAATTTTATGCTTAATTGTTATATCTTCTATTCTGATATTTTGTTTATGTATTCTGGTAGAAGGTTTTAAGTGTTTAAAGTCATTTAACTTGTTTACAACTGATTCACCCCCTCCTCTTAGTTGTCCTCTAGTTATCTGAGATATCTAACAACACATTCTTCAAATATATTTAGTGTTCCTTAAACAATTAAAATAAGTTGTTTACAATGTACCTTCATCGATATGCAATAAAAAATTAAAAAATATTTACCAAAATATCATGTGGTCTTGGTTTGCATACTTGTCTAATGTCCCTCAAATATTGAAATTATAGAATGGTTCCATCTTATAATATATGAGAGAAAATAAAATCAATATATATTTCATTAGTATATAAATGAAAATAAGTTATTCTCTTGTAGTAAATGAACTAAGTAAACATTCTCAAACTTTCTTCTAACATATGTCATAACAAATACTGCATTTTCTCATAAACCTTTTTGGATTTCATTGTGATACAATAATATATGAAAACCATCTTCAAATTCAATCCTAATTTAGTTAAATTTGTTTTCTATGACTCCTATTTCTAACCATGTTTTTTCTAACCATGTTTCCTCTCTTCAGAATGTAGCTTTGAAAGAATAATTTATAAGTTATGAAAACTATAGTTTATTATCATAGTGCTTTACCTCTTCATGCAAGGGACTATCCTTAACTTTTATCAACATTCATATTTTGTTTATAAAGCATGGATGTTTTAGAAGTTAACTAAATATAATATTCTAATTACATTGGTAGAGATAGGAAGTAAATGTAATATTCCCCATCTAGACCTAGTAGGTAAAGAAAAAAATATGTGTATATTGAAGGGGGCAACCATGACCAATCTACCTATTTTAGAGTTAGAAAGCAATATTATAAGATTGAGAAGATCATCTTATTCAAGTAAGGCAAAGAAAAAATGAGTAAATCATATATATTTATCCATAAAACAATAAAGACTTTCAAGCATCTATGTTTATACTATGAATATCAAGGAGAATCTAGATGAAATAAGGATTACAAGTGACAAAGAAGAGTGACAAAGACCAAAGTTGTTAATAATTAATATGTATGTATATTTGGACATGTTAAATAATTGATATAATAGTATAGAAGACATTGATCAAAAGTAGAGATGAAGACAAAAGATGATAAGGCATAGACAAAGACAAGGTAGTGATATCAATCTCAATATGATTATTGATTTCATCCATGTATGAATAGTGATTCATGTCTAAAGTGATATTAAAGAAACAATGATTGTAAAGAACAACAATCAACATATGACTTATTGTGATCACAATAAAATTCAATATTATCTATCATCATTAATGGGTATTTGAGTGTTTAATGATCAAGGGGTTGATGACCTAAATGGATTAGAGTTGTTAGAATAACTAGTGGAAAATAGAGAGGGGGGGTGAATCAGTTGTCAATAGATTATGTTAATCAAACCACTTTATAATCTTTAACCAAAGCACATAAACATTGAATACCGGAATAGCACAAACAGATATCGGTAAGCAATAAAACTTAAGAATGAAACAAAGAATTAACACACTGCAACCATACCACATAACAACATGATTTGTATGTGGAAAAACTAGTAAAGGGAACAACCACAGTGGGAAGACTACCCATAGTCAGATGATACTTTTGTATAAAGTATGTGATACAATAAGGGGCCTTCACATGCAAGAAGGCACATTGCCTAGAGCGTACTGCTCATTACAAAGGAGTCTTACTAACTACAAATAGGTTATAACCACATCAATATAATTGGACAATAATCAAGAAGAATGAACTTCCAGTGATAGCATCTACCATGCCTGATTATAGTCTCGGTTAAGTTCAATACAAGAGGACTTTGACCTCTTACATAAACCCTATTCGATCACCTATGATCGACCAAATATCCTCCACATGTGATATTTCATTCCATCACCACGACCATGATCTACAATGAGATCTTACATCAATTTATACAAATCCTAAGGCCTAAACCAATTAGGCTGGCAATGCAAAAGATATTACAATAAGATAATTACATACATCCATATTACAATAATATGCCATGTTGGCTTTAGACCAAAATAATATTAACCAGTCCATAAATCATCTCGGGAACATGATACTATTTGATAACCTAAATCCAAATATATTCACCATGCCAAAGCGATGTCTCTAATCAGTCAATGTACGAACAAAGATCACCTTCTATATCTTCATTTCCATCTAGAAGTTGCACCAACACCACTTATGCATCCTGTCAAAGATTCTCAGTAAAAGCTTTGCCAATAAAACCTTAAACCCTTACTGGTATAGGCTTACAAGAGTGTATGATAGCATCCAATTATCAAGTCAATACCAGCTAACCAAAAAATACTCTAGAACCATCAAACCAAACATATTCCATTGATCCAAACATGTTGATGGTATCCAAATGATATTCCCTTCTGTCGGTAACACTAGTTCTTCTATCGATAACCAAAATCTATCTGTCGGTAACCTACCATAATAGGTAGTGTTGACATCAATAACAAAACATCAATGTAACACATAATCAATTCCTTCATATTGCCAACAATCTCCCCCTTTAGCATTCATGGAAACACTAGATGTGAAAAAGAAAACTTTTAAGTGCCAAGAAATGCCAAACATTTCTCAAAGAAGATATAACAATGAAAAATGGAAAAATGCCTACAACTCCCCCTGAGGAGTGCAATTCAATCTAAAATTGATCAGAATCTCTCTCGCATATGATATATTATGACATTATTTTTCACATGTAACTCTTCCCCTTTGACATCAATGCCAAAGATATGACAAATATCAAAATCCTATGAATCTCAAAGCTAACTACTCCCCCTGAGTAGTAGCACCACTACATCAATAGGGAGAAAAGGATAAAGTTGATGATGCATACTACACTAATTCTCTTCTCCATTAGTTAGGTTTTTGTTAGAGGGGTAGATACCCCTAACCTGTCTCTCAAATATTCAAATGATTCCTTAGACAATAATTTAGTGAATATATCTGCAATCTTCTCTTTAGTGTTCTCATAAACCAATTTGACTTCCTTTTCTTCCACCTTTTCCTTCAGAAAGTTATATTTTATTGAAATGTGCTTAGTTTTAGAGTGAAATATGGGATTCTTAGATATGTCCATAGTTGCAGAGCTATCACAATAGATAACTACCAGTTCACTGCAATTTACCTTGATATCCTTCAACATTTGCTTCATCCAGGATACTTGAGTGCAATTAGTTGTTGTTTATGGTGAAAGTGGATAACCACAATGCTGAATGACTAAATGAATTCAACCACAAAACCCTAGCCTAAAAAACAACAAAGACCCACCATAACATATGAAGATTACCTAAGACAATGTAAATCAAATGAAATCACAAAGATTATACCATCAAACGTCCAATAGGGTTTGGATCTACATTCTTCCTATCTCCATTGATCTTGCTTGATATATTTGCTCTCAGATTTTATGTGTGCATAAGAGCTCAACAAAGAACGGAAATGTGGTTGCAAGTAGGCTTGATCACATATGAAAGTTTGAATGCGTAGAGTAGTCGGGGTAGAATAGCTGATTAGAATGATTAGGATGATTAGTTCATTTGAATAGAATGATTAGGGTTGATAATGAAGGAAGGATCTCCTTATATAGAAGACACTATAAGAAATGGAGGGATAAGATTGAGAGGTGTAAAATATAAATGGTTAGCTAGGATTAGATGGTAGGTAGACAAAATAAGAAAATAGAGAGAGGGTAGGTAGTGTATGAATTAAGAGAGGAATGACATGTGTCATGGGTAGACAAGGCTAATGAATTAATTAAATAAATAAAGATTTATTTAATTAATAGAAGAAGTGGGATCAATTAAATAAATAAGATATTTATTTAATTTAGGAAAAGAATAATTTAAACAAATAAATATTTATTTAATTAATAAAAGAATTAGGCTTAAAATAATTAAATAAATAAAGATATTTATTTAATTAGATAGGACAATTTTAGGTGTCTACATTTTGCCCCTCTTTGAGACAATGTAACTTGTCATGTTGTTTTAAAGAACAAAAGATGAACATATATAAAATTTCCCCAAGATGGCAATGATATGCCCCCTCGATAGATTGGATGAAAATGTTTGAAAAAATCGCAGACAATGTCTCAATCAGAAAGAAAGGCTAGAATGGACTGACAAGATAGGATATTGTGATAGAGTCACAGGATAAAGAAGACTAACATGGGAGACTAGGACTAGGGTAGTTTATATGATAGACTATGAGGGAAAACATCCTCATTGTCATCCACACCTAAGAGATAAGAGTGCAAAGAGAGAAGAGAGCAGTTAGAAGTTAGTAGCGATGGCATTGGTGCATAGATTCGATCACGTTCGCTGATTTCAGAGGCCAGTAGATGCAAGAGAGCCGGTAAGTACCATAAAACCCCCTTATACAATTTTGCATTAATTGTTATCATAAATGCATGTTAATTAGGGAAATAAATGTTCTTCAGAAAATGTCAAGAAGGGGGAAAAATGTTAAGGCATGTCTGCATTGATGCCAGGCACGTCTGGGTAGGCTAGGCATGTCTGTCTTGTAAATACAAGTTTATAAATTAAGCAACATTTGTGTTAGATGTGAGCACATCTGTGTTGTTCAGGCACATTTATGTAGTATGTAAGCATGTTTTCATCTTCAAGGACAAATTGACAATTTTGTGATGAACATACATCGTCGATTGGATAAGCTACTAAGAGGATACACTCAAGCAGGCCCTCTAGGGAAGATTAGGATAGCAAATAAGGCTAGGATTGATAATTCTATGATAGAATATATGTTGCCAATTAGGAAACTACTCAAGAGGATACACTCAAGCAGAGGCCCTAATATAGGATCGATCAAGTAACTTTGTGATGAATAGGTAGTACCAAAGAAATTAACAATTCTATGAGAGAACATACGTTGCCAATTAGATCAGGCTAAAATTGACAATTCTGTCATAGAACATACATTTCCAATTGGATAAGCTACTCAAGAGGATACACTCAAGTAGGTGCCCTAAAATATAGGATCAAAGACACACTTTGTGATGAATAGGGAATGCTACTAGGATAAAAAAGAAGTACTTTGTGATGAACAGGGAGTACTAAAAAGAGTAGCACTTTGTGATGAACAAGGAATGCCACTAGGATTGACACAGTTAATTTTATTGACTGCAAGAGGACCTACCTATGTTGGAGTCATGAGAGAGATTTCCTTTGACTCAAAGTTTGCGAGAAGAGCTGACATTCGAGGATAGAAAAAATAGTTGAGGCCATGGGACTGCGATACATTCTGTATGTGCCTTAGTTTTGGGTGAACATGGGATTTTTGACTACATTAGCTAAGAGATGGCACTCAGAGACTTGTACTTTTCGTTTGCCAATGGGTGAGATGAAAGTCACCTTAGAGGATGTATACAGGATATTGAGGATATTGATCGATGGGGAGTTAGATTCTTATGATCAAGAGGGAGTCGAGGATGCACTGAGATGAGTGTTTCAGAACCCAGAACTAGATGACTAGACATATGGCTTGGGACACCATGACACAGATAAGATTAACGCTACCAGTGGTGTTGGCAGGAGTGATCAGCGGGTTCCTCTATTTGGATAGGGCGACATGAGAATTGGCAGTGGGGTAGGGGAGGAGGAGGATGAGTTACTATCCTTGAGGGAGATCTACTAGGGATAGGTAGATGAGATCCACGATCTATAGAGGGAGACAACTAGACTCAGGAGACAGTAGAAGGACATTGAGAGGGAGAGGGATCAGGCTATTCAGGGCTATACAAAGGATGAGACAACACTCAAGGTAGGGATGCAGGCAGTAGAGGACACAGGTGTCGGATACGCTTATGTTCTATGGGAAGGGGAGGAGATAGCCTACTAGCAAGACCTATACTATGGAGTGGAGCCACCAAATCAGCAGGCTAGGAGATTCCAAAGACCATCACAGACTGTGATGACCTATGGAGGGAGAGACAAGAGACAGACATCTAACGGTGGGGTCATGGTTCCTCCACCACCACTAGATAGAGGGGATAGGAGAGATGATCTTGGGGTGGGTCCTTCGAGGGCTTAGACTCCATCAAGCCTAGGCAGGTCCGAGGGAGGGAGTTCATCATAGCCTTAGAGGACTCCCTATGTATTAGTTTTTGTACCATTTTTTATGATGACACCTTCAGGTGATTGTAGCCATATGATTTTCACATCATTGTTTCATGACACTTATTAATATATATATGAGATGATTCATCCTTGCAGTAGCTATATGCATGTGTACCTATGTGATGTTTCTATATGTGATGCTTAGGATATGGATGCAAATATGAACATAATGAAATGTAATTTTTTTGTTCTTTTATGTTTTATATGAAATGCATATCTGAATGTGAATGTATGAAATGCAGATGAATATGATAATGCAAATAACTATTTACATGATGAGAATGTAAAATGTGTTAACATATGTTGTGTGTAGGATGTGATGCAATTGTGATATCTATATGTATGTATGAAATGCTAACATGTGGTAATGCAGGCATAACTACATGAAATGCAATTTTTTTTGGTGTGTCATTATACTTAGTCATGTGATAGCAGGCTACATAGAGTCAAGAAGGACGATGGATGTCAATTAAGAAAGGGGGATGGAATATAGAAGATATGAAAGTGAAAGAGCTTCTTGTGTGATATCATCATTAAGCTTTATTATGGCAAGTACGGTATGGCAATTGAGGCATATGTTTGACCCATAAAGTCATTGTACCCGTTTGCATGGAGATCAAACAGTTGCAAACAAGGAATACCCAAGTTCACAATAGACTCACAATGTCCTCATATCTTTAGACAAGTCATAGCATTACTAAGAGACAATCCACGGACATCAAAAGAAAAAAAAATAGGTGACGATACCCCATTCTCTCCTTTCTAGTCAAAGACATCTTGGAGTTAAAATATCTAGTCAAAGACATCCCGGAAAAGATAAAAGACATGTCACAAAAAGATAAAATCAAAAGAAAATCAAGAATCAACACCAACATCCATTGTAGTCCTCAAGTTTAGTGTCTCTTGTCACTTGTATAAGTCTATTTGATTTTGGTCACAATGTTTACTTTCACAAAAGGATAGATAACATTGAACCATAATGTTGTCTGAGTCTGTTGAAATATTTGATTTTTTGAAGCCCATTGTTGCTATTGTGTCTCATCTGAAACTGACTAAATCCATGAAACTGATACTTTATTGTGGATTTGTGATGCAAGTGCTTCTTTATTATGGATTGTGGGCAGATAGACTAAAGTAAGATGGAAGAAATTGTACTCCTCAGAACGTAAGATGCTCTTAGTTCGAGACCCATCACTAGACTTTAGGATTTGCCTTAGCCATAGATAGGAGTTGATTTATTATGAATGGAAAGGGGTGAGAAAGAAGGTTTATTATGAATGGCTAACCAATCTTCGGTAGATTAATGACAAGCCATGATGGGAATGGGTTTTGGAAAATGCACACTCCAATGAGAAATTGTAGGTAATTGAAGGTATTGTCATTTATGAAAATCTTACAATCATATGGCACCGGTAGGCACTAGCACCGGCAAGATCTACAATGGCATACAATTCATTGGCAACAAAAAGATTGATTAGTGGCACCCTGGTCGACAAGAATTTTCCTATTACATAATGTATTTAATTGTAATATCTTTTTGTAATCTGGCAAGGCAGATTGTAATAAGGCTCATATATAAGTATGAAATCTTTTAGAACATTATATAGGAGATATGCATAGATGGATATTATGTGTGGCAGACTTTGAGGTAAGGTTTATGATTATTGCAAGAGCTTAAACTGGTACTAAATCTGGCATAATAGATGTTGTTTGTAGCAATACATCACTTTGAATTTCTATAATCCACTTTATTAAGTCAGTGAGACTTCTTCTATAATTGAGCAGTGAGCTCTAGGCACTTGGCCTTCCTGCATGTGCAGGCCCCCAATTTTGTAAGTAATATTCACTTATTGGCCAATGAGCAAATATTGTGGGTCACAAATCCCACCAAGGTTTTTCCCACACCGGGTTTCCTCAACAAAAATATTGTGTTATGGTGTGCTTTCTATTTTGGGTTTATTGTTCTTGTTTACTGCATTAATTCTGGTTTACCGGTACACTATTTTGGAATGCAATTCATTTATTAAGACAAGAAAATCCATCAACCAGTTAGATACTGATTCACCCCCCCTCTTAGTATCTTTGGAAATCCTAACAATGGGTAAGTTTATTATGAACAGATAGGTTGTGAGTGTGTGCAAAAGTGAAAGGATGAAAGTGAATCCTGAAGGAGGGAGGAGCAATGTCTCTACACAAGGCACCGGTGACCCGATTTTCACCATGGTACTTGCCCAGGGTGCCACCGAAGTGGTTTTCATCATTGGACAAAATTTTTTTCTATTTTCCAATTTTTTTGTGTCACAAGGCACCTGCTTGCCATGTTTTCACCAAGTAATGATTTTTTTGTTTATGATTTTTTTTCTTTTTTAGGTATTTTTTTTTTTTTTTTTTTTTTTTTGTATTTTGAGTTAGGATACTTTGAAGAGCTATGTGTAAAACCTATGAAGGGGCATGTTGTTGATAGGTTCTTCCAAAGGTTCACCATCTAGTGTTAAAAGCTAATATGCACCTGATCCATAGATTGTTGTAATGACGTAAGGACCAAGGCAATTTGGTTCGAAATTTCCCTTCTTCTCTTTGTCTTGTTGATTCTTAGGATTTTCCTTGAGAACTAAGTCACCTACCTCAAATGTGTGAGGCTTTATCTTATGATTGTAGCTGCATCGTTCCTTGACTGAATGATGTGTAGCTCAAGTGACTATTTTCCTCGATAAAATAACTAAGATAGAATTAATAGTGTGTGAACTACGTAGGCCCATATGCGTGTCACCTAAAGAAGGTTGGGCATCCCTTATAACAAAGCCCTTCAACGAAGTTCCATTAAAGGTCCATGATGTAACACCAGAAGGAAAAGGATGTGTGGAACAAGTGGATGAGGAATGGAGGCTTATGATTGCAAAAAGAAGTGAAAGTATCATGACATAATGGAGACTTAGGATCAACAAGTGTTATTTTGACTTTAAATTGGAGATGTTTTACCCCCAGTTATTTTGGTATTAGGGGAGATCATCTCTTGCTCTTTTTTCTTCATATGATTTTTATCTTTGACCTTGATTTTTTTAGAGTCAAATAGCTTTTAATTTTTATTTGGACTAAAGGACTTTTCTTTATTTTTGAATTTTAGATTTTTCTTTTCAAAGCTTGATTTGTGATCCCCAATGAGTAAGGGCTTTTGGAATTCTTGTTGATCCAAGTATGGGAGAGAACTATAAATGGAATGAATGGATGAAATGGTAAAGCTATGTGATTTCTCAAGAGGGTTGGCGATACGCTCAATAGATTCTTCATTGGAACCATGCTTAGGACTATTGATACCAAGAGTTTCTTTCACCACTAGAGGAGATTTGCATTTAGACTTAGTAGCCACAACACTAGGTGGTTCACACCCAATTCCTTGAAAATTGTTTATAGATTGTTCCTGTTGACTGAATACCTTAGGAGATAGTGGAAGTTGATAAACATGAAAAATATACTCACCACATCCTAGGTCTTTAACTTTAAATTTTTCTTTGAGCTTTGTTTGTTTTGATGTAGAAGATTTCAATGATTCTGGACCCACATATGATGATGGAGGAATAGCTTCTCGATTGACTGGGATTGTTATTTATGATCTAGGTCACAAATTGTTGCAATATATAAATGGATTTGGCTGAGCTTTGACAGTCACTTCAACTCCATTATAAGGTAACTTAATTCATTGATGGTATCTATATGGGACTGCTCTCATCTCATGAATCCATGGAAGTCCTAGCAATATGTTGTATGTGAGATCCAAGTCTAGGACTTGACAAACCACATCCTTTGTAATTGGCCCAACTTTGAGAGGTAAGGTGACTGTGCCTTTGGATGAACGCTCTTCATCATCATATGCCTTGATGGTAATTTTGTTTCTAGAATTCATAGCTTTTTCAAAATATCCCAATAGTATAATAGTGCTCAATGTACAAATGTTCAGACCTGCTCCTCCATCTACCAGGACTCATTTTATTTGATGTTTGTGTAGGAAGGCTTCAATGTGTAAAGGTGCATTATGTGGTTGGCTCACAGATGCATCATCATCTTCACTAAATGTAAGAGAATGTGGAATGGAAAGGTATCCCATGATGGCTTGAAACAGGTCCATGTTCAGATCTGTGGGGACGGAAGTGTCTCTCAATGTTTTTTCAAGAATGGCTTTATGTGTAGGGGATATGTGTAAAAGTTCAAGGATGGAGATAAGTGTGAGTGTTTTCCCTAACTGTTCTACAAGGTCATACTCAGGTTTGGTTGATGAGGAAGTGGTATTTTTAGCTGGAGTACCTTTCAAAGTGAGTTTACCTTGACAAGTTGTAACATTTCATTCAAAGGTAGGTGATGCTCTGCGAAATGGACAAGTGTTAGATTAAAGCCTGTGGTCATATAACACACCAAAGATAACAAGAAATAAGGATTAAAGCTAGTGTTGTTCAACCAAAAACTAATCTAAGCAGGCATATCAAAAGAGACACTAAAAACATGCTAAAGTATTTAACTATGGAAGTAAATACAACAAGGCATCTCCAAATGCCTTTTAACATGCTCTTAGCTCCTTCTCCTTTGTTCCTCTCCTCTTTGAGTTCCAAATTAGTGTATCTCTCAGCATCTTTTTGCATTATGGATGCTTATGGAGGTCCAAGATTGAATTGTTTTAACTATGCTATGCAAATGTAAAACAAACTAATTAGACATATTATGAAATGAACTAAGATTTATTTTAGTCCAAAATAACAATATATGTGATTTATGCTAAATGTTCTCTCTAAAATTCATTATAGATTAAATGCATACAAGTTTTCAGGATCTGGATTATGAAGAAATGGGCTCTATTTATAAGGAAAATGAAGGAGTGGATGGTTGAGATTGAGTAATCTCAACAAGGGTCAGGATTGAATGATATTCAATCCATATGATGGATTTCAACCCAATCCTAGGATGACAAGTGTCAATATGAGATAGGTTGAGAGGAGAGGGAATAAGAATTAAATGCTTGACATGACCTAAGAGTTAACTTGGGACTTAAGGTCAAGGTTGGGTTGAGTGAATAAATTCTTTATTCAAAGAATAAAGCTTTTACTCAATGGATAAACACTTGTGCCAAGGTAAAAGGGATAAGCATGGTCAAAGCAATAAATGCTCAAGGAGACACATGAGTCATATGAGGGTTGAGTTAGGGGTTAACCATAAATGGTCATGTAAGAGCCATAAGTGGTTTAGAAGACTTTAGAGGTTAAATTGTTTAACGCACAAAGCATTGAATGCTTTTAAAAGACTTTGAAGTCTTGGAGAAGTGACTCCAAGTTGCTTAGGAATGTAACAATAATTAGGGGATGGATTAGGTTAATTAGAAAGGGTTTAGAAGAATCTAAAAGGTGGTTTAGGAGTGCAAGTGGATTTGGTGGGTGAGGGAAACTACGATTTTAATTAAAATTAAATTAATTTATTTCAACTTGTGGTTGCAACTTGCATTTGTAGGAAAATGCAAGTGAGGGGGATTTATGATTTTAAATAAATGTTTTATTTAATTTATTTAAAAGAGGAAAGAGGATTAAATTGAATAAATAAGATTTATTCATTTAATTGAGTGTGAATTTGGTTGAATGAATTAATTAACATAAATTGAATAATTTATTTAATTAATAGGAGAATGTTTGAAGTTGAATTAATTAAATATTAATTTAATTAACTAATTCCTAGTGGATTTTTAAACAAATAAATAGAAAAATATTCATTTAATTAAAATGGATAGATTTATGTGACTACATTTGCCCCTCTTTAAGACGGTGCAGTTTATCACGTCGTTTCAAATAAAGAAAAATATGTGTGAAGAAATAACCCATAAAATGTTAATTTAATGGGTGGTATGCCCCCTCGAGAGATGGGCCGAAAAATTTCAAAAAATCAGCCGATCTCTCGAAAAAGAATGAAGATTGGAGGTGAGGTAGAATAGAAGAAATTAGCAATAACGGGGAAAGAATGGGAGAAAATGGAGTGAAACGGAGAAACAACAAGCCAGCAAGTACCCTTAGGTCATGCAAGAGATACAGAGAAGATGTAGTGTGTGGTTTGGATTGATGTTATACAGTTGATCAAAATTCGTTGGACAATCTTGTGCAATTGGTTTAATTGCCCCGGTCGAGTCAAAGCATGACAGTCGATGTCAGTTGGCCGCTTGGACATGATAAAGTCTGAGTAAGTGAATCAAAGTGACCTGATGTGACTTAGATAATTGATGTAATTGCCCAATGAAGTCAAGGTATATGAAGCAAAATACTCGTTGAGACTTAGACAATTGATGTAATTGTCCGATGTGATTGTGTTTAATTGGTTGATCAATTGATAGTGTGTGTGTGTGATGGATGGTTGTGATGAATCATAGCAGCCCCATTGAGACTAGGTCATTATGATAAATGCCTTATGTAGTCTAGGATTACCATGATTGATTACCTGTTGAGACCCGAAGAAACTTGATCAAAGTATCGGTTGATAGTCTAGGTGTGTGTGAGGCGATGTACCTGTGCAGACAGAGTAACTTGCTTGGCTTATAAGATGACTTATGATATGAAACACAATCCCTCCTATTTAGAGATGGATGGTGATGAATGTGGCTTGATTGATTTGATGGGGCATGATGTAGGGTATGTGATGTTGATTATCGAGATGAGGAGGGTGGGGGTGGGGTTCGATATTAGATAGAAGAAATGGAGGACCTATGACTCATTCCTATGGAAGAAGAGCAAAATAATGTATGCATTGTTATGACTATGTATGCATGATATGCAACTATTATGAATGTATGGATGGTTGGAATGCAACGGAATGCAATATATACAGATGAGATGAAATGATGATCCATAGTGCTTATTTTAATCATTGAGATTTTAAAATGTTGTAAGAAAATACAAGCAACTTGACATAATAATTCAAGATGACCTGAGTATTCCTTACATGGATTTTGATATAGAAAGTTAATACAAGCAACTTGATATAATGGATCAAGTTGACCTGAGTATTGCTTATGGACTAGACAAGGATTATCTCCTTTAATGCATGACTTGGAATGTCCTCCTTGATCTTTCGCCGATCATATCCTAAGACAAGTTCATACCGTAATTAGAGATAAACCATCATCAAGTTTGGATGAGGTAGTAGGAACCAAAGATGGAGCATTGTACCTGTAAGAAAATAGCATATATAATGAATAAAGAATATGGATCCTCGATAATGGTTCATGCTCATATGGTCAAGGTATACACTATAGTCAGCAAGCCTTAGTGATCTATGACTATATTTTGCCTATGATCACGTAACTTAGTGAACTTCCCATGTAGACACCATTAGTACATGCCCTAGAACTTCATCAAAATAATTGGTAGAAGATACACAAACAATGTTGTAGGAACCTAATTTATATAAATGAATGAATAACCTACAAATCCACCAAGTACTTGATAGCTTTAAACAAATTTTTCTTGTCAAAGAAATGTCATCTTGTCTTTGTTTTGGTAAGGAAGGATGCATTCTTGTTTAAAACAGTTGGTGCATTTGATTATTGATTGTTTGGTTGATCAGATAAGTGGTCATTGTTGGAGTTTTTCATAATGTTTTGCTTGGTATCTACTTTGAAAAATGTATGTATAGGGCATTGCCATGTTTTTTATTGATTTTTGATGTTTTCTGATGTTTTTGGATTTTGTGAGATAGTTTTGAATGTTTTTGTATTTTCTGAGACAATTTTTCCAATGCTTTTGGTATTGTGATGATTGTTTAAATGTTTTTGGATTTTCTGAGAAAAATTTTCCAATTTTTTTGGTATTGTGATGATTGTTTTCTATGTTTTTGGATTTTGTGAGACAACTTTCCAATGTTTTTGGTATTGTGAGATATTGTTTTTGAATGTTTTTGGATTTTGTGAGATAGTTTTGAATGAAGAACTTAATGAAGCACAAAACAATGTAGTATCCACTTCCATCAAACTAGATTAAGGGTATTGCCCCTAGTTTAGGCATGACTTCAAAAAAGCAGGATGCAAGACGCATGAAGTACTATCCTTGATTGTAGATCAATAACAAGCCATGGTTTGGACGGATGGATGTGTGCATGTAATGAATGTGATCACAATAAGTCTGAAAGACAATGGAGCCATAGCCTTTACATGTGGTGCCTATTTGCTAGGTTTTTACCATCGCACTTACCCAAGGTGCCACTAGAGTAGTTGTTCACCATTTGGATGCATGATTTTTCTTACTATTTTTGATTTTTTTTGTATTTTCCTCAAGACATTTATCTGAATGTTTTTGGTGTTTTTTTGGTATGCTTAGGAGCCTGATGTTCTATGCAGGTTATGCATAAAAATGTTTGAGGTGCATGCTATTGATCAGATCTGCTAGCGGTTCTCCTTCTGAAGTAGCCAACTGATATGCCCTAGACCCAAATACAATAGTAATAACATATGGACCCAACCAATTTGATTCAAAATTTCCCTGATGTTCTCGGTTGGGTTGGTTATGAGGATTTTCTCTAAGAACAAGATCACCTACCTCAAATGTACGAGGTCTAACCCGATGATTATAGCTTCTACTCATGCACTACTGATAGGTTTTCAGGTGATTGTATGCAGCTTGTCGCTTCTCATCAAGTAGCTCTAAGTCCTGAAGATGTTATACTTGATATGCTTCATCATAAATAAGATTATGCAAGGAAATCCATAGTGATGGTATTTCAACTTTGATAGGTAAGATAGCTTCGGCTCCATAGACTAGTGAGTAGGGAGTTGTGCCTGTAGGGGTTCAAATGATAGTGCGGTATGCCCATAGTGTTGGATTCAATTGAACGTGCCAATCACAACAAGCATCATTGAGTGTCTTCTTGAGGATTCTTAATATGTTCTTGTTTGATGCTTCAGCCTGACCATTGCCTTATGGGTAATAGGGAGTGGAAAAGTGGTGTTAGATGTGAAATTTCTCACAGAGCTCACGAACATCCTGATTCTTGAATAGAAGTCTATTATTTGTGATGATGGAATGGGTACACCATACTGGCAAATGATGTAGTTAAGGATGAATGATGCGATTTGATTGCCAGTGACTTGGGTAAGTGAAACAACTTCGATCCACTTTGTAAAGTATTCAGTGGCTGTAATAATGAATTTGTGGTTGTTGGATGAAGATGGATGGATTTTACCCACAAGGTCAAGGCCCCATTGACAAAAAGGTCATGGTCTTGTGATTGGTTGTAATTCCTATGCTGGTGCATGTATTAGGTCTCCATGAACTTGGCATTTCTTGCACTTTTTGACAAAGTAGTATGAGTCTTTTTCCATGGATGGCCAATAGTATCTAGTGCACGGGAGATTCTTGGCCAGTGATGAACCGCTTGCATGAGTTCCAAAAATTCCTTCACGTACCTCTTCCAAGGCCTTTGTTATCTCATCCTATTCTAGACATCGAAGGAGAGTACCATCAAGGCTGTGTCAATATAGGGTTTCAACAATAATGGTATATCAAGCGGTTTGGCAAATGAAATTTTTACATTGGTTATTCGATTGGTTAGGAGGAAGCATGTGATTGCGGATGTAGGTGTATAACTCATCGTACCATGGGGATTCAGAACTAATAAGGTGACATATCATCTTAGATTCGGGGATATCATAAGCAGGAATCCAAATTTGTTCGACCAAGAACTCGTAGAATGTTGAATTCTGTGGAAGATCTAGGAGAGATGCGATAGTAGCCATAGCATCAACAACTTGATTCTTATCTCTAGGTATCTCCTCAAAGGTGATAGTAGTGAATGATGTTTTTAATTTGTCCACCATTTGTTTGTATGACATGAGTTTGTCATTCTTGGTCTGATATTCATCTGTTGCTTGTCGAATGACTAGTTGGGAGTCACCATATACTTGTAGTTCTTGTAACTTCCATTGTATGGCTAGCTTGAGTCCTGTGATCAAGGCCTCATACTTTGCTATGTTGTTTGTGCATGGAAATGTGACACTGTAAGACTTCAAGATGCTGTCACCTTGAGGTGTGATAAACAAAATGCCTGCCCCCAAGCCATGCCTAGTGTATGAACCTTAAAAGTATATTTTCCATGGTTGTGCTATTGTGATCATGAATATCTCTTCATCTGGAAAATTGGAAATTAGAGGATGATCGCCTATGAGTGGTGTATCGGCCAACTGATCTGCTAATACTTGGCCTTTGATAGCCTTACGGTTCACATACTCGATGTCAAATTCACTTATAATCATCACCCATTTGGCCAAGTGACCTATGAATGCTGCTTTGCTGAGTAAGTATTTGAGTGGATCGATCTTTGTAATGAGTTGTACTTTATGTGTCAGTAGATAGTGGCTCAGTTTAGTGGTTGTCAAGATTACTACTAGGCAAGCTCACTCAATAGGTGTGTAATTGAGTTCATAGCCAACCAGTATATAAGAGATGCAGTAAACAACACACTCTTTCCCTTCGGCATTGTGTTGTGCCAATAGTACACCTAATGCTGTACTTGTTGTTGATATATAGAATAATAGAGGTCTACTCGGATTTGGTGGGATCAACAATTGTGTATTTATGAGATAGTCTTTAAGCATGTGAAATGCTTGCTGGCATCTGGCATCCCACTGAAAGTGGATGATTTTGTGTGGCAAGTGTGTAAATGGGTGACACTTATCTACCAGTTGAGCAATGAATCTTTGGATGGATTGTAGGCACCCTTGTAATGTCCTTAACTAACTGATCTTCTTTGGTGGTGGCATGTCCATGATTGCTTTGACTTTTATGGGATTGACCTCAATGCCTTTTCTTTAGACAATGTGTCCTAGAAGTTTCCCTAAGGTTACTCCAAAGACAAATTTCTTTGGGTTGAGTCGAACATGATATTGTTCCAGTCTATCAAAGATTTTCTCTAATATTTCTAGATAATCTTCTCTTGTGAGTGATTTCGCCAGTAAGTCATCAACATAATCTTCCATTATGGTATGCATCATGTCATGGAAGATGGTAGTCATTGCTCATTGATACGTCGCTCCTACATTCTTTAAACCAAAAGGCATTACATTCGAGTAGTATGTTCCCCATGGACATGTGAAGGTCATCTTATGTTGATCCTCTAGTGTGATCTTTATCTGATTGTATCTTGAAAAAGCCATCCATGAGTGAAAGCATGGCATGTCCTGTAGTTAGGTCCACTATTATGTCGATGTTTGGTAGGGGGAAGTCATCTTTAGGACATGCTTTGTTCATATCTCTCAAGTTAGTATAGATACAGATGCCCCCATTTGGTTTTCCGATAGACACAATATTGGATAGCCAATCTACATAATCAATTGGTCTAATGAAACCAACGTCTAGTAGTTTCTTAAGTTTTGCTTTGACTAGTACTACAATCTAAGGATGCATCTCTCAAAGCTTCTTCTTGATAGGTTTTGCTCCTTCTGCTATGGTGAGGTGATGCATGACTAAATCAGGATCAAGCCGAGGCATGTCTACATATGACCATGTGAAGTTGATCTGACACTTCTTGAAGAACTCTACAAACTTAGGTTGTTCCCTTGGAGTTAAAAGAGATGCCAGATGTATGTGGTGAGGTGTTTTAGGAGTCCCCACGTTGTATTCTTTTGTCTCTTCAATGAGAATTGTTGATCTTTTGTGTTGAGTACTAGAGGGGAGAATGTCAAACTTTTCATCCTCAAGTGCCTCAGAGAGATTTTCACCATTCAATACACTTTTTCTTTTTACTTTTGCAAGATCAATCAGTGCCACAATGTGGTTTTCACTAGAAGATCCATGTTTTATTGTTATATTTTTGCAGCTGAAAGGTTTGGCATCTGCCCTAAAGTATGTTGCACTATTAAGTTCAATGGTGAATCCATCTTTGTGATCCCCTCTTGGTATGTTATCCCATAGTTCCAAAAAGTCAATGATCGCCTCATCGTTTTGGAAATGGTGAAGACATGGGGAATTAGGTTGGTTCCATTCGATGAGTTCAAGATGGATAATGGTCATTACTTCATCGATTAGGTTAAGTTATTTAGATGTATTAGTGAGGGTTAAGACATTATGGTTAAGGTCATTGATGGTACTCTCCCTATCACAATCAGGTGTAGGGTCTGTGGAAGATGTTTCCAGCTCAGGAACCCAAGAGGTCTTTATCTATGCTTCTCCACAAACAAGGATGTCTTTACGGAGTGGAGGTGGTGATGTGTCTTCCTCATCTAAAGTATTAAGTTGTATGGAGTCAAATTCCCACTCATTTGAGTCAGTTTCTGAGTCACTTTCCAGTAACCGGTTACTGTACCATACTGGGATATCCTTTGAGTTAAATATTGTAGGTGTGATCGTTTGATGTACATTTGTAGATGAAATGATCGGTGCTATAGGAAGGATTATGGGGATCACCGAATCCGATACGGGGAGTATTGGTAGTGTTGACTCTGCTACTTCTACTAGAATTGTCGGTGTCGTAGATACTGCTATGGGTTCTGATATAGTTGTTGCTACTAATGGTGCTATTGATGTTATTGTTCTAGCTACTGTAACTGATGGAGGTGCTAGTTTAATTGGTGGGATGATTGGTGTTGTGGATGGTCTTGCTGGGATTCTTAGCCTCGATGGGGTAGTTGCTATGGTGTTTGGTGTTGCTTTTATAATTAAAGGTGACCTTTTTGTAATAGGCTGATATAGCGGTTTGTTGGGTGTTCCTTTGAATCTAATCTTAGGAAGAATCTCCTTTTGAAAGTCTAAGCCTATATTATCTTTGGACTTTAATTCTGGCTGCAACGATTCATGTCGTCCTTTCTTGCAAGGTCCTAAAGGACTCTAACCATCATAACCCATTATTTGCATAATGAGAAGGCCTTTGCCATACTGATCTATGGGAAGCTTAGCTTGCGGAATATCGGTGGTGATGGGATCTTTATAGATCCATTCTACTAAGTCCTCATCTCTGGTCTCTTCTTCTTGACTCTTTTCGAGGGTAAACAATGTCAAAGTACATGCTGGCTTGATCAATGGCTATTGAAGTAACTATTGAGGTTTACCATGTGTCCTAGGAGAAGTAGGCATTTGTCCAACACAAAATAGTTGGCTCAAATTGTATTCCCTAGGTCCTTCCTCTACTATTTTCATCTTGAGCTTCTCTTGCTTAGGCATAATGGTGTTTGAACTTGAAAGAGAGGTTGTACTTATGTATGATGTGGATGAGATGGCTTCTTTGTTGTTGGGAACGGTAATCTCTGGTTGATGACTGATATTATGACAATATGCAAAGGGGTTTGCATCGCCCAGGATTGTGATTTCTACACCATTATGCGGGAACTTGATACACTGATGGTAGGTGGATGGGACGGCTTGCATGGCGTGTATCCAAGGTCTTCCTAACAATAAATTGTATGATAGAGGAAGGTACAAAACTTGAAAGAAGATGTGTTTCACCACAAGGCCCAATTAGATTGGTAGCACCACAGTGCTTTTGGATGAACACTCTGCATCATCATAGGATTTGATTGTTATCTTCTTGCGGGGATCTACTGATTGAATTGCATATCCCAAAGCTATGACTAATTGTAGAGTACAAATATTCAAGCCTGATCCATTGTCGATCAAGACTCGCTTGATCCTATGCTGGTTGATAAACCCTTCAATTTGGAGTGAGGCGTTATGAGGTTGCTGGAAGGAGGAATTGTCACTTTCAGAGAAAAGGGAGACAAGGTGATGACCTTAGATTTCCAACCATGGCTTGTTACTGATCTTTATTTAAGTTTGTAGGGACTGATGCCTCTTGGAGAGCTTGATCCAAGATTGTTTTATGGGATGGAGATAGGTGCAATAGCTCTAAGATAGTTATTAGTGCGGGCATTTTGTCTAATTGGTCCACAAGGTTATACTACTTTGGGATAGATGGGGTGCCTTGTGGAGCTACTTTTATGGTAATCTTGTTGCGACATGTAACAACATTGCAAGTGGAGATGGGATTTTTGATGGTTTTAGTTGCAATCTGTTCATTAGCATCGTATAGGTGATTCACAGTGTAATTATATGTAGCTTGCATATAATCGATAAATATCTGTGTTTCTCCCTGAAGTGGAAGGACCCCTTTGATCATATGATGGAAGTCAATTTTTAAACATGAGATGATCATTGTTTGTTGTCTTTGGGTCATGTCCTTCGATTTTGATTTCACCTTGGTCAATAAGATCCTGAATAAGATCTTTCAATCTGTGACAATTGCTTGTCTTATGTCATTTCTGTTGATGGAAATCACAATGTTCAATATCCCTCCACCATGAAGGTTTGACTTGAGGTTCATAATTTGATGTTTTGGGTAAGGTCACTAGATTTTGAGAAACCAAATGACGTAACACCATTTCAATGGGTTCCCCTAAGGGAGTGTATGTTTGTTTAGGTTTAAAATTTTGTTGACATTGTTTGGGTTCCTCTTGAGATGTATTGCATCCTTGATTTGGAGGAGCAACTATGTTATTTTTGGGTGGGGGGTTCTATCCTGCAAATCAAACCACAGGTTGTGCACTTTTGATAGTTCTTGCATCCACAACCCCATTGTTGATGACGTTTTTATTTTTTTTCCAGAAGTTAGGCTTGTCACTATTGAAGCATGGGTGAGGACCATCCTTTGGTTCATTATATATTTTGCTAAGCCCTTTTCTGATGAGAGCCCACTCACATTTTAAGCCTTTGGTGATCATGTCATTGAAAGAGTCTATGTCTTTTATGTCTAGGTGAAATTCCATTTCATCATTTAAGTTGGAAATTAATATTTCCACTAGTTCTTGTTCAAGTAACTGAAGAGAACGCCTGCTAGACATTTGACACCAACGTTGCAGAAAGACTGAAAATAGCTCACCTGGTTTTTGTTTAGTGTTACATAGACCAGCCATTGTGATATCACGTTCAATGTTGTGGGAGAAATGTACCAGGAATTTCTAGACTAACTCTTCAAAGGTCCTAATGCTACCTGGTAATCAGGAAAACCATGATGTGGTTATTCCTCCCAAGCTTTGGGGAAAAAGTTCCATTAGGTATGTGTCCTCATATGCCACTTTGAGGCAAGCTGAATGGAATTATCGAACATGATCATGAGGATCTCCTTTTCCTCTATACTTTTCAAACTTGGGTGTTTCAAACCCTTGCGAAAAAGGTGGCATATGTAGATTCCTATCAAAGGGATAGGGACAAATGTCATTGAGTGAAAATTGATTTGTTTTTACTATTGGGAAAAATGGTGTCTCAACCTTGCATTTATGCGAGGTTACTATTTATAGTAAGTTTTCATTTGAGCACTAAATGGTGCGAAACTCTCGCTGAAGCTTCTGGTTGGCTAGATAAGCATTCCGGTAAAGTTGCGTTGCAAGGTCACAGCTAGTTTTGAAGATATTAAAGTTTTCATCTTGGAGGCGTGCGATAAAATGTTTAAGCTTAATTTTGGGGGATTTAGAGGCTCCTAAATGACCTGAAAAGTGGTTGTAACCGGCACAGCCAATTATGAGGTGATAGAACACTTTGCGAGCTTTCCGACGCTTCAAACGGTTCGTCAATCGGACACCCGGTTCTCAAGTTATGGCCTCCGGAAGTTTGTACTCCTGAAATAGGAAAAATAATTTGTATCGGATACATAGATGAGCTGTAAAAGGGAGTGACACATGTTGATGTGTGCTTTAACATGTCATAGGGCATCTAGACGGGAGATAAGGTCAGCTACACCTTATTGGGTGGTTTTAGCCCATGGTTTTGTAATACCGTTTGACGGTTTCCTGTATTGTATCTCCTATTTATGAGGTGTGTGAGATAGAGGTTGTGCGTAAGAGTCTTATGGCTATTGAATTGCCTCTGAATCTCTGATTAGTGGTACTCCTACGAAGAGCTTGCTCTGCAAGTATGTTGTAATCTATTTTTGATTGCTGAATAAAATATTGAGCTGCTTTTGGAGTGTGGGGTTTTTCTCCCGAAAGGGTTTTCCCCACGTAAATCACTGTGTTGTGGTATGAGTGCTATTATATCTATTTCTATTTTCTGTAACTGTTGTAATGATCTGAAAAAGTTTTGCATTACCCTCCTTTCAAGGTTAGTGTAGGAAGTTGTTTCCACTACTTAACTTCCTTGCAAGTGGTATCAGAGTCTGATCACCTTTGGTTTCAATTGTGGGCAGTTGGGTTTTTTGAACTAATCCAGATTTGAGTGGGAGCCTGTGCAGAAGACACTTTTTGATCTTGTTGCAGGAATATTCAGATGGCGAGTTCGTCAAGGAGAATAGAGGTGGAGAAATTTAATGGAAGTAATTTTGAGATGTGGAAGCTAAAGATGGAAGATCTGCTAATAGACCGAGATCTTTGGGATGCTGTTGATGCAAATGTCCAAAGGCCCTCAGATCCTACTGCGGAAGCTCAGTATGATGTTATGGACTGAAAAGCCAAGGGTCTAATCAGACTGTGCCTAGCAGACTCTGTTCTAATCAATGTCCATGAAGAGAACTCTGCAAAGAAGCTATGGACTAAGCTTGGTGAGATGTATAAAGCAAAATCTTTATTAAATCAAATTTTCTTAAGAAAGAAATTGTATTCCTTGAAGATGGAAGAGGGTGGACGAATTGCAGATCACCTGGAAGCATTCAATATGTTGGTGGCTCAATTAGTATCCATCGGTGTTAAGATGGACGAGGAGGAGAAATGTCAGATCTTGCTTTGTTCTTTGCCTGATTCGTGGGATTCTCTTGTTATGGCTATCGGTAGTACTTCTGTTGTTTTGAAATATGAAGACGTGGTGGGTGCCCTACTCGGTGAAGAGATGCGAAGGAAGGAATCCATCAGTTCAAAGGAAGCCCTAACCATTCATGGAAGACCTAAGGAGAAAGGCAAGAAGAATGAGAAGCGCGACAAGTCCAAATCCAAAGGGAGATTGAAATCTCCTAGAAAGTCCAAAGTCATTTGATGGAACTGCGGTAAATCGGGTCACATCCGTAAGGACTGCAAAGAAGAAAAAAGAAGAAAAAAAAGAAAAAGTTTGATTCTGATTCTGAGTCTGACAAGGAAGATGGCGATGCATTTATTGCGGCTTTGGCGACTTATGCAGGTAATGATGCCTGGCTAATTGACTCAGGTGCATCTTTTCATATGACTTCCAATAGAGGTTGGTTTTCTGAATATGAAGGATTTAATGGAGGTAAGGTGTACTTGGGTGGTGATTCACATCTAGACATTGTTGGTCGAGGTAAAGTTAGAATCAGGTTTTCTGATGGTAGAATAAAAAAGATTAATGGTGTGCTGCATATCCCTGGATTAAAATGAAACTTGTTATCTGTGAGCAAACTGATAGATGCGGGTGTGCAAGTAGTCTTTTCTGAAGCAGGATGTAAGATGATTAAGGGTGCTATGGTAGTTGATAGAGGTGTCAGGTTTGGCACTTTGTATAAGCTTGAAGCATACACTGTTGAGTGTAATAGCACTTCTGTAAAAAGTAAATCTGCGGATACTTCACTGGAAGATTTGAAGGTTTCACCTTCAGCAGATGGAAATGGTTTTTGGGTACCTAAGGGTGCTCTTTCGTCTGAAGCAAAGTTACCTGCAGAGAAGACTATGTTATGGCACCAGAGACTTGACCACATTGGAGAAAAGGGTCTAAGGACCTTGAAAAATAAAAACCTTGTTGAAGGTTTGAATGACTGTAATCTTGACTTTGATTTCTGTGAGCATTACATTTATGGAAAATAAAACCGCGTTCAGTTTTACTCGAGTTCTCATAAAACTTGTGGTGTTTTGGATCTTATCCATTCTGATGTGTTTGGTCCAGTAGATGTCTCTTCGATTGGAAAATCCACATATTATGTTTCATTTATTGATGATTTTAGTAGAAGGACATGGGTTTATTTTCTAAAGAGTAAATCTGAAGTTTTTAGTCGTTTTAAAGAATTTAAAGCAATGGTTGAGTTGCAAACTGGAAAGAAAATAAAATGTTTGAGAACTGATAATGGCGGTGAGTTTTGCTCTAATGATTTTGATAGATTCTGTAAAGACTGTGGAATTAACAGGCAGAAGACAACTCCATATTCTCCACAGCAGAATGGAGTTGTAGAAAGAATGAACAGGAAACTAATGGAGAAGGCTAGGAGTATGTTGAGTGGTGCTGGTCTCGAACAAAAGTTTTGGGCTGAAGCTGTTGCCACTGCTTGCTACCTGATTAACAGGTCTCCTACATCAGCTCTTGTTGATAAAATGTCTATGGAAGCATGGTTAGGTCACAAGCCTTCATTGAGACATCTTAGAGTTTTTGGTTGCGAGGCATATGCACATGTGCCAAAGGAGAAGCGAACAAAGTTGGAGAACAAGGCTGTGAAATGTATCTTCATCGGGTATAGTTATGGTGTGAAAGGATACAAGCTTTGGGACCCTGTTGCACAAAAGGTAATTCACAGTAGAAGTGTTATTTTTAGAGAAATTAAGTCTCCTTCTGTTACATTGCAGCCAGAACAGACTAAAAAAGAAGATGTGATTCAACTTCCTTCTACACCTAAAAGAGTTGAATCGAGACCCCTAGATAGGCAAGAAGTTGGGGAGAGCTCGTCTAGCTCTGAATCTTCAGAAGAGGAGGAAGAACCTCCAACTCAGCTTGTTCGAAGGTCTACAAGACATAGACAACCACCTGAAAGGTATTCACCTAATGATTGGAGATGTATTTTTGCTCTGAATACTAGTGTGGATGAACCAAAATCTGTAGAAGAGGCATTAGGTATGAATGATGCAGAATCTTGGAAGATTGCTATGGAGGAAGAAATGGCAGCTTTGAAAAAGAATGATACATGGGATCTTGTACCATTGCCTGAAGGATGAAAACCTGTTGGTTGTAAATGGGTGTTCAAGAAAAAGATTGGTTCAGATGGAAGCATTGAGAAGTATAAAGCAAGGTTGGTTGCAAAAGGCTACTCTCAGGTTGAGGGTGTTGATTACGGTGAGATATTTTCTCCTGTTGCAAAAATGACGTCCATTAGATTTTTGCTTTCTATTACTATTGCTTATGATTTAGAGGTTGAGCAAATGGATGTGAAAACTGCTTTCCTTCATGGTGATTTGGAAGAAGATATTTATATGACACAGCCGGAGCACTATATGGTGAAAGGCAAAAGTAATTTGGTCTGTAAATTGAAGAAATCTTTGTATGGCCTCAAACAAAGTCCTAGGATGTGGTACCAGAAATTTGATACATATGTGTTGAGTTTGGGATTTAAATGTTCTAAATCAGATCACTATGTTTATTATAAATCTGATGGTGATCATTTCTTATTCATTGCATTGTATGTTGATGATATGTTATTCATTGGTAAAGGGAAAGGTATGATTTCAGAACTGAAGTCTCAACTCGCTGCTAAATTTGAAATGAAAGATCTTGGTGTAGCAAAGCACATTCTTGGGATGGAAATTAGAAGGGATAGGGTGAACAGAAAGCTATGGCTAGGCCAGAGTAAGTATGTGAATTCAGTGTTATAGAGGTTCAACATGCAGAATTGTAGACCATTGAGTGTTCCTTTTATAGTTGGAACGAAACTATCTGTTTCAGATTGTCCTACATCCCCATTGGAGATGGAAGACATGAGAAGAGTGCCTTACCAGAGTGCGTTTGGAAGCTTGATGTATGTTATGGTCTGTACTAGACCAGACATTGCCCAAGCAGTGGGAGTACTTTCTAGATATATGTCTAATCCTAGTAGAGTTCATTGGGATGCAGTCAAAAGAGTCTTCAGATATTTGAAGGGTACTTCAGAGTATTCTTTGTGTTATCATGGTAATTCAGTTGGAGACATGACTTCCCTTGATATCCATGGTTATGTGGATTCAGATTGGGCAGGTGATATTGATAGCAGAAGATCCACCAGTGCTTATGTGTTTACTTTGTTTGGTGGTGCAATTAGTTGGATGAGTAAGCGACAGGCTGTGGTTGCTTTATCGACTACTGAAGCAGAGTATATGGCAGCTACTCATGCTTGTAAAGAGGCCATTTGGCTTAAGAGACTGTGTTCGGATATTGGAATAAAACAAGGTACAGTGACAGTTTACTGTGACAGTCAGAGTGCAATTAGCCTAGCTAAGAACCCGACATTTCATGCCCGGACAAAGCATATTGATGTTCAGTATCATTTTGTTAGAGATATGGTCGAAGATGGTAGGGTGAAGTTGGTTAAGGTGGAAACTTTGATGAATGTTGCAGATGCTTTAACTAAGGCTGTGAGCACAGAGAAGTTCAAATGGTGTTCAGATTCTATGGGCCTTATGGCCCCTAGCAATTGATTCATTGTGTTGACATTCCCTTCCACTCCTGCAAGGTGTTCGACAAATGGGAGATTTGTTCGGAAAAATGGTGTCTCAACCTTGCATTTATGCGAGGTTACTATTTATAGTAAGTTTTCATTTAAGCACGAAATGGTGTGAAACTCTCCCTGAAGCTTCGGGTTGGCTAGATAAGCATTCCGGTAAAGTTGCGTCGCAAGGTCACTGCTAGTTTTGAAGATATTAAAGTTTTCGTCTTGGAGGCGTGCGATAAAATGTTTAAACTTAATTTTGGGGGCTTTATAGGCTCCGAAATGCCCTGAAAAGTGGCCGTAACTAGTGCAGCCAATTATGAGGTGATAGAGTACTTCGCGAGCTTTTCGACGCTTCAAACGGTTCGTCAATCGGACACCCGGTTCTCAAGTTATGGCCTTCGGAAGTTTGTACTCCTGAAATAGGAAAAATAATTTGTATTACATACATAAATGAGCTGTAAAAGGGAGCGACACATGTTGATGTGTGCTTTAACATGTCATAGGGCATCTAGAAGGGAGATAAGGTCAGCTACACCTTATTGGGTGGTTTTAGCCCATGGTTTTGTAATACCGTTTGACGGTTTCCTGTATTGTATCTCCTATTTATGAGGTGTGTGAGATAGAGGTTGTGCATAAGAGTCTTATGGCTATTGAATTGCCTCTGAATCTCTGATTAGTGGTACTCCTGTGAAGAGCTTGCTCTGCAAGTATGTTGTAAGAGCTTTTGGAGTGTGGGGTTTTTCTCCCGAAAGGGTTTTCCCCACGTAAATCACTGTGTTGTGGTATGCGTGCTATTATATCTATTTCTATTTTCTGTAACTGTTGTAACAATCTGAAAAAGTTTTGCATTACCCTCCTCTCAAGGTTAGTGTAGGAAGTTGTTTCCGCTACTTAACTTCCTTATATTTACACCACTATGAAGTTGTTGGGCGAGATTTTTGACTTGTTGCCACAACATGTCTATTTCATTTGGAGGAGGATGACGAGGGGGATTACCTTGATGAAGGTTGTATCTGATGTGTTCTTGACTTGTTTCATCCTTATTACAACTTCGGCATTCTGATGCTTGTCTTAGTTGTGCTACATCAATGTTAGAGGGAAGTTTAGCCCCTTCTTGAGCAAGTCTTAAAAAGTGAGCATCAACATTGCTCCTGAGTATTTCATCAAAAAGTCTATTAAAGAGAGGGTTGTGTTTTGCCCTTTCTATTGCTGTTGGAGTACGAGTGTCTGGATTTTTATCATTTATATTTCCTCCAAGGGCTTCTTGGAACTCATTGATATTTTCCTCCTTTTCCTCTTCAATTTCTAGTTGTCTAGATCTTGATCTAGTATGAGCCATTTTGTTTACAAGTTTTTGTTGAAGTTTGATGAAAATGATGATGAGTTGGTGATGGAATGAAAGATTGATGCTTGGTGAAGTGCTTTGCATACGGATATTTAGCACTAAAGGTAGATGCTACCAAAGTTCTTTCTTGAATTGCTTATTATTTTTGACAAAGTGTGATGTGATAAGGTTTAGAGAAATCTGAGTGTGTTACAGACTTAACTACCTAGTAATGAGAGGATGCACTCATAAACTAGTTTTAACCTGCGTAGAAATGTCCCTTAGGATGAGTTTATCCTAGATGTAGAGACAATCTAAAAGTGATTTGTTTGTGTTTGATTCAAGCAATTTTTAAAATAGAACTTTAGGACAAAAAACCTTTGGGTGTTTTGTGAGTTGGAATGGAGTTGATGAGATATGGATATGATAATGGATGGAATGTTAACTTCAATAAAAGCTTTGTGTCACATATGGGACAAATTCTTCCTCTTCTCTTTTAGGAGTTAGTGGTTCTTCCCGAGCTACGTTATATGTGATGCAAATATCAGGAAAGAAGTCAGGATTGATCTTGCCTCCTTTGTTTTTGTGATAACTTAAAGCACGATATTGCATAAAAGCTCAGCAGTTTAATGATTCTTGATCAAACTCATTTGATATCCCTCGAAGGTAAAGACGCATGTGATGTAAGAAGGTTCTATGAGAGACAAAGATTTGTCTATTTAGATAGAAGAATTTCCTCCTTTTGCTAAAAACCTTTGAGCTCAATGGTCTTTTCTTCAAGTTGATGTTTTGATGAAGATTCTTCTTTCTCAAGATGCGAAGAATGGTCATATAGTTTGATACTTTTGCTCTTTGTTTTTTATTTTTGTTAGTATTTGAAAATGTTGTGTTGGATGAATACTAGTTTTTGGAGCTGATTTTTAATTTTTTCTTTGACAAGAAAACAAAGCAAGCACACAAACACAAGAATGTCGCTTCAAAAGGCACAAACAGGTGTGGGTCTAGATCAACCCAATCCTTTGAACTTTTTATGATCCTTTACTTCAAATATATTTTAGGTGTTTTTCCAAAGCCTGAAGTCGGCTCAATTTGCACTTGGTCTTTGACTAAAATGAAAACACTTCAAACACTGTTTATCCCTAAGGTCAAATGGCCAGTTGCGATAATTTCATCCCACACCTTAATATTTCTTCGACTTTGGTACTACATACCTTATGAATCCTGCCATGGCATGTAAGGATGTGATATACTAAGTCTTGTGCGAGCATAACAAATAGATGATCCCTATGATGGGGGAGTCACCACTTTCATCAAGCCACAAGTGACTTTTCAAAAAGCTATGTTTCTACTCAAGGAAATATGTAAGATGAGTATCTTGGGAGCAAAACCATCTATGCTCTTGCACTGAATTTATCACAAATATCCTCAATCAATAGAATGGGTGGGCTTCTACTTAAAGATGTTTAGTAATTTTCAATGTCTTTGGACATAAGTTCATTCTGTAGTGACTCACTTAAGAGCCTTGTAACTTGTGGTGGGGCCCATTTGTCCTTTCAGCAAGTTACACTGTAGGAACAACTATACCCAAGGCTACAACTTTTGCTCTCACCTGATTTCTATAGAGGCTCGAAGGATTTACCATGTGAGATCGTTCCCAAGAGTGATGTGTCTCTTGGTAGGCCTCTCTTAAAAAGATAAAAATTGAGTGTTACTAACACTTTTCTCTTGCACCTAGGACAACGAAAGCCAAGGGAGAGGATAGTGTGTGTTAGAAGTAGGACCACTCGACCAACTCTTTTGCACAAGTGTGCCAAACACAAAATACACTTGTTCTTTTTAACTTATCATTGCAATGATGTTCTATCTAATTGGAGATGTTGCTCCAACAACCATGATGTTCTTTTTAACTTCAAAGGCAATATGTTTGAGTAAACTAGAATTTGAAATCCTGGTCAACTTAAAAAACACATTTGCATGAAGTAAAATCATTTTTGCAAAATGAGACAAATTGATTGTTTTTGTTACTTGCACCAAAAATTGAAGTGTTGATTGTGAGTTTTCCTTAAGTTTGATGCAAGAAATGAGATTTGTCTTGTTTTGTTTTAAGCACCAAAATAGAGTGTATCCCTAACTTGAAATGAAAGAAAATTTGTTTTGTTGATTTTAGAGCACCAAATGAAAATTGGAATCCTAACTTGCAAGTAATGAAATTTTTTTTTTGTGAATTTTAGAGCACTAAATGAAAGTTTTTGATTTTAAGTAACAAACGGGGTTAGTTTAAAACCTACACATGAAGAAAATAGTTAGTAAAATGCGACCATATGGTGGGCTTCTACAGGCCTAAGAAAATTTATTTTATCGGTTACATGGCCTTTTTTTACAACATTCTGTTACAATAGTGCTACTCTATGTTAAAATAGTAGCACTACTTAAAACAAACACGCTACAATGATGACAAAAGTGCTAAACTAAAGAAAATTAGCAACAAAAACAAGTGCACTAAACATGGACAAACACGCTACTTAAGACTCAAAAGTGCTAATATATGGACAATAGCGCTAAATTTGTGACAATAGCGCTATTGCAAATACAATAGTAGTAGAATGTAAAATTGCAATAGCGCTAAAGTACGATCAAAAGTGCCAAAGCGTGACCTATGTGTCAAGTTAAATAGTCAAAAGTTAGTTTTGAAAACAAAAAAAATGTTGTTGGGTGTTGGATTCACGCCGGGTTCACCAAATGATGCTCTATGAAATGGACAAGTGTTAGATTAAATCTTGTGGTCGTATAACACACCAAAAACAACATGAAACTAGGATCAAAGTTAGTGTTATTCAACCAAAAACTAATCTAAGCAGGCATATCAAAAGAGACACTAAAAACATGTTAAAGTATTTAACTATGGAAGTAAATACAACAAGGCATCTCCAAATGCCTTTTAACATGCTCTTAGCTCCTTCTCCTTTGTTCCTCTCCTCTCCAAGTTCCAAATTAGTGTAGCTCTCAGCAGCTTTTTGTTCTATGGATGCTTATGGAGGTTCAAGATTGAAATTTTTTAACTATGCTATGCAAGTGTAAAACAAACTAATTAGATATATTATGAAATGATCTAAGATTTATTTTAGTCCAAAATAACAACATATGTGATTTATGCTAAATGCTCTCTCTAAAATTCACTATAGATTAAATGCATACAAGTTTTCAGGATCTGGATTATGAAGAAATAGGCTCTATTTATAGGGAAAATGGAGCAATGGATGGTTAAGACTGAGTAATCTCAACAAGGGTCAAGATTGAATGATATTCAATCCATGTGATGGCTTTCAACCCAATCCCAGTATGACAAGTGTCAATATGAGATAGGTTGAGAGGAGAGGGAATAAGCATTAAATGCTTGACATGACCTAAGAGTTAACTTGGGACTTAAGGTCAAGGTTGGGTTGAGTGAATAAATTCTTTATTCAATGAATAAAGCTTTTATCTAATGGATAAACTCTTGTGTAAAGGTAAAAGTGATAACCATGGTCAAAGCAATAAATGCTTGAGGAGACACATAGGTCATATGAGGGTTGAGTTATGGGTTAACTATAAATTGTCATGTAAGAGCCATAAGTGGTTTAGAAGACTTTAGAGGTTAAATTGTTGAACACACAAAGCATTGAATGCTTTTCAAAGACTTTGAAGTCTTTGAGAAGTGACTCCAAATTGCTTCGGAATGTGACTATAATTGGGGGATGGATTTGGTTAATTAGGAAGGGTTTAAAAGAATCTAGAAGGGGTTTTATGAGTGCAAGTGGATTTGGTGGGTGAGGGAAAATAGGATTTTAATTAAAATAAAATTAATTTATTTCAACTTCTGGTTGCAACTTGCATTTGTAGGAAAATGCAAGTGGGGGGGATTTATGATTTTAAATAAATGTTTTATTTAATTTATTTAAAAGAGGAAAGAGGATTAAATTGAATAAATAGGATTTATTCATTTAATTGAGTGTGAATTTGATTGAATTCATTAATTAACATAAATTGAATAATTTATTTAATTAATTGGAGAATGTTTGAAAATGAATTAATTAAATATTAATTTAATTAACTGATGGCTAGTAAATTTTTAATTAAATAACAATCAAAATATTCATTTAATTAAAATGGACATATTTAAGTGACTATAGTAGGTTCAGAAGAATATCCAATGCCTTTTAGGACAAACTTGGGTCTTTGGGTAAAATTTTGGGGCATTTTGTCCTTGATGATAATGATAGAGACATAATTGTCCATCAAAATGCGATTAATAGTTCAATCATAGTTAAAGGATGCTCTAGTATAGTTGGTCTGCTCATCTGTGGCTTTATCTTTTCATTTGTCATGTTTTGGGAATGATTCTTTAAACATTTCATGTTCTTGATTGGATGAGTGTCCCTCAATCTCAATGTCGCCTATATCAATGACATCTTATATGATGTTCTTCAACCGATGATAATTTCTTGTTTTATAACCTTTTCTTTTATGAAATTCACAATACTCATCATCATTCCCCCAATTTGGTTTAACCTTTGGCTCATATGGACGGAGATCTGGAATTGTTATTATTTTATTTTCCACTAGCTTTTTGAAAGCTAGCTCAAGTGGTTCTCCCAATGGGGTGTAGTTCCTTTGTGGTTTTGAAGTTATTTGAGTATTCACTTGATTGTTTATAGAGCTTGATCTGGAAAAAAATGATTTTGGGACATACTATATTGGCATCAACAACACCATCATTGACTATGTTCTTGTTTTTATTCCTGAATCTTGGCTTATCTTTTCCTTTAAAGTCCTATTTGTTTTGTTTGAATTTTTTGACGATGCCTTGCTCAATTAGGACCTTTTCTGTCACTAATCCTTTTGTAAGGAAGTTAAGTAGCGGAAACAACTTCCTACACTAACCTTGAGAGGAGGGTAATGCAAAAAATTTTCAGATCATTACAACAGTTACAGAAAATAGAAATAGATATAATAGCATTCATACCACAACACAATGATTTACGTGGGGAAAACCCTTTCGGGAGAAAAACCCCACCCTCCAAAAGCTGCTCAATATTTTATTCAGCAATCAAAAAATAGATTACAAAATACTTGTAGAGCAAGCTCTTCACAGGAGTAGCACTAATCAGAGATTCAAAGGCAACTCAATAGCCATAAGACTCTTACACACAACCTCTATCTCACACACCTCATAAATAGGAGATACAATACAAGAAACCATCAAACGGTATTACAAAACCATGGGCTAAAACCACCCAATAAGGTGTAGCCGACCTTATCTCCCTTCTAGATGCCCTATGACATGTTAAAGCACACATCAATACATGTCGCTCCCTTTTACAGCTCATTTATGTATTCGATACAAATTATTTTTCCTATTTCAGGAGTACAAACTTCCGGAGGCCCAAACTTGAGAACCGGGTGTCCGATTGACGAACTGTTTGAAGCGCCCGAAAGCTCGCGAAGTGCTCTATCACCTCTTAACCCGCTTCGCTGGTTACGGCAACTTTTCAGGGCGTTTCGGAGCCTCTAAAGTCCCCAAAATTAAGTTTAAACATTTTATTGCACCCCTCCAAGACAAAAACTTTAATATCTTCAAAACTAGCTGTGACCTTGCGACGCAACTTTACCGGAATGCTTATCTAGCCAACCAGAAGCTTCAGGGAGAGTTTCGCACCATTTCGTGCTCAAATAAAAACTTACTATAAATAGTAACCTCGCATAAACGCAAGGTTGAGACACCATTTTTCCCAACAAATCTCCCACTTGTCGAACACCTTGCATGAGCGAAAGGGAATGTCAACACAATGAATCAATTGCTAGGGGCCATAAGGCCCATAGACTCTGAACACCATCTGAACTTCTCTATGCTCACAGCCTTAGTTAAAGCATCTGCAACGTTCATCAAAGTTTCCACCTTAACCAGCTTCACCCTACCATCTTCGACCATATCTCTAACAAAATGATACTGAATATCAATATGTTTGGTCCGGGCATGAAACGTCGGGTTCTTAGCTAGGCTAATTGCACTCTGACTGTCACAGTAAACCGTCACTGTACCTTGTTTTATTCCAATATCCGAACACAGTCTCTTAAACCAAATGGCCTCTTTACAAGCATGAGTAGCTGCCATATACTTTGCTTCAGTAGTGGATAAAGCAACCACAGCCTGTCGCTTACTCATCCAACTAATTGCACCACCAAACAAAGTAAACACATAAGCACTGGTGGATCTTCTGCTATCAATATCACCTGCCCAATCTGAATCTACATAACCATGGATATCAAGGGAAGTCATGTCTCCAACTGAATTACCATGATAACACAAAGAATACTCTGAACTACCCTTCAAATATCTGAAGACTCTTTTGACTGCATCCCAATGAACTCTACCAGGATTAGACATATATCTAGAAAGTACTCCCACTGCTTGGGCAATGTCTGGTCTACTACAGACCATAGCATACATCAAGCTTCCAACTGCACTCTAGTAAGGCACTCTTCTGATGTCTTCCATCTCCAATGGGGATGTAGGACAATCTGAAACAGATAGTTTCGTTCCAACTGTAAAAGGAACACTCAATGGTCTACAGTTTTGCATGTTGAACCTCTGTAACACTGAATTCACATACTTACTCTGGCCAAGCCATAGCTTTCTGTTCACCCTATCTCTTCTAATTTCCATCCCAAGAATATGCTTTGCTGCACCAAGATCTTTCATTTCAAATTTAGCAGCGAGCTGAGACTTCAGTTCTAAAATCATACCTTTCCCTTTACCAATGAATAACATATCATCAACATACAATGCAATGAATAAGAAATGATCACCATAAGATTTATAATAAACACAGTGATCACCATAAGCTTGTATCCTTTCACACCATAACTATACCCAATGAAGATACATTTCACAGCCTTGTTCTCCAACTTTGTTCGCTTCTCCTTTGGCACATGTGCATATGCCTCGCAACCAAAAACTCTAAGATGTCTCAATGAAGGCTTGTGACCTGACCATGCTTCCATAGGTGTTTTATCAACAAGAGCTGATGTAGGAGACCTGTTAATCAGGTAGCAAGCAGTGGCAACAGCTTCAGCCCAAAACTTTTGTTCAAGACCAGCACCACTCAACATACTCCTAGCCTTCTCCATCAGTGTCCTGTTCATTCTTTCTGCAACTCCATTCTGCTGTGGAGAATACGGAGTTGTCTTATGCCTGTTAATTCCACAGTCTTTACAGAATCTATCAAAATCATTAGAAAAAAACTCACCGCCATTATCAGTTCTCAAACATTTTATTTTCTTTCCAGTCTGCAACTCAACCATTGCTTTAAATTCTTTAAAATGACTAAAAACTTCAGATTTACTCTTTAGAAAATATACCCATGTCCTTCTACTAAAATCATCAATAAATGAAACATAATATGTGGATTTTCCAATCGAAGAGACATCTACTGGACCAAACACATCAGAATGGATAAGATCCAAAACACCACAAGTTTTATGAGAATTCGAGTAAAACTGAACGCGGTTTTGTTTTCCATAAATGCAATGCTCACAGAAATCAAAGTCAAGATTACAATCATTCAAACCTTCAACAAGATTTTTATTTTTCAAGGTCCTTAGACCCTTTTCTCCAATGTGGCCAAGTCTCTGGTGCCATAACATAGTCTTCTCTGCAGGTAACTTTGCTTCAGATGAAAGAGCACCCTTAGGTACCCAAAAACCATTTCCATCTGCTGAAGGTGAAACCTTCAAATCTTCTAGTGAAGTATCTGCAAATTTGCATTTTACAGAAGTACTATTACACTCAATAGTGTATGCTTCAAGCTTATACAAAGTGCCAAACCTGACACCTCTAGCAACTACCATAGCACCCTTAATCATCTTACATCCTATTTCAGAAAAGACTACCTGCACACCTGCATCTATCAGTTTGCTCACAGATAACAGGTTTCGTTTTAATCCAAGGATATGCAGCACACCATTAATCCTTTTTATTCTACCATCAGAAAACCTGATTCTAACTTTACTTCGACCAACAATGTCTAGTTGTGAATCATCACCCAAGTACACCTTACCTCCATTAAATCCTTCATATTCAGAAAACCAATCTCTATTGGAAGTCATATGAAAAGATGCACCTGAGTCAATTAGCCAGGCATCATTACCTGCATGAGTCGCCAAAGCCACAATAAATGCATCGCCATCTTCCTTGTCAGACTCAGAATCAAAATCGAACTTTTTCTTTTTCTTCTTCTTTTCTTCTTTGCAGTCCTTACGGATGTGACCCGGTTTACCGCAATTCCAGCAAATGACTTTGGACTTTCCAAGAGATTTCGATCTCCCTTTGGATTTGGACTTGCCGCGCTTCTCATTCTTCTTGCCTTTCTCCTTAGGTCTTCCACGAACGGTTAGGGCTTCCTTTGAACTGATGGATACCTTCCTTCGCATCTCTTCACCGAGTAGGGCACCCACCACGTCTTGAGATTTCAAAACAACAGAAGTACTACCGATAGCCATAACAAGAGAATCCCACGAATCAGGCAAAGAACAAAGCAAGATCTGACATTTCTCCTCCTCATCCATCTTAACACCGACGGATACTAATTGAGCCACAATCATATTGAATGCTTCTAGGTGGTCTGCAATTCGTCCACCCTCTTCCATCTTCAAGGAATACAATTTCTTTCTTAAGAAAATTTGATTTAATAAAGATTTCACTTGATACATCTCACCAAGCTTAGTCCATAGCTTCTTTGCAGAGTTCTCTTCATGGACATTGATTAGAACAGAGTCTGCCAGGCACAGTCTGATTAGACCCTTGGCTTTTCGGTCCATAACATCATACTGAGCTGCCGCAGTAGGATCTGAGGGCCTTTGGACATTCGCATCAACAGCATCCCATCTTCAGCTTCCACATCTCAAAATTACTTCCATTAAATTTCTCCACCTCTATTCTCCCTGACGAACTCACCATCTGAATATTCCTGCAACAAGATCAAAAAGTGTCTTCTGCACAAGCTCCCACTCAAATCTGGATTAGTTCAAAAAACCCAACTGCCCACAATTGAAACCAAAGGTGATCAGGCTCTGATACCACTTGTAAGGAAGTTAAGTAGCGGAAACAACTTCCTACACTAACCTTGAGAGGAGGGTAATGCAAAACTTTTTCAGATCATTACAACAGTTATAGAAAATAGAAATAGATATAATAGCATTCATACCACAACACAATGATTTACGTGGGGAAAACCCTTTCGGGAGAAAAACCCCACCCTCCAAAAGCAGCTCAATATTTTATTCAGCAATCAAAAAACAGATTACAAAATACTTGTAGAGCAATCTCTTCACAGGAGTAGCACTAATCAGAGATTCAGAGGCAACTCAATAGCCATAAGACTCTTACACACAACCTCTATCTCACACACCTCATAAATAGGAGATACAATACAAGAAACCATCAAACGGTATTACAAAACCATGGGCTAAAACCACCCAATAAGGTGTAGCCGACCTTATCTCCCTTCTAGATGCCCTATGACATGTTAAAGCACACATCAACACATGTCGCTCCCTTTTACAGCTCATTTATGTATTCGATACAAATTATTTTTCCTATTTCAGGAGTACAAACTTCCGGAGGCCCATAACTTGAGAACCGGGTGTCCGATTGACGAACCGTTTGAAGCGCCGGAAAGCCCGCGAAGTGCTCTATCACCTCGTAACCCGCTTCGCCGGTTACGGCAACTTTTCAGGGCGTTTCAGAGCCTCTAAAGTCCCCAAAATTAAGTTTAAACATTTTATTGCACCCCTCCAAGATGAAAACTTTAATATCTTCAAAACTAGCTGCGACCTTGCGACGCAACTTTACCGGAATGCTTATCTAGCCAACCAGAAGCTTCAGGGAGAGTTTCGCACCATTTCGTGCTCAAATAAAAACTTACTATAAATAGTAACCTCGCATAAACGCAAGGTTGGGACACCATTTTTCCCAACAAATCTCCCACTTGTCGAACACCTTGCATGAGCGGAAGGGAATGTCAACACAATGAATCAATTGCTAGGGGCCATAAGGCCCATAGACTCTGAACACCATCTGAACTTCTCTGTGCTCATAGCCTTAGTTAAAGCATCTGCAACGTTCATCAAAGTTTCCACCTTAACCAGCTTCACCCTACCATCTTCGACCATATCTCTAACAAAATGATACTGAATATCAATATGTTTGGTCCGGGCATGAAATGTCGTGTTCTTAGCTAGGCTAATTGCACTCTGACTGTCACAGTAAACCGTCACTGTACCTTGTTTTATTCCAATATCCGAACACAGTCTCTTAAGCCAAATGGCCTCTTTACAAGCATGAGTAACTGCCATATACTCTGCTTCAGTAGTGGATAAAGCAACCACAGCCTGTCGCTTACTCATCCAACTAATTGCACCACCAAACAAAGTAAACACATAAGCACTGGTGGATCTTCTGCTATCAATATCACCTGCCCAATCTGAATCTACATAACCATGGATATCAAGGGAAGTCATGTCTCCAACTGAATTACCATGATAACACAAAGAATACTCTGAAGTACCCTTCAAATATCTGAAGACTCTTTTGACTGCATCCCAATGAACTCTACCAGGATTAGACATATATCTAGAAAGTACTCCCACTGCTTGGACAATGTCTGGTCTAGTACAGACCATAGCATACATCAAGCTTCCAACTGCACTCTGGTAAGGCACTCTGCTCATGTCTTTCATCTCCAATGGGGATGTAGGACAATCTGAAACAGATAGTTTCGTTCCAACTGTAAAAGGAACACTCAATGGTCTACAGTTCTGCATGTTGAACCTCTGTAACACTGAATTCACATACTTACTCTGGCCTAGCCATAGCTTTCTGTTCACCCTATCTCTTCTAATTTCCATCCCAAGAATGTGCTTTGCTGCACCAAGATCTTTCATTTCAAATTTAGCAGCGAGCTGAGACTTCAGTTCTGAAATCATACCTTTCCCTTTACCAATGAATAACATATCATCAACATACAATGCAATGAATAAGAAATGATCACCATAAGATTTATAATAAACACAGTGATCTGATTTAGAATGTTCAAATCCCAAACTCAACACATATGTATCAAATTTTTGCTACCACATCCTAGGACTTTGTTTGAGGCCATACAAAGATTTCTTCAATTTACAGACCAAATTTCTTTTGCCTTTCACCACATAGTGCTCCGGCTGTGTCATATAAATATCTTCCTCCAAATCACCATGAAGGAAAGCAGTTTTCACATCCATTTGCTCAACGTCTAAATCATAAGCAGTAGCAATAGAAAGCAAAAATCTAATGGACGTCATTTTTGCAACAGGAGAAAATATCTCATCGTAATCAACACCCTCAACCTGAGAGTAGCCTTTTGCAACCAACCTTGCTTTATACTTCTCAATGCTTCCATCTGAACCAATCTTTTTCTTGAACACCCATTTACAACCAACAGGTTTTCGTCCTTCAGGCAATTGTACAAGATCCCATGTATCATTCTTTTTCAAAGCTGCCATTTCTTCCTCCATAGCAATCTTCCAGGATTCTGCATCATTCATACCTAATGCCTCTTCTACAGATTTCGGTTCATCCACAATAGTATTCAAAGCAAAAATACATCTCCAATCATCAGGTGAATACCTTTCAGGTGGTTGTCTATGTCTTGTAGACCTTCGAACAAGCTGAGTTGGAGGTTCTTCCTCTTCTTCTGAAGATTCAGAGCTAGACGAGCTCTCCTCAAATTCTTGCCTATCTAGGGGTCTCGATTCAACTCTTTCAGGTGTAGAAGGAAGTTGAATCACATCTTCCTTTTTAGTCTGTTATGGCTGCAGTGTAACAGAAGGAGACTTAATTTCTCTAAAAATAACACTTCTACTATGAATTACCTTTTGTGCAACAGGGTCCCAAAGCTTGTATCCTTTCACACCATAACTATACCCAATGAAGATACATTTCACAGCCTTGTTCTCCAACTTTGTTCGTTTCTCCTTTGGCACATGTGCATATGCCTCGCAACCAAAAACTCTAAGATGTCTTAATGAAGGCTTGTGACCTGACCATGCTTCCATAGGCATTTTATCAACAAGAGCTGATGTAGGAGACCTGTTAATCAGGTAGCAAGCAGTGGCAACAGCTTCAGCCCAAAACTTTTGTTCAAGACCAGCACCACTCAACATACTCCTAGCCTTCTCCATCAGTGTCCTATTCATTCTTTCTGCAACTCCATTCTGCTGTGGAGAATACGGACTTGTCTTATGCCTGTTAATTCCACAGTCTTTACAGAATCTATCAAAATCATTAGAGAAAAACTCATTGCCATTATCAGTTCTCAAACATTTTATTTTCTTTCCAGTCTGCAACTCAACCATTGCTTTAAATTCTTTAAAACGACTAAAAACTTCAGATTTACTCTTTAGAAAATATACCCATGTCCTTCTACTAAAATCATCAATAAATGAAACATAATATGTGGATTTTCCAATCGAAGAGACATCTACTGGACCAAACACATCAGAATGGATAAGATCCAAAACACCACAAGTTTTATGAGAACTCGAGTAAAACTGAACGTGGTTTTGTTTTCCATAAATGCAATGCTCACAGAAATCAAAGTCAAGATTACAATCATTCAAACCTTCAACAAGATTTTTATTTTTCAAGGTCCTTAGACCCTTTTCTCCAATGTGGCCAAGTCTCTGGTGCCATAACATAGTCTTCTCTGCAGGTAACTTTGCTTCAGACGAAAGAGCACCCTTAGGTACCCAAAAACCATTTCCATCTGCTGAAGGTGAAACCTTCAAATCTTCTAGTGAAGTATCTGCAAATTTGCTTTTTACAGAAGTGCTATTACACTCAACAGTGTATGCTTCAAGCTTATACAAAGTGCCAAACCTGACACCTCTAGCAACTACCATAGCACCCTTAATCATCTTACATCCTGTTTCAGAAAAGACTACCTGCACACCTGCATCTATCAGTTTGCTCACAGATAACAGGTTTCGTTTTAATCTAGGGATATGCAGCACACCATTAATCCTTTTTATTCTACCATCAGAAAACCTGATTCTAACTTTACCTCGACCAACAATGTCTAGTTGTAAATCATCACCCAAGTACACCTTACCTCCATTAAATCCTTCATATTCAGAAAACCAATCTCTATTGGAAGTCATATGAAAAGATGCACCTGAGTCAATTAGCCAGGCATCATTACCTGCATGAGTCGCCAAAGCCGCAATAAATGCATCGCCATCTTCCTTGTCAAACTCAGAATCAGAATCGAACTTTTTCTTTTTCTTCTTCTTTTCTTCTTTGCAGTCCTTACGGATGTGACCCGGTTTACCGCAATTCCAGCAAATGACTTTGGACTTTCCAGGAGATTTCGATCTCCCTTTGGATTTGGACTTGCCGCGCTTCTCATTCTTCTTGCCTTTCTCCTTAGGTCTTCCACGAACGGTTAGGGCTTCCTTTGAACTGATGGATACCTTCCTTCGCATCTCTTCACCGAGTAGGGCACCCACCACGTCTTCAAATTTCAAAACAATAGAAGTACTACCGATAGCCATAACAAGAGAATCCCACGAATCAGGCAAAGAACAAAGCAAGATCTGACATTTCTCCTCCTCATCCATCTTAACATCGACGGATACTAATTGAGCCACAATCATATTGAATGTTTCTAGGTGGTCTGCAATTCGTCCACCCTCTTCCATCTTCAAGGAATACAATTTCTTTCTTAAGAAAATTTGATTTAATAAAGATTTCACTTGATACATCTCACCAAGCTTAGTCCATAGCTTCTTTGCAGAGTTCTCTTCATGGACATTGATTAGAACAGAGTCTGCCAGGCACAGTCTGATTAGACCCTTGGCTTTTCGGTCCATAACATCATACTGAGCTGCCGCAGTAGGATCTGAGGGCCTTTGGACATTCGCATCAACAGCATCCCAAAGATCTCGATCTATTAGCAGATCTTCCATCTTCAGCTTCCACATCTCAAAATTACTTCCATTAAATTTCTCCACCTCTATTCTCCCTGACAAACTTGCCATCTGAATATTCCTGCAACAAGATCAAAAAGTGTCTTCTGCACAAGCTCCCACTCAACTCTGGATTAGTTCAAAAAACCCAACTGCCCACAATTGAAACCAAAGGTGATCAGGCTCTGATACCACTTGTAAGGAAGTTAAGTAGCGGAAACAACTTCCTACACTAACCTTGAGAGGAGGGTAATGCAAAACTTTTTCAGATCATTACAACAGTTACAGAAAATAGAAATAGATATAATAGCATTCATACCACAACACAATGATTTACGTGGGGAAAACCCTTTCAGGAGAAAAACCCCACCCTCCAAAAGCAGCTCAATATTTTATTCAGCAATCAAAAAATAGATTACAAAATACTTGTAGAGCAAGCTCTTCATAGGAGTAGCACTAATCAGAGATTCAGAGGCAACTCAATAGCCATAAGACTCTTACACACAACCTCTATCTCACACACCTCATAAATAGGAGATACAATACAAGAAACCATCAAACGGTATTACAAAACCATGGGCTAAAACCACCCAATAAGGTGTAGCCGACCTTATCTCCCTTCTAGATGCCCTATGACATGTTAAAGCATACATCAACACATGTCGCTCCCTTTTACAGCTCATTTATGTATTCGATACAAATTATTTTTCCTATTTCAGGAGTACAAACTTCCGGAGGCCCATAACTTGAGAACCGGGTGTCCGATTGACGAACCGTTTGAAGCGCCGGAAAGCTCGCGAAGTGCTCTATCACCTCGTAACCCGCTTCGCCAGTTACAGCAACTTTTCAGGGCGTTTCGGAGCCTCTAAAGTCCCCAAAATTAAGTTTAAACATTTTATTGCACCCCTCCAAGACGAAAACTTTAATATCTTCAAAACTAGTTGTGACCTTGCGACGCAACTTTACCAGAATGCTTATCTAGCCAACCAGAAGCTTCAGGGAGAGTTTCGCACCATTTCGTGCTCAAATAAAAACTTACTATAAATAGTAACCTCGCATAAACGCAAGGTTGAGACACCATTTTTCCCAACACCTTTCTCAGTGACATCCTTGAAGGTGGACAAACAATATTTTCTTAGGTCATAACCAATGTCTTTGTTAACATTTTGGGTGAATATCTCTACCATTTGTTTTTGTGGAATTTCACAAGAGCATATGTTGGCTAAATTCCTCCATCTTTGTAAAAATGATGAAAAAGGCTCTTCCTCCTTTTGCTTGGTGTTGCACAAAGTAGTGATTGATATGTCTGTCTCTGTGTTGTATGAGAAATGTTGGATAAATATCTTTGCTGAGTCACCCCATGACCTATTTCTAGGTGGGAGTTGGGAGAACCATTCCATAGCTTGATCACCTAAGCTTTGTGGGAATAATCTCATCAAATATGTCTCTTCTGCTGCTACCTCAATGCAAGTTGTGAAAAATTGTCTTATATGTGCCTTAGGATCTCGTTTGCCTCTGTACTTATCAAACTTAGGTGTCACGAAATGTGTAAGAAAAAGAGACATTTGAATGATTTTGTCAAATGGATAGGGACATATGTTTCTCATTGTGTAAGTTGCCTTTGGTGTATTTATGTCCTCCATTTTGTTTTGTAAGTCCTTAATTTTTTGTTCCAAATTTTTCTTAGGTGGAGATTGACTTCTTGGACAATTCCCCATGCTTGAACCACAAGGTGGAGGAGGAGCATGTTGCATATATGGATGATACTGATCATACACATTTTCATATGGAGGAGGTCTATAATGATGTTGCGTATAAGGACCACTTGGTATAGAGTCATGATGAGGAATGGAATATCTATTTTTTCCATGTATACCATACTCTATAGGCATGTCATGAGTTTGTTCTAATGTGTTGCCCCCAAATTTGATGCGGGGTTTCCTTGTGTCCAAATTTTGATCATTACTTTGGATATCCAATTGCCTTGGTGGTTGGTCCTTAGCATTGTTATGTGAATGAGTATATTTTTCTGCATAAAACTTCTATAATGGTCTGTGAAGGTGAGTGTCATATGCTTGACCATGTTTGTATGGGACCTCAGGTTTTTGAAACAAAGATGATGGTGATTCAGGAACAAGATGTCATCCTCTATTTCCTCCACTATTAGGCCTCCTTTGATCCATGTTGAGGTGAGGTTGTTGCAAAGGTCAATTTTCCATTATTTGAGACATGTCAAAATCATGAGGAATCTTGGCACCACTTTGTGTCATCACTTGTAGGAAGTATTGTCTATCTCTCCTCATTATCTCCTCAACCAATCGATTGAAACGAGGATCCACAATGGAGTCTTCCACTTCTACGGAATGTATAGAAAATTTTTCCATATTGTCATTGTGTGTGTCATTGTTGTTTGTGTTATCCATGTTCTCAACATTTGGAATGTTTAGATAGGCATCCATGTCAGGTAATGTGGTATGATCAAAATTAAAAAAAGACATCATTGTCATACTTATAGGAACTCATGTTTGTGGACTCTTGAGCCTCTTTAGCTTCTATCCTAGATTTTTGGGAATGGGTTTCAACCATGAACTAGGTCTTGACCAAGATGTTTGAGACTAGATGAAAATGGAAAGTGTATGGAAGACCAAGAGTTGGATGGAATGTAAATGAATCTGAAGTGTACTCGCAATGTCCAAAGTGTAAGACCAAGTATGTATGTAGTAGAGTATGTGTGGCTTCCAAAGAGATCATAGTTTCTCTTGATGAGGTAAGCTGAGCTTGACTCTAAGTAAGACCAAAGGAGATGCAAAGTTGGTAGACCTTGATGAGGGACCACTTAACATAATGTTGTTGTATGTAGTGTGTTGACAGAGTAAGATGAGGACAAGCAAGTGACCTTTTGGCTCAAGTTTAGACAAATGTGAATGTAATGAAAGGTGCAAAGAAATGATGAACTTTGTGAGACCCAAAGGTAGGTTGAATGCTAGATGAAAATGTAGAGAAATAACTTAGGAAGCTCAGTAATTCTAAAACTAATTGCTCTTGTTTGTTGGATTGTGAGTTTTTCCCAATACTGAACACATACATGTTTATATACTTCACAGACACAATTCTAAAATTTGAGTGCAATTTTTCCAATTTGTGAAGTTGTTGTTGTGACCAAATTTGAATTTATTTGATTGTTTTTCATGACAAGAAGACACAATGTTGACGAGGACTCAATGTTTGCAACTGTTTAGAGTCAAAATGACTCAAAGAAAAGTGTGTTGTTTGATGTAAAAATGTTTTGTATACACTTGAGGACACAAAAGACACACTGTTTTTTATGTTTGGTCTTGATGTTTGAATGTTTAAAGTAAGACAAGCAGAATTCTTATGGCAAGCCAGGACAATAGTTATTGATCTGATATGGGGTTTCCCCCGAGGCAACGCTATTTAGATTGGATACTTAGATGCTTGGCCCCACTGGCTCCACCATCGGCACTCACTTCTTTGGGGCAGCCAAGCATCAATTCTCATGAAAACTGCTCGTGGCAAACTTTGTATCTCTACTAAGAATCGTATGTGTGTGAGTTGCTCCAGAGATCCGACCTCCTAACCTAACAACTAGAAGGATTTTGCATTTCTAAAATGAAAAGGTGCTAGTAAGGGCATCCACTCGTGTGGCCATACATGTGATACTTTCATCTCTGTAAATACAGAAGGCTTCCAACCAGTAGGGGTTACGCCCTACAAATGATCAAATAAATTTGAGCAAACGGGTTTATGGGGAGACATAGTGTCGGTATGAACTAATCAACACATGTTAACCATGGTTTTCACCATGGATATAGTTGTTTATAGTGGTTTGGAAGAGGTGGGTTTTCCTCACTACCACTTGGGTCATTCTCTCCTCACTAGTAGTCCTAATGACCACACGGGGAGACAGGCCCTCTAAAGATGAAACAAAAAGAACCTATTGCCCAAGACACAAAAGATACTGGTTCAATTTTAGTGCACCAATTGAAGTATTTGATAAAATATGAAAAAAAAAAGGCACACAATAAAGATAAAAAACACTTGCCTTAATAATACCCCTCCTGCAATCACACAAGTTAGGTAAATTTTAGATCCAAAAGACTTTGTGAAATAGGGTCCTTCAACAATGTGTTTTTTTGACCAATTCAAAGATCTGATTCATCATAAAAAATAACCACCTATAAAATTTCAATAAATTTCCAGAAATGTAAGAAAATTTAAAAAATTTGCTAATTTTCTCCAAATTTTATTTTTTTTATGAAAAATAAAAAAAAAATTCATATAAAATGCAAAACTAATCCAAAAAATTTGAAATGTTTATTGGACACTACCCATACTCTTGCAAACTTGTATAAAAAAATTCCTACAAAAATTACAATCTGTTAGTGAGATATGAGCAAAATAATTCAAAACCCTAATGTTTAAAGATCTGATTTTTGAGGACATATTTTGCATCAAAATTAAAATCACAAAGAATAGAACCTATGTATAAATTAGAGGGATTTCCAAAAATATAAGAAAATCCAAATTTTTTGCTAATTTGCTCTCAAAATTAATTTTTAATGAAAAATTATAAAAAATTCATGGGAAATGTAAATGTGCTCCAACAATTCTGAAAATTTTATTGAGAGCTCTTAATACTATCTTCAACTTGCAAACAAAATTTGGTACAGAAAATCCTATCCGTTTGTGATATTCGATCAAATCTCTCCAAGATCTTGATTTTGTGTCCAAAACCCTAGCTGGACAAGGTTATTCTCCAAATTGTTTTACAAAACAATAATATATGGTTAGGAAAACCTGCAAAAAATGCAGATCTAACAAAAATACATGTCCCCTGGGGAGTGCCAAAATTTTTATTGTGAAAGTGGATAACAACAATATTGAAAGACTAAATGAATTCAACCACAAAACCCTAGCCTAAAAAACAACAAAGACCCACCATAACATATGAAGATTACCTAAAGCAACGTAAATCAAATGAAATCACAAAGATTATACAATCACATATCCAATAGGGTTTGGATCTCCATTCTTTCTATCTCAATTGATCTTGCTTGATATATTTTCTCACAGATTTTATGTGTGCATAAGAGGTCAACAAAGAACGGAAATGTGGTTACAATTAGGCTTAAAATAATTAAATAAATAAAGATATTTATTTAATTAGATAGGACAATTTTAGATGTCTATAGTTGCTGCTGCAACATATTCAACTTCTGCAGTAGATAAAGAAATGCATGACTATTTTTTGCTAATCCATGAAACTAATTTCTTTCCAAGAAAGAAAGCTCCACCAGAAGTGCTTTTCCTGTCATCGGTATCACCTGCCCAATATAAGTTTGTAGATGCACATAAAGTGAAGTTATCATCTCTAGAATACCATAAGCCTTATTTTGTTGTTCCTTGCAAATACCGAGATATCCTCTTTACTGCACATTCTTGATTTTCTGTAGATTACTTTGATATGTTTAAACAATACTTACTGCATTCATAATATCCGGTCTAGTCTCAGTTAGATATAACAATCTGCCAATCATAGACTTATACCTTATTGAATTTACCGGTGCAGATGTGTCTGTGATAGATAATTTCTCACTTGTCACCATAGGAGTACTTATCGGTTCGGAATTATCCAAACGTCTTCAACAATTCCCTTAGATACTTACTTTGACAGATAAAAATGCCTTTATGAGTTTGATTAATCTACAAACCTAAGAAAATTCTCATCTCACCAATCATAGACATTTCAAATTCATTCTTCCTATTATTAGAGAATTCTATGCACAATTTATCTTCACCTCCAAAAATGATAATATCAACAAATAATTCAATAATCAGAATATCATCATGACTGATCTTATAATATAAATTACTGTCAGAACTACCTTTAGTAAAACCAAGCTTCAAAAGATATTTATCCAACCTTGCATACCAAGCTCTAGGATCTTCTTTGAATCCATATAATGCTTTCCTTAACCTACAAACCATATCTTTGTCATCTATCAGTAAAAATCCATTAGGCTTTTTAATGTATACTTCTTCCTCAAGCTCACTATTCAAAAATGCACATTTAACATCCATTTGATAGACCTTATAGTTCTTATATGCTGCATAGGCAACAAATAGTCTAACAAATTCAATTCTAGCTACTGGTGCAAATGTCTCACCATAATCAATTCCTTCCATTTGAGAATATCCTTTACAAACTAGTCTAGCTTTGTTTCTTACAACTTGACCATCCTCATTTAGTTTATTTCTAAAAACCCATTTAGTTCCAATAACATTCTTATTTTTAGGCGGGGAACTAAAGTCCAAGTCTTATTCTTCTCTATCTGATCTAATTCATCTTCCATAGCCTTTAACCAATGTTTATCCTTACAAGCTTCAACAATAGATGTCAGTTCAATTTGAGAAATAAGACATACCTCTTCATTTACCAATATTCTTCTTGTCATAACTCCCTTGTTGCTATCTCCAATGATTTGATCTTCAGAATGATCTAACCTTACATACCTTGGTGTCTTCTGAACTTCAGGTTCACTGATCTGATCATCAGTCATAGTTAATTTTTCTGATTGTATCAGTGTAACTTTCTTAGTGCCTTGTATCGATTGAGGCATTTTCAGTTCAATTATAATCATTTCCACTGTTGATTCCCTATCATATGATATAGATTGATCTTTGTATTGCTCATCCACTTTCATATTTTGCGCTCTCCACTATTTTCTGCAATCTTTTTTTATAACATCTATATGCTTTCCTATGAATTGAATATACAAGAAATATCATTTCATCACAACTAGGATAAAACTTCCCAATTGAATGATCCCTTTTGATATAAATTTACTTCCAAAAATTCTGAAATATTTAACAGTAGGTGTATGTCCAAACCATAATTCATAAGGATTCTTATGGGTTTCACCTTTGATATGAACTGTGTTGAATGTGTAGAGTGTTGTACTGACTACTTCTCTCTAGTAGATATGAGCCAGTTTGGATTCCATCATCATGGTTCTTGCTACATCCAAAATGGTTCTATTATTATTTTCTACTACTCTGTTTTGCTGAGGAGTCTGGGGTGCAGATAACTATCTCCTAATTCTATTTGTCTCAAAATAACTGTTAAATTCATGAGATGTGAACTCACGTCCTTGATCTGATCTCAGATATTTGATTTTCAATCCAATTTCTATTTCCACCTTTTTCTTAAAGATCTTGAATTTCTCAAAATCTTCAGACTTCTCCCTTAGAAAAGTCCCAAACATCATTCTAGAATAATCATAAATTATTAGCATGAAGTATCTATCACCTTGAAAGCTTCTAGTCCTTTCTGGACCACACAAGTTAGTATGAATAAAATCAAGAACATCATTAGATTTATCATGTATGCTCTTAAAATAATTTCTAACTTTCTTTCCCAATGGACATTCCTTACATACCGGATATGAGGCTTTATAATCATAGGTATATCTCTAACTGCCTTTTTTGAACTGTTCTTAACAATACAATCAAAATTAACATGATACAACCTTTTATTCCATAACCAACTCTCATCAATATGAGAAATCAAACATGTCTTATTACGAGTGTTCAATTGAAAGATATTACCTCCAATCTGAGTAGCGATTGCAATCTCTAAACCAATTTTGTTAATGATTTTGCATTTTCTATCTCTCTACTAAAGTTGGAATCCCTTATCCACCAATTTACCAACACTTAAAAGATTATGCTTTAAACCTTCTACATAATAGAAATTACCAATACTATGCTTTCCATCTAGAGAAATAATACCTCTACCTTTGATCATACATGCTTTGTCATCCCCAAATCTTACTTGACCGCCATTGTATTCTTGGAGGGACAAAATTTTTCTTTTATATCGAGTCATATGATGTGAGCATCCACTATCAATTACCCATTCATCCTTGTCTTCAACTTTTGTTGCTAGGGCCTTTTCTTCATTGGTGATAGTGGGTTTTATTTTAGCTTCCTTTAAATCATAGAACACCCATTCCATTCTATTTATAGATGCACTAGCAGAGTCTCCTACCGGTTCATCCTCTGAGTCATCACTTACTCCTTCCTCATCTGCTATGTAGCATTGTTTTTTTTTCTTGAATCTATATTTGTTCTGATTAGGCTTAAATGATTTCTAAACTCTTTCTTCAAATATTGCATTCCTTTCAGGGCATCTAGATGCAAAATGACCAATCTTATTACATGCAAAATATTTCAAAGGTTCTTTTCCTTTATACTTACTTCTTGCCATTCCTTTAGGTACTCTTCTAGTAAATAAGGCTTCAAGATGCTCAAATTCTTTGTCCTGTTTCTTCATATCTGCCAATTCTCTTGCATATAGGGCTTTCTAATCACTTTTTCCGGTAGATGATGATGCATGAAAAAAAGGTTCAGATTTTGTAGCTCCAGAGGGTCCAAATTCTTCAAGTTCAAGTTCAAATTCTTCGGAACCAATCAGAATGTCTATGTTAACTGAAGTGTTTGCCATTGTTCTCAATTCATTAGTTGTAGTAGCCTTCATCTTGTAAGCCGGTGGAAGCGCTCTCAAAACTTTAGAAACTATTTCATCTTCACTTAGAGATCCTCCACAATATTGAATTACCATGACAATCTCATTTACTCTTTCCATAAATGTAGAAATTCTTTTATAATCTTCCATATTCAAGTTCTCATATCTCACCTATTAACCATCAAGTTTAGCAATTTTGATAGGAGACTCACGTTCATTCAAATTTTTCAATTTATCCCACATAACCTTTGTAGATGATATATCAGTCAATCCCATGATTTGTTGATCAGCGAGTACAAACAAGAGGTCTTCTCTTTCTCTACAATCATTTTCAATATTCTTGTCCAAGTCTAGAGGGGCAAGATTGCTAGATGCCAGATCATAAGGTGTATATCATTTCTCCATGATCTCCCAAATATCATTGCCAAGACATCTAAGATGACTCTCCATTCGGATTTTCAATATCCCATAGTTTGTTCCATCAAGCTTAGGGATTTCTCTTCTGAAAATAGTTCCCGATGGATTTGAAATATTAGTTTCCATAGGATCTACCTCAAGTGGTTAAGCTTCTATAAAAGAGGACCAAATCTCTGATCCCAATTGTTATAATAACCGGTGGACAGCTGAGGGAGGAGGTGAATCAGTTGTCAATAGTTTATATTAATCAAACCAATTTATAACCTTTAATCAGAGCACATAAAATTTGAATACCGCAATAGAAGAAACAGATACGGGTAAGCAATAAAACTTAAGAATGAAACAGAGAATTAACACAATGAAACCATACCACATAACACAAGGATTTGTACGTGGAAAAATTGGTAAAGGGAAAAACCATGGTGGGAAGCCTACCCTAAGTCAGATGATACTTGTGTAGAAAGTATGTGATACAATAAGGGGCCTTCACATGCAGGAAGGCACACTACCTAAAGTGTATTTCTCATTACAAAAGAATCTCATTGACTACAGAGAGGTTATAACCACCTCAATGTAATTGGACAACAATTGAGAAGAATGAACTACCAGTGATAGCATTTGCAATGACTTATTACAATCCTAGTTAAGATCAAAACCAGAGGGCTTTGACCTCTTACATGAACCCAATTCAATCACCTATGACTGACCAAATCTTCTTTGCATATGATATTTCATTCCACGACCACGATCATGATCTACAATGAGATCTTACATTAATTTATACAAACCCTAAGGCCTAAACCAATTAGGTGAGCCTCCTAAAAAATATTACAATAAGATCATTACATACATTCATATTAAAATGATATCCTATGTTGACTTTAGGCCAAAACAACATTAACCAGTCTGTAAATCATCCCAATAATGTGTAGAGAACATGTAAAATAATACCGGTCCATAACCTGGACCCAAATAGACTCACCATGCCAAAGTGATGTCTCCAATTAGTCGAGGCATGAACAAAGATAACCTTTTGCATCCCAAATTCCATCTAGAAGCTGCACCAACACCACTTATACATCTTGTCAAAGAGTCTCAGTAAAAGCTCTACCAGTAAAACCCTAAACCATTACCAGTATAGGCTTACTAGAGTGTATGATAGCATCAGATTATCAAGTTAATACTAGTTGACCAAAACATACTCCAGAACCATCAAACCAAACATATTCTATTGATCGAAACATGTCGATAGTATCGAAGTGATAGTCCCTTCTACCAGTAACAGTAGTTCCTCTACCAGTAACCAAAATCTGTCTGCCGGTAACCAACCATAATAGCTAGTGTTGACATCAATGACAAAACATCAATGCAACACATAATAAATTCCTTCATATTGCTAATAAGAGTTTCTAAGTTGACTATTAGAGGAGACAATATTGTCTTGATTTGTTGGAAAATATTGCAATTCATATGAGTTAAAGAAAAGTTATCGAGATGAAATACTGTGAAGAATATTATCCAATGAATATAATTCTCCTTAGTCGTAGAAGTTAGAAAAATGTATAATTTAAAGGAATAAAAAAATATTATCAAATTAAAAATCCTCTATTTATTTCTTGTAAATTTGGATGTATCTTTGTGAACATATATATTTCCCAATAAAAGACAAAGAAGATAACAGGTAATCATTGCCCATTGAAAGATTGACATACTACTCATTTGTCATCACCCAAAATAGAATATTGAGATATTATTTAATACTAAAAAATTCAATATGAATAATAATAAATGTTGAGGCTATGAAGAAATGATGCCACCGTTCTTCATTTCTAATTCTACCAAGAGAAATAAGTCCACGAAGAATTGATTAAATAATTAATTAATGTTGTTTGTAATTAAGGAGGAGGTACAGCTTGACATTGGGTTGCAACTTGTCCATTCTTGACCCATCTAGACTTATTTAAGTGACCTCCATCACTCCTCAAAGAGAATAATTAGATCATTTTATTTCTCTTGGTATACAATTAGAGATCATAATCAACAACAACAAACTACATTATCACTATAAGCGATTAAGAACAAACATATAGCATTTTAATATTTCCTTATCTAGAATAGCCTAGCAACTAGAAAGGGAAGACTTACAACAAATTAATAATTTCATATCAGAAATATCTATGAACATTTAAGAAGTCACTTGTAGCATATCCCACATTTTCATATAAGAGAAAGATATCAAGATAATTTCTATCTTAAGTAAATTAGTCTTAGAATTGTAAATTATTATAAAGGACACAAGTGAAATATTATAATGAAACATCTTTATAATTTATAAACTAATATTTATCAATATATTAAAAATATCACTTTAATTTATAATTTTTGTAAATCGTAAAAGAGGATATTATAGTGGTATCGAAGCATAATCTTGCCATCTTCTGGGATAAAGTTCGTAACAATAGTAAAACTTGGGAACAAAATAATCAACAAGACATTATTATCACTCAAATGGTGTATCATTTCAATAGTATTTACATTTAGAATATATGGGAGATTTTATTGGGAATAATATCACGCACCTAGTTTAATATGAATCACATTGAAGGTATGAAAAACTCAAATAAATCAAACTTGGTAAATGATTTAGTTTAATAATAATTCTCATGAAAATTTCTCAGTAACAGAATGAATAAAGCCTCTTACAAATATTTTGACTATTAGAACTTTATCATTATCATTGTAGCATACTTAATAGCATCGTAATATTGTCAAAACCTTAATATCTTAAGGATTCGATATAAGTTAATGTTTGGTAGTAACTTATCTTGTAGGGTGCAGTATGAATTTAATGAAGGGGTGACAAGGAGCTTGTAGGTAGGCTATTCTTGAATGACCAAATTGGTGTCTAGAACATTGAAGGCCCTTACATGAAGGAGTCAAGGAACCTACTTAATTCTCTACCTAGCCCCACAAGACATGGTTATTTTGGGAGAAATAGAATTGAGGGGTAAGCAAGTAAGAACCACCAAATGAAGCATGACTATTGTAGAAGGAAACTTCTATTGGGCTTGGTGTAGAAATGGTTCCAAGGAAACCTGTCCTATCTATTTTACCCATTTTGATGTGTTGTAATTTTAGTACTTAGCTAAATCAAAAAGTTGGATAAGGCATACAGTAGAATGGGTAAATGTTACATCATACAAAGGCACTTCTTATGGATTTGTTTCTCGAAGAGATGGATCTCAAATTACAGATAGATGCTCCTTCCTCTTGTGGCAAATTTAATTATGTCTACTTTATGTATGCTTTTTGTCTTCATGCATTCATGTGTATGCTTTATGTTCTCAAGTGTATGCTCTTTGTTGGCTCTATATATTTTATGATGAGTTGAAAGGATTTTAATTGATTGTTTTGAAAGTCCTAGACATAAGTCATGTTATTGTTCAAACACAGGTCAATCCAAAGAGTAATATTTTAAAATTATATAATTATGAAATATAAATAGAATTGATATTATCATTTGTACAAATAATACCCCATAATAAATATATTGAGTGAACTACCATAATACTAATATAAAGAAGTACAAGAAGAATGAATAGTGATGAGGTCCTCCTCCAAGTACACCACCTCTTGGGAGTTGACCAATGGTCTTGTGATGAGAAGGGGGTTTAGACAAAGTCCACCACTTTTGTACTTAGGAGGGGAATATGTTCAAGACATCCTATTGTATCTTTATAAACTCTATCATAGTGGATCAATAAGGGGATTCCAGCCATAAGAAAATAATAAGGATGAAAGTAATGAAGGAGAATGATTATAGGATACCTCATAAAGTAGAATATAAATGGTATTTTTATTGATGGTCCCATGAGGCTAAGGAGGCTTTGGCTTTAAAATTACTCTTGGGCCTAGGGTAGAGGGTCTCTTGGATACCTTATCATTCCTCTTAATCCTACTTTATTATGGTTGAGTTCTTATAATAAGTTGAAAAAAACTATGGTTAACTTAATGTTCCTTATTCTAATTATAAAATTTATGCTTAGTTGTTACTAGACTTAAAGTATTATAATAGTCATGATTAAATAATCCAAGTAATGAAATATGTTTGTTTGAATAATAAACACTATGTATGTTTTGCTTCATAAGTGCGCCTTTGTGAAGGAAGGGTATGGATGGGATGAAGGGGTGATGAGGGGATCTTAAGTAATTTATATTTGGATGACCAAAGTGGGATCAAAGATTAGATATCCCTTACATAGAGGAGTCAAGGAACTCAGTTGCATTTCCTATTGATTGTCCCCAAATGACCTAATAAATAAGAGAGGCAAGTTTGATAGGCGATTTAGTGTGAGCCACCAAGTGAAATAAGAAGGTTTTATAAAGAAACCATTCTTGGGAATTGTATAGAAATGGATCCAAGAATACCTTCATCTCTCCTTCTATCCAACTTTTTTGTATTTTAATTTTAGTATTTTATCTAACTCTAATTATAAGATGAATATGTATTTGTATTTTCTCTTATGCTTTATATGTAGGATTTTTATACAATAGTTCATTTTTCTTATAAACTTGTTGATTGGATCTCAATTTGATTCTACATTTAAAGCACATTTTCCCATGGGTTAAGATGAGGCCAGTCATGTCATGTATGTCCGCTGGAGGAATAATCATGAGATTACTAAAATAAAAGTAGCGCAATGGCCAAAATTGATTTGGATTTCAAATTTTGAGTGGAGATGCAAGGGTAATAAATATCAAATGCCCAATAATATATATAATATTAAAATAATCAAAAGACATGCAACATTGGATAACTTGCTTATAGACAAGTGCTACAAGGTCATCAACCTAGGAATCATGACAATTTAGGAATGCTTGAGGGAAAGTATTTTTGAAGAGGGGGGACTGTAATATTCCCCATCTTAACCTAGTAATTAAAGTAAAAATAATTAATGTGTTGAAGGAGGTAGCCTCGACCAATCAAAGTATTTAATGTCATTAATTACAGAGGAGGTGAAATTTGACTTAGGGTTGCAACCTCTACATTCATGACCCATCTAAAATTATTTAAGGGACCTCCACCAGTCCTCCAAGAGATTCATTAGATCATTTCATTATATTTCTTTACCCATATTGGATCACGATCCAAGGGTACTTGTCTAATTAGCGTAGAAACAATGTTATATAAATAAAGATTGTAATAAAAAATAATAAACTATCAATTCTATTAGATTTACACAATCCATAATAATAATGTAAATAGCTTCTGGATTTGATTGTGTGCAAGTTTTTAATCATCAACATTTTAGATCACACTCTACGATCCATCATCACGATGAAAGAAATTTCAAGGAGATAAAAATTGATCCTAATGATGGACCATGAAGTGTGATCCAAAATGCTCATGATTAAAAACATGCACCCACTCAAATCCAAAAAATATTTATCAAACAACAAATGACATAATTTTTATAAGCAATTAAGAAGAGACATACCATATTAGTACTGCCTTAGTTGGAACAACTTAACTAGTAGAAAGGGAAACTTTATACAAAATTAACATTGCCATATCAAAAACAACTATAAACACTTAAGAAGTCACTTGTAGCATGTCTTCCATTGTAAAATCAAAAAATGTTATCAAGATAAGTTCTATCTTGCAAATTAGTCTTAGAATATTAAGTTTAATATTATAATGAAAAAAAAAAAATCAAATTTGTAGAGGATGGCTTCACATTTTGTAGGAGGGTGGAGGTTTCGAGCTAGGGCATCTGAGCCCTATCTCATGAGCATGGTTTCTCTGTCTATGCATGGTGGGGAGGGCAGTGTGGTTGATTGAAGGGTGGGGTGGTTTCTTGGGCCGATTTTTCTGGTGCTACTGGTTTCAGAGTGGCTTATGGGAGGAGTGTTGGTGCTAGGTGTGGCTGGGTGTGGCAGTGTTGGTGGGAGCCTATGGGATGGGCAAGAGTCTTTTAACCCATTCATTTATGTGGTTGCATTTGGGAAGGGAGGGTGTTCGATGTTTACTGTGCTGGGGGGTCGGTGCTTGTCTGGGTGGGAGATCTCCTTGCCCTCTCTTGTTAGGGGTGTGGTTCTACAGTTGGGTGTGATATCTATTGCTAGTAGTGATGCCTCGAGGGTTTCACCTGGTATGGATTTTCCAATAGCGCTGGGCTCGAAATCCCCATCTAAAGGTACTAAGAGCTTTGTTAATATTCTTTTTGATTCAGATCCAGGTATCGCTTGTGCGAGTATGTCCAATGGTTCTCAGATTTTGAAGATTAATGGTTTACTTGAGAGATGCAAAGAGAGGCCAAAATTGGTGATTGCTGATGATGTTAAATATTTTCCAAAGCACTCGCTTTATTACAAATTTTTAGGGATGAGGGTTTCTCCATAGTTTCTAGAGAATTGTGCTTAGAGGACTTGGGCGTCGAAAGGGGAAATGGATATTATATTGTTGGAAGACAATTATTTCATGGTTACATTCAACTGCATGGGGGATCACAATGGGGTCTTTTAGGGAGGCCCATATTTTCATAACCAAGTGGGGTTGCTCATAAAATTGTGGTATGCAGGATTTAACCCTTCAAAGGAGCTTTGGAATCGTGTCCTAGTGTGGGTTCTATTACCTAGATTTGCAATGGAATGTTGTCGGGAGGATGTGCTACAAATGTTAGCTTCATTGCTTGGGAAGCCTATTGGGTCCTCAACAGAAACCCTGGGGAGAAAGGTAATGACTTTTGCTCGCATCTGTATTGAAATTGATCTTAGTAAGCCTTTTCTAGATGCTATAGATATGTGTGTGGGCTCTTATTCTTGGGTCCAATAGCTTGATTATGAGACTTTACCCTTCTGGTGTCGCCTATGTCAGGAGTGTGGTCATCTACAATGCAAGTGCCCTAGGTCTAAACTGGTAGTGCATCAGCCTCAACAGCCCCTCTGTAACCTTGATGGGGTTTATAAAGGAAAAGCCTCCATTCCTGATGAGGTTGTTGATGCAGATGGTTTCATCCTAGCTAGGACAAGGAACATGAACTAAGCTCAAAAGAGGACTTTACAGGAGAGAAAGGAGGAGGATATTTCTAATAGATTGGGAGCTTTGGATGATCTTAGCGAACAATAGGTGAATCCAGGAATGCTTCTTTTTTGATCAAAGTATGGTGGGATTAGTTCTTGATAGTGTGAACTTGGATACTCCTTAGGCCCAACAGGAGGTTGGGAGTCAAAATATGGAGAGAGATCAGTAGCTAGTGGCTTAGGAGAGACACATCTCTAGTAATGAAGAGAAAAGGGTTGTTGGGGAAGCTTCTCTTGTAGCACAGAATTTGGGCTATGCTGAGGTTAAAAGTAATAGGATTTCTTCGCATCTTGGCCTTCTTGAGAAGGACATCAAAAAGGGACGTGCAAAGAAGATATCAAATGCTGGCAAAAAGAAGGATTTAGATAAGATCAAATTGATGGGGGAGAATTTGGTTGAGTTAGGGTCAGTAAAGAATTTGGATTCTCATTTTTCTAGTCCCTCAAAAGGATTTTTCTATCATGGAATATTAGGGGCTTGAACAATGGCCCTAGACCAGAATTTGTTCGGGAGTTGATAATGAGTCATTCTCCCGATGTTATTTTCCTGAAGGAAATTAAATTATCTATGGAGAGTATGTTTGGTCTAGTGTCAAAGTTGTGGAGGAGAGGCAAATGCCTTTGTATTGGGGCATATGGCTCCTCTAGAGGTGTGCCTTGCCTTCGGAACCCCCTGAGGATTCGACCTGTATGGTGGGTTTCTTCCAAATCATCCTTATTTGAGATTGCTTCTAGTCTTGAGACTGGGGAGTACATCTTTCTTACTAATATTTATGCCCCCGCTGATCTTCATGGTAAGCAAAAGTTGTGGTCTCATATTACCTTTATGCATAGGTTAGTACCTTTCCATGGATTAAGGTGGGTGATTTCAATGCTATCTTAGAGTAGTGTGAGAAGAAGGGTGGTGTTAAGTGATTGGAGCCCTCTTCCGTCCTTTTTTGAGATAGTATATCAGACCCGAATCTTATTGACATCTGGCCCAGTAATGGTTTATTCACTTGGAACAATTGAAGGATTAGAGAGGATTGGAATGTGGAGAATCTAGATCACTTCATGGTTTCTAGTTTTTGGGTTGGTGGGGGGTGGTCCACATACTCTGGGATCCTTGATTCGAGAGGATCAAACCACTAGCCCATTAAACTAGTGTCTTCTTTTACTTGAGTGGCTCATGCTCCTTCATTCAAAGTCATCTTATGTGGCTACGCGACTCTTATTTTTAGGAAGTTGTTGCAAAATGGTGGAGAAATGGGAGGTCAGCCTATGGCACTGCTATGTACACTTTTTCTAATCAACTATAATTTGTTAAATTTCATCTTAAATGGTGGACTTGTCAGAGATTTGGTTATATTTTTCATACTAAGGTTGGTACTCAACTTGGATTGGATGGCATTACAAGAGAGATAAGAGAGAATTGATTGTCAGATGCCTTACTTAGGGAGGAAGAAAGGGTAGCTAAGAATCTAGAGGAGTGGGAGCTTAGGGACAAGATCTATTGGAAACAGATAGATCAAATTGATTGGCTTCAAGAAGGGTATATGAATACTACATTCTTCTTCAATTTGGTGAAAGAAAGAAGATATGCTAATTCCATCCCTAATCTTGTTAATGATAGAGGTGAGGAGTGTTTATCTTTGCAGGAGATTTCTAGGGAGTCTATGTAGTACTTTGAATCCTTTTCCAAAGAGGACTCTTAGGGGGAATCTGAAGAGGAAGCTTAGGTTCTAGCATGTATTTCTTCTTAAGTTACTCTGGAGATGAATGATCATCTTATGGGTCCTATTTTGTTGGATGAACTTGGGAGGATTATTTTTCATATGAAGAAGGGGAAGTCTCCATGATCAGATGGATTTCTAATTGAATTCTATCAAGAATTATGAGATATTATAAAATTGAATTTATTAGAGGTGGTCCAAGAGTCCCAGAGGAATAAAATGATGCTTTAGGCATTGAATGCAACTTTTATTACTCTCATCCCCAAGTGTGATGAGGCTGATTGGATAAGTCAATTCCATCCTATATCTCTCTGTAATTTGATTTACAAGATAATATCTAAGTTGATAGCAGAAAGCCTCAACAAATGTCTTTTGGATCTCATTTTTGAGGAGCATAGTGGTTTTATTGAGGGTTATTAAATCTTGGATGGAGTGGTACTTTCTACTAAGACCATTCACTTTATGGCTACTTCTAAAGAAAAAGCTATGTTAATCAAGCTGGACATGGCAAAGCCTTATGAAAGAGGTCGATAGTCCTTGCTTCAGAAGATCCTTAGGGCCTTTGGTTTTGTTGGTGAATGGATGCATTAAGTGATGAGTTGTGTTTTATATACCTCGTTCTCTATGCTAATCAATATAGATCATACTGAATTATTTTGTGCTTCCAAGGGTCTTCGATAGGGGGACCCTCTTTCCACGTACTTATTTATCCTTCTAGCTGAGGGTCTGGGGAGATTGATTGAGTATAATGTGGATATAGGTATTATTCATGTTTGGAGCTGGGGTAATGATATTCCTCCTCAGTCTCACTTGTAGTTTGTGGATGCTACGACAGTGATGGGAGTGGGTAGGATTAGTGAAGCCATAAATTTACGTATATTCTTGGATGTCTATCTTATTGCTTTTGGCTAGCTGATCAATGAAGATAAATCTTCCATCTTCTTCTTCAACACACCAGGGCCTATTCAATTGAGGATTTATCATATCTTGAGATTTCAGGTTGGCTCTCTTCCTTTGACTTACTTGGGTATTCCTATCTCTACTAGGAACTCTCCTAGGGAATCTTGGTAGTGATTCTGGTCAAATTTCACATGAAGGTTGAGTAATGGACGCACAGATGTTTATCCTTTGCTGGATGGGTTCAATTGATCAAGTCAATGGTTCAAGATATTCTGATTTATAGGGGTATGCTTCAAGTTTATTATTTGGGGAGGCTTTGGTGGCAAAATTGTATTGGAGGTGACGTGTGGAATAGGACCCATGTTGGGATAGGATTTTGTCTTACAAGTATATGCAGAGAATTTCGAAGGAGGAAATCCCAAGATGTCCTCTTGTGGGAGAAGGTTCCATGATTTGAAGCACACTTAAGAAACGGGCTTCTTTGATTAAAAATGGTTTATTTTTAATCTGTAAGATGGGCGAAGAGGCACTTTTTTGGTTGGATTCTTGGGATATCTACCCTTTCATTATTAATTAGTTCCCTAATTTAATGAATCTTTACTAGAGGTTCCTTGAGGGAGGGTGGTCTAGAGTGAGTGACTTTAAATTAGGTTATAGGTGTGGGAAATTGGATATGGTGTGGTGGAAGGTGCCTGATGAATGACTCACTACTAGTTTGGATGAAGACTCTGCTGAGCTTCATGGCATTTTGGCCAGTAGACACTATAGCCCTCTCAAGGATAGGGATAGACTTGTGTGGTCCCTGAATCTAATGGGTGTTCTTACCATTGCTAGTGGATACCAGGAGTTGTTGACCCATATAATGGAGGGGAGGGAAGTACAGTAGTGGAAATATGTCTAGAATAAATTCTATTTTCCAAAGTGCGATTTGTTTTCTTGGACTTTGGCTTTGAATGGATGTCTGACCTGGGACAATATTTCCAAGCGGGGGTTTCGTGGTCCCTCCATTTGTGTTTTGTGTGGTAATGGGGAGGAGGATTTTTCACACTTGTTCTTGAGATGCCCCTTTTCGATGCAGATCTGACATTACTAGTGGGGGGAGGTGTGGAAGCACCCTTGTATTCATGCAAATTTTGTGGTGGATTTTTGGAGCAGTATGGGTAAGCCTCCTACTTTGTCCTCTTTTCTCCAAACTGTGGCACATAGGTCCCATTTTCATACTTTGGCAGATTTGGTTAGAGAGGAACCGAAGGATTTTTTAGGAAGTCCAGTTGATAGTTCAACAAGTGTGGTATAGAATAATAGGAATGATCCAAGGGATGGTGGAAATTAAATGTGAGGTAAATTTTCCTTTAGAAAGAGGAGAGGCTAAAATTGTGAGTGGGATGGGTTTGCAGGAATTGTCTCCTATTTCTCCTTCTGTTAGGAGAGGTAGGTGCACTATGAAAAAGTTTCGAAGGGTGGGAAGATGGTTGCCACCCTAGGATGATTTCTTAAAGATCAACACTTATGGCTCCTCTCGGGGTAATCGTGGTCCTACTAGGATTGGAGGTGTTGGTAGGGATCAGTTGGGGGAGATGGTTTTGCTTTTTTCAGTGCACAAAGGACAACATGCTGATAATTATATGGAGGAATTAGCAATTCTCTATGGTCTAGAGAAAGCTTATGCATTGGGGTTGCGTAAGGCTATATGTGAATCAGACTCACAGATTATTGTTAATCTGCTAATTGAGAAGAAGGTGGTTGGGATTAATTGGAAGCTAGAAGGGATTTTTCACTAGATCTTGCAAGTTAGTCCCATGATGGATAATGTGTCTTTCATCCACATTACTCATGAATGGAATATAGTGGGTGATTGTTTGGCTAAGTGGGCTTGAGAACATGGTGATGAATGGAAAGTTGAGGGTTGGGGGCATATTTCCCAAGATTACTGTGAGGATTTGCATAGGATCCTTGCTGAGGATATGGTTAGTTATGAGGTTGGATGATAACTTTATTTTCTTGTAGTTCTTCCCTGGATCCTGGGGACTCTGGGCTTCTTTTGTAATGCTTGCTTCTGATTATTAATAGTTTTTACCCCTTTATTCAATATTATAATGAAAAAAGTAAAATTTTATAATGAAATGTCTTCTAAACTGATAAAATTGTAGTTAGTAATATATTATAACTCTCACTTTCAATTAGAATTATTTTCTTAGGACTAAGTTAGGTAAATCTCAAAAGTGGACATTAAACTAAAGTCGTACCTTATATTAGTCTAGCAATATTGTCTTAGACTATAGAATTTTCAACTCCTATTAGCTCAAGTTGTTCCTTATGTTAGTCCATGTCATGTCCTTTTCTCAAAATAAAAAATCCAAAAATAGTAAGCCCAACTATTGCAAAATAGTAAATAAGGATCATATGATAGTTAGAGAAATACAAGTAATTACGTTGAGAGGTGTATTAGGCTCATATACACATGTAATATTCTCCATCAATAAAAATGAAAGCCATTTAACTTCATGTGAATTTGGCCGCCAACCAATTTGTCAATTAAAAAAAGCATTACCTATATTTAAAAAAACCATTACCTATATTACTAATTAAAATTTTCATTTAAAATTAGTTTTACCATATTACTAATCAAAATATAACATAAAAAATTTAAAATATAATAAAAAAAAACTTATAATAATTTTTAAATGGAATATTTATTCAAAAATCTATAAATTGGATTTTATAATTTTAAAATGGAAAGGACTTTTGAAAAAAAGCATAATCTATATTATTTAAATTATTTTATTTTATTTAAATTCAATTTTTTCTTAAAAATTGGTTTTACAATATTATCATATTCATAAAAATTACTAATGAAAATATAATATAAAATTAAAAATAATAATTTTTTAGTCCAATTAACTTGTAATTTTATAAAAAATTGCAAGTTTTCCTTATTAACCAATCAACTTATACATGAAAATTCAAATTTATTTTTATTAACTAATCAATTTATACTAAGTTCAATTAATTTATAGTAATATAGGTAAGCTAACTAAAATTCAAGAATTGTATAAGAATTAAAAAATAAAATAAAATAAAATAAAATAAAATAAAATAGATTAAATTAAAGTAAATTAAATGATTTAAACAAATTAATCAAATAACTAAAATTAAATTACTAAAATTAAAATATTTATTCATATAAAAATTCGTTTGGACATAGATAATATTTTCTTTATATGAATTTAAAAACATAGTCAATTTAATTTTAAAAACATTTTTAATAAGGTTGGCTTAAATATGAATTTAGAAACTTGTCATAATATATGAAATTTTAGATTTTGACATCTATTAATAGTAAATTAGTAATTATTAACTAGTTATAATTTAATATTTTAATATAATATATATGATTGTATATATCTTATTTAGTTTCTTTAAGGTTGTTGTGGAAGTTTTAAGAGGTTAAAGGGTTAATACTAATAATTGAATTACAAGTTAATCACAAATGAATTTGGAAGTATTTGGATAGAAACAAACAATATCTTTAGGTTAAATTTTCAATAAAAGTTGTATTTGATTGTCTTTGGATTTATTATATTTTTATTTAGTTTTATAATTTGTAATTGCTTAAGCTTTAGAATCATTTATATGATATCCTAATTAGTCTATAAAATTATCTTTTCCTATTTGTTATTAATGTAAATGGTAATAATAATTTTCATGAAGCTCATTAGGATGTCACATGATGAAATTACACGGGTATCCACTTTGTTGTCAAAGTATCAATGTTCGCTATTGGTTGAGAGAAAAGATGTTCAAACAAATTTTAAAAAATAGACCAATAACTAGTCAATTTTTTTTTTCATAATTATGTTCTATACTTTAACTTTCTTTGTGGATCCAAGGCGAAAATGAACTTAGATGTACAATTCAATAATCTACAAATTGAGATTACAAATTTTTTTGACTTGGCAATTTATCTATACCATGAGCTTTGAGATTACTACTTTGTTGGTTGTATTTGGAAGGTCACTATTAGTCCAATAGTGACTATCATAACATACAACCTATCTAATCAACTCAGTATGAAGTTCATGAGAATCCTTAAGGGAGAGTCACAAATTAGCTATGACACAAGGCCACTTGAGGAATGATTGCTCACTACTTTTAAGTTAAATTATTCAATCAAATTCATAGTGCATTAGGTCACATCATCATTTAGGTTGTTACATGCACACAATAGAATACTTGCATTGCATTTCACAAAGTCTAATGTGACAATTAAAGTTTGAGCTCTTCTTGATTATACTCAAAATGGAGACTTATTGCCAAAGAATAAATGGTTCACATTATAACTATGACTAAATTCTATTTTGACACTATTTTATAGATGTTGTCTGAGAGTTATTATTACCATGCATCAATATTTAACCAAGACTATAATGATAAAATTGTGCAGTCAGTGATGTATGCATTTTGTCCATCTATGTTTTCCATTACATTTTAGAATTTATTTCAAATACTTTGAATTATCTATTCAACTATTTATTTTTAAACACATTACTAACAAACTCTTTTCTATTATGGATAAATATTAATATTTTTCATAATTTGATATCTCTCAGTGTGTCTTAGGTATGCTATTTTAATATTTGTTTGTTGTTGCAAATTCATATTTATTACAATAAATAATGTTAGATTAGTAACTTTTTATTTTGGGCTTTGATTTTAGAAGCAACTTGTTGGCTTTAGGAAGTTGGCTAGTAGTGCATGTTTTCAATCAATTTCCCTAGCATCTTTGGGCGTTTTGGCAAGTAATGTGTTTGTAATGGATTATTATGTAAGTTACCAAAAATGATTATTTCCTTTTCATGCAAGTTTCCTCTATTTTGAGAGGTTGTTTTGGGAACCAAATTTAAGCTTTGAAAGTGGTTCCACATATGCATGGATTGGGCTCGATTGGGAATTTTTCATATTGAATATTTAATAAAAGCTTATGCTTGTTTCTTCAGTGGCTAATAAACTAGTTGACAAGGAGACTGTGAAACAAAATTTTGAACATTTCAAAGTGATCTATGGATAGGAGTTAGATGATTACCGAGTGGTCTATGATTGGAGTAAAGGATTACCTTAGAATAATCTCATCTAAAGATTGCTGATATTTGGGGATTTGAGTGCTCTATCTATCATAGATGTTTATGAAAGCTTTGTGGATCTGGGTTTACTGATATTTCTTTGTATCTAGTGTTATTTTATCATAATAAAACTTGATGTAGAATTTGGAGAGTTTCCTTGGAAGCTGCATAAAGTTTAGTGTGTGTTCGGGTTTCAATTTGCTTCCTATTTTCTGAGAAGTTATAGGACATGAAATATTTTCTTAGCAACAATTTATGACAATGAAATTATGTATTTCCATGATGCAAACCTACTATAATAATTATATATTAGATCCATGAAGTTTTACTAAAGTTCATAGTTTTTTAGAGTTTATTTCTATTCAAAGTTTATAAAAATTCTATTATTTTCAAATTTTAATAAAGGAGTTTCAAAATGGTTCTCAGATGTAATAACTATTTTCCAAGGATATTTTTGTGGTATCAGAGATAAGCTCTTTCCTATTTGTAGGGTTCCGAGTTAGTAATCATTAGAGGCTTATATAGATCTATTTTCAAGGGTTTTGAAAATTGTTGGTGAAAATAATTATTCATCTTGGATATTATTACACTATACTTAAGTTTACTTAGGAAATGCATTTCATAGTAGTTTGAGTATTAGACACTTGGGTGTTTGTGCCACATTGGGATAGTTTGTGTAGGAGAATTTCCACCTTTTGTTGTCTTATCTTGCTATTACACTCCACATTCGGTGGGTCCTCCACCTCTTGTGGAATATTATACAGTTTCTCCTACCTACCATTGTTTCATATTGAGGCACATGTCATGTTTTTGTGCTCACATATCCATATCACCTTGGCTATATAAGCAGGCTCATATTCATTGTATGTAACGATTGATGATCAAGTTGATTAGTATTTTCATCTTGATAGAATACAATTTATTTCTATCATCTATTTTGTTCTTTCTCATTTGTGTTTTCCATTACCTCTTGATCTTGGCAAAATATCACATGGTATCAGAGCCATTAGAGTGCCATTGGTTTGCAAATTGAGAGAAATTTGGGATTTGCATTTTGGAGCTTTCTATTGTAGGTTATTATTGAAGCTTGATGGGTCAAATATGAGGTCACCATTGGATTGAGGAAGTCCAAGAAAGTTATTTTTGCCTTTTGTTTCATCCATATTGGACTTTGGAGGTCAAATCTAGAGACATTTGAAGTTTGAAGCTGCGGTGGAAATTTTCCAGAAATTATAATTTTGCAAGCAGTTTCAAATAGTGATATCTTACTCATCTAGACTCCTTTTTTCAAGATTTTGTTTTTGTTTTGGGGTAGAATTTCTTGATGTATACAGTGTTGCAAGAGTTTTCTATTTTTTGGATAAAGGTTTTTCGGAAATCATGAAATCGCGATTTTTACAACTTTGGAGGCTTCGTTTGGGCTCATATGGACTCCTTTTCAGGTGACATTTTTTTTGAAAGTACATAATTTTTTGTATACTCTCATAATCTGCCATTTGTTTGTAATGATTTTGAGTAGAAATTTTACTTTCAGTATTTGGTCATTTTTTGCCTATTTGGTACTTTTATTTTTCTTGGATCTCAGTTTAGATCACTAGTAGTATTTGTTGAAGTCTCTTAGATCTCATTTTGAGAAGTTGTAAATTTAAATCATAAGTCTAGTTTGCCTTTTTTTGTAGGTGGCCCATTATATATGCACTAAATCAAGTGCCAAATAACCATTTTTTTTGGGGGGGGGTGGTTTCTTGATTGAGTATTTTGGGGGGGTGTCTTGTGTGATTGTGCCTCTCTCTATCTCATGTTTTTTCATTTTGGTGCTATGGGTTCTCCTAAATTTCCACTTTTAATTATGCATCATGTAAGATTAAGGAATGGAGTAAACTAATGGAAAAATGACTCATTTATTATGTAAATGAAATTATTACAACACCACCTGATCCTAAGGTTGATCCTATTGTTCAAATTGAATGGATTACTAAGAATGCTATGGCACTTGGAACTCTTAGAAAGTATGTATTAGATGACCTCATTTTTCACATTGATAAGTGTACAACAATTGAAGAGGTTTGGGATAATTTTATGAAATTGTATGGTCAAGTTGATGAGATTAAGGGATACAAGCTTGATAGTGAACTCACAACTTTGGATCCCAAGGATTTTGATAAAATCCAAGATTATGTCACAAAAGAAACTAAGTTAAGAGTAAAGCTAAAGGATTGTAGAATTGACAAAAATGATGCTCAATTGGTTTATAACTTGTTGGAAAAGATTCCTTAAGAGTATGCAGCCTTTGTATCTACCTTTCACACCCATAGGTTAGCTCAAGGTTCCTCATACACTTCTCCCTCATTTATTTCATTCACGGAGATGCTGATACTTGAGTAATCTAAGTTGACCATGATGGGGATTCTCAAATATTCAAAGTCACAAGCTTTGGTGGCTAACAAAGGGAATCAAAGAAATAAAGGAAAAGGCAAGAATCAAAAGCAACCTAAGTCAAAACCACAACAAGATGGAGCACAATCTTCCTCTCCACAACAAGGTGATTCACCATTCTCTCCTAAGAGGAAATCATATAAGGATAATCTTTTTTGTGGACATTGGAAGAAGTCAGGACATGATGAACATCATTGTTATATGAAGGATATTGATGAGTTGAAGAATCTTCTTGAGAAGAATAGAATCAACCTACCTTCTAGAATGTCTACATCAGCTTATTCTTCCAAGGATAAAAGAAAGGATCACTCTTTTGGGATAGATAAAGGAAAGGGACTAGCTCTTTGTGCCACTACAAGTCTTGATTCAGGGAGATGGCTTCTAGATTCAACGGCTTCTCATTATATGGTATCTTCATAGTCTATGTTTTCTACATTTGAGCCTGGCCACATGCCACAGATTTTGATGGGAAAAAATACATACATGGATGTGATTAGGAAAGTATCTATTGCCATTGGGGATAATTCCTTCAATGATGTGTTGTGTGTACCCCACTTGACAAACAATCTTCTTTCCATCTATCAAATCACACATGGGGCAACTAGGAAAACTGTGGAGTTTACACCTGATTCAGTTATCATTAGAGACTTGGAGAGTGGAGCTATTATTGTGACTGGGGTGGTTGATCATGCGTCTTGGTTGTACTCTTTTTCAGATTTTGGTCCTATTGATGAGGTTGATTCTTCCTATGTTGATGATTCAGATTTTGAGGAGAACTTTGGGTATTTGAACTTTGGGATTCTCACATGTGACCCCATTCTTGAGCCTTGCATTTCATCTCCTTCTATTGATATCACACCACCTATTGCACCTGATGATGCAGCTAATGTGACAGTTTTGCCTTCTTACGATTCAATGTAGCAGGATATTTCATGTCTTCCAACTTCAGTTGATTGGGATTCCTACATGATAGACATTGCAGGTTTTTTTGTGGAGTCCTACATTGCAGATTTGGGAGACAACATAGATGACATTCACCTTCTCTTTGATGAAGATGATCCTTCTTTGATTGTTGCGAGGGATCACTCTTACCCTCTTGTGCATTCTCTACATTATCAATCTTTAGAGGTTGACATGATTGTGGATACTTTTGTACAACACTTGGAGGAGGTCTCTTTATCTTTTGGGGATACATATGAGTCTTTGGATATTGTTCTACATTTTTCTCCACTAGATCTTGACATGTCTTTTTCAGCAGTGTGGCACAGTTTACCACCTTTGGAGGAGGTTACTTTCAGCATCGATATGGGGACACTTGAGCATTTTTCAAACATTCCTTTCATCATGAGTATTTTTGCTTCATCATCCCTTCATGGCTGGGGATAATTTTTGGATGCACCTTTGGTTTTGTTTCTTCCTAAGGGGAGGCACGTGGTTCAACATTCATGGAGAAGTTTCTTTTTTCATCTTCAAGATTCTATCATTGGTATAGATTCGACATTGAGGGGGGACTTCCTAGTCTCTCTTCGTCTTCTCTCATCTGGGGGGGATTTTTTCCTCACATGGGGTTTTGTCCTTCACATACTTCTATGAGAATTCTTTGTATCTAGTTTTCATCTCTCTTTTGGGGAAGGGTTTTTTCCCATTGGGTTTTTCTCTCTTTCCCCGCTTTGTGAGAGATTTCATTGCATTGGTTTGCATGCATTTGTACATGGGCACCTAACATGTCCTCATAGCTAGGACCCATTTTGCATTCCTTAGTTGCATTGTAGACTTTAGTGCATTCCCCTAAGTTGCACTTAAAGGGGGGTGTTGGAGTAAATAATTATTCATCTTGGATATTATTAAACTATAATTATGTTTACTTAGGAAATGCATTTCATAGTAGTTCGGGTATGAGACACTTGGGTGTTTGTGCCACATTGGGATAGTGTGTGTAGGAGAATTTCCACCTTCTATGGTCTTATCTTGTTGTTACACTACACATTCAATGGGTCCTCCACCTCTTGTGGAATATTATATAGTTTCTCCTACCTACCCCTAGTATTTCCTACCTACCCTTGATTCTTATTGAGCTGCATGCCATGTTTGTGTGCTCACATATCCATATCACCTTTCCTATATAAGAAGGCTCATATTCATTATATGTAATGATTGATGATCTAGTTGATCATTATTATCATCTGGATAGAATACAGTTTATTTCTATCATCTCTTTTGTTCTCTCTCATTTGTGTTTTCCTTTGCCTCTTGATCTTGGCAAAATCTCAAAAGAATGATATATTGGCTTCTAAAATGTTAGGGTGGTTTGATTAATATTCTATGAAATGCATAATTTCAAAGGAAGCCCTCACATTTTTATGAATATGCAAAGCTTACCAAGAAGCATATACCTCGAGAAGGAGAGGTTTTCATAGCTTTTGATGAGTATCTTTTGGAGGGAGAATTTGAGGTATCATTTGAAGACTACTTCATGAGAACAAGAAACAAGGGTGTAAGATGGAAAAGTCTATAAATACTAAAAATCAAGAAGAATAGATAAAGGTTGAGATTCTGGAAAACTTGGGGCTAAACAAGGAGAAAAAACAAAAAGATTGCATCCATCGAAAAGAGGGTAAAAATATTTTTGTTGAAAATAACAAATTTAAAAATAATTTATTTCAGTTTAATATTGATGAAGATAAAGATGATGAAATAAATTTTCAAAATAAATATTGAAAAATAATTTAAATCAAGTCTAATATTAGAAAAAATTAGATCCACAACATCACCAAAAGAATCAAAAGCCTTTGGTACATGTTGCTCAATGTTTGTGCATTAATTCAATTTGGAAGTCAAGTTTGGGAAGATAATTTTTGATGGGAAGAAAATAGAAAGTCATTGCAGGGGCACTTTGGTTATTCATTGAATGTAGCTAAAACCAATCAAACCAACATGGTTACACCTCACAAAGTCTCTTCAGGATGCATGAAAAGAATATGGAACATTCAATATATGTAGAGTCAAGGTTTGGTATGTAGCTTTTCATGACAAGTCATTTTGGAATCAAAATTTTTAATTTACATGTTTGGAATTGCTTGAGAAGAAATTTTAGGAAGGGTAGACTCGTCATGTTTTTCAATTTATTTATTTTTTCAAAAATATACCAACAATCCCAAAATAGTAAATAAGCATCATATGGTAGTTTGGGAAATATTATTAATTTAATATTTTTTTGTTATTATAAATTCATATTTCTTACTACAAACAATGTTAAATTAGTAACTTCTTATTTCAGGCTTTGATTTTAGAAATTTGTTGGCTTTAGAAAGTTGGCTACTAGTGCATGTTTTTGAAAATTTTCCTTGGCATCATTAGGAAATTTTTCAACTAATATGTTTGTAATGGATTCTTATGTAAGTTTCCAAAAATTATTATTTCCATTTCATGCAAGTTTCCTCCATTCTAAGAGGTGGTTGTTTTGGGCACCAAATTTAATTTTTGAAAGTGGTTCTGTATATGCATGAATTTGGGTCCATTCAGAATTATTCATGATGCATATTTTATCAAAGCTTATTCTTGTTTCTTTTATGGCTAATAAACTAGTGGAGATGGAGACTGCAAAATAGGATGTTTGAAGGTTTCCAGGTGATCTAAGGAAGAGAGATAGAGGATTACCAGGTTGTCTAAGATGGGAGTTAAGGATTACCATAGAATAATCTCATTCAGAGATTATCATTGTGCTCAAGGATTTGACAATTTCGATAGTTTTAGAGTTCTAGCTTGGAAGAGAGGGTTTGAAGTGGTAGTTTGGGATTTGAGTGCTCTATTTTTCATAGATGTTTATGTAATATTTGTATTCAATGTTATATTATCATAATAAACCTTTATGTCAAATTTGGAGAGTTTCCTTGGAAGTTGGGTAATGTTCAGTGTGTGTTTGGGTTTCATTTTGCTTCCCATTTTGTTAGAAGTTGTAGCAAATGTAATTTATTCTTAGCACAATTGATGACATACAAATTATTAATTTTCATGATGTAAATCTGCTATAAAAATTAGATATCAGTTTCATGAAATTTTTCTAAAGTTCGTCGTGTTTGTAGAATTCATTTATTCCGATTTTGTAAAAGTTGTATTGTTTACAAATTTTAGCAAAGGAATTTCAAAAGTCTTCTCAGATATAATAATTATTTTCCTAGGAACATTTCAGTCTACCAACAATATATTTTCTTATTGCAATTCTTTGAATCCCTATTGGTGCTTCCATTTAGATAGCATCAATTACATCTACTTTCAAATCAGTGTTGTAATTTAGAGAAAAAATATTTGTTGCATCTATATCCTCCTCTGGTGGTCATTTTGTGTCATGATACTCTATTTGAAATCCATTTTTAAATTACATTCCATTTCTGTGTAAATTTGATCATGTCCTACAACTCAATTAGCTAGCTTTCACATTTGCATGAACATAGCCATTATACGCTCGAGTACCATGTTGATAAATAATGGAATAGAACGATGTAAGATACAAGTCATCCTAACAGTACAACCAAGAACACTATATAATAAATTATCTGAGATGATTACCCATTCACCACAACATGATTTTTATAAAAATATATCAAAATAGAACTACCCAAACCATCAACATTAATAATTGAGTAAAATACATCAATCAAAATATCTACAACTCTTTCGAGAAAAAAATATGTAAAACATTCCATGATAAATAAGGAATAGTCCCGCGACATTTATAACATAATGCATTCCACTATATAGGCTCAATAAAGATTTACCTTTTCATTGAGAAAATCAAAATAGCTGTAAGTGATTGTCCCATTGTCGAAAATGTGGTTGGTTCAGTCCTTTCCTGGAAACATTATTTTTAAATGATGAAACTATTTTATTTATAATAATTTGTATGTGTTGTTATAATAGATATTAATTTTAAGGAGTAATTAATTATTTTGGTGAATTTTCTAATTAACATTGTTTGTAATCTTTAAAAAACGATTGGATGTTGAGTTTTTATGATGTAAAAATATTATGGTCATTTTATATTATTTAATAAAGAAACATTGAAGGAACACTATAATAAACAATATAATTGTCATGCATTCTACAATAAATAATACAATCTCCATGTACATATTGCAACACTCAAGATAAATGCATATAAAGGAAAAGATATTTGAGTTGCACATATTAGCAAGATTGATACATACTATTGAGGCAAATACCTCACAAAAAATGGCAATTCAAATAAGAATTCTTCTCTAGTATTTTTAGAAAGAAACTGAGAATTGTGGATAAAATACTAGCCCCACTATCCATTCCACCACATAGATGAGCTAGATCATGCAAGTAGAGGAATTAAATAATAGATTTTCAATAGAGAAACAAAGGTAAATGAAAAAAATTATAGAAAATAAAGTTGAATTTGAAAAAGAAATTCAAGCATTGTAAAGAATTAAAATCTTACCATAGTAGGTAGAGACAAAGATATAAATAGTTGGTTTTATTTAGTCTTTTGTTTGATCTTGTCAAATTAATTTGCATTCTAAAGTGCACTATCTCTCATTAGTAATGTACCATCTCATTAATATTGGGAGGAATAAAGGAATAGGCATTCAACACTCTTATCTAATAAATTTGTCATATCCTCAAAAACTTTATATTATTATTTGAAGCTATATGTATTATAAATTGGTGGATTATATTAGCCAACCCTATTGAGCAAGTAATATTAAGAATTTTGTAGCATTGGATACCTTTCTCTTGATCAATTACTAAGGTATGAATAATTTAAAAACTGTACAAAATATTGTGATTGTCAAAATTTAAACTTCACTTATTACATAAACTTCTCTTATTTATGTATTAATGAAATAAATAATAGTATCTATTTAATTAATATAGGAAATAAAATTAAATAAATAAAAAATATATTTATTTAGTTAAATGAGGATAATTTTATGTGTCTACATTTTTCCCTCTTTGAGAAAATGTAGCCTCCCACATTATTTCAAAGAAAAATTGATCAACTAATACATGCCCTTGGGATATCCTAGTAAGGAAGATTATTGATATGATATGCCCCCTTGAGAGATCGATCAAATAGATTGTGATAAGATTGATCTCTTAATAGATCATGGAAAAGATATTTGATGATTGATATTATGTGAATGATTAAGCTGAAATGCACATTTGATAAAAATGTGCAACTAATAAGTGTAATTGAATAATTGATGTAAATAATTAGTATAGCTAGGTTGATAAGATAATTAAGTTGATTAAGTAAATAGTGTAGATTAATTTATTGATTAATATTAATGCTATTGTAGGATAGGTTGGCACAATGATTGATTTATCGATCAAGGAGCAATGTGATCACATGCTAAGAAGCAGGTTCATTGATTTGATATTTGAATTAAGAGACATGTATCAGTTCGATAAAACAATCTCAAAGAGATAAAGTGTAAAGATTGACAATGATAACAAGGATTTGAAAGAGATGATGAAAATGAATAATGAGAAAGGGGTATGAAGGTGATGAAAATTTTTGTGCTTTTTAAGTTCCTTTATCATCATTGAGCTTGTTATGGCAAAAGGATGAACTCATCTAGATATGGTTTAGACCCAAATGAATCAACATACAAATTACGGATAGGGACATATATCCAAAAGTTGAAGAATGGAGTTCATATGAGAGCCATATGTCCTCAATGATCCTAGAAAATTATGTTTTCAGACAAGTCATCATACTACTAAACAACAATCCATAGGGAAAAAATAAGTGAACATGCCCCATGCTCACCTTTCTAATCAAAGACATCCTAGAGATAAAATTTCTAGTGAGAGACATCCCAAAAAAGCTAAAATACATGTCATGAAAGATAAAATCAAAAGCAATTTAGAACCTACCAAACAAGAGAACATTATGCTTCATCATGAAATGATTATTGTCATAGTTGATGTGTTTAAATTGATAGGTTGATAGGATGTTGCCATGTTTTCTCAATCTTCATCTCATCATATCATGATTTTGTTCAATTTCAGAGTTACATGTTTGTCCACAATGTAGTCCATCCACGAACTAGATGTCTTTATTGCAGAGAAAAGGTGAAGCAATACAATTGATGGCGGAAGTAAAATTTTACTATATTTTGTGATAGAAAAGATGAACAATGATGATAGTTCCTCGACCCATGAGATCCCAAATATCTCCACCCATCACTAAGGTTGAGGAAATGCCATAGTGAGGGATAATACTAGAAAATTATGCATGGAGAAGCATATGGGTTTGTGATGCAAAACAATCCACAAGATATGGTAAGGGTGGAAGGCTATCATGGGGAAAATAATATGTATAGGAATGATCAAGTAGAATATTGAAAGAGAGAGAAGAAAAGTCCCTGCACATGGTGTTGTTTGCCTAGTTTTCACCATGGTACTTGCCCAAGGCACCACCGAAGTGGTTTTCACACATAGAAGAATTTATTTGTCCTTACCTTTTTTTCCTTTTTTACTTTTACTTTTGTAATTTTTTTAATGATTTTTTTTGTATTATTTCAAGGTTTTTAATGATTTTTTTAAATTTTTAAGGGACTTTTAATTCTTTTTTTGTATTTTCAAGACTTTTTAGGAATTCCTTTTGTATTTTTCACTTTATTTTGAATAAATTCCATTAAATGCTCAACTATCAAACCTACTGAGGTGAATTTTCTAGTTTAATCTTTAAGTGGTTTAGCATTTATCATAGCTAGCTGATATGCTCATGATCCATATGCAATAGTAATAATGTATGGACCAAGCCAGTTAGATTTAAACATGTCATTTTTCTCCATATCTTGCTAATTCTTAGGATTCTCTTCAAGAAAAAGGTCACCTATTTCAAATGTGCATAACTTATCTTTGTGGTTGTAACCTTTATGCATTTGTTGCTGATATGCTCTATGATGATTAAAGGTAGTCTATCTTCTTTCATTCAATATTTTTAATTATTACAAGCAAGAGACTCTGTAGTCTTCATCACTCATTAGATTCTAAAAGGAGACCCAGATGGAAGGTACCTCAACCTCAATGTGTTGGATGGATTCCACACTGTGGGAAAGGGCATATGGGTAGATGCAGTATCATAAACGACCAAAAAGTGGCGATATTCTGACTAAAGACCCGATTGATAGGTTGATTGAAAAATATACATAACTTTAAAATGGTATCACATTTCATGAATAAAAAATATGAATCACATTCTATGCTACATATGCTATAGGATTAAAAAAAAAAAAATTGAATTTCATAAAGTTTTGACAAAGTTAAGGTGGTCAAACATACAAATTTTAATATTTTTAAAATGATATAGTAAAAAAATAATAATTAATTATTTATTTAAAAAATAAATACAAAAAATATAGGTCACATCCAAAAAGGAGTCTTCTACTAATATTTAAAATGTTATAAAAAAATAATATGATTTGTTTATGGTTAGGGTGGTCAGACAGACACTTGGTTCTTATCCTTTTCCAGAAATTTTCGTACTACTACATTGAAATTTCAAATTTTCATCAAATAGATTTTTTTTTTTTAAATGGTAGCTTAGAAATTAAATTCAATTTTCTATAGATTTTTTTCTTACATATTTTTAAAATAATGTTGGTAACTTAATCAAATTTTTACATCAAGTTTGCCAAACTCTATTTTTTTAATTTTTATTGCCACTGAAGGGCCTATTTGGCTCATTGTGATATTGCACATATCCATATGGAGTGAAATATGTGGGATTGTTGATGCTTGTGTGATAGGCCCACAAGATGAGATTCAACTAAATATACTAGTCATTTCTAGCTTTCTTGACATATTTTTTGAGAATTCTCAAAATAGTTTTATTAGAACCCTTAGCTTGGGCATTACCTTGAGAATAGTATGGTGTGGTGAAATAGTGTTGAATGTGTAACTCATCACAAATCTGACAAACGACCTAATTCTTGAAGTTACAATTGTTATCTATGATTATAAAAATGGGAACACCATATCAACATATGATTTAATTGATGATGAATTTACCAATTTATTTACTAGTGTTGTGGCTTAGATGAATGAATTAAATAAATTTTATGAAATAATATGTGGCAATGATGATGAATTTATGGTCATTGGATGAAGCTGGATGGATTTTGTCCATAAGGTCGAGTACCCACTAACAGAAGGGCTAGAAAGTAACAATGTATTGTAGTTCCTGTGCTGGTGCATGTATCAATTTTTCATGTATCTAGACGCTTGTATTTCATGACAAATAAATAGACATAGTTTTCCATAGTAGGACAATAGTAACTAGTGCAAAAGTTTTTCTTTTCTAGCGTAAGCCCACTAGAATGTGCCCCACATATACTTGTGTGCACTTCTCATAAGGTAGTATTGTCCTCGTCTTGCTCAAGACATATAAGTAAGGTTTCATCAAGGCCTCAAAAATATAATATCAACTATAACAACAATAGAATTTATTGGATAAGTCAAATGGTAGGGTATTATCTAGTAAATAGGCATATATGTCTCCATACCACTCAGAATCAAGACCAAATCTAAGAAATATCATCTCGAATGGAGGCACATTATAGTTGGGTTCCAAGAGAAGTTCCATAAAGAACTCACAATATGTGTTATTACTTAGCATTTATACAAGTGACACTATTGTAGCCATTGCATCAGCTACTATATTATTATTCATACAATTTTTTTTTTAAATAATTGACGTGAAATATTATTTACAGTTATTTACCATTTTTTTTATACGGAATCAAATTTTCATCGTTTATTTTGTAATCATCATTAACCTATCTGATCACTAGTTGAAAGTCACCAAGAATATGTAACTCTAGGATTTTTTGTTCTACATAGTCATACAGACTACAAAAATCAATGCTCCATATTGAAGAATGTTTTAGGTATATTGAAATTTATCTTATAATATTTAGGTATATAGTCCTCTTGCAATGTGACAAAGAGAATGTCAGTGCTAGAACCACCTTGTATGTAAGAGCCATAAAAATATACTCAAAAGGAGTTTGGATTCCATGTTAAACATTGATTCATCAGGTAAATCCACAATAAGGGGATGATCGTCTTCCATAGGAGCATCAAAAAGTTGATTTTCTCTTTCTTTTCTTCCCACATATTGCTTTTATTCATGTTCTTTTCACATATTTGATGTCAAACTCACTACGAATCATGACCCACTTAGCCAATCATCCTATAATAGTTAATTTATTCAGAAGGTGCTTAAGAGGATCAATATTTTCAATGAGCTCTGTTTGATGTATAAGCATTAAATTTTACAAATTCTATGAGAAAAATACTACCACAAGGCCCATACTCTTTTAATAAGAGTGTAGTTAAGCTCAAATCCTACTACAGTTCAACAAAAATAATGAATGACACATTTATTTCCTTTAGAATCATGTTGTACTAAAACTTCCCCCAATGCTATGGTAAATGTTGATATATAAAGGAGTAAGGGCTTATCATTTGCAGGAGGTACTTACACTAGTGGTGACATCAAGTATTATTTGATCTTTTAAAAATCTTGCTCATGCTTTTCAGGTATTAGGTGGATATGCAAGAGAAAAGATATCAATCGCCATGATGTACATGGCTATGAGAATCTAAAATTCCAAACTAAACTTTGAGTTCAATTTTTCTTTAGATAGTGAGAGAAGGATTCAAATACAATTTATGGATTTAAAGGAAAAGAAAGGATCTTGTGAATTTCACCAGTATTCATTATTGTGTCAAAATAGACAGGTATTAGAAAATAAACAAAAGTTATTAATTGTTGATAACAAAGGGAACAAGATGCTATTGCATCTATGTGCCACATATGGAATAAGAAGTGTGCCAAAAGTGATTACAGAATATTTCATGATTTTTTTGTAGTGTCAATTATGTATTATTTTAATCACAAACTTGATAGATTGTCACCAAAGATAATAGAAATGATAAGACCCTTGGCTAAGAATCCTAAAGCAGAACACACCCATAACTTTGGTGAATGGTTTTACATGGTTTGTCATACTTTGATCAGAGTATATGGATGCCCATAGGCCTCCCATCAACTGCGAGTGTTTGTGTCTGATATGATTAATTTCTTGGAGTTCATGTGGCTAATGATGTGGATGAAAAACTAGATCATGAAGAGGAAAAAGAAGGGGACCTTTTTATCCCATATGGCTAGATGTGTAGGACACTACATAGGGTCTAATATTATGGAAGAGTTACAAGGTTACATAAATAAAATTTATTCTTTGAAACTAGACAAGGAGAAGTTGTGTGATTGTAAGGGTCATATCAATTATGTCAAGTGAAAAGTGCTTACCAGCCTAGGTGTCACCCATGAGGTTTTATGGGATGGGGATTTTATTAGAGAAACTCTGAAATTTTTGATAAAAAATTTCAAAGAAAGGAATGGAATATTTTTGTAGATTCTGAAAAGGAGAAAAGAAAGAAGGATTGAAGCTTCCCTTGCTTTTACTTTGACGAAACAAATATCTTTAAAAGGATTGACTTGTACATAAATAATTTTCAATAATTATATGGAAAATTAGTTGGTGATAATCCCTCACATAAGAAGGAAAAATTACCCTTGAATAAACCCAAAGAGGTGGATATCTATAATGCTCTAGATATTGCTTCCATTCAAGAATCCTAACCTATCCCCCCTCCATTGAACACATAGAGAATACATGATCACATGTCATTAGTGTCATATGATGGTACTAAAGAGGTAGGAGATTTTGATGAAGTTTTTAGTGTTTGAGAGCTTAAAATAAAGATGAGGGAGTGGATAAACATAAAGGATAACCCCTTAGGAATGAAGAAGAAGCACATGAGTATGAGGCTAGGGTTGAGGAGGATATAGTGCCAGAAGACCAAGAAGATGAACGAGTGGTTATTTCTTAGAGGTTTATTGAAGATGATTCATTAAAACCCCTAAATTCAAATATTTTTAGATAAATATGATAATGAAGGAGTTTGAAGAAAAGAGAAAAATGAATATGAGGGGTGTTGATGAATCTCAGCAAGATGAGATTGCAATGATAACTTTCAAAGAATTACAATTTCATGAAATAGATGTCACCCCGAAAGAAGCCAAAGAAATGGTGCTAAGAATCAATATGTTAATTATTTCATTGATGACTGTTAACTAGGCGTTTCTTCTAGATTGGGTTAGGCATGAGGAAGACCCAGTGCTAGTAACAAAGTTTGACTCAAAGAAAGAAGTGGAATGGGGTATAACCCCAAAATAGAAACTCTAACATGGGTAAAATTTAAGAGTAGAGATAAACCAAAGTTAGTTCAGATTGTCTAAGAGACCAAAGGAGATTCTATATTGAAAACTCTCAAAGATACCTCCCCTTTAGAGTTGATCAGTGCCATGATTATGAATTATGCAATGTTCACAAGAGATGTTATAAAGGTTATGCAACAAAAGTTGGTTGACTATGAAAAAATTCAAATTGCTATGAATAAGGAAATAAAAAAAAATTGCATTGAAAATGTTAGGTTGAAAGACCATTTGCAAGGTGGATTGGGAAGTCAAATAAAGGTTCTCATCCTTCATAACAATGCACCACCAAAGCCAACTAATAAAAGTATGGATACTGAAAAAATGGGTTGAAGAAAAACAACAATATGAAAAGGAAATTGGAAAACTAATGAAACTAAATGAGGAGAGAAAACAAAGGATGCTAAAAAAAGCTCTCTGTATGTTTGAAAATATATTTTCACATAGGTTAAAATATATCATTGATAAGATATAGGATGTGTAAGAAACGTATGAATCACTATTGAGAGAATTAAAAGATTTCAAAGAAAATAAGCCTATATTGGAGACATTGTCCAATAGATGGCAACCAATGCACCACACTCTAATTACCCTATGTAAAGTATTACAATGAGACCCAAGTTCACCGCCTTCTATAAATGTTATAATATATAATTGAGCCGGTTAAGGTCTACAAAGGTTGTATTAGGAGAAAATCCTATTAGAGATCTCAAGCCTTGTTAGGAGCTATACCTGGTGAAAGGTAACCTCAGTGGAGGGTTTAGATCCAAATTAATGAATCACCTTGTTAGAGAATTTATACAATGAAGCTTGTTAGAGCTTACCCGGTTAAGGGATTTTCCTATTGTAGTGGTAAGAGAACAATAGTGGGAATGATCTAAGAATAGAACCTTTTGTTGGTTTAGATCCTTTTCTGTGCATACAGTATTGCATCACCGGCATACTCTGCAATTCCTTCAACAAATCACGTTTACAACAACTCATAACATAACTTGTATCTTCTATATAAAATAACTCATCACAATATCTTTTTATAGATATTAGATTTCATGTCAAGTACCGAACCTTGACACAATTTCCAAAGTTCAATGAATCAAGACAATATTCCTTAACATGACACAAATCACCGCCATAATGTCAGTTGATGGTAACACATCACAGTTAGTGATAACTTATCACACAAACTGGGAAATTGGTTAGAACATTGATACTAGTTAAGTGTTGACAACTTCAAACTCATAGACCGGTTCACTTGAATTTATAGTGTATGATTGTCTCTATGCTCCTTCTTGACTTTATTTGCTGCATCTCAAAATCGGTAACTATGGAATTGATGAAAATTGATTGACTTAACTACATATACCAGTTATCTATGTATACCAGTTATGTTCATATATCGGTTTAGACATTTTCATACTGGTTAGACTTCCTCATTAATATGATACCTGTTAACAATACAATGACTCAATAGTATCAATTTACCTTAACTGGGATGACTATGACAATCAAAATAGATGTGCCATCAATGACAACACATGAAGTGCTCAAATACAAAAAACATCATCAAGCCAATAGATAAATTGGCACAAGATTCAGCGAGTGGATCTGGGAATGGAAAGGAATGGGTATTCTTGGATATTAAGGAAGATGCTCTAGCACATGAAGAGAAGGCCCTTACTGCTAAAGTTGAAGACAACGATGAATGGGTGATAGAGAGTGTATGTTCACATCATACGACTAGAGATAAAAGGAAGTTTCTATCTTTGCAAGAATTTGATGATGGTCTATTTAGATTTGGAGATGACAAAGCATGGATGATCAAAGGAAGAGGAACCAAATCATTGAATGGTAAGAATAATACTAACAATGTTTACTATGTTGAAGGTTTAAAGAAAAATCTTTTGAGTTTAGTATAGTTGGTGGATAAGGGATTTCAATTATAGTTCAAGGATGGAAAATACAAAATCATTAATAGATCTAGATTAGAGATTGCAATGGACACTCAGAGTAAAGGTAACATCTTTCATTTGAACTCCAGTGAGAAGACATCTTTGATTGGACAAATTGATGAGAGTTGGCTATGGTATAAGAGGTTGTGTCATGTGAATTTTGTTTGCATTGTAAAGATCAGTTCAATTAAGTTTGTTAGAGTTATACCGAAGATTGTGAAGCCCTATAATCTGGTATATAAGGAATGTCAAATAAGAAAGCAAGTCAGAACTTCTTTTTAAGAGTATACAAGACAAATCTAAAGACGTTCTTGATCTTATTTATCCTAATTATGTGGTCGTTCTAGAATAAAAAAATTTCAGGGTGATAGATATTTCGTGCTAGTAACTGATGACTATTCTAGAATGATGTGGGCTACTTTTCTAAGAGAGAAATCTGAAGCATTTGAAAAGTTGAAGATCTTTAAAGCTAAAGTTAAGATAGAGATAGGATTGAATATTAAATGCTTAAGGTAAGATCAGGGTGGTGAGTTTACATCCGGTGAATTTAACAGTTATTATGAGAAGCATGATATAATGAGATAGTTGTCTACACCTTGGACACCACAAAAAAATGGATTTGTTGTAAGAAAGAACAAAACTATCTTGGATGCGGCTAGTACTATGATAATGGAAGCTAATCTACTTCAATCTATTGGGGGGAATCTATTAGCATAGTGGTGTACACAATCAACAAAGGTCACATCAAAGGAGACACCAGTAAGATACCTTATGAGTTATGGTTTGGTCATACACCAATAGTTAAGTATTTCAGAATCTTTGGTAGTAAATGCTATATCAAAAGAGATGATTCCTTAGGAAAGTTTTATCCTATATGTGATGAAGGGATATTTCTTGGCTGTTCTAATGAAAGAAAAAGAATATAGATGTTATAAAAAAATATTGGAACGAATTGTGGAAAGTGCTAATTTCAAGATGGATGAGCAGAATAGAGGTCAAATCATAAGTTATGAGAAAGAACTAGAAGTGGAGATGATCTTAATTGAACCAGTAGCACCTATATTGGAATAAAATGTTGAACCGTTGCTCCAGAAGTATCAGAAAAAACAACAATAACCAAAGATTAGACCAAGGAAATAGAAAGTCATAAGACTCCCAGGTATGTAAGGTTAAATCATTTACAAGATCAGATTCTTGTAGACAAGAGAAAAGGAGCAATGACAAGAAGAAGGTTGGCAGCTGAAGAGGTATGTTTAATTTCTCAAGTTGAACTGGCATCAATAATTGAAGCATGTAAAGATGAATGTTGGATGAAAGCTATGGAAGATGAATTAGATCAGATAGAAAAGAATAATACATGGACTTTAGTACCCTAGCCTAAAAATAAGAATGTTATTGGGAGTAAATTGGTCTTTAGGAAAAAATTGAATGAAGATGGACAAGTTGTGAGGAATAAGGCTAGATTGGTATGTAAAGGTTATTCTCAAAAGGAAGGAATTGATTATGACAAAACTTTTTCTCTGGTAGCTAGGATTGAAGCTATGAGATTATTTCTTGCTTATGTTGTACATAAGAAATGCAAGGTTTATCAAATGGATTTTAAGTGTTCATTTTTGAATTGAGATCTTGAAGAGAAAGTCTATATTGAGCAACCTAGTGGATTTTCACTTTGAGATGACAAAAACATGGTTTCCACGTTAAGGAAAGCTTTATATGGATTGAAACCAGCTCCTAGAGCTTAGTATGTTTGATTGGCCAAATATCTTTTGAACCTTGGTTTCATTAAAGGTAATGCTGATAGTAACTTATATTATAAGAGCACTGATGATGACATATGGATTGTTGAGGTCTTTGTTGATGATATCATTTTTGGAGGTGAGGATAGTTTATGTATGGAATTCTCTATCAATATGAAGAATGAATTCCAGATGTTTATGATTGGGGAGATGAGATATTTCTTAGGTTTGCAGATTACTCAGACTAATAAAGGTATTTTCATCTGTCAAACTAAGTTTGCTAGATAGTTGTTGAAGAAATTTGGTATAAAAAATTCTAAACTGGTTGGTATTCCTATGGTTACAAGTGAGAAATTGACAAAGAAAGATGTATCAACTTCGGTAAATCCTACAAGGTATAAATCTATGATTGGAGGCTTGTTATATTTTACTTAGACAAGACCAGATATAATGAATGTAGTTTGTATTGCATCAAGATACAAGAGTGATCCTAGTGAGAATCATCAAAGTGCAGTGAATTTTTTTTTTTGGTATTTACAAGGAACAAATGAGTATGGTTTGTGGTATCCTAAAGATGATTAATTTACACTATGAGCATATATAGATGCAAATTGGAATGGAGATGTTGATGATCGGAAGAGCACATTTGGTGGAGCTTTCTTTCTTGAAAAGAAACTTGTTTCTTGGCTCAGCAAGAAACAATCATGTACTTCTTTATCTACTGCTAAAGTTAAGTATGTTTTTTCTACTACTAACTATACACAAGCTCTATGAATGAAGAAAATGTCGAAGGATATAAGCATAGATTGCAATGAACTGGTAATTATTCACTATGATAACTATATGTGAAAAATAGAACTTAACAGATATATCAGTCAAAGGGGAGAGATCAGAGCTTAACAAAGATAACTTTCACAGGTGGAGTGTATGTCCAAAACTTCATTGTCATATCATTTTGTGGGAGATTATTTTTTATCTTCCTTTGGGGGAGACTTGTTTGGAATTTCTTGGTACTTGGATGTTTTTCACATCTAGTGTTGCCATCACTACCAAATGAGAAGATTGTTGGCAATTTGGAAGAATTGATTATGTGTTGCATTGATGTTTTTCATTGATGGCAACACCAGTTATCTATCAGCTTCTGATAGAGCGGTTTGACTTTGGTGTTGATCTAGAGACTCTTCTTCGGTATGCTCTGGTTAGTGGAATTGGTTTGGATTGGTCACTCATGTGTTCCTGATGCATTGTATGGTTTCTTGTTTTGGGATGATGATTTGGAAGTTATTATTTGTTCTAGTAAGCCTTTTGGTTACGAGTAAGGGTTTTATTGGCAAAGGTTTGTTGAATATCTTTTGATGCACTTGATAAGTGGTGTTGGTGCGGCTTGTAGAAGGTTATCAGGCTGTTGTTGATTATCTTTTTTGTGTTCCAGTTGATTGGTTGTTTTGAATTTATGTTATGGTGACCTATTTTGGGTCCCGTGCTATCTAGGTTATGATCCATTTTATGTAACATGTTGGTAGTTGATCCTGATGCATTATCAGTTAGATTTATCGATTGGTTCATGTTGTTTTAGTCTTAGGCTGACTTGGTTTATCATTGGTTTGCGAGTTTATATAATGGATTTATTGTATTATCTTTTAGGTGGCTGACCTAATTGTTTAGGTCTCAGGTTGGTATATATATGATGTAACATCTCTTTGTAGATCATGGCATGGTCATGGGTTATGGGATTATCTATGTGCAACTAAGATTGTAATCATATGAAGAGGTTGGGGTTGATCATATATTATTGAATTGGGTTTATGTAAGAGGTTTAAGACCTTCGGTATTGAAATGGATTTGATTTAATTTTATGGTTAATTGTTATATCTTCTATTTGTTTATGCATTTTGGTAGAAGGTTTTAAGTGTTTAAAGTCATTTAACTTTTTGACAACTAATTCACCCCCTCCTCTCAGTTGTCCTCCAGTTATCTGAGATATCTAACAACACATTCTTCCAACTATATTTAGTGTTCCTTCAACAATTAAAATAAGTTATTTACAATGTACCTTCATTGATATTCAATAAAAAATTAAAAAATATTTACCAAAATATCATGTGGTCTTGGTTTGGATACTTGTCAAATGTCCCTCAATTATTGAAATTATAAAATGGTTCCATCTTATAATATATGAGAGAAAATAAAATCAATATATATTTCATTAGTATATAAATGAAAATAAGTTATTCTCTTGTAGTAAATGAACTAAGTAAACATTCTCAAACTTTCTTCTAACATATGTCATAACAAATACTGTATTTTCTCATAAATTTTTTTGGATATCATTGTGAAACAATAATATATGAAAACCATCTTCAAATTCCATCTTAATCTGTTAAATTTGTTTTCTATGACTCCTGTTTCTAACCATGTTTCCTCTCTTCAGAATGTAGCTTTGAAAGAAAAATTTACAAGTTATGAAAACTATAGTTTTTTATCATAGTGCTTTTCCTCTTCATGCAACAGACTATCTTTAACTTTTATCAACATTCATATTTTGTTTATAAAGAACAGATGTTTTAGAAGTTAATTAAACATAATCTTCTATATTACATTCGTAGAGATAGGAAGTAAATGCAATATTCCCCATCTAGACCCAGTAAGTAAAGAACAAAACATGTGTGTATTTAAGGGGGCAACCCTGACCAATCTACCTATTTTAGAGTTATAAAGTAATATCCGAAGATTGAGAAGATCATCTTATTCAACTAAGGCAAAGAAAAAATGTGTAAATCATATATATTTATCCGTAAAACTATAAAGAATTTCAAGCATCTAGGTTTATACTATGAATATCAAGGAGAATCTAGATGAAATAAGGATTAAACGTGAGAAAGAAGAGTGGAAAAGACCAAAGTTGTTAATAATTAATATGTTGGTATGTTAGGACAGGTTAAATAATTGATATACTAGTATGCAAGACATTGATCAAAAGTAGAGATGAAGACAAAAGGTGATAAGGCATAGACAAAGACAAGGTAGTGATATCAATCTCAATATTATTATTGATTTCATCCATGTATGAGTAGTGATTCATGTCTAAAGTGATATTAAAGAAACAATGATTGTAAAGAACAACGATCAACATATGACTTATTGTGATCACAATAAAATTCAATATTATCTATCATCATTAATAGTTATTTGAGTGTTTAGTGATGAAGGGGTTGATGACCTAAATGGATTAAAGTTGCTAGAATAACGGGTGGAAAATGGAGAGGGGGGGTGAATGAGTTTTAAATAGATTATATTAATCAAACCAATTTATAACCTTTAATCGGAGCATATAAACATTGAATACCAGAATAGCACAAACAGATACTGGTAAGCAATAAAAATTAAGAATGAAACAAAGAATTAACACAATGCAACCATACCACATAACAACATGATTTGTATTTGGAAAACCCGGTAAAGGGAACAACCACAATGGGAAGCCTACCCACAGTCAGGTGATACTTCTGTAGAAAGTATGTGATACAAAAAGGGGCATGCACATGCAAGAAGGCAGACTGCCTAGAGCCAATAATCTCCTCCTTTAGCATTCATGGCAACACTAGATGTGAAAAAGAAAACATTTAAGTGCCACGAAATGCCAAACATTTCTCATAGAAGATATAACAATGAAAAACTGAAAAATACCTACAACTCCCCCCGAGGAGTGTAGTTCAATCTAAAACTGATCTGAATCTCTCTCACATATGATATATTATGATATTATTTTTCACATATAACTCTCCCCCTTTGACATCAGTTCCAAAGATATGACATAGATATCAAAATCCTATGAATCTCAAAGCTAACTACTCCCCCTGATTAGTAGCACCACTACATCAATAGGGAGAAAAGGATAAAGCCGATGATGCATACCAGATTGATTCTCTTCTACATCAGTTAATTTTTTATCGAAGGGGTAGATACCCCTAACCCATCTCTCAAATATTCAAATGATTCCTTAGACAACAATTTAGTGAGTATATTTGCAATATTCTCTTTAGTGTTCACATAAACCAATTTGACTTCCTTTTCTTCCACCTTTTCCTACAGAAAGTTATATTTTATTGAAATGTGCTTAGTTTTAGAGTGAAATACCAAATTCTTAGATTGTCAATAGTTGTAGAGCTATCACAATAGATAACTAAAAGACTTGAGTGCAATTAGTTGTTGTTTATGGTGAAAGTGGATAAAAACAATACTGAAAGACTAAATGAATTCAACCACAAAACCCTAGCCTAACAATAACAAAGACCCACTATAACATATGAAGATTACCTAAGACAATGTAAATCAAATGAAATCACTAAGATTATACCATCACATGTCCAATAAGGTCTGGATCTCCATTCTTCCTATCTCCATTGATCTTGCTTGATATATTTGCTCTCATATTTTATGTGTGAACAAGAGCTTAACAAAGACCGAAAATGTGGTTGCAAGTAGGCTTGATCGCATATGAAAGTTTGAATGCATAGAGTAGTTGGTGTAGAATAGCTGATTAGAATGATTAGGATGATTAGTTGATTTGAATAGAATGATTAGGGTTGATAATTAAGGAAGGATCTCCTTATATAGAAGACACTGTAAGAAAGGGAGGGATAAGATTGAGAGGTGTAAAATATAAATGGTCAGCTAGGATTAGAGGGTAGGTAGAGGAAATAAGAAAATAATGAGAGGGTAGGTAGTGTACGAATTAGGAGAGGAATGACATGTGTCATGGGTAGAAAAGGCTAATGAATTAATTAAATAAATAAAGATTTATTTAATTAATAGAAGAAGTGGGATCAATTAAATAAATAAGATATTTATTTAATTTAGGAAAATGATAATTTAAATAAATAAATATATTTATTTAAATGATAAATAAGGCTAGAAGAGGATAAATGAATTAATTAAATAAATAAATATTTATTTAATTAATAGAAGAATTAGGCTTAAAAGAATTAAATAAATAAAGATATTTATTTAATTAGACAGGACAATTTTAAGTGTCTACATTTTTCCCCTCTTTGAGACAATGCAGCTTGTCGCGTTGTTTTAAAGAAGATAAGATGAACTGATAGAAAGATTCCCCAAGATGGGAATGATATGCCCCTCAATAGTTTGGATGAAAATGTTTGAAAAAATTGCAGACAATGTCTCGATAAGAAGGAAAGGCTAGAATGGACTGAGAAGATAGGATAGAGTGATATATTCACAGGATAAAGAAGATTGAATTGGGAGACTAGGACTAGGGTAATCTATAAAGTAAAATACAAGGGAAAACATCCTCATTGTCATCCACACCTAAGAGATTCAATCACCTTCGCCAATTTCAGAGGCCAACAGATGCAGGAGAGTCGGTAAGTACCACAAAATGTCCTTGTACATTGTTGCATTAATTGTAATCATAAATGCACATCAAGTAGGGCAATAAATGTGCTTAAGAAAATGTCAAGCTGGGGGAAAAATGTTAAGGCACGTCTGCATTGGTTCCAGGCACATCTGGGTAGGCTAGGCACGTTTGTGTTGTGAATACATGTCTATGAATTAAGAAGTGTTCGTGTCATATGAGAGCGCATCTTTGTTGTTCAAGCATGTTTATGTAGTATGTAAGAACGTTTTCATCTTCAAGGAAAAATTGATATTTTTTTGATGAACATACGTTGTCGATTGGATAAGCTACTGAGAGGATACACTCAAGCAGGTCCTCTAGGGAAGACTAGGATAGCAAATAGGGTTAGGATTGAAAATTCTATAATAGAACATACGTAGCTAGTCAGGAAACTACTCAAGAGTATACACTCAAGCAGAGGCCCTAATATAGGATAGATGGATGAACTTTGTGATGAACAGGGAGTACCAAATAAATTGACAATTATTTGATAGAACATACATTGCCAATTTGATTAGGTTGAAATTGACAATTCTGTCATAGAACATATGTTGCCAATTGGATAAGCTACTCAAGAAGATACACTCAAGTAGGTTCCCTAAAAGATAGGATCAAAGCAACACTTTGTGATGAACAAGGAATTCTACTACGATAAAAAAGTAGTAATTTGTGATGAATAGGGAGTACTAAAAAGAGCAGCACTTTGTGATGAACAGGGAATGCCACTATGATTGACATACTTAATTTGCTTGTCTGCAAGAGGACCTACCTATGCTAGAGTCACGAGAGAGATTTCCTTTGACTTAGAGTTTGTGAGAAGAGCTAACATTTGAGGATGGAGAAGCAGTTGAAGCCATGGGACTGCGATACATTCTGTATGTGCCTGAGTTTTGGGCGAACATGGGATTGATGACTGCATTAGGTAAGATATGGCACTCAAAGACTTGTAATTTTCATTTGCCAATGGGTGAGATGAAAGTCACCTTAGAGGATGTATATAGGATACTGAGGATACCGATCGATGGGGAGTTAGATCCTTATGATCTAGAGGGAGGCGAGGATGCACTAAGATGAGTGTTTCAGGATCATGGACTAGATGACTGGACATGTGGCTTGGGACACTATGACACAGATAGGATTGATGGTACCAGTGGTGTTAGTAGGAGTGATAAGTGGGTTCCTTTGTCTGGATAGGGAAACATGAGGGTTGGTAGTGGGGTAGGAGAGGATGAGGATGAGTTACTATCCTTGAGGGAGATCTGCTAGGGACAGGTAGATGAGATCCAGGATCTGGAGAGGGAGACAACTAGACTTAGGAGACAACTTAAGGACACTAAGTGGGAGAGGGATCAAGCTATTCAGTGCTATACAAAGGATGAGACAACACTGCAAGCAGGGAGGCAAGCAGTAGAGGACATAGTGGTTGGATACACCTATGTTCTACGAGAAGGGGAGGAGATAGCCTACTAGTGAGACCTGTACTATGGAGTGGTGCAACCAGATCAGCGGGTTAGGATCTTTCAGAGACCATCACAGACTACGATGACCTATGGAGGGAGAGACAAGAGATAGGAATCTAGCGGTGGGGTCAGGGGTCCTCCACCACCACCAGATAGAGGGGATAGGAGAGATGATCCTAGGGTGGGTCCTTCCAGGGCTCAGACTCCATTGAGGCCAGGAATCTCAGAGGGAGGGAGTTCATCATAGCCTTAGAGGGCTCCCTATGTATTAGTTTTTGTACCATTTTTTATGATGACACCTTCGGGTGATTGTATCCATATGATTTTGACATCATTGTATCATGACACTTATGAATATATATGAGATGATTCATCGTTGCAGAAACTATATGCATGTGTACCTATGTGATGTTTCTATATGTGATTCATGTTTTTATGTGATGCTTATGGTATGGATGCAAATATGTAAATAATGAAATGCAATTTTTTTGTTCTTTTATGTTTTATATGTTATGCATATGTGAATGTGAATATATGAAATGTAGATGAATATGATAATGCAAATAACTATTTACATGATGAGAATGTAAAATGTGCTAACATGTGTTGTGTGTAGGATGTGATGCAATTGTGATATATATATGTATGTATGAAATGCTAACATGTGATAATGCAGGTGCAACTACATGAAATGCAAATATTTTTGGTGTGTCATTATACTGAGTCATGTGATAGCAGGCTACATAGATTCAAGAAGGATGATGGAGGTCAATCAAGAAAGGGGGATGGAAGATACAAGATATGAAAGTTAAAGAGATTCTTGTGCGTTATCATCATTGAGATTTATTATGGCAAGTAGGTTATGACAATCGAGGCATATGTTTGACCCATAAAGTCATTGTACCCGTTTGCATGGAGATCAAATAGTTGCAAACAAGAAATGCCCCATTTCACACTAGACTCACAGTGTCCTCATATCCTTAGACAAGACATAGCATTACTAAGAGACAATCCGTAGACATCAAAAAAAAAAGAAAAAAAGGTGACGATACCCCATCCTCTCCTTTCATTCAAAGACATCCTGGAGATAAAATCTCTAGTCAAAGACATCTCAGAAAAGCTAAAAGACATGTCACCAAAAGATAAAATCAAAAGAAAATCAAGACTCAACACCAACATCCATTGTAGTCCTCAAGTTTAGTGTCTCTTGTCACTTGTATAAGTCTATTTTATTGTGGTCACAATGTTTAATTTCACAAAAGGCTAGATAACACTGAACCATAATGTTGTCTGAGTCTGTTGAAAGATTTGATTTTTTGAAGCCCATTATTGCTATTTTGTCTCATCTGAAACTGACTTAATCTATGAAACTGATAATTTATTGCGGAGAAGATGAAACTTTATTGAGGATCTGTGATGCAAGGGCTTCTTTATTATACATTGTGGGCGGATAGACTGAAGAAAGATGGAAGAAATTATACTCCTCAAAATGTATGATTCTCTTAGTTCTAGACCCATCACTAGATTTTAGGATTTTCCTTAGCCACATATATTATAAATGGCTAACCAATCTTGGGTAGATCAATGACAAGCCATGATGGGAATGGGTGTTGGAAAATGCACACTTCAATGAGAAAGTGTAGGTGATTGAAGGTATTGTAATTGATGGCAACCTTACAATCATATGGCACTAGCAGGCACCGACACTGACAAACTCTACACCAGCATACAGTTCATTGGTACCAAAAAGATTGATTACCGACACCTTGGTCGACAAGATTTTTCTTATTAAATAATGTATTTAATTATAATATATTTTTGTAAGCTGGCAAGGCATATTGTAATAAGGCTCATATATAAGTTTGAGATCTTGTAGAACATTATATAGGAGATATGCATAGATGGATAATATGTATGGCAGACTTTGAGGTAAGGTTTATGATTATTGCAAGAGCTTAAACCGGTATTGAATCTGGCATAGCAGATGGTTTTTGTAGTAGTACATCACTTTGGATTTCTATAATCCACTTTTTTAAGTCAGTGAGACTTCTTCTATAATTGAGCAGTGAGCTCTAGGGACTTGGCCTTCCTGCATGTCCAGGTCCCTAATTTTGTAAGTAATATTCACTTATTGGCCAGTGAGTGAATATTGTGGGTCACAAATCCCACCGAGGTTTTTCCCACACCGAGTTTCCTTGCCAAAAATATTGTTTTATGGTATACTTTCTATGTTGTGTTTATTGTTCTTATTTACTACATTAATTCTGGTTTACCGGTACACTGTTTTGGAATGCAATTCATTTAATAAGACAAGAAAATCCATCAACCAGTTAGATATTGATTCACCCCCATGCCCCTCTCACTATTTTTAGGAATCCTCAAAATTGGGTAAGTTTATTATGAACACATAGGTTCTATGTGTGCAAAAGTGAAAGGGTAAAAGTGAATCCTGAAGGAGGGAGGAGCAATGTCTCTACACATTGTGTCGGTGACCCAATTTTCACCACGATACTTGCCTAGGGCGCCACCAAAGTGGTTTTCATCATGGGATGAAATGTTTTTCTATTTTCCTTTTTTTTTATGTCACAAGGCACCAGTTTGCCAGGATTTCACCAAGTAACGATTTTTTATGTTTATGATTTTTTTGTATTTTTTTGATATTTTTTGATTTTTTTGTATTTTGGTTTTTTTTTAATTTTTTTTGTATTTTGAATTAGGATACTCTGGAGAGCTATGTGTAAAACCTACGAAGGGGCATGCTTTTGATAGGATCTTCCAAAGGTTCACCATCTGGTGTTGAAAGCTTATATGCACCTGATCCATAGACTGTTGTAATGACGTAAGGACCAAGCCAATTTGGTTCGAAATTGCCCTTCTTTTCTTTGTAATGCTGATTCTTAGGATTTTCCTTGATAACTAAGTCACCTACCTCAACTGTGTGAGGCTTTATCTTATGATTGTAGCTACATCATTCCTTTACTGAATGATGTGTAGCTTGTGTGATAGTCTTCCTTGATAAAGGAGTTGGGATAGAATTAATAGTGTGTGAACTATGTATGCCCATATGCATGTCACCTAAAGAAGTTTGGGCATCCCTGATAACAAAGCCCTTCAACGAAGTTCCATTAAAGGTCCATGATGTATTGCCAGAAGGAAAAGGATGTGTGGAAGAAGTGGATGAGGAATGAAGGCTTGTGATTGTAAAACGAAGTAAAAGTATCATGACATGATGGAGACTTAGGATCAACAAGTGTTCTTTTTGACTTAGAATTGTAGATGTTTTGCTCCCAGTTATTTTGGTATTAGGGGAGATCATCTCTTGTTTTTTTTTCTTCATATGATTTTTATCTTTGACCTTGATTTTTTTAGAGTCGAATAGCTTTTGATTTTTATTTGGACTAAAGGACTTTTCTTTATTTTTGAATTTTAGATTTTTCTTTTCAAAGCTTGATTTGTGATCCCCAATGAGTAAGGGTATTTGGAATTCTTGTTGATCCAAGTATGGGAGAGGACAAGAAATGGAATGAAAAGATGAAATGGTAAAGCTATGTGAGTTCTCAAGAGGGTTGGCAATACGCTCAATAGATTCTTCGCTGGAACCATGCTTAGGACTATTGATATCAAGAGTTGCTTGCATCACTAGAGGAGATTTGTATTTAGACTTAGTAGCCACAACACTAGGTGGTTCACACCCAATTCCTTGAAAATCTTTTATAGATTGTTCTTGTTGACTGAATACCTTAGGAGATAGTGGAAGTTGATCAACATGAAAAATATACTCACCACATCCTAGTGCTTTAACCTTGAATTTTTCTTTGAGCTCTGTTTGTTTTGATGTAGAAGCTTTAAATGATTCTAGATCCACATATGCTAATGAAGGAATAGCTTCTCGATTGACTAGGATTGTTATTTCTAATCTAGGTCACAAATTGTTGCAATATATAAATGGTTTGGGTCACCTTTGATTGTCACTTCAACTCCATTATGAGGAAACTGAATGCATTGATGGTATGTAGATGGGACTTCTCTCATCTCATGAATCCATGGATGTCCTACCAATATGTTATATGTGAGATCCAAGTCTAGGACTTGACAAACCACATCCTTTGTAACTGGCCCAACTCTGAGAGGTAAGGTGACTGTGCCTTTGGATGAACGCTCTTCATCATCATATGCCTTGATGGCTATTTTGTTTGTAGCATTCATAACTTTTTTTGAATATCCCAATTGTATAATAGTGCTCAATGTACAAATGTTCAGACCTACTCCTCCATCTATCAGGACTCATTTTATTCAATGTTTGTGTAGGAAGGCTTCAATGTGTAAAGGTGCATTATGTGGTGGGCTCATAGATGCATCATCAACTTCAATAAATGTAAGACAATGTGGAATAGAAAGGTATCCAGTGATGGCTTGAAACTGGTCCATGTTCAAATCAATCGGGATGAAAGTGTCTCTCAAAGTTTTGTCAAGAATGGCTTTATGTGTGGGGGATATGCATAAAAGTTTAAGGATGGAGATAAGCGCGGGTGTTTTCCCTAGCTTTTCTACAAGGTTATACTTAGGTTTGGTTGATGAGGAAGTGGTGTTTTTAGCTGGAGCATCTTTCAAAGTGAGTTTACCTTGACGAGTTGTAACATTACATTCAAAGGTAGGTTCAAAAGGTGATCCAATGCCTTTTAGGACAAACTTGGGTCTTTGGGTAGAATTTTTGGGTGTTTTGTCCTTGACGATAATGGTAGAGACATAATTGTCCATCAAAATGTGATTAATAGTTCAATCATAGTTATAGGATGCTCTGGTATAATTGGTCTGCTCATCTGTTGCTTTAGGTTTTCCTTTGTCATGTTTTGGGAATGCTTTTTTAAATATTTCATGTTCTTTATTAGATGAGTGCCCCTTGATCTCAATGTCTCCTCTATCAATGAGATCTTGTGTGATGTTCTTTAGTCGATAACAATTTCTTGTTTCATGATCTTTTCTTTTGTAAAATTCACAATACTCATCATCATTCCACCAATTTGGTTAAACCTTTGGCTCATATGGAGGGAGATCTGGAATTGTTATTATTTTGTTTGCCACTATCTTTTTGAAAGATGGTTCAAGTGGTTCTCCCAATGGGGTGTAGTTCCTTCATGGTTTTGAATTTATTTAAGTATTCACTTGATTGTTTGTAGAGCTTGATCTGGAAAAAAATGATTTTGGGATTTACTGTATTGGCATCAACAACATGATCGTTGACTGTGTTCTTATTTTTATTCTAGAATCTTGGCTTATCTTTTCCTTTAAAGTCCTCTTTGTTTTCTTTGAATATTTTGACGACGCCTTGCTCAATTAGGACCTTTTCTATCACTAATCCTTTCTCAATGACATCCTTGAAGGTGGACAAATAATATTTTCTTAGGTCATAGCCAATGTCTTTGATAACATTTTGGGTGAACATCTCTACCATTTGTTTCTGTGGAATTTCACAAGAGCATCTACTGGCTAAATTCCTCCATCTTTGTACAAATGATGAAAATGACTCTCCCTCCTTTTGCTTGGTGTTGCACAATGTAGTGATTGATATGTCTATCTCTATGTTGTATGATAAATGTTGGATAAATGCCTCTGCTAAGTCACCCCATGACTTAATTCCAGGCGGGAGTTGGGAGAACTCTTCCCTAGCTTGATCACCTAAGCTTTGTGGGAATAATCTCATCAAATATGTCTTTTCTACTGCTACCTCAATGCAAGTTGTGAAAAACTATCTTATATGTGCCTTAGGATCTCCTTTGCCTCTATACTTATCAAAATTAGGTGTAACGAGATGTGTAGGAAAAGGAGGCATTAGAATGCTTTTGTAAAATGGATAGGGACATATGTTTCTCATTGTGTAAGTTGGCTTCGGTGTATTTATGTACTCCATTTTCTTTTGTAAGTCCTTAATTTGTTGTTCCAAATTTTTCTTAGGTGGAGACTGAGTTATTGGACCATACCCCACGCTTGGACCACCGAGTGGAGGAGAAGCATGTTGCATATATGGATGATACTAATCATACACATGTTCATATGGAGGAGGTCTCTAATGATGTTGCATATAAGCACCACTTGGTATAGAGTAATGATGAAGAATGGAATATCTATTTTGTCCATGTATACCATACTCTACAGGCATGTCATGGATTTGTTCTAATGTGGTGCCCCCAAATTTCATGCGGGGTTTTGTTGTGTCCAAATTTTGATCATGCCTTTGGATATCCAATTGCCTTGGTGGTTGGTCCTTAGCATTGGTATGTGATTGAGTATATTTTTCTACATAAGACTTCCATAATGGTTTGCAAAGGTGAGTATCATATGCTGACCATGTTTGTATGGGACCTCAGGTTTTTGAAACAAAGATGATGGTGATTCAAACACAAGATGTGGTCCTCTATTGCCTCCACTATTAGGCCTCCTTTGATCCATGTTGGGGTGAGGTTGTTGCAAAGGTCAATTTTCCATTATTTGAGACATGTCAAAATCATGAGGAATCTTGGCTCCACTTTGTGCCATCACTTTTAAGAAGTATTGTTTATCTCTCCTCATTATTTCCTCAACCAATCAATTGAAACAGGATCCATAATGGAGTCTTCCACTTCTACTGAATGTACAAAAAAGTTGTCCATATTGTCACTATATGTGTCATTGTTGTTTGTGTTATCCATGTTCTGAACATTTGGAATGTTTCTATAGGCATCCATGTCAGGTAATGTGGTATAATCAAAATTGAAAAAGACATCATTGTCATGCTCATTGGAACTCATGTTTGCGGACTCTTGAGCCTCTTTAACTTCTCTCCTGGATTTTTGGGAATGGGTTTCAACCATGAACTAGGTCTTGACGAAGATGTTTGAGACTAGATGAAAATGGAAAGTGTATGGAAGACCAAGAGTTGGATGGAATGTAAATGAATCTAAAGTGTACCTGCAATGTCCAAAGTGTAAGACCAAGTATGTATGCAGTAGACTACGTGTGGCTTCCAAAGAGATGATAGTTTCTCTTGATGAAGTAAGCTAACCTTGACTCTAAGTAAGACCAAATGAGACCCAAAGGTGATAGACCTTGTTGAGGGACCACTTAACATAATATTGTTGTATGTAGTGTGTTGACAGAGTAAGATGAGGACAAGCAAGTGACCTTTTGACTCAAGTTTAGACAAATGTGAATGTAATGAAAGGTCTAAAGAAATGATGAACTTTGTGAGACCCAGAGGTAGGTTGAATGCTAGAAGAAAATCTAGAGAAATAACTTAGGAAGCTCAAGAATTCTGAAACTGGTTGCTCTTGTTTGTTGGATTATGAGTTTTTCCCAATACTGAACACAGATGTGATTCTATACTTCACAGACACGGTTCTAAAATCTGAGTGCAATTTTTCAAATTTTTGAAGTTGTTGTTGTGACCAAATCTGAATTTGTTTGACTATTTTTCATGACAAGAAGACACAATGTTGATGAGGACTCAATGTTTGCAAATGTTTAGAGTCAAAATGACTCAAAGAAAAGTGTGTTGTTTGATGGAAAAATGTTTTGCATACACTTGAAGACACAAAAGACACAATGTTTTTTATGTTTGGTCTTGAATGTTTGAATGTTTAAAGAAAGACAAGCATAATTCTTATGGCTGGCCAGGACAATAGTTCTTGATCCCATATGGGATTTCCCTTGAGGCTATGTTATTTAGAATGGATACTTAGATTCTTGACCCCACTAGCTCCACCCTTGACACTCACTTCTTCGGGGCAGCCAAGCATCCATTCTCATGAAAACTCCTCGTGGCAAACTTTGTATCTCTACTAAGAACCGTATGTGTGTGGGTTGCTCTAGAGGTCCGACCTCCTGACCCAACAACTAGAAGGATTTTCCCTTTCTAAAACAAAAAGGTGCTAGTAAGGGCATCTGCTCATGTGGCCATACATGCACCACTTTCATCTCTATAAATACAAAAGGCTCCTAGTCGGTAGGGGTTATGCCCTACAAATGATCAAATAAATTTTATCAAACAGGTTTATGGGGAGACATAGTGTCAGTATGAACTAATCAACACACGTTACCCATGGTTTTCACCATGGATATAGTTGTTTACAGTGGTTCGAAAGAGGTGGGTTTTCCTCACTACCACTTGGGTCGTTCTCTCCTCACTAGTAGTACTAATGAACACACTGGGAGATAGACCCTCTAAAGATGAAACAAAAAGAGCCTATTACCTAAGACAAAAAAGACATTGGTTCAATTTTAGTGCACTAATTGAAGTGTTTGATAAACTATGAAAAAAAAAAGGCAGACAATAAAGATCAAAAACCCTTGCCAAAATTCTACAATAAAGATTTGTTAGTAGTTTTGCAATAGTACCCCTCCTGCAAGCACACAATTTAGGTAAATTTTAGATCCAAAAGACTTTGTGAAATAGGGGCCTTCAACAATGCGTTTTTTTTACCAATTCAAAGATCTGATTCATCATAAAAAAATACCACCTGTAAAATTTCAAGAAATTTCCAGAAATGTAACAAAATCCAAAAAGGAAAAAATCTAAAATGTCTACTGGAAGCTCCCCATGGTCTTCCAAACCTACATAAAAAAGTTCGTACAAAAATTAGAAGCAGTTTGTGAGATATGATCAAATTAATCAAAGCCCTAATGTTTAAAAATCCAATTTTTGAGGACATATTTTACATAAAAATTAAAATCACAAAGAATAGAACCTATGTAATCAGAGAGCTTTCCAAAAATATAAGAAAATACAAACAATTTGCTAATTTGCTCTCAAAATTAATTTTTTTTTTTTTAATCATAAAAAATTCATGGAAAATGTAAATATGTTCCACAAAATCTGCTTTTTGTATTGAGCAACTCTGATAATGTTCTTGACCTGCACAAAAAACATTTTATGCCAAAATGAAATGTCGTTTGTGAGATCTGATCAAAATAATGTAAAACCCTAATTTTTAAAGATCCAATTTTTGAGGAAACATTTTGCATCAAAATTTAAATCATAAAGAATAGAGCCTATGTATAAATCAGATAGCTTTCAAAAAATATAAGAAAATCCAAAAAATTTGCTAATTTTCTCTCAAATTTTTTCTTTTTAAAAATCATAAAAAATTCATGGAAAATGTAAATTTGCTCCAAAACTTCTGAAATTTGGATTGAGATTTGTTAATATTATCTTCAACCTGCAAACAAAATTTGGTGCAAAAAATCCAATCCATTTGTGATATTGGATCAAATCTCTCCAAGATCTTGATTTTGTGTCCAAAACCCTAGCTGCACAAGGTTATTCTCCAAATTGTTTTACAAAACAACAATATATTGTTAGGAAAACCTGCCAAAAACACAGATCTAACAAAAATCCATGTCCCACGGGGCGTGCCAAAATTTTTATGGTGAATGTGGATAACAACAATATTGAAAGACTAAATGAATTCAACCACAAAACCCTAGCATAACAACAACAAAGACCCACCATAACATATGAAGACTACCTAAGACAATGTAAATGAAATGAAATCACAAAGATTATACCATCACATGTCCAATAGGGTTTGGATTTCCATTCTTTCTATCTCCATCGATCTTGCTTGATATATTTACTCAGATTTTATTTGTGCATAAGAACTCAACAAAGAATGGAAATGTTGTTGCATGTAGGTTTAATTGCATATGAAAGTTTGAATGCGTAGAGTAGTCAGGGTAGAATAGCTGATTATAATGATTGGTATGATTAGTTGATTTGAATAGAATGATTAGGGTTGATAATGAAGGAAGCATCTCCTTATATAAAAGACACTGTAAGAAATGGAGGGATAAGATTGAGAGGTGTAAAAGATAAATGACTGGCTAGGATTATAGGGTAGGTAGAGGAAATAAGAAAATAATGAGAGGGTGGGTAGTGTACGAATTATGAGATGAATGACATGTGTCATGGGTAGAAAAGGCTAATGAATTAATTAAATAAATAAAGATTTATTTAATTAATAGAAGAACTGGGACCAATTAAATAAATAAGATATTTATTTAATTTAGGAAAAGGATAATTTAAATAAATAAATGTATTTATTTAAATGAGAAATAAGGCTAGAAGAGGATAAATGAATTAGTTAAATAAATAAAGATTTATTTAATTAATAGAAGAATTAGGATTAAAATAACTAAATAAACAAAGATATTTATTTAATTAGACAGGACAATTTTAGGTGTCTACAATTGCTGCTGCAACATATTCAACTTCTGCAGTAGATAAAGAAATGCATGACTATTTTTTGGTGATCCATGAAACCAATTTCTTTCCAAGGAAGAAAGCTCCACTAGAAGTGCTCTTCCTATCATCAGTATCACCTACCCAGTCTAAATTTGTAGAGGCACATAAAGTGAAGTTATCATCTCTAGAATACCATAAGCCATATTCTGTTGTTCCTTGCAAATACCAAAATATCCTCTTTATTGCACATTCTTGATTTTCTGTAGATTACTTTGATATCTTAAAATAATACTTACTCTGTTCATAATAACTAGTCTAGTCTAAGTTAGATATAACAATCCGCGAATCATAGACTTATACCTTATCGAATTTACCAATGCAGATGTGCCTTTGATAGATAATTTCTCACTTGTCACCATAGGAGTACTTACCGGTTTGGAATTATCCAAACTTCTTCAACAATTCCCTTAGATAATTAGTTTGACAGATAAAAATGCCTTTGTCAGTTTGATTAATCTACAAACCTAAGAAAATTCTCATCTCACCAATCATAGACATTTCAAATTCATTCTTTCTATTATTAGAGAATTGCATGCACAATTTATCTTCACCTCCAAAAATGATAACATCAATAAATAATTCAATAATCAGAATATCATCATCAGTGATCTTATAATATAGATTACTATTAGCACTACATTTAGTAAAACCAAGCTTCAAAAGATATTTATCCAACCTTGCATACCAAGCTCTAGGATCTTGTTTCAATCCATATAATTCTTTCTGTAACCTACAAACCATATCTTTGTCATCTATCAATGAAAATCCATCAAGCTTCTTAATGTATACTTCTTCCTCAAGTTCACCATTCAAAAATGCACATTTAATATCCATTTGATAGACCTTATAGTTCTTATATGCTGCATAGGAAAGAAATAGTCTAACAAATTCAATTCTAGCTACTGGTTCAAATGTCTCACCATAATCAATTCCTTCCATTTGAGAATATCCTTTACGAACCAGTCTAGCCTTGTTTCTTACAACTTGACCATCCCCATTTAGTTCCAATAACATTCTTATTTTTAGGCTGGGGAACTAAAGTCCAAGTCTTATTCTTCTCTATCTGATCTAATTCATCTTCCATAGCCTTTAACCAATGTTTATCTTTACAAGCTTCAATAAGAGATGGTTCAATTTGAGAAATAAGGCATATCTCTTTGTTTGCCAGTCTTCTTCTTGTTATAACTCGCTTGTTCCTATCTCCAATGATTTGATCTTCAGAATGATTTAACCCTACATACCTTCATGTCTTCTGAACTTCATGTTCACTATTCTGATCGTCAGTCATAGTTAAATTTTTTGATTATATCAGTGTAACTATCTTAGTACCTTGTACCGATTGAGGCATTGTCAGTTCAATTATAATCATTTCCACTTTTGATTCCCTGTCATATGATATAGATTGATCTTTGTAATGCTCATCCAATTTCACATTTTGCACTCTCCATAATTTTCTGCAATCTTTTGTTATAATGTTTATACGCTTTTCTCTGAATTGAATATCCAAGAAATATCCCTTCATCACAACTAGGATAAAACTTCTGAATTGAATCATCCCTTTTGATATAACATTTACTTCCTTAAATTCTGAAATATTTAACAATAGGTGTATGTCCAAATCATAATTCATAAGGATTCTTATAGGTTTCACCTTTGATATGAACTATGTTGAACGTGTAGTGTGTTGTACTCACTGCTTCTCTCCAGTAAATATGAGGTAATTTGGCTTCCATCATCATGGTTCTTGTTGCATCCAAAATGGTTCCATTATTCCTTTCCACTACTCCATTCTTGCTGAGGAGTCTGGGGTGCAGATAACTATCTCCTAATTCTATTTGTCTCAAAATAACTGTTAAATTCATGAGATGTGAACTCACCACCTTGATCTGATCTCAGACATTTGATTTTCAATCCAATTTTTGTTTCCACCTTTTCTTTAGAGATCTTGAATTTCTTAAAAGCTTCAGACTTCTCCCTTAGAAAAGTCACCCATATCATTCTAGAATAATCATAAATTATTAGCATGAAGTATCTATCACCTTGAAAGCTTCTAGTCCTTGCTGGACCACACAAGTTAGTATGAAACAAATCAAGAACATCCTTAGATTTATCATTATTTTATTAAAATAATTTCTAACGTTCTTTCCCAATGGACATTCCTTACATACCAGATTATGAGGCTTTATAATCTTAGGTATATCTCTAACTACCTTTATTGAACTAATCTTAACAATACAATCAAAATTAACATGACACAACCTCTTATTTCATAACCAACTCTCATCAATATGAGAAATCAAACATGTCTTGTTACGAGTGTTCAATTGAAAGATATTACCTCCAATCTAAGTAGCGATTACAATCTCTAAACCAGTTTTTTTAATGATTTTGCATTTTCTATCTTTGAACTGAAGTTGGAATCCCTTATCCACCAATTGACCAACACTTAAAATATTTTGCTTTAAACCTTCTACAAAATAGAAATTATCAGTACTATTCTTTCCATCCAGAAAAATAATACCTCTACCTTTGATCATACATGCTCTGTCATCTCCAAATCTTACTTGACCGCCATTATATTCTTACAGTGACAAAAGTTTCTTTTAATCTCCTGTCATATGATGTGAGCATCCACTATCAATTACCCATTCGTCCTTGTCTTCAAATTTTGCTGCCAGTGCCTTTTATTCATTGGTGATAATCAATTTCGTTTTAGCTTCCTTTAAAGCATAAAACACCCATTCCTTTCTATTTCCAGATGCACTAGCAGAGTCTCCTGCTAGTTCATCCTCTGAGTCATCACTTACTCCTTCCTCATTTGCTATGTAGCATTGTTTTTTTTTTTTCTCATGAATCTATATTTGTTATGATTAGGCTTAAATGAATTCTAAACTCTTTCTTCAAATCTTGCATTCCTTTCTGGACATCTAGATGCAAAATGAAAAATCTTATTACATGCAAAACATTTAAAAGGTTCTTTTTCTTCATACTTACTTCTTGCTAGTCCTTTAGGTACTCTTCTAGTAAATAAGGCTTCAAGTTGCTCAAATTCTTCATCCTGTTTCCTCATATCTTTCAATTCTCTTGTATATAGGGCTTTCTAATCACTTTTTCCAGTAGATGATGATGCATGGAAAAAAGGTTCAGATTTTGTAGCTCCAGAGGGTCCAAATTCTTCAAGTTCAAAAGAAGATATTTTCCCAATCAGAATGTCTATATTAACTTAAGTGTTTTCCATTGTTCTCAATTCATTAGTTGTAGTAGCCTTCATCTTGTAAGCGAGTGGAAGGGCTCTCAAAAATAAAGAAACTATTTCATCTTCACTAAGAGATCCTCCACAACATTGAATTACCATGACAATATCATTTACTCTCACCATAAATGTAGCAACTCTTTCGTTATCTTCCATATTCAAGTTCAAATATCTCACCCAATAACCATCAAGTTTAGTAATTTTGACAGTAGGGTCATCTTCATTCAGAGTTTGCAATTTATCCCACATAACCTTTGTAGATGATTTATCAGTCAATCCCATGATTTGTTCATCAGTGAGTGCACACAAGAGGGCTTATCTTTCTTTGCAATCATTTTCAATAGTCTTGTCCAAGTCTGTAGGGGTAAGATTGCAAGATGCCGGATCATAAGGTGTATATCATTTCTTTGTGATCTTCCAAATATCGTTGCGAAGGCATCTAAGATGAGTCTCCATTTTGATTTTCAATATCCCATAGTTTGTTCCATCAAGCTTAGGGATTTCTCTTCTGAAAATAGTTCCCGATGAATTTGAAATATTAGTTTCCATTGGATTTACCTCAAGCGGTTAAGCTTCTACAAAAGAGGACCAAATCTCTGACACCAATTATTAGAATAATAGATGGACAATTGAGAGAGGGGGTGAATCAGTTGTCAATATTTTATATTGAGCAAACCAATTTATAACCTTTAATCGAAGCACATAAACATTGAATACCGGAATAGAAGAAACAAATATCGATAAGCAATCAAACTTAAGAATGAAATAGAGAATTAACACAATGCAACCATACCACATAACACCATGATTTGTACGTGGAAAACCCGGTAAAGGGAAAAACCATGGTGGGAATCCTATCCTAAGTCAGATGATACTTCTACAGAAAGTATGTGATACAATAAGGGGCCTCCACATGCAGGAAGGCACACTACCTAAAGCGTACTTCTCATTACAAAGGATTCTCACTGACTACAAAGAAGTTATAACCACCTCAATATAATTGGAGAACAATACAGATGAATGAACCGCCAGTGATAGCATCTGCCATGCCTTATTATAGTCCTAGTTAAGATCAATACCAGAGGCCTTTGACCTCTTACACAAGCCCAATTCAATCACCTATGATCAACCAAATCTCCTTCACATATGATATTTCATTCCACGACCATGACCATGATCTAAAATGAGATCTTACATCAATTTATACAAACCCTAATGCCTAAACCAATTAGGTCAGCCACCTAAAAAATATTACAATAAGATCAATACATACATTCATATTAAAATGATATGCCATGTCGAATTTAGGCCAAAACAACATTAACTAGTTTGTAAATCATCTCGATAACATGTAGACAACACAATACATGATACCGGTCCATAACCTGGACCCAAATAGATTCACCATGCCAAAATGATATCTCCAATTAGTCGAGGTATGAACAAAGATAACCTTCTGCATCCCGAATTCCATCTAGAAGTCGCACCAACACCACTTATGCATCTTGTCAAAGAGTCTCCGTAAAAGCTCTGCCAGTAAAACATTAAACCATTACCAGTATAGGCTTACTAGAGTGTATGATAGCATTGTATTATCAAGTCAATTCCAACTGACCAAAACATACTCCAGAACCATCAAACCAAACATATTCTATTGATCCAAACATGTCGATAGTATCCAAGTGATAGTCCCTTCTGGCAGTAACACTAGTTCTTCTACCAATAACAAAAATTTGTTTGTCGGTAACCAACTATAATAGCTAGTGTTGATATCAATGACAAAACATCAATGCAACACATAATAAATTCCTTCATATTGACAACAAGAATAACTAAGCTGACTATTAGAGGAGACAATATTGTCTTTATTTGTTGCAAAATATTCCAATTCGTATGAGTTAAAGCAAAGTTATTGGGATGCAATACTGTGAAGAATATTATCAATATAATTCTCCTTAGTCGTAAAAGTTATAAAATTGTTAAATTTAAAGGAATAAAAGAATATTATCAAATTAAAAATCTTCTATTTATTTCTTGTAAATTTGGATGTATCTTTGTGAACATATATATTACAAAATAAAAGATAAAGAAGATAGCAGGTAATCATTGCCCATTGAAAGATTGACATGCTACTCCTTTGTCATCACCCAAAATAGAATATTGAGATATCATTTAACAGTGAAAAGTCAACATGAATAATAATAAATGTTGAGGTTATGAAGAAATGATGCCACCATTCTTCATTTCTAATTCTTCCAAGAGAAATAAGTCCACAAAGAATTGATTAAATAATTAATTAATGTTGTTTGTAATTAAGGAGGAGGTGCGGCTTGACATTGGGTTGCAACCTGTCCATTCTTGACCCATCTAGACTTATTTAAGTTACCTCCACCACTCCTTGAAGAGAATCATTAGATGATTTTATTTTATTTCTTTCATATTGGATTGTTCTTCAAGGGAAACTGGTTTATGTGCATAGAAACAATGGCATACAATTAGAGATCATAATCAACAACAACAAACTACATTATCGATTCCTTATTTAGAACAACTTAGCAACTAGAAAGGGAAGACTTACAACAAATTAATAATTTCATATTAGAAATAGCTATGAACATTTAAGAAGTCACTTGTAGCATATCCCACATTGTCATATAAGAGAAGTTATCAAGATAATTTCTATCTTATGTAAATTAGTCTTAGAATTGTAAACTATTATAAATGACACAAGTGAAATATTATGATGACACGTCTTTATAAATTATAAACTAATATTTATCAATATATTAAAAATATCAGTTTAAGTTATAATTTTTGTAAATCCTAAAAGAGGACATTATAGTGGTATCGAAGCATAATCTTGCCATCTTGTGGGCTAAAGTTCGTAACTATTGCACAACTTGGGAAGAAAAGAATCACCAAGACATTATTATCACTCAAATGATGTATCATTTCAATAGTATTTACATTTAGAATATATCGGAGATTTTTTTGGGAACAATATCGCGCACCTAGTTTAATATGAATGACATTGAAGGTGTGAAAAACTCAAATAAATCAAACTTGGTAAATAATTTAGTTTTATAATAATTCTCATGAGGATTTCTTAGTAACAGAATGAATAAAGCCTCTTACAAATATTTTGACTATTATAACTTTATCATTATCATTGTAGCATACTTAATAGCATTGTAAAATTGTCAAAACCTTAATATCTTAAGGATTAGATATAAGTTAATGTTTGGTAGTAACTTATCTTGTAGGGTGCATTCGGAAATTTAATGAAGGGGTGACAAGGATCTCATAGGTAGGCTATTCTTGAATGACCAAATTGGTGTCTAGAACATTGAAGGCCCTTACATGAAGGAGTAAGGGAACCTATTTAATTCTCTACCTAGCCCCATAAGATATGGTTATTTTGTGAGAAATAGAATTGATGGGTAGGCAAGTAAGAACCACAAAATGAAGCAAGAAGGTTGTAGAAGGCAACTTCTATTGGGCTTGGTGTAGAAATGTTTCCAAGGAAACCCTTCCTATCTATTTTCCCCATTTTGATGTGTTCTAACTTTAGTACTTAGCTAAATCAAAAAGTTGGATAAGGCCTACTGTAGAATGGGTATATATTACATCATACAAAGGCACTTCTTGTGGATTTGTTGCACCAAGAGATGGATCTCAAATCACAGATAGATGTTCCTTCTGCTTGGGGAAAATTTAATTATATCTACTTTATAATAGCTTTTTGTCTTCATGCATTTATGTGTATACTTTATATTTTCAAGTGTATGTTCTTTGTTGGCTCTATATTTTTCATGATGAGTTGAAAGGATTTGAATTTATTATTTTGAAAGTCCTAGACATAAGTCACGTTATTGTTCAAACATGGGTCAATCCAAACCATAATATTTTAAAATTATATAATTATGAAATATGAACGGAATTGATATTATCATTTGTACAAATAATACCCCATAATAAATATATTGAGTGAATTACCATAATACTAGTATAAAGAAGTACAAGAAGGGTGAACAATGATGAGGTCCTCCTCCAAGTACACCACCTCATGGGAGTTGACCGATGGTCTCATGAGGAGAAGGGGGTATAGACAAAGTCCACCACTTTTGAACTTAGGAGGGGAATATGTTCAAGACATCCTATTGTATCTTTATAAACTCTATCGCAGCTGATCAATAAGGGGATTCCAACCATAAGAAAATAATAAGGATGAAAGTGATGAAGGAGAATGATTATAGGATACCTCACAAGCTAGACTATAAATGATAGTTTTATTGATGGTCCCATGAGGCTAAGGAGGCTTTGGCTTTCAATTTACTCTTGGGGCTAGGGTAGAGGGTCTCTTGGATACCTTATCATTTCTCTTAATCCTACTTTATTATGGTTGATTTCTTATAAAAAGTTGAACAAAACTATGGTTAACTTAATGTTCCTAATTCTAAGTATAAATTTTATGCTTTGTTGTTACTAGACTTAAAGTATTAGAATAGCCATGATTAAGTAATCCAAGTAATGAAATATGTTTGTTTGAATAATAAACATTATGTATGTTCTACTTCATAAGTGCACATTTGTGAAGGAAGGGCATGGATGAGATGAAGGGGTGATGAGGGGATCTTAAGTAAATTATATTTGGATGACCAAAATGGGATCAAAGATTGGATATCCCTTACATACAGGAGTCAAGGAACTTGGTTGCATTTCTTGTTGATTGCCCCCAAAAGACCTAATAAATAAGAGAGGCAAGTTTGATAGGTGATTCGGTGTGAGCCACCAAGTGAAATAAGAAGGTTTTATAAAGACACCTTTCTTGGGCTTAGTATAGAAATGGATCGAAGAATACCTTCATCTCTCCTTCTGTCCAGCTTTTTTGTATTTTAATTTTAGTCTTTTATCTAACCCTAACCATAAGATGAATATGTATTTGTATTTTATCTTATGCTTTATATGTAGGATTTTTATACAATAGTTCATTTTTCTTATCAACTTGTTGATTGAATCTCAATTTGATTATATGTTTGAAGCACATTTTCCCATGGGTTAAGATGAGGCCAGTCATGTCATGTATGTCTATTGGAGGAATAATCATCAAATTACTAAAATAAAAGTAGCGCAATGGCCAAAATTGGTTTGGATTTCAAATTTTGAGTGGAGATGCAAGGGTAATAAATATCAAATGCTCAATAATATATATAATATTAAAATAATCAAAAGACATGCAACATTGGATAACTTGCTAATAGACAAGCAGTACAACGTCATCAACCTAGGAATCATGACAATTTAGGAATGCTTGAGGGAAAGTATTTTTGAAGAGGGGTGACTGTAATATTTCCCATCTTAACCTAGTAATTAAAGTAAAAATAATTAATGTGTTGAAGGAGGTAGCCTTGACCAATCAAAGTATTTAATGTCATTAATTATAGAGGAGGTGAAATTTGACTTAGGGTTGCAGCCTCTACATTCATGACCCATCTAAAATTATTTAAGAGACCTCCACCACTCCTCCAAGAGATTCATCGGATCATTTAATTATATTTCTTGACCCATATTGGATAGTGATCCAAGTGTACTTGTCTAGTTAGTGTAGAAACAATGTTATATAAATAAAGTGTAATAAATAACAATAAACTATCAATTATATTAGATTTACACAATCCATAATAATAATGTAAATAGCTTCTGGATTTGATTGTGTGGAAGTTTTTTATCATCAACATTTCAGATCACACTCTACGATCCATCATCACAGTGAAAGAGATTTCAAGGAGATTAAAATTGATCATAATGATGGACCATGAAGTGTGATCCGAAATTCTCATGAATAAAAACATCCACCCACTCAAATCCAAAAGATGTTTATTAAACAACAAATAACATAATTTTTATAAGTGATTAAGAAGAGACATACCATATTAGTATTGCCTTAGTTGGAACAAATTAACCAATAGAAAGGGAAAATTTATAGAAAATTAACATTTCCATATCAGAAACAACTATAAACACTTTAGAAGTCACTTGTAGCATGTCTTCCATTATAAAATCAAAAAATGTTATCAAGATAAGTTCTATCTTGCAAATTAGTCTTAGAATATTAAGTTTAATATTATAATGAAAACAAAAAAATCAAATGAGTAGAGGATGGCTTCACATTTGCAGGAGGATCAGGGTTTCGAGCTAGGGCATCTAATCCCTATCTTGTGAGCATGGTTTCTCTGTTTGTGCGCAGTGGGGAGGGCAGTGTAGTTGATTGAAGGTTGCGGTGGTTTCTTGGGCTGATTTGTCTAGTGCTACTGGTTGTAGGGTGGCTCATGGGAGGAGTGTTGGTGCTAGGTGTGGCTGGGTGCGACAGCGTTGGGGGGAGCCTAAGGGGTGGGAGGGGGTATTTTAACCCATTCATTTATGTTTTTGTGTTTGGGAAGGGAGGGTGTTCGGTGTTTGTTGTTGTGGGGGATCAATGCTTGTCAGGGTGGGAGAGGTCCTTGCCCTCTTTAATTAGGGGTGTGGTTTTGTAGTTGGGTGTGATATCTATTGCTAGTAGTGATGCCTGGAGGGTTTTACCTGGTATGGATTTTCCAACAGTGTTGGGCTCAAAATCCCCATCTAAAGGTACTAAGCACTTTGTTAATAATCTTTTCCATTTAGATCCAAGTATCGCTTGTGCGAGTATGTCCAATGGTTCTTAGATTTTGAAGATCAATGGTTGTCTTGAGAGATGCAAAGAGAGGCTGAAATAGGTGATTGTTAATGATGTTGAATATTCTTCAAAGCACTCACTTTATTGCAATTTTTTAGGGATGAGGGTTTCTCTACAGTTTTTGGAGAATTCGGCTTATAGGACTTGGGCGTCGAAAGGAGAAATGGATATTATGTTGTTGGAAAACAATTATTTCATGGTTACATTCAATTGCATGGAGGATCACAATAGGGTCTTTAAGGGTGGTCCGTATTTTCATAATGAGGTGAGGTTGCTCATCAAATTGTGGTATGTAGGATTTAACCCTTTAAAGGAGTTTTGGAATCATGTCCCAGTGTGGGTTTGATTACCTAGATTTGTAGTGGAATGTTGTTAGAAGGATGTGCTAGAAATGTTAGCTTCATTGCTTGGGAAGTCTATTGGGCCCTCAACACAAACCCTGGGGAGAAAGGTAATGACTTTTGCTCCCATCTGTATTGAAATTGATCTTAGTAAGCCTTTGCTAGATGCTATAGATATGTGTGTGGGCTCTTATTCTTGGGTGCAATAGCTTGATTATGAGACTTTACCCTTCTGGTGTCACATATGTCATGAGTATGGTCATCTGCAATGCAAGTGCCCTAGGTCTAAACCGGCATTGCATCAGCCTCAATAGCCTTCCATAACCTTGATGGGGTTGATAAAAGAAAATGCTCCATTCCTGATGAGGCTGTTGATGCAGACGGTTTCATCCCAGCTAGGACAAGGAACAGGAACTAAGCTCAAAAGAGGACTTTGCAGGAGAGATAGGAGGAGGATACTTTTAATAGATTTGAAGCTTTGGATGATCTTAGTCAGCAATAGGTGAGATCAGGAATGCTTCTTTTTTATCAAAGTATGGTGGGATTGGGTCCTGATAGTGCGAACTTGGATACTCCATAAGCCCAACAGGAGGTTGGGAGTCAAAATATGGAGACAGATCAGTAGCTAGTGGCTTAGGAGAGACACATATCTAGTAATGAAGAGAAAGGGGTTGTTGGGGAAGTTTCTCTTCTAGCACAGAATTTGGGCTTTGCTGGGGTTTAAAGTAATAGGATTTCTTTGCATCTTGGGCTTCTTCAGAAGGACATCAAAAAGGGACGTGCGGAGAAGATATTGAAGACTAGCAAAAACAAGGATTTAGATAAGATCAAATTGATGTGGGAGAATTTGGTTGAGTCAGGTTCAGTAAGTACTCTGGATTCTCATTTTTGTAGTCCCCCGAAATGATTTTTCTATCATGGAATATTAGGGGCTTGTACAGTGGCCCTAGACAAAAAGTTGTTTGAGAGTTGATAATGAGTCATTCTCCTGATGTTATTTTCCTACAGGAAACTAAATTATCTATTGAGAGTATGTTTGGTCTAGTGTCAAAGTTGTGGGGGAGAGGCAAGTGCCAATGTATTGGGGTATATGGCTCCTCTGGAGGTGTGGCTTTCCTTTGGAACCCCCTAAGGATTCAACCTATATGGTGGGTTTCTTCCAAATCATCCTTATTCGAGATTGCTTCTAGTCTTGAGACTTGGGAGTACATCTTTCTTACTAATATTTATGCCCCCATTGATCTTCATGGTAAGTAGAAGTTGTGGTCTCATATTACCTTTATGCATAGGTTAGTTCCTTTCCATGGATTAGGGCGGGTGATTTCAATGCTATCTTAGAGCAGTGTGAGAAGCAGGGTGGTGTTAAGTGATTGGAGCCTTCTTCCATCCTTTTTCGAGATAGTATAACAGACCTGCATCTTATTGACATCAAGCCTAGTAATGGTTTATTCACTTGGAACAACCGAAGGATTAGGGAGGATTGGATTGTGGAGAGACTAGATCATTTCCTGGTTTCTAGTTTTTGGGTTGGTGGGGGGTGCTCCACATGCTCTGGGATCCTTTATTGGAGATAATCAGACCACTAGCCCATTGAACTAGTGTCTTCTTCTACTCAAGTGGCTCGTGCTCATTTATTCAAAGTCTAGCTTATGTGGCTACGTGACTCTTATTTGTAGGAAGTTGTTGCAAAATGGTGGAGAAATGGGTGGTCAGCCTATGGCACTGCTATGTACACTATTGCTAATCAACTATAATTTGTTAAGTTTCAGCTTAAATGGTGGAATCGTCAGAGCTTTGGTTATATTTTCCATGCTAAGGCTAGTACTCAACTTGGATTGGATGGCATTACGAGAGAGATAAGAGAGAATTGATTATCAGATGCCTTACTTTGGAAGGAAGAAAGGGTAGCTAAGGATCTAGAGGAGTGGGAGCTTAGGGATGAGATCTACTAGAAACAAAGAGATCAAATTGATTGGCTTCAAGAAGGGGATAAGAATACTATATTCTTCTTCAATTTGGTGAAAGCAAGAAGATATGCTAATTCCATCCCTAATATTGTTAATGATAGAGGTGAGGTGTGTTTATCTTTGCAAGAGATCTCTAGGGATTCTATGCAGTACTTTCAATCCTTATTCAGGGAGGACTCTTAGGGGGAATCTAAAGAGTAAGCTTAGGTTCTAGCATGTATTCCTTCTTAAGTTACCCAAAAGATGAATGTGAATCTTATGGGTCCCATTTTGTTGGATGAACTTGGGAGGTTTGTTTTTCATATGAAGAAGGGGAAGGCTCCATGATCAGATGGGTTTCTGATTGAATTCTATCATGAATTATGAGATATTACAAAATTGAATTTATTAGAGGTGGTCCAAGAGTCCCAGAGGAATAAAATGATGCTTTGGGCATTGAATGCGAATTTCATTTCTCTCATTCCCAAGTGTGATGGGGCTAATTGGATAAGTCAATTCCATCATATATCTCTCTGTAATGTGATTTACAAGATAATCTCTAACCTGATAGCAGAAAGCCTAAAAAAATGTCTTTTGGATCTCATTTCTGAGGAGCATAGTGGTTTTATTGAGGGTTGTCAAATCTTGGATGGAGTGGTAATTGCTACTGAGACCATTCACTCTATGGCTACTTCTAAAGAAAAAGCTATGTTTATGAAGCTAGACATGGCAAAGGCTTATGAAAGAGGCCGATGGTCCTTCCTTCAGAAGATCCTTAGGGCCTTTCATTTTGTTGGTGAATGGATGCATTGGGTGATAAGTTGTGTTTTGTCTACCTCATTCTCTATGTTAATCAATGGAGATCATAGTGAGTTGTTTTGTGCTTCCAGGGGTCTTCTATAAGGGGACCCTCTTTCCCCGTACTTATTTATCCTTCTAGCTGAGGGTATCGGGAGATTGATTAAGTATAATGTGGACATGGGTATTATTCATAGTTGGAGCTAGGGTAATGATATTGCTCCTGAGTCTCACTTATAGTTTGTAGATGATACGACACTAATGGGAGTGGGTAGGATTAGTGAAGCCATAAATTTGCGCATAGTCTTGGATGTCTATCTTATTGGTTTTGGCCAGCTGATCAATGAAGATAAATCTTCCATGTTCTTCTTCAATGCACTAGGGCCTATTCAATTGAGGATTTCTCATATCTTGAGATTTCAGGTTGGCTCTCTTCCTTTGACTTACTTGGGTATTCCTATCTCTACTATGAAATATCCTAGGGAATCTTAGCAGTGATTCTGGACAAATTTTGCTTGAAGGTTGAGTACTGGATGCACAGATGGTTATCCTTTGCTGGACGGTTTCAATTGATCAAGTTGATTGTTCAAGATCTCCCAATTTATAGGGGTATGCTTCAAGTTCATTATTTGAGGTGGCTTTGGCAGCCAAATTGTATTGGAGGTGGTGTGTGGAACAGGACCCATGTTGGGATAGGATTTTGTCTTACAAGTATATGCCAAGAATTTCGAAGGAGGAAATCCCAAGATGTCCTCTTGTGGGAAAAGGTTCCACGATTTGAAGCACACTTAAGAAAGGGGCTTCATTGATTAAAAATGGTTTATTTTGGATCTGTAATATGGGTGAAGAGGAAATTTTTTGGTCAGATTCTTGGGATATCTACCCTTTCATTATTAATCAGTTTCCTAATTTAATGAATCTTTGCTATAGGTTCCTTGAGTCAAGGTGGTCTAGAATGAGTGACTTTAAATTGGGTTATAGGAGAGGGCAACTCGAGATGGTGCGGTGGAAGGTGCCTGATGAATGGCTCACTACTAGTTTGGATGAAAAATATTTTGAGCTTCATGACATTTTGGCTAGTAGACACTATAGCCCTCTCAAAGATAGGGATAGACTTGCATGGTCCCCAAATCCAATGGGTGTTCTTACTGTTGGCAGTGGATACCAAGAGTTGTTAACCCGTAGAATGGAGGGGAGGAAAGTACACTAGTAGAAATATGTCTAGAATAAATTCTCTTCACTGAAGTGCAATTGTTTTTCTTTGACTTTGGATTTGAATACATGTGTAACCTGGGACAATATTTGCAAGAAGGGGTTTCATGGTCCCTCCATTTGTGTTTTGTGTGGTAATGGGGAGGAGGATTTTTCACAATTGTTCTTGAGATGCCCCTTTTCGATGCAGATCTGACATTACTAGTACGGGGGTGTGGAAACATCATTGTATTCATGTAAATTTTGTGGTGGATTTTTGGAGTAGTATGCATAAGCCTCCTACTATGTCCTCTTTTCGCCAAACTATGTGGCACATAGGTCCCATTTTCATACTTTTGCAGATTTGGTTAGAGAGGAACCGAAGGATTTTTTACAAAGTCCGGTTGATAGTTCAACAAGTGTGGTATAGAATAATAAGAATGATCCAAGGGATGGTGAAAACTAAATGTGAGGTAAATTTTCCTCTGGAAAGAGGAGAGGCTAAAATTGTGACTAGGATGGGTTTGCAGGAGTTGTCTCCTATTTCTGCTTCTGTCAAGAGAGGCAGCTGCACTATGAAAAATTGTCAAAGGGTGGGAAGATGGTTTCCACCCTAGGATGATTTCTTAAAGATCAACACTTATGGCTCCTCTCGGGGTAATCTGGGTCCTTTTGGGATTGGAGGTGTTGGTAGGGATCGATTGGGGGAGGTGGTTTTGTTATTTTCACTGCACAAAGGACAACAGGCTAATAATTTTATTGAAGGATTAGCAATTCTCTATGTTCTAGAGCAAGCTTATGTGTTGGGGTTGTGTAAGTCTATATGTCAATCACACTCATAGATTATTGTTAATCTGCTAATTGAGCTGAAAGTGGTTGGGATTAATTGGAAGCTGGAAGGGATTTTTCACCAGATCTTGCAAGGTAGTCCCATGATGGATAATGTGTGTTTCATCCAAATTCCTCGTGAGTGGAATATAGTGGCTGAATTTTTGGCTAAGTGGGCTTCAGAACATGGTGATGAATGGAAAGTTGAGGGTTGGGGGCATCTTTCCCAAGATTACTGTCAGGATTTGCATAGGATCCTTGCTGAGGATATGGTTAGTTATGAGGTTGGATGATGACTTTATTTTCTTGTAGTTCTTCCCTGGATCCTAGGGACTTTGGGCTTCTTTTGTAATGCTTGCTTCTAATTATTAATATTTTTTACCCCTTTATTCAATACTATAGTGAAAAAAGGTAAAATTTAATAATGAAATGTCTTCTAAATTGATAAAATTGTAGTTAGTAATATATTATAACTCTCACTTTCAATTAGAATTATTTTCTTAGGACTAAGTTAGGTAAATCTCAAAAGTGGACATTAAAGTAAAGGCATACCTTATATTAGTCTAGCAATATTATTTTATACTATAGAATTTTCAACTCCTATTAGCTCAAGTTGTGCCTTATGTTAGTCCATGTCATCTCCTTTTCTCAAAATAAAAAATCCAAAAATAGTAAGCCCAACTATTGCAAAATAGTAAATAAGGATCATATGATAGTTAGAGAAATACTAGTAATTGCGTTGAGATGTGTATTAGGCTCATATACACATGTAATATTCTCCATCAATAAAAATGAAAGCCATTTAACTTCATGTGAATTTGGCCGCCAACCAGTTTGTCAATTAAAAAAAGCATTACCTATATTTAAAAAAAACATTAGCAATATTACTAATTCAAATTTCCCTTTAAAATTAGTTTTACAATATTACTAACCAAAATATAATATAAAAATTTAAAATATAATTGAAAAAAGGTTATAATAATTTTTAAATGGAATATTTATTCAAAAAATCTATAAATTGGATTTTATAATTTTAAAATGGAACGGACTTTAAAAAAAAGCATAATCTATATTATTTAAATTATTTTATTTTATTTAAATTTAATTTTTTCTTAAAAATTGGTTTTACAGTATTATCATATTCATAAAAATTACGAATCAAAATATAATATAAAATTAAAAATAATAATTTTTTAGTCCAATTAACTTGCAATTTTATAAAAAATTGCAAGTTTTCCTTATTAACCAATCAACTTATACATGAAAATTGAAATTTATTTTAATTAATTAATCAATTTATAACAAGTTCAATTAATTTATAGTAATATACATAAGCTAATTAAAATTCAAGAATTGTATAAGAATTAAAAAATAAAATAAAATAAAATAGATTAAATTAAAGTAAATTAAATGATTTAAACAAATTAATCAAATAACTAAAAATAAATTAATTAAAATTAAATTACTAAAATTAAAATATTTATTCATATAAAAATTCATTTGGACATAGATAATATTTTCTTTATATGAGTTTAAAAACATAGTCAATTTAATTTTTAAAATATTTTTAATAAGGTTGGCTTAAATATGAATTTAGAAACTTGTCATAATATATAAAATTTAAAATTTTGACATCTATTCTTAGTAAATTAGTAATTATTAACTAGTTATAATTTAATATTTTAACGTAATATATATGATTGTATATATATGATGCAGAGCATGTATCACAAACCATAAAACCTTCATTCAAGGGTAGACTTTAAATTTGAATCAAGAGGCATATAAAAAGATACAACATTCCTCTCAACTCCAAATAAATTTCAAAAGGTTACATTACATATCTATAGACCTTCATTAAATATTTCAAATCATAACATTCACTATAACATGAGAGAACAAATTCTTATTTGCCATGGAATACCCTAGTTTAGGGTTTCGTCCCTCAAAAAGTGTTTTCACCAAAATAATCACAAAATATTCAATTCTTAACCAAATAAAGTAAGACAAAAATTAGTAGAAAGAAGATTCATAGAAACTTCCAAAACATATATCCTCTCTTCTTTATGATCCCCCATGTGACCCCACCAAATGTTGCAACCGGACTGCTATTGCCTTCACCAATCTGCCTTTCACCATGAACTGTAACAAACAGTCATCAATAACATTTTACATATTTCTCATAAAGAAAATCGCTTTAGTCATAATTTATATTACTGAGTTAAACAAGTTCTATCCAAATTTTAGCCAGATCCAATGGTTAAATCAAAAGTTATGATCATTTTCTCAAAAATAGGTAACCGTTGGCAGGGTTTTGACAATTATTGAAAAACAAACATATCTTGCCAAATACTCAACAAAAGTGCACAAGAAAGGATTCATCTGAAATATATTTCATCAATATATCATTAAATAACATCTACATATAAAAATTACATCAAATGTGATCCTCCATGGATCTATGACAGTCACAGATTCCTTAAAACCTTATGACAGTTTGAGGGTTTGATGGATAATCATTGACAAATCCCCTCCAAACTGATCTACCTTCTTTATTTCAACCAAGAATGGTTTTATAAACCATTTCCAACTCCTTTCTAACTACTCCAACCACCTAATAACCAATGGATTTCATTTTTACACTTTTGGTGCACTTTCTAGCAATATTGCAACTTTGCAATTTTTACAATTTTTGACATAAATGACTCTAACTCTTACATGGACACTTTTAAAACTTCAATATGGACCAAATATGATATATTTGGACAAAATGGCTCATTTAGCCTTACATATTATGATTCAATTGTCTCAAATAACCTTAATACATTATGAATGACTCAAATAAAATAAATTGTTCATATTATGACTTTTGACCTCCTGGTATGCTTGTGTGTTTAGGTGCCTCATCACCAATATCTTATTTAGTTTCTTTAAGTTTAATATTTATTTAAACTTATAGTTAGTCCAATTACCTTCCACTTTAAAAAAATTATAAATTTTTTTGACTAGCCTATCAACTTATACATGAAAATTGCAAGTTTTCCTTACTAACTAATCAAAATTACAATTTTTTATTAATATTATTTTTAACTAGAAGAGAATTTGCATAATTTCCATGTTTTCCAAATGTATAATCTAAGTTTTCCTTATTAAAAAAATATTTTATACTTAGTCTAGTTATCTTGGACTAATATAGGTATTTATTTAATACAAATTGAATTTTTTTTAATAATATTGCTCTTAATTAGAAAATTAATTGCATACTTTGTAACGTTTTACTATTTATAATCCTTTTAATTAGAAGATGAAGTCTTCCTTATTCTTGCACTATTTAAGACAATTTGGTGAACAAGTTAGTAGCTATCCATTTGAATAATATACTCTACTTCATTCCATTTGCTAAAACACTGATTGAGGTATCTATCACAAAAACAATTGTCACCTTTGATGCTTTAATCTACAATGAAAGTTATTTAATTCTAGGAACATATATTATCTTTATATTTTGTCACATTTGAAATATGATAGTTTTGAGACCAAAGTAATTTTATGGTGTACCATTTCTTTTGTATGTTGATATTTTATTTAAATAATTTAGAGTGGTCACAATTGGCTTTCCTAGAACATCCTTGCTACTACCAAGGGCTTACATTTGGATATTTGCTTCCCATACTAAAGAAGATTTATTGAGAGCATCAAAAGTATGCATATGGAATTGCATTCTTTGTTTTGAAATTAGAACCAATTGATGTTGTTCAAACAAAATGTAAATACAAATAAGATACTTTTATTTCATATTTTAAGAATCAAGACTCTAAATATTTTCTTAATCACATGTGTTAGCAAGAACTTAATAAAATCCCTGAGAGCCTCATTCCTCTTTTTAATGGTATTCTTTTGTTGCTCTATTAGTTGAATTTAATATTGGATCTTGTAATAAACAATTTGTAGCTATATTTCTTTCATATTAAATTGGTCTTCTTTGTCCCTTTGAAATTGTTTATTTGCATGGAAAAAAAAAAACTAACTGTAACTTGCAAGATATTTATAAGTATTGTTTAATTTTTCTAATAGTAGCATTAATTGAATGGACAAAAAAAAAAAATTTAGAAAGAACTTTTTTGATAATTTATTGCTTAATATTTTATCTTAGTATCACTACACATTCAACAATAAATTATCAATATATATAGATATTATTAAATTGTCACTGGTTTTAATATAGATATTTTAAATATGTTAATTGAAAACATATCAAAACTTTTAATAAAACATACTAATCTACCTTAGAATTACATATACCTATTTTATTGGTTAGATGTAAGCTTTACTCAAGGATAGGATTTATTTAAGGTTATAGTTAATGTTTAATTAGGATTAACAATAGGATTCAACTAGGATTGATGTTAAGTTTCAGAGGTTAAGGGTTAATTCTAATAATCAAATTACAAGTTAATTTAAGATTAATTTTGAAGTATTTGGATAGAAACAGACAATATCTTTAGGTGTCTCTTTGAAACTGTTTATCTGCATGGAAAAAAAAATTGAATATAACTTGCAAAAAAGTTGTAATTATTGTGTTAATTTTTATAATAGTAGCATAAATTGAATGTGCATAACATTTATTTTGTAGAAAGAATATTTTTTACAATCTATTATTTAATATTATTAAAAAAAAATATTTTGTAGATAAGATATTTTTATCATATCATTTTTGTGTTTTTAATATTAGCTTTTTAATATTAATAAATATTTACAAATTATAACTTTTATTCTCTTTAAATGTAGTATTATATTTGGAAACATTTTATTATTCCTTTATACATTTTTTTAATATTGCATTATAGGTGATGGGTTGGATTTTGCACCCATTCACAAAACCATCGATTTATTAATTTACTATGTTTATACTAGGAAAAAAAGGACTTGTCAAAGATATGTTTTTTTTTGGGCAAAAGGGTAAAAACTTTATTGAGAATCAGAAACAGGCATTACAAAAAGAATCAGAGCCCCGAGGCCCCCAAAAAGGACAACTAGGCCAACCACAAATCAACTAGCTTCAAATCCACCCATGTCCTTAGTGAGAATCTTTTGCAATTCCTGATAGTAATCCCCAAAGAGATGCTCCCAACCTTCCACTTTCTACTCATTATCATGTTCTGATGCCCACTTGGCCAAACAGTCAGCCACACCATTCCATTCACGATGAATATAGATGAAGGAAACCTGCTCCATTAAAGAGCTAATTTGAAGAATCTATTGAACAATCCCTACCAACTGCCATTGAACCCCACTCACCTTCTGATTAGACAACAAGTTAACAATAATTTGTGAATCCGATTCACAAATCACCTTCCTAAAACCCCTCGCCAAAGCCCGCTCAGGTGCATAAAGAATCACAAAACCCTCCATAAAGTTATTAGACTGCTACCCTTTATGCACCGAAAAGAAGAAAACAACCTCCCCCCTGCTATTGCTACCCACACCCCCAACACTAGCAGGGCCTGGGTTTCCCCTAGATGATCCATCAGTGTTGATCTTGATATACTCCTCCTGAGGGGGTGTCCACCTTCCAACCCTTTGCACCCTCTTTATAGCTCGTCTACCTTTCCTGACACAAGCAGAGTTAGGAGACAACTCCTGTAATCCAAGCCTACTCACAATATCCACCTCGTCTCTACCCAATGGGAAATTCACCTCACATTTAGCTTCCATTGTCTTCCGAATCATAACAATGATCCTATTCCAAACTTGTTGAACAAACAATTTGGCCTCTAGAAAGATCCTCCTATTCCTTTCGAGCTAGATCTGCCACAGAATGAAGATGGGCCCAATATACAAGACCATCTAGAGGAAGGAGGATGAAATAGGAGGTCTACCCAAACTGCTCCAAAACTCCACTAGAGAGTCCGCATGGACACAAGGATGCTTCCACACCCCCCACCAATAGTGCCAGATCAACATAGAGAAGGGGCATCTGAAGAACAGGTGTGAGGAATCTTCCTCTCCATTACCACATAAAACATAGATAGAAGGCCCCAAGAATCCCCGCTTGCAGATATTGTCCCAAATTAGACATCTATTCCAAGCCAAAGTCTAGGCAAAGCAGTTACACTTCGGCCAAGAAGCATTATTCCTTCCTCAAGTCTTTGACTCAACAATTCCCAGTAACCACTAGCCACATAAAAAATGCCCTTAGGATTTGGAGACCAAGCAAGCCCATCCCTACCCTTCAGGGAGCTACAATGTCTATTCACCAAAATGCCCTGCAACTTTGCACATTCTTCCTCCATTCCAACCACCGACCATTCATTAGGAGTCTTCCACTGCTCCAATTCTAGCCCATCACACTTGTAGACAGCCTTAAAGGCACTCACCCTTGACCATCTAGCTTCTAAGAACCTCTGGCCCAGCTTTCCAAGGTTAGGAAACTGATCAAGAATGGGAGGGTATCCATCCCAAGAATCATTCTAGAAAAGAACCTCTTCCCCCTTCTATAGATCCAAAAAAGCCCTGCCTTAATGAGAGAAGGCCCCCTCTTGAGAGTGTACCAGATCGATGAGCCCTTTCCTTCACGTAGATATCTGGGGATTTCCTCCATCAGGATCCTTTGCATATATTTGTTGGCCAAAATCCTAGCCCAGCCTCGGTCCTGCTCAACACACCACCTCAAGTACAATTTAGCAGCAAGTGCTTCCCCAAAAAGAATAGACTGCCTTAACCCAAACCCCCTAGACTGCTTTGGCCTACAAACTAGGTCCCAATTAACCAGAATCCATTTGGAAGAGGTGAGATTACCAGCCCATAAGAATTTCCTAGCCAGAGAGTCCAAACCCTTCAAGAACCACTTACGAGCCACCTGAAGCATACATCGATAGGTCGGCAAAGCTTGAACCACCGATTGAATCAGAAGAACCCTCCCCACAAAGAATAACCATCTATGAGTCCAGTGTTCAACCTTGGAGCGGAATTTATCTAAGATCCCCTACCATGATTCCTTACGGGGGTTGCCAGGAGAAATAAGAATACCCAAATACGTCATGGGCAGGGAGCTAACTTGGAATCTCAAGATAAGAGGAATCCTCCTCTGAATAGACTCAGGAGTGTTGAAAAAGAGGATGGAAGATTTATCCTCATGTATCATCTGGCCAGATGTGGCAAGATAAACATCCAGGACCTTATGCAGATTCGAAGCTTCATTGATTTGAGCAAGCCCTATCAAGGCTATATCATCCACAAACTATAGGTGAGACTGTGGCTGCAAGTCATTCCCCCATCTCTAACCCTGAATAGAACCCTGACCCACATGATGCTTAATCAGCATCCCCAGACCCTCAGCAAGAAGAATGAATAAATAAGGGGAGAGAGGATCTCCCTGGCGGAGACCCCTAGAAGCACCAAATAGCTCAGTATGGTCTCCATTGATAAGCATAGAGAAAGAAGTGGATCTAACACAACTCATAACCCACTGGATCCACTCACTCGCAGAACCAAAAGCCCTGAGGATCTTTTGAAGGAAGGATGACTGAACTCTATCATATGCCTTAGCCATATCCAACTTGATAAACATAGCTTTTTCCTTGGATGTTGCCATAGAATGAATAGTCTCTGTAGAAATGACCACCCCATCCAGAATTTGGCACCCTTCCAAAAACCCACTCTACTCCTGAGAAATAACATTCCCCAAGCACTTCTTCAATCTATTCACTATCAGCTTAGAGATGATCTTATAAATCACATTATTGAGGGAGATCAGGAGGAACTGGCCTAACCAGTTGACCCCTTCACACTTGGGGATTAGGGCAATGAAGGTCGCATTCAATGCCCTAAGCATCTGTTTATTACTCTGGGACTCGTGGACTACTTCCAATAAATCCAGCTTAATTATATCCCAGAACTCTTGAAAGAACTCAACCAGGAATCCATCTGGTCCAGGAGCCTTTCCTTTCCTCATGTGGAAGACAATCATCTAAAGTTCTTCTAGTAAAATAGGACACAAAAGCTGCTCATTCATCTCCCTCGAGAAAAGAGAAGGGATACAATCCAGAACCAGATTCTCCTCCACTATTTCCCCCTGAGAGTCCTCCCTAAAGAGGGACTGGAAAAACTGGAGAGACGCCCTAGACATCTCCTGCAAGGATAAGCACTACTGACCTCTGTCATTAACCAGTATAGGAATGGAATTTCCATTTCTTCTTGCTTTCACTGAGTTGAAGAAGAAAGTAGTGTTCTTGTACCCCTCCTTCAGCTAGTCAATACGAGCTCTTTGCTTCCAATATATTTCTTCCCGAAGCTCCCATTCCTCAACCACCTTGATAGCCCTATCTTCCTCTCTAAGAAGTTCCTCAGACAACCCATTCTCCCTAATTTTACTGGTGATCTCATTTAGCACAATTTGAGAAGCTTTCTTCTCATGAAAAATGTTCCCAAAACCTTGATGGTTCCACTATTTAAGCTGAAGCTTAATAAATTGTAGCTGCTTGGCAATAGAGTACATGGCAGTGCCAAAGGCCGGTCTCCCTTTCCTCCACCAGTCTTGAACAAGAACCTGCAACAACTTGTCCCAAAGCTGCATAAGTTGGAATTTGAATGAAGGCGAACGGGCAACCCGAGCCAAAGATGAAACTAGCTTTATGGGCTAGTGATCCGACCCTCTCTAGTCAAGAATCTTAGAACTTGAGGACCACCCACCGCCAATCCAAAAATAGGAAACTAGAAAATGATCCAATCACTTAGCAATCCAATTCTCTCCCACCCTCCTGTTGTTCCAAGTGAACAAACCATTGCTAGGCTTGATGTCAACTAGCTGCAGCAAGGAAATATTATCCTAGAAAAGGAAAGAAGAAGGTTCAAACCGCATTATGCCCCCCTTCTTTTCACTCAACTCCAAGATGGCATTGAAGTCTCCTGCCATAATCCAAGGATGAAAAGGGGCCAACCTTCGCACACCTGACACACGTGACCATAATCTTTGCCTACCCTGAATATCAGTGGGAGCATAGATATTCGAAAACATGATGAATTCCCCAGTCTCAAGACTAGCCAGCACCTCGGATAAAGAGGATTTGGAGGCAACCCACCAGATAGGGCGAAACCTTAAAGGGTTCCAAAGACAGGCCACCCCTCCTAAGGAACCAACTGCCCCAACACATTGACACTCACCTCGCCCCCACAACTTTGGTACGAGACCCATCATACTATCCATATTAAGTTTAGTTTCTTGCAAGAAAAGGACATCAGGTGAGTGATTCCTAATCAAATCCTGAACAGGTTTTTGTCTAGGGCTATTATTCAATCCCCTTACATTCCATGAGAGCACAATCATTTAGGAGGGTTGGAAAAGTGAAAATCCAAAGTCTTCACTGACCCTAACTCCACCAAATTCTCACCCATCAATTTGATCTTATCCAGATCCTTCTTTCTGCCAACCTTTGAGCTCTTCTCTGAAGCACTTTTCTTAATATCTCTCTGATGTAGACCTAGGTGAATGGCTGACTTATTACTTTTAGCCCCAACCAGTTCCAAATTTGAAGCTATTGGAGAACCATCCCCCTCAGCTAGGTTCACCTCAATAACAGGAGCTAGGCCCAACTAAACCCCAACTATTTGGTCCATCTCCATCTACTGGCTTCCAACCACTAGCAAAGCTTGGGAAGATTCCTCCATCACACTTTCTAGTACCCCTCCTAATGCACCCTAATCTAGAGGGGTAAACCATGGGTTAACTACTTGATGGCTCAGGTCATCCAGGGCATTAAATATGTTAAAGGCATCCTCCTCATGTCTCTCCTGTAAGGGTCTCTTTTGTCCTCTATTCATGTTCTTTGTCTTAACTAAGACAAAACCATCAACACCCTCTACCACACCCGACATGATAGCTTTCCCTTTCTCAGCCCTATCAAGGCTCGGTTCTGACTATTGAGGTTGTCTCACTACCGGTTTGTATCTAGGACACTTATGTTGTAAATGACCATACTCATGACACAGACGACAACAAAATGCTAAAGTCTCGTAATCTAGCTGTTGAACCCATGAATAAGAGCCTACACACATGTCTATAGCATCTAGCAAGGGTTAACTAAGATCTATTTCAACACAGATATGTGCATAGGTCATTACCTTTCTCCCTAGAGTTTGCGACAAGGATCCCATTGGCCTCCCAAGCAGAGAAGCAAGCATCCGTAGCACATCCTCTTGACAACATTCCACTAGAAGATGTGGTAACCAAACCCACACTGGAACTCTATTTGGGAGCTCCTCTGAAGGATTAAACCCCGCATGACAAGGTTTGATGAATAATCCCACCTGGTTGTAAAAATATGGACCTCCTTCGAAAACCCTATTGTGATCCTCCATGTAGTTGAACGTAACCATGAGATAGTTATTTGATAGTAGCATAATCTCCATTTCCCCTTCCGGTGCCCATGTCTGTTGTGCATAGTTTTCCAAAAATTGCAATGAAACCCTCATTCCCAAGAACTTGCAGTATAGTGAGTGATTTGAAAAGTATTCAATATCCTCAGCTATAATCTCAAGAGGGATGATCAACTTCGGCCTCTCACTATATCTCTCTAGGCAACTATTAATTTTCACCATGTGAGAGCTACCAGCACTCCCAGAGCCTGAATTAGAAGAGAATAGGTTATTGTTAAACGTCTTTACATTCTAAAATGGGGGTTTTGAGCCCACCGCAGCACAGAAATCCATAGCGAGAACCACTTGCAAGGCTTCCCTACCCAATGTCACCATCAGGGCACACAAAAAAAAAACCAGGACAACGGTCGAGGTCCCACACCCCTAGGTCTCCCCATGGGGCTTAGCACCCAAGGCCCCTCCCCTCACCCACACCACCAAGGAACAGCCCACCCAAAACCCCAAACCCCTGGGAAAGCTTCGACCGCAGCAACATAACCCCACCCCCGCTCAGCCCTCCCACCTCCTGGCGACCACCCCCACAGCCACCACCAAGCCCTAGCCACTCCTTCCTCCTCCATCTTCCCCTGACACCCAGCACTTCCCCCCCCCGCGCGAACCCACACCAGTGCCGCCTATGAGCTAGGGCCATGAAACCCTAGCTTGGCCTCCTACGCAGACCTGCATGAACACCATCAATTCGAGACAAAAATCAATCGACTTGTCAAAGATATGCTAGTAAGACACCACAACAAGGACATTTTTAAGGAAGCTAAACCACATCTTAGTATTATTCAAGAATATTTCTTTCTTGTTTTTATAAGTGTTTTATAAAATTGTCACCTGGTTTACTATAGATATTTTAGATATGCTTTTTGAAAACATATCAAAATTTTCAATACAAAATACTAATTTACCTTACAATTACATAAAACTATTTTATTTATTCGATATAAAGTTTACTCAAGGTTAGGAGTTATTTAATGTTATAGTTAAGGTTTAATCAGGATTAGCAATAGGATTCAACTAAGGTTGTTGTGGAAGTTTTAAGAGGTTAAAGGGTTAATTCTAATAATTGAATTACAAGTTAATCGCAAATTAATTTGGAAGTATTTGGATAGAAACAAACAATATCTTTAGGTTAAATATTCAATAAAAGTTGTATTTGATTGTATTTGGATTTATTATATTTTTATTTAGTTTTATAATTTGTAATTGCTTAAGCTTTAGAATCATTTATATGATATCATAATTAGTCTATAAAATTATCTTTTCCTATTTGTTATTAATGTAAATGGTAATAATAATTTTCATGAAGCTCATTAGGATGTCACATGATGAAATTACATGGGTATCCACTTTGTTGTCAAAGTATCGATGTTCGCTATTGGTTGAGAGAAAAGATGGTCAACCAAATTTTTTAAAATGGACCAATAACTAGTCAATTTTTTTTTTTTTCATAATTATGCTCTATACTTTAACTTTCTTTGTGGATCCAATGTGAAAATGAACTTAGATGTACAATTCAATAATCTACAAATTGAGATTACAAATTTTTTTGACTGGACAATTTATCTATACCATGAGCTTTGAGATTACTACTTTACTGGAAGTATTTGGAAGGTCACTAATAGTCCAATAGTCACTATCATAATGTACAACCTATCTAATCAACTCAGTATGAAGTTCATGAGAATCCTTAAGGGAGAATCACAAATGAGTTATGAAACAAGGCCACTTGAGGAATGATTGCTCACTACTTTTAAGTTAAATTATTCAATCAAATTTGTAGTGCATTAGGTCACATCATCATTCAGGTTGTTACATGCACACTATAGAATACTTGCATTGCATTTCACAAAGTCTAATGTGACAATTAAAGTTTGAGCTCTTCTTGCTTATACTCAAAATGGAGACTTATTTCCAAAGCATAAATGGTTCACATTATAACTATGACTAAATTCTATTTTGACACTATTTTATAGATGTTGTCTGAGAGTTATTATTACCATGCATCAATATTTAACCAAGACTATAATTATAAAAATGTGCAATCAGTGATGTATGCATTTTGTCCATCTATGTTTTCCATTACATTTTAGAATTTATTTCAAATACTTTGAATTATCTATTCAACTATTTATTTTTAAACACATTACTAACAAACTCTTTATTATTATTGATGAATATGAATATTTTCATAATTTGATATCTCTCAATGTGTCTTACTTATATTTTTTTAAATATAGGTATGCTATTTTAATATTTGTTTGTTGTTGCAAATTCATATTTATTACAATAAATATTGTTAGATTAGTAACCTTTTATTTTGGGCTTTGATTTTAGAAGCAACTTGTTGGCTTTAAGAAGTTGGCTAGTAGTGCATGTTTTCAAACAATCTCCCTAACATCTTTGCGCATTTTGGCAACTATTGTGTTTGTAATGGATTCTTATGTAAGTTACCAAAAATGATTATTTCCTTTTCATGCAAGTTTCCTCCATTTTGAGAGGTGATTTTGGGCACCAAATTTAGGTTTTGAAAGTGGTTCCACATATGCATGGATTTGGCTCGATTGGGAATTTTTCATATTGAAATTTTAATAAAAGCTTATGCTTGTTTCTTCAGTGGCTAATAAACTAGTTGACAAGGAGAGTATAAAACAAAATTTTGAACATTTGAAAGTGATCTATGGATAGGAGTTAGATGATTATCAAGTGGTCTATGAATGTAGTAAAGGATTACATTAGAATAATCTCATCCAAAGATTATTGATATTTGGGGATTTGAGTGCTCTATTTGTCATAGATGTTTATGTAAGCTTTTTGGATCTGGGTTTACTGATATTTCTTTGTATCCAGTGTTATTTTATCATAATAAAATTTGATGTAGAATTTGGAGAGTTTCCTTGCAAGCTGCGTAAAGTTCAGTGTGTGTTCGGGTTTCAATTTGCTTCCTATTTTCTGAGAAGTTACAGGACATGAAATATATTCTTAGCAACAATTTATGACAATTAAATTATGTATTTCCATGATGCGAACCTAATATAATAATTATATATCAGATCCATGAAGTTTTACTAAAGTTCATGGGTTTTTAGAGTTTATTTCTATTCAAAGTTTATTAAAATTCTTTTATTTTCAAATTTTAATAAAGGAGTTTCAAAATACTTCTCAGATGTAATAACTATTTTCCAAGGATATTTTAGTTGTATCAGAGATAAGCTCTTTCCAATTTGTAGGGTTCTGAGTTAGTAATCATGAGAGGCTGACATAGATCTATTTTCAAGGGTTTTGAAAATTGTTGGTGAAAATAATTATTCATCTTGGATATTATTACACTATACTTAAGTTTACTTAGGAAATGCATTTCATAGTAGTTTGAGTATTAGACACTTGGGTGTTTGTGCTTCAATGGGATAGTGTGTGTAGGAGAATTTCCACCTTTTGTTGTCTTATCTTGCTGTTACACTCCACATTTGATGGGTCCTCCACCTCTTGTGGAATATTATATAGTTTCTCCTACCTACCCCTAGTATTTCCTACCTACCCTTGTTTCTTATTGAGGCACATGTCATGTTTTTGTGCTCACATATCCATATCACCTTGGCTATATAAGCAGGCTCATATTCATTGTATGTAATGATTGATGATCAAGTTGATCAGTATTTTCATCTTGATAGAATATAGTTTATTTCTATCATCTATTTTGTTCTTTCTCATTTGTGTTTTCTATTGCCTCTTGATCTTGGAAAAATATCACATGGTATCAAAGCCATTAGAGTGCCATTGGTTTGTCAATTGAGAGAAATTTGGGGTTTGCATTTTGGAGCTTTCTATTATAGGTTATTATTGAAGCTTGATGGGTCAAATTTGAGGTCACCATTGGATTGAGGAGGTCCAAGAAAGTTAGTTTTGCCTTTTGTTTCATCCATATTGGAATTTGGAGGCCAAATCTAGAGACATTTGAAGTTTGAAGCTATGGCGGAAATTTTCCAGAAATTATAATTTTGCAGACAAGTTTCAAATAGTGATATCTTACTCATCCAGACTCCTTTTTTTGAGATTTTTGTTTTTTTTTGGGTAGAATTTCCTGATCTGTATAGTGTTGTAGGAGTTTTCTATTTTTCGGGTACAGGTTTTTCAGAAATCATGAAATCCCGATTTTTACAACTTTCGAGGCTTCATTTGGGCTCATATGGACTTCTTTTTAGGTGACATTTTTTTTGAAAGTACATAATATTTTGTCTACTTTCATAATCTACCATTTGTTTGCAGTGATTTTGAGTAGAAATTGTAGTTTCAGTATTTGGTCATTTTTTGCCTATTTGGTACTTGTATTTTGCTTGGATCTCAGTTTAGATTAGTAGCAGTATTTGTTGAAGTTTTTTAGATCTTATTTTGAGAAGTTGTAAATTGAAATCATAAGTCCAGTTTGCCTCATTTTGCAGGTGGCCCATTATATATGCACAAAGTAAAGTGCCAAAATCATGATTTTTTTTTTTTTGGGGGGGCGCGGGGGTTTCTTGATTGAGTATTTTTGGGGGGGTGTCTTGTGTGATTGTGCCTGTCTCTATCTTGTGTTTTTTCATTTTGCTACTATGGGTTCTCCTAAATTTCCACTCTTAACTCCTCATAATTATACATCATGGAAGATTAAGGCATGGAGTAAACTAATGGAAAATGACTCATTTATTATGTAAATGAAACTATTACAACACCACCTGATCCTAAGGTTGATCCTAATGTTCAAATTGAATGGCTTACTAAGAATGCTATGGCACTTGGAACTCTTAGAAAGTATGTATCAGATGATCTTATTTTCCACATTGATGAGTGTACAACAATTAAAGAGGTCTGGAATATTTTTATGAAATTGTATGGTCAAGTTGATGAGATTAAGGGCTACAAGCTTGATAGTGAACTCACAACTTTGGATCCGAAGGATTTTGATAAAAACCAAGATTATGTCACAAAAGAAACTGAGTTAAGAGTAAAGCTAAAGGATTGTGGAATTGACAAAAATGATGCTCAATTAGTTTATAACTTGTTGGACAAGCTTCCTTTAGAGTATACAGCCTTCGTATCTACCTTTCACACCCATAGGTTAGCTCAAGGTTCCTCGTACACTTCTCCCTCATTTAATTCATTCATGGAGATTTTGATACTTGAGCAATCTAAGTTGACCATGATGGGGATTCTCAAATCTTCAATGTCACAAGCTTTCGTGGCTAACAAAGGGAATCAAAGAAATAAAGGAAAAGGCAAGAATCAAAAGCAACCTAAGTCAAAACCACAACAAGATGGAGCACAATCTTCCACTCCACAACAAGGTGATTCACCATTCTCACCTAAGAGGAAATCATATAAGGATAATCTTTTTTGTGGATATTGGAAGAACTCGGTACATGATGAACATCATTGTTATAAGAAAGATATTGATGAGTTGAATAATCTTCTTGAGAAGAATAGAATCAACCTACCTTCTAGAATGTCTACATCGGCTTCTTCTTCCAAGGATAAAAGAAATGATCACTCTTTTGGGATAGATAAAGGAAAGGAACTAGCTCTTTGTGCTACTACAAGTCTTGATTCAGGGAGATGGCTTCTAGATTCAGGGGCTTCTCATCGTATGGCATCTTCATAGTCTATGTTTATTACATTTGAGCCTTGCCACATGCCACAGATTTTGATGGGAAATAATACATACATAGATGTGATTAGGAATGGATATATTTCCATTGGGGATAAGTCCTTCAATGATGTGTTGTATGTACCCCCGTTGACAAACAATCTTCTTTCCATCTATCAAACCACACATGGGGCAACTAGGAAAACTGTGGAGTTTACACCTGATTCAGTTATCATTAGAGACTTGGAGAGTGGAGCTATTATTGTGACTGGGGTGGTTGATCATGCATCTCGGTTGTACTCTTTTTCATATTTTGGTCCAATTGATGAGGTTGATTCTTCCTATGTTGATGATTCAAATTTTGAGGAGAACTTTGGGCATTTGAAATTTGGTATTCTCACATGTGACCCCATTCTTGAGCCTTGTATTTAATCTCCTTCTATTGATATCACACCACCTATTGCACCTAATGATGCAGCTAGTGCGATGATTCTTCCTTCTTATGATTCAGTGTAGTAGGATATTTCATGTCTTCCAACTTCAATTGATTGGGATTCCTACTTGACAAACATTGCAGGTTTGTTTGTGGAGTCCTACATTGCATATTTGAGAGACAACATTGATGACATTCACCTTCTCTTTGATGAAGATGATCCTTTTTTGATTGTTGCAAGGGATCACTCTGACCCTCTTGTGCATTCTCTAAATGATGAATCTTTAGAGGTTGACATGATTGTGGATACTTTTGTACAACACTTGGAGGAGGTCTCTTTATCTTTTGAGGATACATATGAGTCTTTGGATATTGTTCTACATTTTTCTCCACCAAATCTTGGAATACCTTTTTCACCAGTGTGGCACAGTTTACCACCTTTGGAGGAGGTTACTTTCAACATCGACATGGGGACACTTGAGCATTTTTTAGAGATTCCTTTCATCATGAGTGCTTTTGCTTCATCATCCCTTCATGGTTGGGGATAATTTTTGGATACACCTTTGGTTTTGTTTCTTCCTAAGGGGAGGCACATGGTTCGACATTCATGGAGTAGTTTCTTTTTTCATCTTTGAGATTCTATAATTGGTGCAAATTCCACATTGAGGGGGGGCTTCCTAGTCTCTCTTCTTCTTCTCTCATCTGGGGGGGATTTTTTCCTCACATGGGGTTTTGTCGTTCACATACTTCTATGAGAGTTCTTTGTATCTAGTTTTCATCTCTCTTTTGGGGCAGGGTTTTTTCCCATTGGGTTTTTCTCTCTTTCCCCACTTTTTGAGAGATTTCATTGCATTGGTTTGCATGCACTTGTACATGGGTACCTAACCTAGCCTCGTAGCTGGGACCCATTTTGCATTCCTTAGTTGCATTGTAGACTTTAAAGAGTTCCCCTAAGTTTCACTTAAAGGGGGTGTTGGTGTAAATAATTATTCATCTTGGATATTATTAAACTATAATTAAGTTTACTTAGGAAATGCATTTCATAGTAGTTCGGGTATGAGACCCTTGGGTGTTTGTGCCACATTGGGATGGTGTGTGTAGGAGAATTTCCACCTTTTGTGGTCTTATCTTGTTGTTACACTCCACATTCGGTGGGTCCTCCACCTCTTGTGGAATATTATATAGTTTCTCCTACCTACCCTTGTTTCTTATTGAGCCACAAGCCATGTTTGTGTGCTCACATATCCATATCGCCTTACCTATATAAGAAGGGTCATATTCATTATATGTAATGATTGATGATCCAGTTGATCAATATTATCATCTTGATAGAATACAGTTTATTTCTATAATCTATTTTGTTATCTCTCATTTGTGTTTTCCTTTGCCTCTTCATCTTGGCAAAGTCTCACAAAAATGATATATTGGCCTCCAAAATATTAGGGTGGTTTGAAGAATATTCTATGAAATACATAATTTCAAAGGAAGCCCTCACATTTTATGAATATGCAAAGCTCACCAGGAAGCATATACCTCGAGAAGGAGAGGTATTCATAGCTTTTGATGAGTATCTTTTAGAGGGAAAATTTGAAGTATCATTTGAAGACTACTTCATGAGAACAAGAAACGGGGTTGTAAGATGGAAAAGTCTATAAATACTAAAAATCAAGAAGAATAAATAAAGGTTGAGATTCTAGAAAACTTGGGGCTAAACAAGGAGAAAGAACAAAAAATTGCATCCATCGAAAAGAAGGTAAAAATGTTTTCGTTGAAAATAACAATTTTAAAAAATAATTTGTTTCAGTTTAATATTGATGAAGATAAAGATGAGGAAATCAATTTTCAAAACAAATATTGAAAAATAATTTAAACCAACTCTAATAGAGGAAAAAAAGCTCACATTGGATATCTCTAGTAAATATTCCTCAATGAATATGTTAGTTTTCTCTATAAAGATAATATATGAGGAGAGTAATTGAGGCAAGGAAATTAAAGAGGAAACAAATTTTTACTTGAAAAAGTATGTTTGAAATGAGATCTAGTTTTCTTTAAGGAAATTTTGCGAGGAAGCCATATTGGTGTTTAGGAATTCTTTAAGGATGTTGTATATGAATCGTTTTTTGTTGATAAATCTTATTTTGAACATGATAGAATTATAGTATATTTTTAAGGAAAGACAAATCAGAAATAAATGATAGAAGGTGGAAAGGCAAGGATTCTTCTCAACTTTCAAATATCTCACAAATAATGTTGTGGGATCTGGGTTAATTAGACAAAACTAATATGTAGTTTGATGCTAGATGTGAGGAGCTCTGATGAGGAGATACGAACTTTCCTCTATAAATTCAAAGATTGTACTAGTGATCAAATTTAATATGGAAGAAAGCATTGAGAAAATCTCAACAATATCTTTCATGGCAAAGGTGGATAATATGTTGATTTCAGCCCCATAGTAGCATAGTGGAATCATGGTGTCTCCACAACTACCAATTGCAAAAAGAAGAATGAAATCTTAATTAGCAACCTCAAGTATGGAAAAGGGTCTCAATTTTCATATTTGTTTCCTCTTCCCATGCCAATAAAAAAAATTTGTCAACAAGAAAAGCATGCAAAAACAAGTAATAGAGTAAGTGGAAAAAAATTAGTTTGGAGGATGTCGGCTCTTGGATTCATGTTTCAATTTTGTCTAGAATATGGGATTAGAGTAATCTTCTAAGGATCAAATTAGAAAAAATCATTATTGACACTATTGAGTCATCGATTCGTAAAGAGATTAAGTTTATGAGGTATCGCATAGGGTGTGTTGAGCATTCTAACCACTTTGTGTTGAGACAGTATTCATGGTTCATAGATCACTCATAGGAATTAAGTACCACATTTGAAGACCATATTGCAAGTGATATACAAATTGAAACATTCAACTTGGGATGTTTGATTCAATACCATGGAAAGAAAAAGTGATATCTTTTTTATGATTAACTATTTTATGATATTATAGATAATTGACTGCAAGCAACTTGAAGAAAACAATGAAGGATGTACAAGCCACTAGTCTCTTGAAGTTAAGGAGATTTGATATTATTTTGGGTGAACATAAGAGATGCAAATATATATACAAATATTTCAATATATTAGTTCCAAGAGTTGAAATGGCTATTTTTTTGAATGGGTGAAGATATTTGAGAAGCCTAAGGAGGTAATCAACTCATGTTATAAAAATTTTGTTTTTGATTTCTCTCATACATGTATAGAAGAGTATGGTAATGTGCGGAAAGCTAAGTGGGTAGAAATTTGTTTGGGTTTGAAGATCATGCAAGTTGTGATATTCACTAATGACCATCATGGATCTTATTCTATCATTTTACTACCTAAAATTCAACAAAGGAGAATGTTCATATATTTGTTTCTAGGATTATCTTTAGAGAGGATTTTTCACTAGGCCATGGGTTATAAAGACAATGATCTATTCTAAATATTTTATTTGGCATCTTGTTATTCTGAATCACATATTTGCAAGAAGCACATGAAGTATGACTTATCTCCTTACATGATTTTATAATTCATGCTGAATTAGGTGAGAAATTTTGATTGCATTTATGTTGATGCAATTTATATCTCAAACAAGTTTTGGAAATTTCTTGGGAGTATTGGGATATAGCTATAAATATATTTTACCAACAAGATCTCTTTGCTAAATATCTTCATTAGACATTGACAATACACATATGGGTGAAGATATTAGCCCTCAAAAATGCAATGTTGTAGGAAGGAGAAATAACAATAATTTTTTTTTTAATGAGAGAACACTTTCTACCATGAGGATGCTTCAAGGAGGTGTCCAACATGACATAATTATATTATATAGTCCTTGTGTAATTATTTTCAAAGGTGGCAATTTTTGATTGGTCTTAGTAGTGTGAAAATATTTTGGAAGTATGTTAAATCATTGTATGGATTATTATAATCTTGCACACTTGCATAAGAGTGGACATGAACACTTTCATGAGAATTGTAACTTCTGTTGTAATGGAAATTTTAGGCTTGGGAAGGAATGATTTTTATTTTTTAGCTACTCGTGGATATATTGCATCCCCTACATGGTTGATCGCTCCTATTACAAGGGAGATAATTTGGTTTACTATTTAGGTTGGTCACTCATGCAATTATTGCATCATTGATTTATTGTTGATTTTGGTAACACATTTTTTGAATAGCTATAGTTTGTTGAACTTGGACATGGTTTCATTGCAAAGAAGGTTATCATTGTTGGTGAAAAATAATATAACAAATATCATTGTTTTGGACGATATTCATGATAGGTGTCTCCATTTGAGGAGATGATATACATGTGGGTGATGCATACAATAGTTTCTATGATGATTTTTGGTAAAGGCTTAATGATGATAATCACTTGAAGGGAAATGAGTTCATTTTTATATGGAGAGTGACTGTCTCTTTCCAAAACTAAAGATGAAAAGGAGAATTTTAAGGGAAGCTCATAAAATTTAATTCATGAATAATGTCAAACATATATCAATGTTTGGCTATAGAAGATGCATCATTCTTCATCGGTACAAGATATCATTTTCAATTTAGGCACCTAGAATGTTTTTAATGAATGTTGTTGTTTTGTGATACTAATGGTTGCTCGAATGATGCCCATTCTCTATTGCATATTAGTCCATAAAGATGGAAACACAACTAATTTGTTTGAGCTAATGTATGTGTAGCATCCTAAAATTGTGACACTTGCAATTTCGACTGCATTTCGGTCTTCACGATGGCGACGCAACATGCAACCTGAATGGAGATCCCGAAACTTGCTCACGACACCAAAAACTGCATTTTTCAAGTACCCTGGCCTGAACCTCCTTGCACCCTGATGTCTCGGGAGGTGGGACCAGAGCACCCAGCGCTCTGGTCCCTCAGGACCAGGGCGCCCAGCGCCCTGGTCCCTAGGTCCTATTTTGGGCCCGGTCTCCTAAGGGGTCTCGGGTCTTTTTGTTTGCAATTTGGAAATTAACTTTCTTGGTCGGCCTAAGGTCGGGAAAATCAGTCTATCAGCCCTAATTGACAAGTATATAAACTACATTTTTCTCTCTCATTTGGGGATAACACATACATGATGAAAAAGGCGTGGAAACTATACTCAAACATTCAAGCATTCAAGTATTCAAGCATTCCTTCTAAGTCTCCATTCAAGGCTAAGTGTTGCATTCAAGACAAGGATTCAACCATTGAAGAGGAGATCACATACTACTACAACATACAACATACAACATCTAAACCTTTGCACATAAGGATACAAACATCCTTAGAACAAGGTATTAGTACTTGTTTTACAATCATTTACATTTACAGCTCTTGCTCATTTCTTGGTTAATTCCAAAACTAGGGTTTGACCTAAAGGAAAACCCCTAATCCCTAACCCCCCAATCGTCTTCGCTTTTCTATGTGTAGGTTGCAGGTACGCGGCTGAGATTGAAGATCTGGAATCCTTGTGCAGAGACGAATAGATCCCCCTTCGTTTCGCGGATTTTTCGGAGGACCGCGGCGCCGGGCGCCATCATCCCGACAAATTTTGCTCAAATTTGTAGGATAGCACCGTATCGACATTTTACTGCTAATTCCAGGTCCGCAGCTTCATCCTATATCCCTATCTCAGTTTATAAAGCGAATCTTTGTCACTTTTTATGCATTCCTAGCTCAATTCTTCTATGCACATTCTTTACAAAAGAGGGTAGCCTTGCTGTCTTAACCCTTGAAATTCATTTAGCATCCAATCTTGCATTGCGTGGGATTGGATCTTGTGGGTTTTAACCCCTCTTTTGAATGTAAAGTCTCCCCCCTAGGTGAAAACCATCGAATCCTAGCGAACCTCCCTTCTCTCTCCTTGGAGTTGGAAGAGGGGAGAGCAACTAGGGTTCGATCGCGATTTTTCTGCTTTACATTTTGGTGAACCCGACGTGAACATCCTTTCTGATTTTTCATGCTTAGATCTGAAAAAATTGATTACATTTCCATGTTTGATCTTTTGCAAAATTTTAGAGGTGATTGCATAAAAACCCTAAAATTTCTTTTTAGTAATTAAGCTTGTGAAATATTTAATTGTTAATGCTTGTTTCAGATCGGTCCTTCTATTACAAATTATCAATTCATATCTATGTTTTAATTTTGAAAATTAAGCGGTTAAGTGTCAAAACCCTAATTTTTGAAACCCTCTTGATTCAACCTTTGTCCGACAATTTCACTGATCAAAACATCTCCAAATCAGCTGTAACTTTGGATTCCGCAATAAAATCACAATATCTTTCATCCATGAAAACTTGGAAAAAAGTTGCGAGGACCGTGGCGCCGAGCGCCATCGTCCCCGACATTTTTTTCGAAATTTCGGGAGCGCGATCTTACTGTATTTTCCTGCTAAAATCCAGAATTTTGGCTGATTTTATCAATTTTAACACCTTCAAAATTACAATCAAAGTTGGTCTTGTGATTGCTTGGATTAAGGCTTTTAAACATTCAAAAATCATTGAAACTGAAATTTTGTGTCAAAATTGTGTTCTTACTGTCCTAAATCTGAAAAGTGCGTTAACATTCATTAAAAATTTCAGTGCTTTATTCAAGTTCTTACATTTTGTGACTTTTGAAATTAAGTGCTTAATTACAACAACTTTTATTTCCGCTTTCAAAATTGAATTTTGCATGAAATTGAGTCAATTTTTGAATTTCAAAATTTGCATTGCTCTTGACATTCCCTCTAAAATCATAAAATTCAAAATTTCAGTTTCCCTCTCTTTTTCAAAATTCAAATTTTGCATTTTTCGACAATCTGGGTAGGGTTCAATTTTGAGATTGCAACTTTAATTTGGCCTATCTATAGATCGTAAAATCACTCAATTTTTTCAGATTGGCTTTAAAATCATCATACCTTTCATCCCTGCAAATTTCGAAAAAACTTGCAAGGACCGTGTTGCACTCCGAGCGCCATGGTCCCGGACATTTTTTCCGAAATTTCAGGAGACTGTTGTGATTGCATTTAACAGCTTAAATCCAGAAGATTGGCTGATTTTACTTAAAATTGTTACCTCTAAAATCAAAATTTTCTCTCCTTCTCTAGTGCATGAGTTTTACAACAATAAGCCCTACTTACACTATTCCCGTTAGACGAAGCTATAGAATTAAGTCTTTCCAAGGTTTAACTACTGAGGAGATGGAACCTAATTTGAATAGCCTTTTTAACGAGGACATGGGTAATTCCTCTAATCCTCCTAATGATGAAGAAGCTCTCCATGAGGTTTCTGAAGAACAACTTTCAAAATTGGATAACCAATTTGACGATTTTCGACAATGGATGTCTCAAGAATACCCTGATAGTCAAGCTCTTCCTTTAATTGAGGGTCTAAAATGTATGCTTCAAAGTGATAAGAATGGAATTGATATTTTGCATGGTATTTCACACATTGTGAATTCGAACGTGATGCCTATGAAGAGTTGTGCCGAAACTTTAGGTTATACACAATCTCCTACACAAGTCAATCATTGTATTCCTTTGATGACTTCTATTGCTAGCATACCTACCTTTACGTCAAACATAATGGCTACTTCTACACAAGACATTCCTCCTGTGATCACTAGTCATGAGGGCAATCCTTCCTTTTCAATTAACCCTCTTCCTTCATTCAATCCGACTTCTTCATTCACTCCTTCAATGAGTGTTCCTATTACATCTCCACAAATGAACATGACGCAAGGGGGCAATTCATTTAATCATTCCATTCCTCCTTGTAGTGTTCCTCCTGTCCAATCATCTCCTATGACTAATTATCATAGAGTCCCACCACCTTACTCTTTACCTTCTTTCAATAACATAACACCTCCCTTCTCTCTCCTTGGAGTTGGAAGAGGGGAGAGCAACTAGGGTTCTATCGCGATTTTTCCGCTTTACATTTTGGTGAACCCGACATGAATCGAACACATCTAATATGAACCCTTCGACTGAAGCTACCATTAACAATCTTGCACAAACTGTCTCTTCTTTACAGCAACAAATTGCCTCTATGAATCAATCTAAGTTTAGTGTGCCCACATTCGATGTTACGAGCCCACTTTCTCTTGACATTGTTCGAGCTATTCCCCCTAAACATGTTGAAATTCCACATTTGGAACTTTATAATGGTAAAGGTGATCCTCTAACACATGTTAAGACTTTTCAAACAATATGTACTGATTTTGCTTATGACCCAAGGTTGCTTGCAAAACTATTCACGAGAACATTAAGAGACAAAGCCCTACAATGGTATTGCTCGTTGCCTTCCTATTCTATTACTTCTTTCGAACAACTTGCAAATGCTTTCATTCAACAATTTCAAAACAATATAAGTCCTAAAGTTACTTTGATTGATTTAATGCATTGTAAACAAGGTGTTAAAGAAAAAGTGACTGATTTCATTGGTAGATATAAGCATTTGTATGCTCAAATTTCTTTTCCAATGCCTGACAATGATATTCAAAGAATCTTTATTTCTAATTTACAAAAAGATGTTCGAGACAAACTTCTGTTTTCTAAGTTTACTTCTTTCCAACAATTGTGTGCCACTCTTCACAATTATCAACTGACTGTGAGTCAAATGGAACAATCACATCCTATGGCTCCAAGTGATAAGGGTGATAGCAGTCAACAACCATTTGGGAAGTTTAAACCGAACAGAGACTCCATCAAATTCAATGAAAACATCATCAACAACAATGTGAATGCAGCATCAGGTGTGCCTCCTATTTCTAAATTTTTCAAGAAAGAAAGAAAGTATACTCCTTTGAATGAATCATTGCATAGTATTATGAATAAATTATTGGAACAAAATGTGCTTACTATTCCTCCTATAAGACAAATTGATCCTGCAAAGATTACTTCACCTTATTTTGATAACAAATCCTTTTGTCAATTTCATCGTCAGCCTGGGCATGATACTGAAAAATGTTTTTCTTTAAAGGGTAAAATTCAAGATTTGATTGATAATAATACTATTTCTGTTTCTAGAGTGAATGATAAAGGCAATACATCTGTAGCTCCTCCTAATCAAAATCTTCAGATTTTCACTGATCCATTACCTTCTCATACCTCTAATGCGATTGAGACTAATGATTCCTCTCTTTCATCTGATGGTCTTGTGTCTATGACTCCAAATGTGATTAACTTTGTAGAGCAGCAAGAAAACCCTAAAGAACCTTCCATCACATTTGATTCCAATGAAACCATTAGGGCACCTGATGGTCCTTTATACATAGTTGCAAAAGTCAAGAATACACCTTGCCGTGGAGTGCTTATTGATCCTTCGTGCATGGTTAATGTTATTACTGAAGAATTTCTTTTTACTTTGCAATTGAATCAAGTGATTTATGACAAAATAGATGTGATTGTGAAACTATTTGATGCATTTTCTTCTCCCGCAATTGGTTCTATTACATTGCCTATTGAGGTCCATAACAAATCCCTTGATGTGAACTTTGCTATTATTCCATCTTCCGAACAATTTCGTGTGAAGCTTGGCTATCCTTGGCTATCTTCCATGAAAGCTATTTCTTCTCCTATTCATAAGTGTTTGAAATTTCCCCATAATGGTGAAGTTGTTACTGTCAATCATAGTCTCTTTAAACCAGCTGAAAGAACCTCTAGTGTTCCTCTTGATTACTTTTGGCCTAAACAATTCCAATCCCTTCCTCCGCGAAGTGATCATCTTTTCAAATCTTATCAAAAGTGGAAAACAGATATGATCCTATCTTTAAGTGAACCTAGAACACCTAAACTTGACATTCCTATCATTCTTGAGAAGGAAGTTCTTCCTTTGAAAGATAAAACTAATGTCTTTACTCAAGAAGATTCCCAACCCATCCCTATGGATGTGACTATGTCTATGTCTAAGAAACTTCCTACAAGTAGACCTATATCTCCTCGTCATGATGGACTTGGTCACCTTCCTAAACCAAAAATTCCTCCTTTATATGGAGCAGTTCCTCCTCCTTCCTTTTATAGAGAGAAGAGACTTTCTTCTTCTCCTATTATTCAGCCTAAGAGACCACAACCTAAACACCCAAGTGATAAGGATGAGAACATTCCTCCTCCTCAATCTTCTTCACTTCCTACTAAGACTAGACGAAATCGTTCTGCACGTGAACGCCGACGAAAGTATCATCTTAGGGCTCAAGCAGCTGCTTCTCAAACTTTGCCATCTCCAAAAACACCTTCAAAAAGCATTATTCCATTTTCTCCTCAGCCGGACATTGAGCCTAAATCTCCTAAACATAAGATGCATGATGCTCTTGATCCTGTGCGAGTTAAAGATCCTATTTTTATAAATCTTGATGATGATATAGATGAAAATGTTATTCATGATGAAAATATTACTTCTCTTGCTTCTGATAGTGAATATGAACTTGTTGATGTTGATAACCATTTATCTAATGAATTTTCTAAAGCACTTATCCTAGCTCCTAGACAAGAACAATGTGGCTCGGAACATGAACATAGCCCTTGTTTGGATCTTGTGATAGCTCCATCTGCTGTGTTGAATGTTCCTCCTCTAGCGTGTTCCCTGCCTTCCCGAAACATTGATCAGCAAGATCGGGGGGGTAGATGACGTGCTAGACTAGTTACATTAGCATAGCAGATTCTCTCCTCCTCTCTTGTGTTACTTCTTCTATATGTTATTCTCATTCTTCTATTTGTTGTCCTTAGTGTTGTCTACTTGAGGATGATGCAAAGCATTGAGATCTCTCGATCTCTCTCATGTTGACTCAAAAGACACATGTGTTCCCTTCTTCTAGGTGACCTTCCTTGATTGGGGAATGAAGAACAATTATGCATACATAAATATGATATATAAATGACTTATCATACAGCATACTGACCCCAAGGAAAGCGAAGTCACCTCGTCCTTTGTGTTTTGTGTCTATTATCCTTTGGCTTATCTCACACTCGGGGGCTAAATCCTTGCGATAACGTGCTCCTTTTCTTTCTCATTCTTATGTATCACTACGTTAAAACAATCACCCCCGGTGAGGCGTGTGCGATCGCTTTAACGTAGGGGGGCATACATCCCGTTCATATCTTTTCAAGATACTTGAGAATTTCTTGGTAAATTTAGCTTTGCCTTGAAAATTCTTGATATCTTTCTTGCATGACTCATAGTGAGGGAACCTTACTACTGACAGTCATGGTTCTCCTTCGTGATCTTCCCTTTTACTTTGTCAATCGAAGTCGTAAGATCCTTAGTCCACTGGGGGCTTGGTGTGTCTTGCCTCCTTGACGTGGTGAAAGTCTTTCAATGTTGTTTCCTTGTACTTTACCGGATGTATGAGCATACATACTCCCACTAAAGTGGGGGCTAAATGTAGCATCCTAAAATTGTGACACTTGCAATTTCGACTGCATTTCGGTCTTCACGATGGCGACGCAACACGCAACCTGAATGGAGATCTTGAAACTTGCTCACGACACCAAAAACTGCATTTTTCAAGTACCCTGGCCTGAACCTCCTTGCACCCTGATGTCCCAGGAGGTGGGACTAGAGCGCCCAGCGCCCTGGTCCCTCAGGACCAGGGCACCAGCGCCCTAGTCCCCAGGACCATGGCGCCCAGCACCCTGGTCCCTGGGTCCTATTTTGGGCCCGGTCTCCTAAGGGGTCTCGGGTCTTTTTGTTTGCAATTTGGAAATTAACTTTCCTGGTCGGCCTAAGGTCGGGAAAATCAGTCTATCAGCCCTAATTGACAAGTATATAAACTACATTTTTCTCTCTCATTTGGGGATAACACATACATGATGAAAAAGGCGTGGAAACTATACTCAAGCATTCAAGCATTCAAGCATTCAAGCATTCAAGCATTCCTTCTAAGTCTCCATTCAAGGCTAAGTGTTGCATTCAAGACAAGGATTCAACCATTGAAGAGGAGATCACATACTACTACAACATACAACATACAACATCTAAACCTTCGCACATAAGGATACAAACATCCTTAGAACAAGGTATTAGTACTTGTTTTACAGTCATTTACATTTACAGCTCTTGCTCATTTCTTGGTTAATTCCAAAACCGGGGTTTGACCTAAAGGCAAACCCCTAATCCCTAACCCCCCAATCGTCTTCACTTTTCTGTGTGTAGGTTGCAGGTACGTGGCTGAGATTGAGGATCTGGAATCCTTGTGCAGAGACGAACAGATCCCCCTTCGTTTCACAGATTTTTCGGAGGACCGCGGCGCCGGGCGCCATCGTCCCGACAACTTTTGCTCAAATTTGTAGGACAGCGCCGTATCGACATTTTACTGCTAATCCCAGGTCCGCAGCTTCATCCTATATCCCTATCTCAGTTTATAAAGCGAATCTTTGTCACTTTTTATGCATTCCTAGCTCAATTCTTCTATGCACATTCTTTACAAAAGAGGGTAGCCTTGCTGTCTTAACCCTTGAAATTCATTTAGCATCCAATCTTGCATTGCGTGGGATTGGATCTTGTGGGTTTTAACCCCTCTTTTGAATGTAAAGTCTCCCCCCTAAGTGAAAACCATCGAATCCTAGCGAACCTCCCTTCTCTCTCCTTGGAGTTGGAAGAGGGGAGAGCAACTAGGGTTCGATCGTGATTTTTCCGTTTTACAGTATGGTTTTAATTGTTACAAGTGTGGTTGTCATTGCACAAAAGATTGAGCTATTAATGCCCAATACAACCAATAGACTTATAGAATCCACAAGAGGCGCTTAACCCATGTCACTAACTCAAGTGTTGTGTTGCACAAAACAAGGAAACCAAGGGTACAAACCGGGCAACAATATATCCCTCCCTAGTGCAATGAGGGTTTTGAAACTATGACCAAGCTCTAATACCATTTGTTACAAGTGTGGTTGTCGTTGCACCAAAAGATTGACTTGTTAATGCCTGCTACAACCACTAGACTTATAGAATCCATAGAAGGCAGTTAGGTCATGAAAAATTTGTTTCCAAAAAGTGTATTGGCTATAGTAATGGATATGGTGAATGCTATAATAGTCCTAATATTAGAAAAAGTTAGATCGACAACATCACCAAAAGAATCAAAAGCCTTTGGTACATGTTGTTCAATGTTTGTGCATTAATTCAATTTGGAACTCAAGTTTGGGAAGATAATTTTTGATGGGAAGAAAATTGAAAGTCATTGCAGGGGTACTTTGGTTATTCATTGAATATAGCTAAAACCAATAAAATCAACATGGTTACACCTCACAAAGTCTCTTCAGGAATGCATGAAACTAATATGGAACATTCAATATATGTAGAGTCAAGGTTTGGTATGTAGTTTTTCATGACAAGTCATTTTGGAATCAAAATTTTTAATTTACATGTTTGCAATTGCTTGAGGAGAAGAAATTTTAGGAAGGGCAGACTCGTCATGTTTTTCAATTTATTTATTTTTTCAAAAATATCCCAACCATCCCAAAATAGTAAATAAGCATCATATGGTAGTTTGGGAAATATTATTAATTTAATATTTGTTTGTTTTTATAAATTCATATTTCTTACAACAAACAATGTTAAATTAGTAACTTCTTATTTCAGGCTTTGATTTTAGAAGCAACTTGTTGGCTTTAGAAAGTTGGCTACTAGTGCATGTTTTTGAAAATTTTCCTTGGCATCTTTAGGAAATTTTTCAACTAATATGTTTGTAATGGATTCTTATGTAAGTTTCCAAAAATTATTATTTCCATTTCATGCAAGTTTCCTCCATTCTAAGAGGTGGTTGTTTTGGGCACCAAATTTAAGTTTTGAAAGTGGTTCCGTATATGCATGAATTTGGGTCCATTCAGAATTATTCATGATGCATATTTTATCAAAGCTTATTCTTGTTTCTTTTATGGCTAATAAACTAGTGGAGATGGAGACTACAAAATAGGATGTTTGAAGGTTTCTAGGTGATCTAAGGAAGAGAGATAGAGGATTACCAGGTTGTCTAAGATGGGTGTTAAGAATTACCATAGAATAATCTCATTTAGAGATTATCATTGTGCTTAAGGATTTGACAATTTCGATAGTTTTAGAGTTCTAGCTTGGAAGAGAGGGTTTGAAGTGGTAGTTTGGGATTTGAGTGCTCTATTTGTTATAGATGTTTATGTAATATTTGTGGATGTATTTTTACTGATATTTCTTTGTATTCAGTGTTATATTATCATAATAAACAATTCTTTGAATCCCTATTAGTGCTTCCATTTAGATAGCATCAATTATATCTACTTTAAAATCAGTGTTGTAATTTAGAGAAAAAATATTTGTTGCATTTATATCCTCCTCTGGTGGTCATTTTGTGTCATGATACTTTGTTTGAAATCTATTTTCAAATTACATTCCATTGCCGTGGAAATTTGATTCCGTCCTACAACTCAATTAGCTAGCTTTCACATTTGCATGAACATAGCCATTATACGCTCGAATACGATGCTGATAAATAATGGAATAGAACGATGTAAGATACAAGTCATCCTAACAGTACAACCAAGAACACTATATAATAAATTATTTGAGATGATTACCCATGCACCACAACATAATTTTTATAAAACTATATCAAAACAGAACTATCCAAACCATCAACATTATTAATTGAGTAAAATACATCAATCAAAATATCTACAACTCTTTCGAGAAAAAATTATGTAAAACATTCCATGATAAATAAATAAAGAATAGTCCCGAGACATTTATAACATAATGCATTCCACTATATAGACTCAATAAAGATTTACCTTTTCATTGAGAAAATCAAAATAGCTGTAAGCGATTCTCCCATTGTCGAAAGCAGATGCTCAAACGATGCAAATTTTAAAGAGGAATTCATAAATTGGCTTAAATTGAATTGCGAATCGAGTGGACATCAATTATACCTTATCCACTTGTTTTGGGCAGCCGATTACCTTCTTTCGGTTTCAAAGATGAGCGCACAAGTGGAGAAAGCGGCATGGACCAGCACTAATTTTATAATTAATAATTAGTGAAAGCAAATATGTTATTCGTTTTACTTCTAAATGTTTTGTACTTCAGAGACATTCATTATGCAAAGCCGTCAAGCTGTTGTGAGACTTCTAGTGGAAGCCACTCATCTTTAAAGAAACGCACTCAATGATTGGCTTAAATTGAATGCAATGTTTTACATGATTTATTTACTGATTTGCGGGGTGAGATGAAGGACAGGATGTGGTTGGTTCAGTCCTTTCCTGGAAACATCCATGGTGAATTATGAAAATTCTTCAAAATTAGCTGTACAAAGAATAAGGTGGGTTCGGTCCTTTCCTTAAAATATTCAAAGTAGAGATTGGATTCGATTTACTTTAGAGACTGTATTCTCTCGGTCGGTAAGCATGCAGTAGCACTGTCGGTGCCGTGTTGAGTGAAATAAACAAAATAAACAAAGATGTTTCTTCTTTTACAATAATATTCAAGAATATTAAGTATATATATATATATATATATAATATTTTTTTGTGCTACATTATTTTTAAGTGATGAAACTATTTTATTTATAATAATTTGTATGTGTTGTTATAATAGATATTAATTTTAAGGTGTAATTAATTATTTTGGTGAATTTTCTAATTAACATTGTTGTAATCTTTAAAAAAAGATTGGATGTTGAGTTTTTATGATGTAAAAATATTGTGGTCGTTTTATATTATTTAATAAAGAAACATTGAAGGAACACTATAATAAACAATATAATTGTCATGTATTCTACAATAAATAGTACAATCTCCATGTACATATTGCAACACTCAAGAGAAATGCATATAAAGGAAAAGATATTTGAGTTTCACATATTAGCAAGATTGATACATACTTTTGATGCAAATACCTCACAAAAAATGGCAATTCAAATAATAATTCTTGTCTAGTATTTTTAGAAAGAAACTGAGAATTGTAGAAAAAATGCTAGCCCCACTATCCATTCCACCACATAGATGAGCTAGATCATGCAAGTAGAGGAATTAAATAATAGATCTTCAATAGAGAAACAAAGGTAAATGAAAAAAATTATAGAAAATAAAGTTGAATTTGAAGAAGAAATTCAAGCATTGTAAAGAATGAAAATCTTAGCATTCAACACTCTTATCTAATAAATTTGTCGTATCCTCAAAAACTCTATATTATTATTTGAAGCTATATGTATTATAAATTGGTGGATTATATTAGCCAACCCTATTGACCAAGTATTATTAAGAATTTTGTAGCATTGGATACCTTTCTCTTTATCACTTACTAAGGTATGAATAATTTAAAAACTGTACAAAATATTGTGATTATCAAAAAGCTAAACTTCTCTTATTACATAAACCTTGACCTTGAATAATTTTGAAAAGGGAATTAAGAAATTAAATCTTCAAAGAAGGGAGAGAGACTCAAAAGTAAGAAAGAGAATGGCTTTATAGAAGTGCTCATGGAAAATCCAAGTTTTGACAAGGATGTGGAATAAAAGGGTGAGATGGAGAGATAAGTTCCATCTATACCATATTTGTTGAATAAATGTGATTGGTTAAGGTTGAAGGGGATAGACTAAATGAATTTATGAAATGGTAAGATTAGGAATTTATTTTTAAAATGGATTTATCAAAGGGGATAGAAAGAATTTACTGAACTAGATAAAAAAAAATATGTAAATTTATTTATAATAATAGGAGAAAATATTTATGTATTAATGAAATAAATAATAGTATATATTTAATTAATAGAGGAAATAAAATTAAATAAATAAATAAAATATTTATTTAGTTAAATGAGGATAATTTTATGTGTCTACATTTTTTTCCTCTTTGACAAAATGTAGCCTCCCACTTTATTTCAAAGAAAAATTGATCAACTAATACATGCCCTTGGGATATCCTAGTAAGGAAGATTATTGATATGATATGCCCCCTTAAGAAATCGATCAAATAGATTGTGATAAGATTGATCTCTTAATATATCATGGAAAAGAGATTTGATGATTGATATTATGTGAATGATTAAGCTGATATGCACATTTGATAAAAATGTGCAACTAATAAGTGTAACTGAACAATTGATGTAAATAATTAGTATAGCTAGGTTAATAAGATAATTAATCTGATTAAGTAAATAGTGTAGATTGATTTATTGATTAAGATTAATGCTAGTGTAGGATAGGTTGGCACAAGGATTGATTTATCGATCAAGGAGCAATGTGATCACATGCTAAGAAGCAGGTTGATTGATTTGATATTTGAATTAAGAGACATGTATCAGTTTGATAAAACAATCTCAGAGAGATAAAGTGTAAAGATTGACAGTGATGACAAGGAGTTGAAAGAGATGATGAAAATAAATAATGAGAAAGGGGTATGAAGGTGATGAAATTTTTTGTGCTTTTTAAGTTCCTTTATCATCATTGAGCTTATTATGGCAAAAGGATGAACTCATCTAGATATGGATTAGATCCAAATGAATCAACATACATATTACGTATAGGGACATACATCCAAAAGTTGAAGAATGCAGTTCCTATGAGAGCCATATGTCCTCAATGATCCTAGAAAATTATGTTTCCAGACAAGTCATCATACTACTAAATAACAATCCATAGGCAAAAAATAAGTGAACATGCCCCAACCTCACCTTTCTATTCAAAGACATCCTAGAGATAAAATCTCTAGTGAGAGACATCCCAAAAAATCTAAAAGACATGTCATCAAAGATAAAATCGGAAGCAATTTAGAACCTACCAAACAAGAAAACATTATGCTTCATCATGAAATGATTCTTGTCATAGTTGACGTGTTTAAATTGATAGGTTGATAGGATGTTGCTATGTTTCCTCAATCTTGGTCTCGTCGTATCATGATTTTGTTCAATTTTAGAGTTACATGTTTGTCCACAATGTAGTCCATCAACGAACTAGATATCTTTATTGTAGAGAAAAGGTGAAGTAATACAATTGATGGCGCAAGTAAAATTTTATTATATTTTGTGATCGAAAAGATGAACAATGATGATAGTTCCTCGAACCATGAGATCCCAAATATCTCCACCCATCACTAAGGTTGAGGAAATGCCATAGTGAGGCATAATACTAGAAAATTATGCATGGAGATGCATATGGGTATGTTACGCAAAACAATCCACAAGATATGGTAAGGGTGGAAGGCTATCATGGGGAAAAGAATATGTATAGGAATGATCAAGTAGAATGTTAAAACAAAGAGAAGAAAATTCCCTACGCATGGTGTTGTTTGGCTAGTTTTCACCATGGTACTTGCCCAAGGCACCACCGAAGTGGTTTTCACACATGGAAGAATTTATTTGTCCTTACATTTTTTTCTATTTTTACTTTTACTTTTATTATTTTTTTAATGATTTTTTTGTATTATTTCAAGGTTTTTAATGATTTTTTTAATTTTTAAAGGACGTCTAATGATTTTTTTGTATTTTCAATACTTTTTAGGAATGTTTTTTGTATTTTTTACTTTTTTTGAATAAATTCACTTAAATGCTCAACTATCAAACCTAATGAGGTGAATTTTTTGGTTGAATCTTGAAGTGGTTTTGCATTTATCATAGCTAGCTGATATGCTCATGATCCATATGCAATAGTAATAATGTATGGACCAAGCCAGTTAGGTTTAAACATGTCATTTTTCTCCATATCTTGCTTATTCTTAGGATTCTCTTCAAGAAAAAGATCACCTATTTCAAATGTGCATAACTTATGTTTGTGGTTGTAGCCTCTATGCATTTGTTGCTGATATGCTCTACGATGATTAAAGGCAGTCTATCTTCTTTCATTCAATATTTCTAATTATTCCAAGCGAGAGACTCTGTAGTCTTCATCACTCATCAGATTCTAAAAGGAGACCCAGATGGAAGGTGTATATGGTGAAAATGGATAACAATAATAACAATATTGAAAGACTAACTGAATTCAACCACTAAACCCTAGCCTAACAATGAACAAAGATCCACCATAACATATGAAGATAACCTAAGACAATGCAAATAACTCAAAATAACAAAGATTATACCATCACATGTCCAATAGGGTTTTGATCTCCATTCTTCCTATCTCCATTGATCTTGTTTGATATGCTTGCTCTCAGATTTTTGTATGCACAAGAGCTCAATAAAGAACGGAATGTGGTTGCAAGTAGGATCGTAGTGTAGCAAGTTACATGAAAGATCATTAGCATCAGTGATTAGGGTTTGACAATGAAGAAAGCATCTCCTTAAATAGAAGACACAATAAGAAATGGAGGGTTAAGATTGAGAGGTGTAAAAAAGGAGGTTGGCTAGGATTAGAGCGTAGGTAAAAGAAATACCAAAATAATGAAAGAGGTAGGTAGTGTATGAATTAAGAGATGAATGACATGTGTCATGTGTAGAAAAAGATAATGAATTAATTAAATAAATAAAGATTTATTTAATTAATAGAAGAAGTAGGACAATTAAATAAACAAAATATTTATTTAATTTAGGAAAGGGATAATTTAAATAAATAAATGTATTTATTTAAATGAGAAATAAGGCTAGAAGAGGATAAATGAATTAATTAAATAAATAAAAATTTATTTAATTAATAGAAGAATTAGGCTTAGATAATTAAATAAATAAAATATTTATTTAATTAGACATGACAATTTTAGGTGTCTACATTTTGCCCCTCTTTGAGACAATGCGGCTTGTCGCGTTGTTTCAAAGAAGATAAGATGAACTGATACAAAGTTGCCCCAGTATGGGAATAATATGCCCCCTCGAGAGATTGGATGAAAAAGTCGGGAAAAGATTGCAGACAATCTCTCGATAAGAAAGACGGGATAGAATGAACTGATTGGATAAAGTGACAAAGTCACGGGATGAAGAATACTGACTCGGGAAACAAGGGCGAGGGCTAGGCTAGGCTATAAGATAGGCCACGGGCAAAAGACATCCTCATTGTCATCCACACCCTTAGGAGATCACAGTGCAGAGCGAGAAAAGAGCAGCAGCAGTCAACAGCGATGGCTTTCATTCATAGATTCGACCGTGTTCGCCGATTCTAGCGACCAGCCGATGCAGGAGAGCCGGTAAGTACCCGAAAACCTCCTCGTACTTTCACGCATTTCTAGTTTGTCATAAATGCATGTTTAGGAGCAATAAATGCGCTAGGAATAGGATAGTTTAAAAGGTGCAAAAACGCGCAACCGCGTCTGTGTCAGTGCCAGGCGCGTCTGTGTCGGGTCAAGGCACGTCTGTGCCTAGAACCGCATTTGCGTTGAATGCGGACGCGTTTGTGAAATGTAGCAGCATCTGTGCTTTATAAAAGCGTTTATGTAATGTAGGGACGTCTGTGTTCCCTGGTCGCGTTTGTGTCTGGCATAGGCACGTTTGTGTTCATAAAACGCGTCTGTGTTGCAGAAGCGCGTTTTTGCAGTCTATAAGCACGTTTATGAGTTAAAAGCGCGTGTGTGTTGTAAAAGTGCGTTTGTGTGTTTAAATGCATGGTTTTAGTCTTTTAGGTCAAATCGACAGTTTTGTGATGAACATATGTTGTCGATTGGATAAGCTACTGAGAGGATACACTCAAGCAAGTCCTCTAGAAAGATTAGGATAGATCCAAGCACTTTGTGATGAACAGGGAGCACCAAGATAGGCAGCACTTTGTGATGAACAGGGAGTGTGAATGTGAGTGACACTTTGTGATGAACAGGGAATGTCATACACGTAGTACTTTGTGATGAACAGGGAGCACTACTAGGATAGATAGCAACACTTTGTGATGAACAGTGAGTGTCACTAGGATAGATAACCAGATGCATTTAGGTAGCAAGTAATAGGGCCACACGAGGATTGGCAGTGGGCTGGGGAGGGGCCTTGGAGACGCTGATGGCAGAGCACACCAGGTATGCATGGGGGCCATGTGTCCTGGCACATTTGTATTATGAGCTGCATCAGTTTGTCTACCACGGATCAGTGGGTTTGGGTTGCGGCGTGACTCTCTTGCAGGTGTGGGCCTATGAGCACCTTCCCATCACACGGCCCATTCATTTCAGAGGCAGAGGACAGGGACAGAGTTTCGTGCACCTGTATGACATGATCACATCCCAGCCTCGGATTGGAAGATTGGAGCATTGGAGGTGAGTTATTGATGATATTGACATGGTGATCTGGAGGCCATACCTGGGGTGCGAGGAGTGGGAGGATGATGCCTTGGAGCTACCATATGTGTTTAGGAGCAGGTATCTGATGGGGCGGATGCCCTATATTCTAGAGAGGCAGCTGGTAGACAGGGTGTGCAGGCAGTTTGGGTGGATTCAGCGGATGCCATGAGGCTCGGGCATGTATGCCCGGACGGTCAGAGATCAGGTGCAGTTTGGCCCACTGTTATCATATGATCAGGCAGTGACACAGTTAGCTGAGATGATGTCGATGCCATGGGACATGTGGCCAGAGGTAGATGATGCAGGGATGGACGCAGAGTACTCTGCGTATTGGGTAGAGCATCCATTTCCCAGATTGACAGATCCGGCAGAGCCACTGGATGGAGAGGGTGGAGGAGATGATGATGATGGAGGAGGGGATGGAGGTAGGGGCCGGCGGAGGTGGAGGGGAGTGGTGGGAGAGAGGCGGGTGGCACCTCGGAGGGAGGGAGGACAGGAGAGAGCAGCTCCGGTGGTGAGAGGACGGGGTGGACTGCCCCTACAGGTGCCAGCAGCACAGGGTCCTAGACAGGGACCGAGACAGGTACAGGCAGAGGGACAAAGACAGGTGCAGCCACAGGTACCTATACAGGCACAGGGACAGGTGCAGGCAGAGGTTGAGAGACAGGCACCTGTAGGGGAGGAGCCACAGGCGGAGGCGGAGAGCGGAGACTCTGAGGAGGATGAGGTGTTGAGGCTGCGGGAGATCTGCTAGGGCCAGGCAGATGAGATTGAGGATTTGGTGCGGGAGAGGAACCACCTCAGGATCAGGGTCCGAGACACAGAGCGGGAGAGGGATCAGGCCATCCAGAGATACACAGAGGCCGAGACAGCTCTGAGGGCAGGTAGGCAGGCAACAGAGGATGCAGGGACAGGCTACTCATATGTTTTGCGAGCCGGAGAGGAGATCGCCTACTGGAGGGATCTATACTATGCAGCCGTGCCAGCAGATCAGCGGGCTAGGAGCTTCCATAGATCTTCGCGCACAGCGACGGCTACGGGAGGGAGTTGCAGGAGACAGGCATCTAGCGGTGGGGTTATGGGGCCTCCACCACCACCAGAGAGACAGGGGGATCCTGGGGCGGGTCCATCTACAGCAAAGACTCCGTTGAGGCCAGGCGGCTTCGAGGGAGGGAGTTCCTCATAGCTATAGTGGGCTCCCTATGTATCAGTATATGTATCATTTTTGTATTGTAGACACCTGCGGGTGATTCTTTGTAGCCATATGATTTTTTTGACATCATTGTATCATGACACTTTTTGATTATATATGAGAGATGATCCATTTTTGCGGCAGCTATATGCATGTGTACCTTATGTGATGAAATGTTCTTATGTGATACATGTTTTATGATATGGATGCTTATATGATGCAATGCAATATATCTTTGTTCTTTTATGTTTTATATAAGATGCATGATGCAAATGTGAATGTATGTAATGCAAATGATGCAAATGATTATTTACATAATGAAAATGTGAGATGTGCTAACATGTGTTGTATGCAGGATGTGATGCAATTGTGATATCTATATGTATGTATGGAATGCTTATATGTGGTGATGCAGGTGTAACTATATGAAATGCACATGTTTTTGGTGTGTCATTATACTCAGTCATGTGATAGCGGGCTACACGGACTCGAGAAGGAAAATGGAAGTCAATCAAGAAAGGGGGATGGAAGACAGAAGATATGAACGTGAAAGAGCTTCTTGTGCGTTATCATCATTGAGCTTTATTATGGCAAAATATGTTATGACAATCGAGGCATATGTTCGGCCCAGAAAGTCATTGTACCCATTTGCATGGAGATAAGACAGTCACAAACAAGGAATGCCCCAGTTCATACTAGACTCACAGTGTCCTCATATCCTTGGACAAGTCATAGCATTACTAAGAGACAATCCACAGACAGCAAATGCAAATAGGTGACGATACCCCATCCTCGCCTTTCTAGTCAAAGACATCCTGGAGATAGAATCTCTAGTCAAAGACATCCTGGAAAAGCTAAAAGACATGTCACCAAAAAAGATAAAATCAAAAGAAAACCAAGACTCGACACCAACATCCACTGTAGTCCTCAAGTTTAGTGTCTCTTGTCACTTGTTTAAGTCTTATTTTGATTGTGGTCACAATGTTTACTTTCACAAAAAGGATAGATTAACACTGAACCATATGTTGTCTGAGTCTGTTGAAAGATTTGATTTTGTTGAAGCCCATTGTTGCTGCTGTGTCTTATCTAAAACTGACTGAATCCATGAAACTGATACTTTATTGCGGAGAAGACGGACCTTTATTGTGGATCTTCGATGCAGATGCTGCTTTATTGCGGATTGTGCGCAGATAGACTGAAGAAAACTGAAAGAAATTGTACTCCTCAAAACATGTGATGTTCTCAGTTCCACACCCATTACTAGACGTAGGAATTGGCCGTAGTCACAGATAGGATCTGATTTATTATGGATGAAAAAGGGGGTGAAAAGGGAGGGTTATGGATGGCTAACCAATCTTAGGTAGATCAATAACAAGCCATGATGGGAATGGGTAAGTTTATTGTGAGTGAATAGGTTGTGAGTGTGTGCAAAGTGAAAGGATGAAAGTGAATCCTGAAGGAGGGAGGAGCAAAGTCTCTACGCATGGCGCTGGTGACCCAGTTTTCACCATGGTACTTGCCCAGGGCGCCACCGAAGTAGTTTTCACCGTTGGACGAAATTATTTCTCTTTACTTTTTTCGATTTTTCAATTTTTTTTATTTTTTTTGTGTCACAAGGCGCCTGTTTGCCATGTTTTCACCAAGTAACGATTTTTTTGTTTTATAATTTTTTTTTTTGTATTTTTGAAATTTTTTATTTTTTTGTGTTTTTTGAATTTTTTTTATTTTTTTGTATTTTTGCATTAGGATGTTCCGATGAGCTATGTGTAGAACCTGCGAAGGTGCATGCTGTTGATAGGATCCTCCAAAGGTTCACCTTCTGTAGTAGAGAGCTGATATGCCCCAGATCCATATGCTGCTGTGATGATGTAACGACCAAGCCAGTTTGGTTCGAACTTGCCCTTCTTATCTCTGTCTTGCTGATTTTTGGGGTTCTCTCTGAGGACTAAGTCACCTACCTCAAATGTGCGAGGCTTGACCTTGTGATTGTAACTGCGACTCATTCATTGTTGGTAAGCCTTGAGATGATTAAAAGCAGTGTGTCATCATTCCTCCAGCAGTTCTAGTTCTTGTAAGCGAGAGACCCTGTAGTCTTCATCGTTGATTATGTTTCTCAAGGAGACCCGTAAAGAAGGTAGCTAGACCTCAATAGGCAAGATGGCTTCAGCGCCGTAGACAAGTGAGTAGGGTGTAGCTCCTGTAGGTGTGCGGACACTGGTACGATAGGCCCAAAGTGCGGGATTGAGTTGGACATGCCAGTTATGACCAACGTCGTCGACTGTCTTTTTAAGGATTTTGAGAATTGTTTTGTTAGACGCCTCAGCTTGGCCATTACCTTGGGGGTAGTATGGTGTGGAGAAACGGTGAGAGATATGGAAACGCTCACAGAGTTCACGAACATCTTGGTTCTTGAAAGGACGCCTGTTATCGGTGATAATGGAAGTAGGAATCCCGTATCGGCAAATGATGTAGTTCAAGATGAAGGTAGCGATTTGTTTCCCAGTGACTTGTGTGAGAGGCACGGCTTCAATCCACTTTGTGAAATACTCTGTGGCTGTGATAATGAATTTATGTCCATTGGAAGAAGGAGGGTGAATCTTGCCTATGAGATCGAGTCCCCACTGACAAAAGGGCCAAGGGGATGCAAGTGGCTGTAGTTCTTGTGCTGGTGCATGTATAAGGTCTCCATGAATTTGACACTGCTTACACTTCTTGACAAACTGATATGCATCTTTTTCCATAGTAGGCCAGTAGTATCCAGTCCTGATGAGTTTCTTGGCCAAGGTAGGACCACTAGTATGCGGACCACATATCCCTTCGTGCACTTCTCGTAACGCAATCTGAGCTTCGTCACTCTCTAAACATCTAAGAAGGGTGCCATCTAGACCTCGTCGGTATAGGATATCAGCTAGGATAACGTATCGGGAGGATTGGCGAATGAAAGTGCGGCGTTGGTTGTTCGATAGATCGGGAGGTAAGATATTGTTGCGAAGGTATGTGAATATGGAACCATATAACTGGGATTCAGGACCAACGACACATATCATTTCCGTAGGAGTGATCTCATATGACGGAATCAGCAGGTTGTCAACCAGGAACTCATAGCGAGTCTCATTTTGCGGTAGATCAATGAGCGAAGCAATGGTAGCCATGGCATCAGCAGTGCGATTCTGTTCTCTTGGTATCTGCTCAAACTCTATCTTTGCAAAGTGCTGTTTCAGATCATCTACCAGTTGTTTGTAAGGCATTAGCTTTTCATCTTTTGTTTGATAATCATTAGTTTCTTGACGGACGACAAGTTGAGAATCCCCAAAAACACGAAGTTCTTGGATCTTCCACTGAACTGCAATTCTTAGCCCAGTTGTTAATGCCTCATATTCCGCTATATTGTTGGTGCAAGGAAATGATAAGCGGTATGACTTTGGTATAGAATCGCCTTGGGGAGTTATAAAGAGTATACCCGCTCCTGCTCCATGCTGTGTGTATGAGCCATCAAAGTATAGTTGCCATGGCTTTGCAGGTGATATTGTTAGAATGGACTCATCTGGAAATTCTGACTGTAGAGGAACATCATCTATCATGGGAGCATCTACCAGTTGATCTGCGATGGCTTGTCCTTTTATGGCTTTTCTGTCCACGTATTCAATGTCGAATTCACTCAAAATCATTACCCACTTGGCCAGTCACCCAGTAAGTGTAGCTTTGTTGAGAAGATATTTTAGTGGATCAATTTTGGCAATCAACTTAGTCTTGTGAGTGAGCATATAATGTCGTAATTTTTGTGAAGCAAAGACCATAGCGAGACATGCACGCTCAATAGGTGTGTAGTTCAGCTCATATCCCACCAATGTGCGACTGATATAGTAAACTGCTTTTTCCTTGCCGTCAGGTATTTGTTGTGCTAGGAGTGCCCCTAGTGCTGTTGGAGTAGCTGATATGTAAAGTAGCAATGGTTGATCTGGAATTGGTGGCATCAAAACTGGCGGGTTCAAAAGATAGTCTTTGAGTGCCTGAAAAGCCTGTTGACAGTTCTCATCCCATTTGAACTTAATGTTTTTGTGTAACAGGTGCTGGAAAGGATTGCACTTATCTGCAAGTTGTGCTATGAATCTTCGTATGGACTGGAGTCTCCCTTGTAAAGATCGAAGTTGACTGATATTCTTGGGTGGTGGCATGTCCAAGATAGCCTTGACTTTTGCTGGATCAGCTTCTATTCCTCTTTTAGACACAATGAATCCTAGGAGCTTCCCGGAGGTTACTCCAAAGACACATTTCTTTGGGTTTAATCTTACCTTGTATTTTTCCAGCCTATCAAAAGCAACTGAAAGTATGTCCAAGTGTGTATTTCTGTCTATTGATTTAACCAAAAGGTCGTCAACATAATCTTCCACCGTTACATGCATGAGATCATGGAAGATAGTAGTCATAGCTCGCTGATACGTGGCACCTGCATTTTTCAGCCCAAAGGGCATGACATTCCAGCAGAAGGTTCCCCATGGACAAGTAAATGATGTTTTATGTTGATCTTCAGGTGCAATCCTGATCTGATTATATCCAGAGAATCCGTCCATTAAAGATAACATCTCATGGCCTGCTGTGAGTTCAACAATTAAATCAATGTTTGGTAATGGGAAATCGTCCTTCGGACAAGCCTTGTTGATATCCCTGAAGTCTGTACATATTCGGATGCTACGATCTGGTTTGCTAACAGGTACTAAATTGGAAATCCATTCGGGATAATCAATTGGGCGTATGAATCCAACATCCAGTAATTTCTCCAGCTCTGCCTTGACTAATAATGCCACTTGTGGATGCATTTTCCTCAATTTCTATTTTACTGGTTTTGCCCCCGGTTTGACTGTTAAATGATGCATTACTAAATCGGGGTCTAGTCCAGGCATATCAGCATAAGACCATGCGAAGTTGACTTGTCGTTCCTTAAAGAAGCTTATGAACCTTGTTTTCTCGGCCTCTGTCAATGATTGAGCCAAAAATATGTTATGTGGAACCTCTGTTGTACCAATGTTTGTCTTTATAGTCTCCTCTACCAACATGGATGATTTTTCCTCGTATGATGCTGGGAGAATGTCAAGCCTTCCATCTTCGGGCGCCTCAGAGAGGTTTTCACCCTCAGATACGTCCTTTCTTTTTACTTTTTTAGAGTCAGATAGCGCCACAGTGTGGTTTTCGCCATAAGACCCTTGTTTTGTTTTTATTTTCACATTTTTGCAACTAGAAGGCCCGACACCCTCACCAAAGTATGCCATGTTATTAAGCTCTATGGCGTATCCTGCTTTATGGTCTCCAAGAGGAAGATCATCACGAATGCCAAGATAATCGACAATAGCTTCGTCATTTTGAAATGTATCAAGCTGTGCTGGTCCATCCTGATCCCAGTCAATGAGTTGGGGGTGAACGAGGGGAAGGTCTTTAGTGTTTTCAGAGTTCGCAAGGCTAATAGTGAAGATGTGGTTATATTCAGGTATGTCAAGATAGTCATCGAGGTCGTCAATGGCACTCTCCTCATCAGTTTCGATCGTGAGTGAGTCCAAATTATCATCACTAGTAGCACCCTCAGGGACAGGTGTCCTCATCCTATGTGATCTTGACCTAGGGCCTTGAAATGAAGCTTGTGCGGGATCCTTATGGGTCGGCTCTTGACCAACTCTGAATTTCTTGTAAAACTCCTCCTCCTCTGTAGGTTCCTCTGGCTCTCTAAATGTCTCGTTGAGCTCATAGTCGCTGGAGGATTTGTCTAAACCCCATTCCCATTCATTGGAATCTGTAGAATAGTCATCTTCTTGTTGGACTTCAGCCACTTTGACTCGCCATATCTGTTTTGTTGTTTTGTTGTGAATCTTGGGATTTAGAAAACCAAGCCCCTTGGAGCGTTCCCTTCTTGTAGTTAGCTCAGGTTGTAAAGGCTCCATGACACCTTCTTTGCATAGTCCAAGAGGACTCTTTCCATCATACCCGAATCTTTGCAAAATTTTGAAACCTTTGCCATAGTTCTCACAGGGTATTATAATTTGATCATGTGTATCCTCTTCAGCGTCCTTATATAGCATTCTATATAAGTTTTCTTCCTCTAGTTCACCCCATTTTTGAAAGACGGTAGGATCCCATTTGAGTAGCATGATGGAGATTTGCTTATTAGAATGTGGCCTCCCATATTCCTTGGGGGAATTCATGACTTGTCGTAAGAACATTGTTTGATTCAGAGTGTATTCTCCCATGCCTTTGTCTTGAAACTTGGCTCTAAGCTCACCTTGTTTGGATGTCGAGGGCTTTAATGACTCAGGATCAATATATGTTGAAGAAGGAGTAGCCTCACGATTGCTGGGAATGATAGTCTCAGTATGTGATCTCAAGTTATTGCAATATATGAATGGATTTGGATCACCATTGACCGTTACCTTGACTCCATTATGAGGAAACTTAATGCATTGGTGGTATGTTGATGGGACTGCCCTCATTTCATGAATCCACGGACGTCCTAGCAATATGTTATACGTGAGGTCTAGATCCAGGACTTGACAAACCACATCCTTTGTGACTAGCCCTATTCTTAGTGGTAAGATGACTGTGCCCTTGGACGAGCGCTCTTCGTCATCATAAGCCTTAATGGTGATTTGGTTTGTAGAATTTACAGCTTTGTCAGAATATCCCAATTGTCTGATGGTGCTCAATGTACAAATATTAAGACCTGCTCCTCCATCTATAAGGACTCGTTTTATTCGGTGTTTATGTATGAAGGCTTCAATATGTAGAGGTGCATTATGAGGCTGACTTATGGAGGCGTCATCTGCTTCTGTGAATGTGAGGGAGTGTGGAACGGATAGGTATCCCACCATGGCTTGAAAATGGTCCACGTTCAGATCAGTAGGGACAGCAGTATCTCTCAAGGTTTTGTCAAGGACAGCTTTATGTGCAGGAGATATACGTAAGAGCTCAAGAATAGAGATGAGTGCGGGTGTTTTCCCTAATTGCTCTACAAGGTCGTACTCAGGATTGATTGATAAAGGATTGGTATTCTTAGTGGAGGCACCTGGCAATGTAATCTTACCTCGACGGGTTGTAACATGACATTCGGAGGTAGATGCGGACGAAGATCCCACACCTTTTAGGACAATTTTAGGTCGTTGAGGAGGATTCTCAGGATTTTTATTTTTGATAGTAATGGTAGAAATATGATTGTCCATTGAGATGTGATTAATGGTGGAATCATAATTGTAAGATGCTCTAGTGTAATTGGCTTGATCATCTGTGACTTTGCCTTTTCCCTTCTCATGTTTTGGGAATGGTTCCTTAAACACCTCATGCTCTTGGTTAGATGAATGTCCCTCAATCTCAATATCTCCTCTATCAATGAGATCTTGTACAATGTTTTCCAATCGATGGCAATTACTTGTCTTGTGACCCTTGCTCTTATGAAACTCACAATATTCATCATCATTCCACCAATTCGGTTTGACCTTTGGTTCATATGGAGGAAAATCTGGGACCGTGATCACTTTGTTTGCTACAAGCTTTTTGAATACTGATTCAAGTGGTTCTCCCAATGGAGTGTACTTCCTTCATGGTTTAGCAGCCGTTTGATTGTTCACTTGATTGTTGGTAGAACTTGATCCAGAAAAGATGAACTTTGGTCTCACTGTATTGGCATCAACAACACCATCATTAACCGTGTTCTTGTTCTTGTTCCAAAATTTTGGTTTGTCCTTTCCTTTGAAGTCCTCTTTGTTTTCTTTGAATAGCTTGATAACTCCTTGTTCAATTAAGACCTTTTCTGTTGCTAGGCCCTTTTCAATGACATCCTTGAATGTAGATAAACAAGCTTTTCTGAGATCATAGCCAATAGCCTTGTTAACGTTTTGTGTGAACATCTCCACCATTTGTTTTTGCGGGATCTCACAAGAGCATCTGCTAGCTAGGTTTCTCCATCTCTGTAAAAATGTTGCAAAAGATTCTCCTTCTTTTTGCTTCGTATTGCACAAGGTAGTAACTGAGACATCTGTTTCAATGTTGTAAGAGAAATGCTGAATGAATGCCTCTGCCAAGTCGCCCCATGACTTAATACCAGGAGGTAATTGAGAAAACCATTCCATCACTTGATCTCCTAAGCTTTGTGGGAACAACCTCATTAAGTATGTTTCTTTTGCCGCTACCTCAATGCAAGCTGTGAAGAATTGTCTTATATGTGCCTTGGGGTCTCCTCTCCCTCTATATTTGTCAAATTTTGGTGTCACAAAGTGCGGAGGAAACGGAGGCATTGGAATGCTCTTATCAAAGGGATAAGGGCATATATCTCTCATAGTATATGTGGGTTTTGATGTGCCCATGTCTTCCACTTTCTTTTGTAGATCTCTAATTTGTTCCTCCAAATTATTTTTGGGAGGAGATGGATTTCTTGTAGCATATCCCATGTTTGAAACACCCATTTGAGGAAGAGCTTGTTGCATGTATGGATGATACTGATCGTAAACATGTCCATATGGAGGTCTATATTGTTGCGACATGTATGGAGCACTTGGCATAATTTCTTGCTGAGGGACCCCATATCTGTTTTGTGTATATAAACCATATTCAATAGGCCTTTCATTTTCCATTGTGTTGCCCCCAATTTTGGCATGAGGTCTCCTTGTGTCAAAATTTTGAGGATGTCCTTGTGTATCCATTTGTCTTGGTTGACCCATATCTTGAGCATGTGTTTGAGCATAGGGCCTCCATGATGGTCTTTGAGTGTAAGTATCATACATTTGAGCTTGTGTATGTGGGATTGCTGGTTTCTGAAGCAAAACTGATGGTGACTCCGGCATCATATTATTTGGTCCTCCACTATTAGGTTGAGTTTGTTGTGAAGGTCTACTTTCCATAAGTTGAGATAAGTCAAAATCATGTGGTATTTTGGTGCCACTTTGTGCCATCATGTCTAGGAAATATTGACGATCTCTCCTCATTATCTCTTCAACCAATCTATTGAATTGAGGATCCATTATAGATTCTTGTATGTCTGCTGATAGTATTGAAGAATTGTCAACATTGTCATTGTGTGTAGCATTGTTGTTTATAGCGTTTGCGCTTTCCACATTTGGATTGTGTCTATAAACATTCATGTCTGGTAATGTAGTGTGCTCAGGATTGTAGAAGACATCATTGTCATACTCATAAGAACTCATGTTTACGGATTCTTGAGCTTCTTTGACTATTCTCCTAGATTTTTGAAGGCGGGTTTCAACCATGAACTAGATGTTTGGCAATATGTGAGAGACTAGACCGAAAATGACAAGAGTATGGAAGACCAAGAGTTGTATGGAGTGTAAATAAATCTTGAGGTGTACTTGCAATGTCCAAAGTGTAAGACCAAGTATGTAAGTAGTAGAGTAGGTGTGACTTCCAAAGAGAGGATAGTTTCTCTTGATGAGGTAAGCTGACCTTTACTCTAAGTAAGACCAAATGAGACCCAAAGGTAAGAAACCTTGATGAGGGACCACTTAGCAAAGTGTAGTTGTATGTAGTGTGTTGACAAAGTATGATGAGGATAAGCAAGTGACCTTTTGACTCAAGTTTAGACAAGTATGAATGTAAAATGAGATGTGAAGCAATGATGGACTATGTGAGACCTTAGAACAGGCTGAATGCTAGATGAAATCTGAAGAGACAACCTAGGAAGCTCAAGTATGCCGAAACTGATTTCTTTTATTTGTTTGACTGTTAAAATTTTCAAATCCTGACACAGACACCTCTGTATACTTCACAGACGCGGTTTTAAGACACAGACGCTACTCTGTTTAATGCAGACGTGATTCTGAGATTTTCCTGTTGATGTTTGCTGGGACTGTAATAGTTTTTTGCAATTGTGGACACAGACGCGCCTGTATACTTCACAGACACGATTCCCAAACACAGACGTGTCTCTGTTCGACACAGACGCTGATAAAAACATAGACGTTATTCTGTACTTCACAGACGCGATTATCCGACACAGACGCGGTTTGAACAGACACAGATGCATTTCTGTAACCTTCGTGCAATCTTTCCTATCTGTGAAGTTGTTTTGTTGTGACCAAATCTGATTGTTCGACTGTTTTTCATGACAAGAGGACACAGTGTTGATGACTCAATGTTTGCTAGTGTTTAGACTCCAAAATGACTCCAAGAAAGTGTGTTGTTTGATGTAAAAAGTTTTTGCATACACTTGAAGACACAAAAGACACAATGTTTTGCTGTTTTTGTCTTGATTGTTTGAATGTTTATCATAAGTCAAGCACAATTCTTATGGCTGGCCAAGACAATGGTTGTTGATCCCACATGGGGTTTTACCCCCGAGGCTACGCTATTCAGAGCGGATACTTAGATGCTTGACCTCACTGGCTCCACCCTCGGCACTCACTTCTCGGGTCAGCCAAGCATCAGTCCCCATGAAAACTCCCCATGGCGAACTTTGTATCTCTACTAAGAACCGTATGTGTGTGGGCCACTACCAGAGGTCCGACCTCCTGCCCCAACAACTAGAAGGATTTGGGCCTCTAAAACAAAATGGTGCTAGTAAGGGCATCTGCTCGTGTGGCCATACATGCGGCACTTTCAGCTCTGTAAATACAGAAGGCTCCCAGCCGGTAGGGGTTACGCCCTACAAATGATCAAATAAATTTGATCAAACGGGTTTATGGGGAGACATAGTGTCGGTATGAACTAATCAGCACACGTTATTCATAGTTTTCACCATGAATACATTTGATTATAGTGGTTTGGATGAGGTGGGTTTTTCTCACTACCACTTGGGTCGTTCTCTTCTCAATAGTAGTCCTAATGACCACACGGGAAGACAGGCCCTCTAAAGATTAAACAAAAAGAGCCTATTGCTCAAGACACAAAAGACAATGATTCAATTTTAGTGCACCAATTGAAGCGTTTGCTAAGCTATGAAAACAAGGCACACAATAAAAATATAAAAACCCTAGCAAAGGCCCTGCAACAAAATTGTTAGTAGTTTGGGTTGTTTCAAATGATAACCCCTTCCTGCAAGCACACAAGTTAGGTAAATTTTAGAAAAACCCAAAAGACTTTGTGAAAAGGGGCCTTCAACAAAAACGTTTTTTTGCCTCCAAAGCAAGTTGCATAGACCAGGTTAGCTAGATCTGCAAAGGTTAGTCAAAAATAAACCAGATCTGAAACCCTAAGTACAAAATCCGAAAACCCGAATCGAAAAACTTGAAAAATTTGCAAAACACAATGCGCAGACGCTGTTATACCAGACACAAACGCGTCTTCCCGACACAGACACGGTTCTGTGAGACGCAGACGCGGTCACAGAACACAGACGTTACTGTAGAACTCAGACGCGATGATATCCGGCACAGACGCGGTTCGGAATCACAGACGCGATTAGGAATCGCAGACGTGACTTTCGGAAACCTGCAAAAATAAAAAAGCAGAAACACAGACGCGATTCCAGAAACCTGCAAAAATAAAATCCGGCAAAAACACAGACGCGATTTTCGATATCACAGACGCTTCTGAAACACAAAAACGCGACCCGAACACTCGCAGACGCGAAAGAAACCTAAAATATTGCTGAAAACTGTCTGATCTGCAACTTCAAAAATGCAAAATCTGCAACAAAATGTTAAATGCAAAGGGACAAGAGTCCCACCGGGCGTGCCAAAATGTATATGGTGAAAATGGATAACAATAATAACAATATTGAAAGACTAAATGAATTCAACCACTAAACCCTAGCCTAACAATGAACAAAGATCCACCATAACATATGAAGATAACCTAAGACAATGCAAATAACTCAAAATAACAAAGATTATACCATCACATGTCCAATAGGGTTTTGATCTCCATTCTTCCTATCTCCATTGATCTTGTTTGATATGCTTGCTCTCAGATTTTTGTATGCACAAGAGCTCAATAAAGAACGGAATGTGGTTGCAAGTAGGATCGTAGTGTAGCAAGTTACATGAAAGATCATTAGCCTCAGTGATTAGGGTTTGACAATGAAGAAAGCATCTCCTTAAATAGAAGACACAATAAGAAATGGAGGGTTAAGATTGAGAGGTGTAAAAAAGGAGGTCGGCTAGGATTAGAGGGTAGGTAAAAGAAATACCAAAATAATGAAAGAGGTAGGTAGTGTATGAATTAAGAGATGAATGACATGTGTCATGTGTAGAAAAAGATAATGAATTAATTAAATAAATAAAGATTTATTTAATTAATAGAAGAAGTAGGACAATTAAATAAACAAAATATTTATTTAATTTAGGAAAGGGATAATTTAAATAAATAAATGTATTTATTTAAATGAGAAATAAGGCTAGAAGAGGATAAATGAATTAATTAAATAAATAAAAATTTATTTAATTAATAGAAGAATTAGGCTTAGATAATTAAATAAATAAAATATTTATTTAATTAGACATGACAATTTTAGGTGTCTACAGAAGGTACCTCAACCTCAATGTGTTGGATGGATTCCACACCATGGGAAAGGGCATATGGGTACATGCAGGATCATAAGCAACCAAAAAGTGGCGATATTCTGACTAAAGAGCTGATTGATAGGTTGATTGACAAATATATATAACTTTCAAATGGTATCACATTTCATGAATCAAAAATATGCATCACATTCTATGCTACATATACTATAGGATTAAAAAAAAAAAATTGAATTTCATAAAGCTTTGACAAAGTTAAGGTGGTCAAACATACAAATTTTAATATTTTTAAAATGATATAGTAAAAAACTCATAATTAATTATTTATTTAAAAAATAAATACAAAAAATATAGGTCACATCCAAAAAGGAGTCTTGTACTAATATTTAAAATATTATAAAAAAATAATATGATTTGTTTATGGTTAGGGTGGTTTGACAGACACTTGGTTCTTATCCTTTTCCAAAAATTTTTGTACTACTGCATTGAAATTTCAAATTTGCATCAAATAGATTTTTTTTTTAATGGTAGCTTAGAAAGTAAATTCAATTTTCTCTAGATTTTTTTCTTACATATTTTTAAAAAAATGTTGGTAATTTAATCAAATTTTTACATCAAGTTTGTCGAGCTCTGTTTTTTTAATTTTTATTGCTACTGAAGGGCCTATTTGGCTCACCGTGATCTTGCACATATGCATATGGAGTGAAACATGGGGGATTGTTGATGCTTGTGTGATAGGCCCACAAGATGAGATTCAACTAAATATACTAGTCATGACTAGCTTTCTTGACATTCTTTTTTAGAATTCTCAAAATAGTTTTATTAGAACCTTTAGCTTGGGCATTACCTTGAGAATAGTATGGTGTGGTGAAATAGTGTTGAATGTGTAACTTATCACAAATCTGACAAGGAACCTAATTCTTGAAGTTACAATTGTTATCTATATAAAAAGGGGAACACCATATCAACATATGATTTAATTGATGATGAATTTACCAATTTATTTACTAGTGTTGTGGTTGAGATGAATGAATTAAATCAATTTTATGAAATAATATGTGGCAATGATGTTGAATTTATGGTCATTGGATGAAGCTGGATGGATTTTGTCCACAAGGTCAAGTACCCACTAACAAAAGGGCTAGGAAGTAACAATGGATTGTAGTTCTTGGGCTGGTGCATGTATCAATTTTTCATGTATCTAGAAGCTTGCAGTTCATGACAAATGAATAGACATAGTTTTCCATAGTAGGACAATAGTAACTAGTGAAAAAAAATTTCTTTGCTAGGGTAAGCCCACTAGAATATGCCCCACATATACTTGTGTGCACTTCTCATAAGGTAGTGTTGTCCTCGTCTTGCTCAAGACATATAAGTAAGGTTCCATCAAGGCCTCAACAATATAATATCAACTACAACAATAACACAATTTATTGGATAAGTCAAATGGTACGGTATTGTCTAGTAAATAGGCATATATGTCTCCATACCACTCAGAATCAAGACCAAATCTAAGAAATATCATGTCAAATGGAGGCACATTATAGTTGGGTTCCAAGAGAAGTTCCATAAAGAACTCACAATATGTGTTATTACTTAGCATTTATACAAGTGACACTATTGTAGCCATTGCATCAACTACTCTATTATTATTCATACAATTTTTTTTTTAAATAATTGACGTGAAATATTATTTACAGTTATTTACCATCTTTTTTATACGGAATCAAATTTCATCATTTATTTTTTAACCATCATTAATCTATTTGATCACTAGTTTAAAGTCACCAAGAATATGTAACTCTAGGATTTTTTTTTCTACATAGTCATACAGACTACAAAAATCAATGCTCCATATTGAAGAATGTTTTAGGTATATTGAAATTTATCTTATAATATTTTGGTATATAGTCCTCTTGCAATGTGATAAAGAGAATGCCAGTGCTAGAACCACCTTGTATGTAAGAGCCATAAAAATATACTCAAAAGGAGTTTCGATTCCATGTTAAACATTGATTCATCAAGTAAATCCACAATAAGGGGATGATCGTCTTCCATAGGAGCATCAAAAAGTTGATTTTCTCTTTCTTTTCTTCCCACATATTTCTTTTATTCATGTTCTTTTCACATATTTGATGTCAAACTCACTAGGAATCATGACCCACTTAGCCAATCATCCTATAATAGTTAATTTATTCAGAAGGTGCTTAAGAGGATCAATATTTTCAATGAGCTCTGTTTGATGTATAAGCATTAAATTTTACAACTTTTATGAGAAAAATACTACCACAAGGCCCATACTCTTTTAATAAGAGTGTAGTTAAGCTCAAATCCTACTACAGTTTGACAAATATAATGAATGACACATTTATTTCCTTTAGAATCATGTTGTACTAAAACTTCCCCCAATGCTATGGTAAATGTTGATATATAAAGGAGTAAGGGCTTATCATTTGTAGGAGGTACTTACACTAGTGGTGACATCAAGTATTGTTTGATCTTTTAAAAATCTTGCTCATGCTTTTCAGGTATTAGGTGGATATGCAAGAGAAAAGATATCAATCACCATGATGTACATGGCTATGAGAATCTAAAATTCCAAACTAAACTTTGAGTTCAATTTTGATTTAGAGATTGAGAGACGGATTCAAATACAATTTATGGATTTAAAGGAAAAGAAAGGATCTTGTGAATTTCACCATCATTCATTACTATGTTATTTGATGTTGTGTCAAAATAGATAGGTATTAGAAAATAAACTAAAGTTATTAATTGTTGATAAAAAAGGGAACACGGTGCTATTGCATCTATGTGCCACATATGGGATAAGAAGTGTGCCAAAAGTGACTACAAAACATTTCATGATTTTTTTGTAGTGTCAATCATGTATTATTTTAATCACAAACTTGATAGATTGTCACCAAAGATAATAGAAATGATAGGACCCTTGGCTAAGAATCCTAAAGAAGGACACACCCATAACTTTGGTGACTGGTTTTACATGGTTTGTCATACTTTGATCAGAGTATATGGATGCCCACAAACCTCCCATCAACTGTGAGTGTTTGTGTCTGATATGATTAATTTCTTTGAGTTTATGTGGCTAATGATGTGGATTGAAAAGTAGATCATGAAGAGGAAAAAGAAGGGGACCTTTTTATCCCATATGGCTAGATTTGTAGGACACTACATAGGGTCTAATGTTATGGAAGAGTTACAAGGTTACATAAATAAAATTTATTCTTTGAAACTAGACAAGGAGAAGTTGTGTCATCCTAAGGGTCATATCAATTATGTCAAGTGAAAAGTCCTTACCAGCCTAGGTGTCACCCATGTGGTTTTATTGGATGGGGATGTTATTAGAGAAACTCTGAAATTTTTGATAAAAAATTTCAAAGAAAGGAATGAAATATTTTGGTAGATTATGAAAAGGAGAAAAGAAAGAAGGATTGAAGCTTCCCTGGCTTTTACTTTGACGAAACAAATATCTTTAAAAGGATTGACTTGTACATAAATAATTTTGAATAATTATATGGAAAATTAGTTGGTGATAATCCCTCACAGAAGAAGGAAATATTACCCTTGAATAAACCCAAAGAGGTGGTGATCTATAATGCTCTAGATGTTTCTTCCATTCAACAATCCTCACCTATCCCCCCTCCATTGAACACATAGAGAATACATGATCACATGTTATTAGTGTCATATGATTACTAATGAGGTAGGAGATTTTGATGAAGTTTTTAGTGCTTTGAGAGCTCTAAATAAAGATGAGGGAGTGGATAAACATAAAGGATAACCCCTTAGGAATGAAGAAGAAGCACATGGGTATGAGGCTAGGGTTGAGGAGGATACAGTGTCAAAAGACCAAGAAGATTAGTGAGTGGTTATTTCTTAGAGGTTTCTTGAAGATGATTCATTAAAACCCCAAAATTCAAATATTTTTAGATAAAGATGATAATGAAGGAGTTTGAAGAAAAGAAAAAAATGAATATGAGGGGTGTTGATGAATCTCAGCAAGATGAGATTGCAATGACAACTTTCAAAGAATTAAGATTTCATGAAATAGATCTCACCACGAAAGAAGCCAAAGAAATGGTGCTAAGAATCAATATGTTAATTATTTCATGGATGACTGTTAACCAGGCATTTCTTTTAGATTGGGTCAGGAATGAGGAAGACCCAATGCTAGTAACAAATTTTGACTCAAAGCAAGAAGTGGAATGGGGTATAACCCCAAAATAGAAACTCTAATAACATGGGTAAAATTTAAGAGTACAGATAAACCAAAGTTAGTTCAGATTGTCTAAGAGACCAAAGGAGCTTCTATATTGAAAGCTCTCAATGATACCTCCCCTTTAGAATTTTTCAGTGCCATGATTATGAATTTTGCAATGTTCACAAGAGATGGTATAAAGGTTATGCAACAAAAGTTGGTTAACTATGAAAAAATTCAAATTGCTATGAATAAGGAAATAAAAAAAATTTGCATTGAAAATGTTAGGTTGAAAGACCATTTGCAAGGTGGATTGGGAAGTCAAATAAAGGCGCTTGTCCTTATAAGAATGCACCACCAAAGCCAACCGATAAAAGTATGGATACTGAAAAATGGATTGAACAAAAACAACATTATGAAAAGGAAATTGGAAAACTGATGAAACTAAATGAGGAGAGAAAACAAACGATGCTACAAAAAAATCTCTATATGTTTGAAAATATATTTTCACATAGGTTAAAATATATCATTGATAAGATATAGGATGTGTAAAAACGGTATGAATCACTATTGAGAGAATTAAAAGATTTCAAAGAAAATAAGCCTATATTGGAGACATTGTCCAAGAGATGGCAACCAATGCACCACACTCTAATTACCCTATTTAATGTATTACAAGGAGTCCCAAGTGCACCCCCTTCCCTCAAAGCCACTGAAAAAATGATGAAAATTGTACTTGAAGAACTTAAATATGTTTCTACAGAAGAAACTATGGTAAAGGCCAAGATTGATTCTTTCCACAAATACAAACATTGGTAAATACCTTCAATTATGGATAAGGATGAAAATATCAGAGATTTTAGTGATTGGAAAATTGAATTTAGTTAGATGGTGTAGTGGATTCTTTCCCACATGAAAGAATAAAAAGAGATTACTGTTAGAGTCTTTATCTCTTTCTAAATAGGATAGTCACACTAGATAGTGGATACACAAGGTTCATTTTTGATGTGTGTTCTATTAAAGATAAGAGGTGGAGAGATCACTTGGTCAATGTTCCTAAAATACAGAGTTAGAAGTGGCCCAACGATAATTTTGTGTATCAATGGGAAAGCTAATACTTGAAGCCTTTAGAAGAGTGATGTAGTGTGGTGTTAGTTGATGGACATGAATTCCAATCCAACTAAAAATAGAAATTTTCCAGACCCATTAGTCATGGGTTGCCATTAAGACTATGAATATAAGGAGTTGTACTTATGTTCACCAATTTTTCTTATATTTTATTTCTCTTTTTTTACAAAACCTTTTTTCAAAATTACAAATATTTTAAAAATAATTTAATTATACTTTATTATCACAAATGAAAAGGCATTTTGTTTCATTTTTGTATGGGGAAACTGAATAGTCAATTTATAATGATTTTAATCTTGTTGCTTCTTCCATTTTGTATATAAGGGAGAAAATAAGACTAGAAAAAGGATTGGAGGGAATTCATAAGAAAGAACACATTCATAAAACTTTTGTGCCTTTTTCATAATGGTGATAATATTAATATAAGGATATTGTTCTTCTCTCAATTGTTTGTATGGTTACATTTTATATACGTTATGTGGTTGCCTGCATTTTGATTTCTTTCTTATTATTTAAATCAGTATATCAAGGGTATTTCTGATTTATCAAAGTAGTTTTCTTTCTTTATGTGATTTATTCAATTGGTTTCTGCAAACCAGAATTAAAATTGATCTAATAGGTCAGAATAATTTGAGAGAATCACTTGGATTAAAAATAACCTAATAACATTAAATTTATGCAAGTTTATGCAATGCATGGACACTTAAGGTGCCAAATAACTTGAGTTATGGTTAGAATATAGATGCATACAATTTAAACTCTTTTGCCATCTAAAAAAGACACCAATATTAAATGTTCTTAGAATTTCTTTCAACTAAATTTTTAATTGCATTATTTTTATTTCAATATTAGTAGTAGTGGATATTTTCTTTTTTCAGTTACCTATTTCAATATCCTGATGCCAAAATGAAATAGTTAAAGTAGGTAATTGAATGATTAAAGATATTCACTCTCATAAATTGTGTAAGTATTTTAATTTTCTTTCTTATCATTCAAAGAAGTGAAGGATTGTTGGTAATAGGGGTATACCCATTAAGGCATAGTAGAGCCTAAAGACTAGAATACATCAGCGTTCAGGCTGATTCTTGTTCGTTGGCCAAATCACTTGGGAAGCTTGATAATAGATTTTATCATACTCTAAGAGTTTTACAATCTATTGATTTGGGAGACAATAAGAGTTAATATGATAATGGCCTTAGCTTCATTCCATTCATTTGGAACATATTCTTGTATTCCATTATCATGGTTTCAAGTTTGATGGTGTTTACTCTAGGTTTTCCTAACCTCGGATGCTTACACTTCATATTGTTGCTTTGATGATGGATTGTTGTATAGGGTGTTTGATGGTTATTTTGGTCCTAGTTAAGATGTGTTGTGGTCCACCTTACATTATTTTCCACCAAAATAAATTTTAGTACTGGCCTAATTTGAATTCTATTTGGTTAAGTTGCTTTGCTAACCTTGGGAGACTTTGCATGTGTGAGGATGATAAATATAGAGGTATGTGAATATAGACTATCATGTGTGTGGGTGTTGTGTTTGATGTATATGAAAGAAATTTAAATGTAATGAATGTGTATAAAAGATGATCTATCTTCTTGATTGTTTGATGTCTAGTGTTGATTTTATGAAAAGTATTGAGTAGTGCGAGATTTCATGTGCTAGCTACCAGAAATAGTGAGCCGAAGGAATCAATAGATCTTATAGTTAAAGAAGTACACCAATGGTGGATTCTTTCTCTTTAATTCTTTTTCATTTTGATAGTGAGCCCTTTGATAGTGAGCCTTTCTTTCTTTCTCTTGAGTAGTGAGCCCTCCGATAAAGAGCCTCATTTCTTTCTCTTAGGCAGTGAGCTTTTCTTTGTTAAATCCACCTTAATCATTGCCACCCGAATAAGTATTCATATATTAAGAATAGCTCTTTATGCTTTCTCCCCTAATATGGTTTTCCATATAAAATATGGTGTCACATAGTGTATTGTGTTCTCAGTTTTTTATTCTCATATCTTTCTATGGATTATGTGTAAAAGTCACGTTGTTGCAGATATAGTTTAAGAAATAGATTTAATATTTTATATAGCTGATTCGTCTCCCCTCTAAGTTGTTTTGTATGTTAGGATATTCAATAATTGGTATTAGATATTTGGTTAGAGAAGAGCCTAAACTCTTGGGGAGATCCTAATGGTGCACAAATTGAAAATCCCTATGTTTGATGGATCTAACCATTCTTTTTGGAAAGTGAAATGTAAGGTTACCTAATTTTTCTTGGCTACAAAGTATGGAAGTTTGATTCAAATAAGTACACTAAATTATAGACTAGATTGAACACTCCAAATGGAATCAAAGATTTTGAAGACAATGAAAATGCAAGGTTTTCTATCTTTAGCTTTCTTTCTAAGATTGAATAAACAAAGGTTATATCATTGGAATCTACATATGACGTTTGGGATAAATTTGAAAATAGTTATGAAGGAGAGGGTATAATTAAAGAAGCTAAGTTGTAGAGTGATAAAACTAAATATGAATGTATTTTAATGGATTAAGAAAAAAATATAACTAGCTACTTGCAAAAGATAGATGATGTTGTAAATGAGATCAGAGGTCTTGGAGGTAACTTACTAGAAGATGAAGTTGTGAAGAAGGTATTCAAAACTCTTAGTAAATCCTATAGCTCTAAAGTTTCGGGAATAAAAGAATCATAGAATTAGAATAAGTACACTAGAGAATACTTCAATGGCTCTTTAATTCCTTTTCACATGAGAGAATTTGGTGCTACTAGTGCAAGAATAGAGATAGCATTTAAGTCTACTAAATCAGTGAAAGATGACGAATTTGATGAAGAAAAAATTGATAATAGTGAGGAGAACTTTGCGAGAAGGAATAAGAAAGGAACCTACAAGTACAAAGATAAATTTCCCTTTTAATATTTATATTGAGGAAAGATAGGTTACTATGTTTCTAGGTGTCTGGACATAATTGCAAATCAAAAGAATAAGGAATTGAAAGGAAAATTCAATAAGAAGGCTTATTATGTTAAAGAAGATGCAAAAATTCTGATGATAAATTTGAATATGAAGAAGACAATGTATGTTTCTTTTTGGTTGTAAAGCAAGATTCTTTCTTTGCTAACCTTGATAAAATTATGAAGGGAAAATTTCTAGAAGATGCTGCTAAAATAGAAGGTATTGATGTTTCTGTCTTTCATGCTAGAAGAGATAAATATAAATGCATTATTGATAGTGGATGTTAAAATCATATGACTGGTGGCAAAAATAAGTTTGTAAAGCTTGAAAAAATTGGAGGATTAGTTCAATTTAGAGATAATGAGACAACTAGGATAGTTGGAATTGGTTTAATCAACTTTGATGATATACATAATACAAATAGTGTTTTCTATGTTAAATGCATGAATCATAACATTTTCAATGTTGGTCAAATGCATGGAAATGGATATAATCTTGGTTTTTAGGATGATCAATGTGAGATTAGAAAAACGTCCGAAATTGTGATTGTGACACAAAATAGGAGAGATGTAAATGTATATCAATTGAGGATTGTTTTTTATTAAGGGAAAAGTGGGTTTTTAGGGGACCTGAAATCCCGAAGAGTAGGTTTAAAGGAGACCCAAAACCACCTATATGAAACAACATCCAGAACTGAGCACAATTCGACTGATCAAAAGATATTTTGTGATTCCCTACAGCCAACCTCAAGTGAAACTCCAACCAAAGGACACCAGAAAAATTACAAGTCAAGATGGACTAGAACAAAGAGTCAAGACTCTGAGGGTTTTGAATGCTTCCCATAACCACAGATGACAGTTTTAATTAGGCTCCCACAACCTGAAGGACACTGAGGGTTTTGACTAGCACCAATAACCATACAAGAGGGTTTTAACTAGGCTCCCATGCCCATCACCCCTAAACCAAAAACAAGAGACACAAAAGACCAAGGTTTTCCCTTTAAAACTAGCAAATAACACCCAGTTAGTCAAAAAAAAAACTAATGGAGGAGGGTTTATAGTGGTTCCCTCAACCAGGTAGAATAGGAACATGGCTTAAAATAGAAAGCTCTCCACAACCACCACCACAATAGGGATAAAAGGAGGATGAACAATACATATCACGTACTCAGCCATCAAAATCTTGAGGTCATAAAAAATGAGTTTTGCTAGGCTCCCACAACTAGAAAGTGGTTTTGACTGGCTCACCAAACCATAGAGACTAGGTTTTATCATTGCTCCCAAAACCAGAGATGGAAATAGGAAACTACATGCCAAACACTTCTCACCGTAGACACTCCCAAAACCCTCAACAAGACTAATCTCCACCACTATAGGAGACTGCATCACCTCTATAGACCCGACTACAAAAAACCAAAGTGCAAAAGCACATAGAGGGAGAAGATGATCGATAAGAATATTAGTTGCACTCATAAAAAGGAGGAAAAATCCATTCCATGACCAGGCTCTAGAACATCTCCCAACCAATAAGCAGTAGAACACAAAAAACCAAGGCACCATAGTAGCTACCTCAACCACACAACCATCCAAAAGCCTTAAAATAGCCTCCAACCCACATTTCAGCCATCAACTCTAAAGAGGCCTTGAACAAGACCAAATACCATGGTCAATGTAACCCCCTGACCAAAAGACCCTTGCAACTGCCAAGAAAGAAACAAGGACTAAAGATGAACTTTAAAAAACCTAAACAATGGGGGACACAGAATACGGTTGTCTAGAGAATCCCTCAGATAGATCAGTGAAGAGAAATCCTAGTCTGAGCTTGAGATTCTTTCACATAGCCCACTAAAAAAGAAGAGGGACAAGGGAAAAGCCAGAGTGAAACAACCACAAAACTCTCAGAGTCCCCTAAAGAATAGGTAAAACCTGAGATCCATAGAAGAACCAGCCATAAAGCGATCCACATGGGTCCCAAATATCCCCTTCACACCTTACAAAAAGAAGGAGAAGGGATGAGCACAGTAGACAGCCCCTCTGACAGAGCTAATCTTTACAGCGCTACCACCATCGATCTAGTCAGTAGACATACTAGCAAGCCCATAGGCAGAGGACCTAGGGTATATAAAGATAAGATCCAAGTAGACAACTAAGAGAAATGGAGTGAGGAGGACAACATACATGCACACACCAAAAAAATGGAAACCCCCCACATAGCCACTGCTATCAAGAGAAGGGCCGCAACCGCTGGGAAACTGACAGGGAATAGAGGCATGAATAGGGAGATAGGAGGCACCGCCATCTTCACCATCATTGTCCTCATCTTCAGCCTCATCTACCTCCCTTGTCGAAGCCCTATTAGATCTCCCACTTCCTCTCATTTCAAATTCCATAGTATTCTCAATATTGTCCAATTTTTGGAAGATATTGCCCGATGCAATAAATTACTGAGAGTTGGCTATGGCATCAAAGGATGTGTCACATTAATATTGATAATCTAGTGAGGATTAGTTTAATTCAAGTTGTGAGAGATTTGATGAAGATTACAAAACCTGCTAATGCTATTTGCAAAGAATGTCAAGTTGGAAAACAAACAAGGAGAAATTTCAAAGTTAAGGAACAATATTTAGCTGGATTGTTGGAGTTAGTGCATACTAATCTTTCTGGTCCAACCAAAACTAGAATTGAAAAAGGTTACAAGTATTTCATGCTCTTAATTGATGATTACTCTATAATTACTTGGGTTACTTTCTAAAGAGAAAATTCTAAAGCTCTAGAAAAGATTGAGCAATTCAAGGTCATGGATGAAAATTAGATAGATAGAAGAATTAAATGCTCGAGGTCTGATAGAGGTGGAGAGTTTACCTTTGTTGAATCTACTACCTTTTGTAAGAATCATGGGATAAGAGGACACATGTCTTCTCCTAGGATGCCATAACAAATTGATGTAGTTGAAAGGATGAATAGAAAAATTCAAGAAGCCACTATAAAAATGATGAATGCGTCAACTTTATTGGAAATATACTAAAAGGAACCAATAAAGACTATAGTTACACTATTATCTAAGTAAAATTTATAAGGAATCATGGGAAGACATCTTATGAACTTTGGTATGGATGGACTCCATCTGTATATTTTAGATTATTTTCAATTATATAGTATATTAGGAGAGATGAAGAAAATTTGGGAAAGTTTGATGGGTGATCCAACTTTAGATTTCTAGCTTCCAATATCTTTTGCATTAGCTATGGCTTATTGTACTTTTACTTTAGATCAGTACTTCTACAATCTTCACCTATATGCCTACAAGATCCATGGCTTCACTTTACATAGCACCTTAAAAGCTTGAAATAAACTATGATCTATTGTAAGAATATTCTTTACCTTTTAATTCTCTAAAACCAACATATCTTTTACCTTAACATGCTTGTTGCCTTCCTCAAACAACAAATTACCTAGTTTACGAGCACTTAGACTATAAAATACCTTCAATGATGTTTGATAAGATTTTTATTCATTTTTTAGTTCTGCAATCTTCATTCTTACAAACTCTTTATATAACTTGGTCCAATACCACTATATTGGGGAGGATGGATAAACAATAAATAATCAAACATAGAAATTGTAGCATTGTAAATTATACACCCTTGCTAGGCTGCTACAATTCTACACTTAGTTTAGCACTCGCCTTAGTGTGTTTGCATCTTGCATTGTAATTTCCCTTTAAGCATTTAATTAGTTAATTAAGTTAAATCTAAAGTCATATTTATCACTTCATACATTATAAAATTGGGCCCTTTACCCTAAGTGTGCCCCTTTTTATTTTATTCCTCGAATAAATCATTAAATAATAGACCCTAATTATGTCCTATTTCAACCTTTAAGGCCCAATTTCACATATCAAAACATCTTGAAATCAGTTTTTTTCTTCAGGATTCGCTCTAATATCATCTGATCTAATGGCCCAAAAAATTTGGTAAAAATTTGGTCAGACCATGTGCACTTTGCATGTGGTCCCCAATATATATCTTGAAATTTTTGGAGCATAATTTTATGGTATTATAATTCTTAACCCAAAGAAATTGGTAGGAAATTTAAATCCTAGGTCATCCTAAAGATGAAATTAAGATCTAGGGTTTCATACATAAGATCTCTCTTTCTTCCTTTGAAGGCATCTATCCATCTAATTGAATCTAGGAAAAGGTTTTTGAAGTGACCATAAAGGTGCCTTCTACGTAGTGAAAGAGAAGCCTATGTGAATGCTTGAACAAAATTCAAGAATTCATCAAGTATTCATCAACCATGCATCATCACTTAGGATCCTTGAAGACATTGAAGAGTAATAGGAGATGATTGACTCACGATTGGCTTGTACCCCTCCCTTAGGGGTTGGGTATGGTTTTATGTTAATTTGATGTCTTTGCATAAGATTCATTACATCAATTTACATATTTACATTCATGCTTTAGATCACTTTGTACCATTTATTTAGTGCATTTACTTTGTCAATTACAATCAATTAGGGTTTACTCTTTAGGGTTGCTCTAGATTGTTTACTTTCATCTTAGGATATTGCACATGCACAAGATTGTTGCACACACTATTTTACTATACAAGTCAGCTATTTTTGAAGGTGGAAATTAAAAAAAAGGGTTTTGACTAAGGTAAAACCCTACATAGCCACCCAAAACCCTTTTTTTCAGTTGGAGGTGTAGAAACAAGTACCTTGAAGGCTTCCTGGATTAGCTAAAGACACAAGAACTATCCTAAGGTCTCATATATGCCCTAATCCACTAGGGACATGAGCATGGTGTTGGCATATACACACTCCAATGAGACATTGTATGTGATTGAAGTTTTTGTCACTGATGGCAACCTTGCAATCCTCTGGCACCGGCAAGTTAGTGCACTGGCATCAGCAGATCACACTCTACACTGGCACTCAGGATACTGGCACTGGCACAGAAGAAAAGAAGTATACCGGCATAGAGGCCGACAAGATTTTGGTATATTATATTTTGTTTATTATTGTAAAAATGTGTAAGACAACTTGGCAATTTGTAAAATGACTCTTATATATAAAAGAGATCATTTTAGACATTTGAGAAAGTGTTGTAGAAGCATTTAAGGAAAATATTAGGCAGACCTAATGTGCGAAATATAGGTTATGAGGTATATGTAAAGAACAGAGCAAGAACCGTTACTGAATCTAGCATTGAAGCTGCTATTGTAAAGTAGTACAAGATATTGAATTTGTATAATCCGTATTGTAAGTCAGTGTGACTTCCCATTGAGGAGTGAGCTCTAAGCAGTTGGTCTTCCTACATGTGCAGGCCCCTATTGTAAGTAATATTCTCTTATTGGCCAGTGAGTGAATATTGTGGGTCACAAATCCCACCGAGGTTTTTCCCACATCGGGTTTCCTCATTAAAATCTTGTGTTATGGTGTGCTTTTCATGTGGATGTTCTTGATTCTATTTATTGCATTATTTCTTGCATACTGGTACATTGTTATATTATGTTCTGCATGTTTTAAGTTAAGAAATTCTAATTACCAGTTAGATACTGATTCAACCCCTCCCTCTTAGTATCTTTGGGATCCCTAACACATGGCATTGTGGTCCTACCTAGGATAGGGGTGTAGTGCCTTGGTCTTCCTTAATTTCATTGATTTTTGGCAGGGTGGTGTCTTAGGATCTCAAAATTGTACTCTCTCAGTTGCAGCTCTCTATCAAATCATCAGGGACAAGGGTGTGGCACCCTGGTCCTATTTATTGTGTCTCATTTTCTAGAATTAGGTACACATTCAAATTCCCTTCCCTTATCTACTTTTAGTATCTCAGTTTCGGATCTGTAAGTTTTTGCAATTTCAACTTATACATGCTTCATTGTTCATATCTTAGTCTAGCTGATCAATCTTTCACATGTTACCTTCATATACAACAATAGAAATAGAAACCCTAAGAGATAATCCTCGGCTCTCTCTTTCTCATAATAAGTAGCGAAAGTGATCTATCTCCCTAGGCTCTTTCATATTCCCAATGTGTTGGCTAAAGTGGGATTAGGTCCTAGTCACCCGGTCTCGCTTTTTCCCCTCCACATTTTGGTGAACTAGACGTGAATCCAATCTTCTTTAATTATAATTTATGTTCTCAGATCTGAGTTTTTTTTCTATTTCAAATTCAAATTTACATTTACAAGTTTCAATTCCTTGCAAATTTCAAAGAAAATATAAGGTCAATTTCATTAAAACCCTAATTTTTCAATTCAAAATTGAACTTGTGGATAGATTAATTTGGACCATTAATTTCAGATCTGATTTAGGAACACATTTTACTAATAAATTTCATTTTCTAAATAAACATTTAGAGTTCTTGCATTGATTAAACTTTAACATTTCCTTCTATTTGGCATATGTTATCATTTGAAAGAGGAAAATTATTGTCATGATGCATTCCTTTTATAAATGTGATAATGAGTTAGCTTCCCTTGCTTCAATTTTTTCATCTCTTAAATAACCTCCTCCTATATATGACAACATTTTTGTGCCTGAAAGAGTTATTACTAACCCCTTCAAAACTCTCCCATGCTCTAAGGATGAATATTTTAAGAGTGATCTTGATAGTTCTCCTAAAATGTGCCCTTCCCATCTAGCTATCTTCGAGGAAGAGGATGAAATCATAAACAAATTTCTTAATGTTACCTTACCTTCCCTAAATGATACCTCTCCAAGTGAAAATGTATTGATGGACATTAACTTATCTTCTCCTAAATTTGGTCTTACCAATGGGGGCATGTTAGTGCAACAAGAGGTTATGAGCACTTCTTTCAAAGATCTCCTTCCTAAGAATTAATCTTTGGAGAAAGATGTTCACCTCCCTCCTAAAGAATAACCCCCCTCATGAGGATCATTTTGTGAAAGAATATGGTATTGTCCTTAATTTTCCTAGTAATGGCATTTTTTCTATTTTGACTTCAACAAAATTCCCACTAGAGATGATGCATTAATGATAAATTATTGTCCTTGCCCTGAAGCTTACCTTACCCATAAAAAGCCTTAGGAAAAGAAGATGAAATCATAATAAATTTTCTTAACTCTCTCTCCCCTAAACATCCTATTGAACACATTTTGAGGCAAGAATATGATTTAAAAAATGTACAGATGCTCTCCTTCCTAAGGATGAATAATTAGGAAACAATGTTATCCCTTCTCCCAAAATTGACAATACCAATAGAGACATCTTCGTGCAAGTTATTTCTGAAACTTTTTTCAATGACCTCACTATTTGGGATGAACTATTAGAAGAAGGTGTTGATTATTATTTACCCTATGAGAGTAACTCTCTTGATAGCATCTCAACTTCCATGAATCTCAATCATTTTTCTTCTAAAGGTAAGACATCTCCTTCTCCCTAAATAGGTTCTACTCATAAGGATACCCTAGTTAAAGAAAAGATTGTTAACATCCCTTTCAAACATCTCCCTCTTAAAGGTGAAACTTTAGAGAGTAATGTTGATTCTTCTCCTAGAAAGTATATTCCCCATGTATATACTTTGATGATAAAGGATGATATGACCTTTCCTACAAGTACTCTTCCCTCTACAACATCAATGCCTACTCCTAGTCTACCTCCTAAAATTGATCTTATCTAGGATAAGATTTTAGTGCAAGAAGCGACTATCAACAATTCTTCCAACAATCTTATCCATTCCTCTTCTAAAATTCATAAGGATACCTTATATATTCCTAAACCATCTTCAATCAATTTGATACATGTGAATGAAACACCTAATAAACCCCTCTTCACAGTTCAAGGTGTTTGTCCTTCTCAAAGTTCTCAATGTAAGCCTATCTTAGTGGTTCAAGGTGGTTATGCTAATGATTATTTTTGCACTCCTAAGAAACCTATTATTACTGTGTAAGGATTTTATTCTACTAACAACCCTTATGAGTATGCTAAGAAAATCACTAGAGAGAGTTGTAATACAGTTTCCACACTTACAACACAAGAAACAATAGGAAACCTAGTCCTCCCCTATTTATCCCAACTTCACTTCCTCCCTGTCAATGTACTCTTCCACAAGCACCCCGTATATCAATTCTTAGTAAGGAGTATGATCTCATTGAAAAACTTAAAGCTACTTCTGCTAAGATTTATATTTGGGATTTGGTTCAAACTTCACCTAATTATCATGGGATATTACAAGATGCTTTGAAAAACTTATATGTCCCATGTGCACTGACATCTAATAACATGGCGTCTCTGATTGATCATACAAACAAACCCAAATCTCACATTGTATTCACACAAGATGAGTTACCTTCTCCTAAAATCCAACATCAATATGATCCTCTTATGATTGTGGTTATTATAAATGATACTTCTATAAGACAAACCCTTGTAGAAAATGGATATGGCCTTAATGTGGATCATTCTCTCATTGAACCTGCTTCTATTTCTCTTCAAGGCTTTGATAATGTTCCTAAACAATGTTTATGTGTCATAACCTTGCCTGTTAAGGTAGGTCATGTTACTTTATCTACACTTATTCATTTCATGCCTTGTAATTTGACATGTAACCTTCTATTAGGGAGACCTTGGATTCATAGCATGCAAGTTGACCACTCAACTTTGCATAAGCAAGTCAAATTCATTTACAACAATAAGACATACACCTTGTTAGTTGAAACTGGTGTAGGAGCACCTACCTATGAAGACATGAACCAAGAACAAGATGATTTTCTATTAGCCTAGAAGGAATGTAATAAGACCCTATCGGTCCCTTTTGTAATTGAATGTCCTAGGAGTGTGACAAGTTTGTCCATGTTTGGGTCAAATTTTCATCTAGGGTCTGGTAGAGCAAATTGAGTCACTAAGGGTGACAATGGTCTAAACTAAGGGATCAAGTGACCACAAGTCTATTTGAGTCACTTTTTGATGTTTTAAAATAATGTAATCATTTTGGGAGACTATGATAATCGGGAGTCTAAGCTAGTTGAATTATGCAAAAGTTGTCATATTGTCAATTTGTTGTCATGACAATTTTGCACTTTTTAATAAGTTGTGATTCTCCAATGGTCAGATCAGTTTGAAAAATAGTTGGAGGAGGTTGTGGTCACTTTGGATATAAATTTAAAGTCCCCAAACACTGAAGCATGTAAGTTGGTTGATTTGGAATGGATATTGAAGCATCAAGAACTATTGGAAACTCAGAATCATCTAATTTATGTTGATTGCATACTGAAGGTGGATAGGAAATAATTATCATGGCATAGTTCCTATAACTAGATCATTTTAGCTTTTTTATTTTTTCACTGTGAAGTCTTAAAGTGATCATTGCCCCATTCTACAAGGAAATCTCTACCAGGTAGCGTAAAACCTCCAAACTCGTAGTGTTTGACTGCAATAATGGGTTTTCACCTATGAATCTTTAATTGAACACTATGTCGTTATAGGAGATGACCACTATATCATATGTCAATTCCAAAATCCATTAAGAGGATATAGTAGGGTGAAGAGGATGGATAACTAACCTTGGGTTTTCCATCTCCATGTGGCAGACTAGTTTGATGAGTGCAGTGCATGAGAATTGAGTGGTAGAGCACTAGAATGAGGTTTGAATGTGGTATAAGAGTACTTTGGAGGTTTACATAACATTCCATGGTCAATGATGGTTACCCATTAGGAGAACCAAACCACTTTGTGCAAGGCGTTCAGTCAAATAGGTCTAATAGCCTTAATAGGTGTGTTAGTGCAGTATTGGTTAGGATATCTACAAGTTGGTTCAGTACCGAAAAATGAGATATTGTTCAGAAATCCCAAAAGGGTATCTGAAAATATAATTTTTTTGCCTATATCATTAGGGTGTCATTAGTTATCACTTGATTCCTTCTAATGGAGGCCTAATTGCAACCGGTTCTGTTTGTGGGCAAGTTAGTAAAAATTGATGTTCTTGTGGGTCTAAAGCATGAAATCCTATTTCATTTGTGTTAAGGTGATGTGAGAACACCCCTCCAAGGATCGTTCTTTTGAATTGGGCAACTGGGCCATTCAAACCCTAAAGCCTAGTACTAGCCCACTCATGTATGCAAAGGTGTGGGTAGTCACACAAGAACTTGAGATATGTTAGTACATTGCAAGTGGACATAGTGGAGCCTTTGGGTTTTCCAAGGTGTATTTTGGTGTCATTGAACCATTGCTTGACTTGGTTTTGTGTAAGGATGCTTGGAATTAGGGATTTTGGTTGAGTTTGTAAGCTTTAGAGTTTGTTGGTTCAAGGTTTTCCTTATGGTTTGTTCCCTCCTCATCATATTGGTATCGTAGCATGATTTTGAAGATCACTTGGATGGTGGGGTCTTAGTGTATGTTAGAGGAAGAGATTGAAATAGGGGATGAAAAAATGCCTCCTAAGAGTATGTCACAAGATGCAGTGAAGAAGCTGATTAAAGAGATGTTTGATTCCAAGCTTGAAGAATTGAAAAAGACTCAGGATAATGAAGACGGAAGTGAAATTAATGAAGAAGGGGATAAAGAAGATTGGGAACCCTCTTAGCAGGTAGAGGAGACACCTGCAAATCAGAGGGTATTTGTAGATGCATTGAGGTCAGTCAATAGGGACACCATTGACACGTTGCTTATACATAGTGGAAGTATGGAAGCACAAGAGGTGATAGACTAGATTAAGGCATTGACCAGTCATTTTGAGTACAAAAAAATCCTTGCAGATAATAGAGTTAAGTTGTCAAAAGCAAGGTTGAAGGGATCTTCTCTTACATGGTGGAACTATGTACAAAGGGAGAGAGTTAAGGAGGGAAAGAGTATGACAACCTCCTAGGAAAGGGTGAAGGCAAAAGTCAAGGCACAATTCATGCCCATTGACTATGAAGTGCAGATGTACAAAAAATTGTAGAACCTCAAACAAAGAGACCTTGATGTGAATGCATATATGGAGGAGTTTCATAAACTCAGTCTCAGATCAAAGAGACAAGAAGAGGATTCAGAGAAAGTGGCTAGGTACTTGAACAACCTAAGGCTGAACATCCAAGATGAGATCAGTATCTTGGCACCAGAGATAGTGAAAAAGTATTTTCAATTAGCCCTAAGGGAAAAAGAGAAACTAAAAAGAAGAAGCGAGCAGGGTAATAGAGGTAAAGTAGAGTTAAGTTTCAGAGGTAGAGGGAGTTTTGGAGGAAGAAGTCCTGGCCAAAGGTCTAGTGGTGAGTCTAGCCAAGGAGAGAAAGTTGGGGACTCAAGTAGCAAATGAGGATACCATGGGAGAAGACCTAATGGAAAAGGTGGGACAAATGGATCAAAGAGAGGATCTAAGTTATCCAGTATGAGATGCTATATCTATAATCAGATGGGGCATCCAACCTCCAAGTGTCTAGAGAAGCCCTCAATTTCTCATGGTGGTGATAGGATAACCTCTTTCACTCAAGAAGATGCAAGGAGTGTGGCATCTCCTACAGTGAATTTGACATCAGAGATGGGAGAGAACCTAATGATCAAGAGGACACTGCTCAAGGAACCAATGAAGACTAAGCCACCCCAAAGAAAGGCTTTGTCTAGAGTCAACTGGAAGATTCAAGGTAAGGTTTGTCTAGGGTCTACTGATAGCATTGTACCTTTGAAAGTAGTAAAAAAGTTGAACTTGGAAAAGATACCCCATATTTGTTCATATAGGGTAACTTGGTTGAACAAAGGGCAAAACATACTTATCAATGAACAAGCATGGGTAGAGTTTAGTATTAGGGGATATAAGGATAAAATTTTATTTGTCATCCTTCCAATCGATGGTTGCCATCTTTTTCTTGGCAGACCATGGCAATTTGACATAAAATCATGATCGAGAAAAGAATTATTACTCTTTCCAAAAGGATGGTGTGACTATTAGGATACAGTTAGTGGTAGAAGGGGATCCACAACATGTAGGATCTAGTGTGATGATGGTACGGGAAAAATAATTCCTTGATACACTAAAGGATGAAGGTGGAGTAGGTTTTTCTTTGACTGTGAAGTCCAAAGAAGAAAGGAAGAAGGGTGTGAGTGAGGTAGGATCTAAGGAGGTTAAGGAGATGATAGAGAGGTACAAAGGAGTGGTTGTAGAGGACCTACTAGACTCCTTGCCACCTATTAGAGATATTAGTCATCAGATTGACCTCATACTAAGAGCAGTATTTCTTAACAAGGAAAAATATAAAATGACCCCATAGCAGAATGAAGAGATAGCTAGGCAAGTTCAAGAGCTCCTAGATAAAGGGTTGGTGAGGAAGAGCCTTAGCCCATGTGCACTGCCTACTATTTTAGCTCCAAAGAAGGCTGGAAAATTGAGGCTTTGTATTGATTCGAGGGATATTAATAGGATAACCATCAGATATAGGTTCCCTATTCCAAGGATGGAGGACCTAATTGGATTATTTATGGGGAGCTACCTATTTCTCCAAGATTGACATCAAGAATGGGTACCGTCGGATAAGGATAAGAGAGGGGGATGAATGGAAGACTGCATTTAAAACCAATGAAGGGTTGTATGAGTGGCTTGCCATGTCTATTGGTGTTTTAAATGCCCCTAGCACCTTTATGAGGCTAATGAATGAAGTGATGCAGGAGTTCATAGGGAAGTTTGTTGTAGTTGACCTTGATGACATATTGGTGTTTAGTAAGAACAAGGAGGAGCACTTGAAATACTTTGAGGAAGTCTTGAAGCGGTTGTAGGAGCAGAAGTTGATGCTAAATTTAGAAAAGTGTGACTTCATGAAGAAGGAGTTGGTGTACTTAGGCTTATTAATCTGTAAGGGTGACTTGAAGATGGATTCTTCAAAGGTAGAGGCTATTTCGAACAGTCTTATACCTAAGACAGCCGAAGAGGTAAGCATTTTTCATTGTTTGGCAACATTTTATAGGAAATTAATTAGAAATTATAGTGATATTTGTTCACCTATGTTAAAAACCATCAAGGGTAGTGGTAAGGTGAAGTTTGTGTGCACCAAAGAAGTAGATAAGAGTTTTGAGTGTTTAAAACAAAAACTTTCCAAGTACCCAGTCCTAGTATTGCTTGATTTGAGTAAGGTCTTCACCATTGAATTTGATGCAAGTGGATTGGCTATAGGAGTGGTATTGAGCCAAGAGGGAAGACTGGTGGCCTTTTTCAGTGCAAAAGTAAATGAGGCAAAGAGGATGTATTCCTCATATGATTTAGAGTTGTATGCCATGGTACAAGCTCTAAAAACGTGGAGGCATTACTTGCTTCCTAAGGACTTTATTGTGTATACTGACAATCATGCTTTTAGTTTTTTGAATGGACAGGAGAAGCTCAGTCGTAGGCATATGAAATGGATTGAAAGTCTTCAAGCATACACCTTCATCATCAAGCATAAGAAAGGTGTAGCTAATAGGGTTGTAGGTGCTCTAAGTAGGAGGGTGTTAACAATGCAAGGAGTGTTGTTGTAGAGTATGGGTGATGAAGCACTCAAAGGATTGTATGAAGAGGACCAAAATTTCAAGGAAATATATAAGGTATGTTGCTAGTTTGCAAATGCTTTTCATGGAGATTTTTTTTACTACACCTTGCAGGATGGTCTTTTATTCAAGGGGTGTCAGCTATGTATCCCTAGGTGTTCAGTGAGGGATAATGTAGTAAAGGACAAACATAGTCGTGGTTTAGTAGGTCACTTTAGGAAAAACAAGACTTTGGACCTAGTTAGGAGATTTTACTTCTGGCCAAAGATGCAGACCGATATCAAAAAGTTTGTGGAGTGTTTTATTGTGTGTCTGAGAGAAAAGGGGTTCTCAACCAATGTAGGGCTATAGAAACCTTTTCCTATAGCAAGTAGACCATGGGAAAGTTTGAGTATGGAATTTGTGATGGGATTACCCAAGACAAAGATAAGTTATGATAGTGTGTTTGTTCTAGTAGACAGGTTCAATAAAATGGCTCACTTTATTCCTTGTAAAACCACAAATGATACTAGCTATATTCCAAGATTGTTTTTCAAAGAGATTGTTAGAATCCATGGGTTGCTTTTGAGTATTGTATCTAACCGGGATAGAAACTTTGTACTGAATTTTTGGAGAACCTTGAGGAAAAGGTTGGGTACAAATTTGTCTTTTAGCTCAGCCTATCACACTTAGACCAATGGCCAAACTGACGTTGTGAATAGGTCATTGGGAAATATTCTTAGGTTCTTAAAAAATGATCTTGGTAGTAATTGGGATGTGTTGATACCTTGGGAAGAGTATTCCTATAATGATTCAACAAATAGAAGTACAGGTCTAAGTCCTTTTGAGATTATGTATGGTAGTCATCAAAGAGGAGTTTTTGAATTGAGAGATGTCGAGGGGATGGACAAGAGGAGTGGACATGCTGATGAATTTGTAGAGGCTATGAAAGAGGTACAACATCAAGTCAGAGATACCTTACAACTGAGCAGTCAAAAGGTTAAAGAAAGAGTGGGTCAAATAAGAAGAGATGTGCAATACCAAGTGGGTGATATGGTCATGGTTCATCTTAGAAAGGAAAAGTTTCCCAAGGGAAGCCATAGCAAGTTGATGATGAGAAGGATTGGATCTTGTAATTTTTGGATAAATATGGTCCTAATGCTTACAAAATTGAAATCCTTGATGATATTTCTATTTCACCTATACTTAATTTATGATCTAACATTGTAAAGGAGTTCTACTACAAGAGAATGTGCAGGCGAATCTGTTCAGGAAGGTGAAGAATGGATAAAGAAATTACAACCTAAGGAGCCTCCTAAGATGGGGTGTGTTTTGGATAGTAGGGAAGCCAAGAAAACAATGCATGAGACATATTTTCACAACTTAGTTAAATGGCAGGGCCTTCTTAACTCAGAAGCTACCTAGATGTTGGAGGAAGATATCAAAAATTAGGGTGGTGATTTGCATAGTTGGTCTCCAAGAGGACTTGAGACAAATTTTACCCAGGGAGTATGGTTCAGGAGCACCTACTTATGTGGACATGAAGAAAGAACAAGATGATTTTCTATTGGCCTAGAAGGAATGTAATAAGACCCTATGGGTCCTTTTTTTAATTCAATGTCCTAGGAGTGTGACAAGTTTGTCCATGTTTGGGTCAAATTGTCATCTAGGGTCTGGTAGAGAAAATTGAGTCAATAAGGTTCACAATGGTCTAAATTGAGGGATCAAGTGACCACAAGTCTATTTAAGTCATTTTTTCATGTTTTAGAAAAACTTAATCATTTTGGGGGGCTATGATAGTCGGCAGTCTAAGTTGGTTTAATTATGCAAAATTTGTCATATTGTCAATTTATTGTCATGATAATTTTGTACTTTTTTGTAAGTTGTGATTCTCCAACGGTCAGTTCAGTTTGAAAAATAGTTGGAGGAGGTTGTGGTCATTTGGGACTGGGAGATACCTTTAAAGGCCCCAAACACCAAAGGATGTAAGTTGGTTGATTTCGAAAGGAAATTGAATCATCACGAACTATTGGAAACTCAAAAAACCGTCTAATTTATGTTGATTGCATATTGAATGTGGATTGGAAAGAATTTTCATGGCATAGTTCCTATAAATAGATCATTTTACCTTTTTTTAATTTTGGTGTGAAGTCTTGAAGTGATTGCTTCCCCATTCTACAAGAAAATCTCTACCAGGTAGCCTAAAACCTTCAAACCCCTAAGGTTTGAATGTAATAATAGGTTTTGGCCTATCAATCCTTAACTGAACACTCTACCATTATAGGAGATGATAGGCCACTGTATCATATGTCAATTCCAAAATCCATTAAGAGGATACAACAAGGTGAAGAGGATGTAGAACTAACCCTGGGTGTAGCATCTCTATGTGACAAACCGGTTTGATGAGTAGAGTGTGTGAGAATTGAGTGGTAGAGCACTAGAAAGGGGATTGAATGTGGTAAAATAGTACTTTGGTGGTTTACATAGAATATCATTGTTAGTTATGGTCACCTATTAGGAGAACTAAACTAGTTTTGGAAGGTGCTCATTCAAATATGTCTAATAGCCCTATTAGATGTGTTAGTGTAGTATTGGTTGGGATATCTACAAGCTGGTCTAATATGAGAAATTGAGTTGTTGTTGAGAACTCCCAAAAGGGTATCTGAAATTTTTTTTTTTTCCTAGATCATCAGGTTGTCATAAGTTATCACCCGATTCCTTCAAATGGAGGCTTAATTGCGACCAGTTTCATTTGTGGTCAAGTGAATCAGAATTGATATTCTGGTGGCTCTAAACCATGGAATCCTATTTCATTTGTGTAAAGGTGATGTGAGAACATCCCTCCAAGGATCATTTTATTCAAATTCTCAAGTGGGTCATTCAAACCCTAAAGCCTAGTAGTGTCCCACTCATGTATGCAAAGGTGTGGGTAGTCACACAAGAACTTGAGAAGTGTTAGTTGGTTGTAAGTGGACATAGTGGAGTATTTGGGTTTTCCAAGGTATTATTTGGTGTCATTGAACCATTTCTTGACTCTATGTTATGTAAGGATCCTTGGAATTAGGGATATTGGTTGAGTTTGTGAGCCTTAGAGGTGGTTGGTTCAAGATTATCCTTCAAGTTTGTTGCCTCCTCATTAGATACCAATCTTCAAGAACCAATAAAATCTTGATCATATTTTAAAACTACTTCCCATTCTTCTCCCAGACCTTCTGCTTCTTTAAATACATTTATTTCCTTTAATGACGTTGTTCCTTCTAGTACTCCTGATTCTTCTACTCAATCAGAATCTCCTCCTAAAGATATTTTTTCTCCCAAAGGAGTGCTCTCAAATGATGATTGGGGATCTCTAGACTTTACCCCTACTTTTATAGGAGAGAATAGAGTATATTGGAAACGATCTAAGGTTGAGAAGGAGAAATCTAAGGAACCTAAAGAGCAACCCACTTTGTCTACACAACTAAGTAACCACTTTGGGGTTGCTTATGATCTAGATATTTCTTCAAATCCTTACTCTAATTCATATAGCACTAATAAATATGAGGGACAACCATCTCTTTCCGATTTGGCATCCCTTTATGGTCCTAGTTTTCAAATTTTAGCTAAGAGCGTCTATAGTCGCAATGGTTGTGGCACAAATGAACAAGGAATTAAAGTTCCTTTAGAACATAACACACATGAAGCTTCATTTGGACTTGGATATAATCCCTCTAAGCTCACCAAAGCATCTAAAATACCATCTATCAATGTGAATGCTATATTTAGTAGTGATGATCACCTCACCTTAATTAAATTGTCTCCTACTTCTTTCAGCACTCATCCCCCTCATAAGGAAATCTTCGTGATGGTCAAATCTCATTATAAATCGCCTCAAGAGATTTCTAATCCCAATTATGAGACTTTATCTTTTGCTCATTGTAAAATCCCTTCTGTTAGGAATAAGGCTCTAATGAATTACACTTATCCCTCTCCTAAGATTTCTTGTGTACAAGAAAAGCATGACTTAGTGGCCTACTCTTCTCCTTTAAACTTCTCTCTTTCTAAAGCCTTTTAAACATTCATCATCTTATACATGTTTTTAATCTCACTTATAGTACATAATTTAACATGTCATATTCAAATACCTCATTCAAACTATCATGTCTTTAAATAACATTAATGGCTACTATGTTGCTCATTACTATGTGACATTGGTAGATCAATTATTAGGGGCTCATTATCATTCATGATGGTACAATTTCATGTGCAATCATACTTTTGGAAGAAACATAATAGCCTATTTCTATCTTATCTCTTCTCCCTATATATGGGGGGTAAGAGTGATTTCAAACATCTCTCCTTCTTAATATTAAATTTTTTTTTTTTGAAGTAGTGTCTTCTATAAGGATTTCTTATTGATTTTAGAGGTGTATTCATATTTTAATTCCTTCTCTCATATTGGAACAATCATCCCTATTGTGGATCTTAATTACATATCCTTAATTGGGACCTCCTCCTTGGTGTTGGAAGTCTTTGATCATTCATCAATTTCTTTTTTTTATTGAGTAGTATATTTTATGATAAACCCTTCTATTTTATGAACATGCATGTCCCTGATGAGGATCTATTTTAGAAGAGCGCTGTTAAAAATAATATCTCTTTGATGTCACTTCAATCCTCAATTATTTTTAAATTCTCCTTTATGGGGTTGCATTTTTTGATTACATAACTTGGATTTGTTTCCTTTTAAATCTGTCATCTTGTGTTAGAGACCTCTCAAATCCTCACACTCTTTGTTGTGCTTCAATTAAGGTTTAGTCCTCTTTCTTACCAACTGATTCTCCATTAGTTTTTTATCTTGTATCAAATCTTCTTGTAAGCATTTGCCACCAATCTTCTTTCACAATTCGATGTGGTAAATGTAGTACCCCTACTCATTGAACTTATTAGACTCATATTTTAATATTGTTTACTTTTAGTGGATACATTACTATGATATGTTAATCAGACTTATATGAAATTATTTCATGCTTTATCTAGATATGAGATGCATAATTTATTTGCAGTATTTCAGTACTTGTGATTTATGGAAATTTATGGATTATTGTTATGTACTGACACTTTACTTTATCTATGCAATGTGAAATTATATGTTGTGTGTCTGCGAGTGTATTAGATGCAAGGGGATGATTTTCCTTCACTCATTTCGGTGAGATAGGGAGCATCGCGATTCTCCTTCATTGGTGTGTATGTCATGTCTTCTATATTGTATATATGCATGTATGGTTCGGTGATGTAGGATATTACAGGTATAAGTACCGGGTATGTACGGGGTATCCTCTCCACCTGGCTTCACAGGTCTAAGCATGCCTTATATTGTTCGATGGAAGTGGAGGAGGAAGTAGATGACCCTATTTTACCAGTTACACTCTTTTGAGTGTCATCAGTTGGTCGTCTTGTTAGTTTGTTCAGCCTTTGTATTTTGTTGTTTGACCTTATTATGAGTCTTTGCTTGGGCTTTGCTTAGTTTGTGTGTTTAGTGGTTTTAATTAATTAATTAAATTTATGGAGTTATCTCATAATTGGTATTTTTGGAATTATGTATTTTATGCATTGAGATTATAAATTTAATTAATTAAAAGAAATTATTTAATTAAGTTGCAAGCTGCATGATATTAGAAATATATTTTATTTTAATTTTAGTGAAAAATAAATTAGATTAATTTCATTTATTGTTCGTAGAATTTTAAATAAATAAAAGAATTAATTAGAATTAAAGTATTGCTTTAATTTCTTTATTTAGAAAACTAATTAATTTTCATGAGAAAAGAAAGAAAGAAAAATCATTTCTAATTATTGCATGTGAACTTATTCCTTTGTTAGGAAACTAGAAAAAAAAAAAATTGCTTTTAATTACTAAAATTAAATATTAGGATTTTTTGGGAAAAAACATCTACAACCTAGAATTTTAGTTTAGAAGGGGACAGGTCTTCATTTTAGGGGGTTACACAGGAAACAGGTCAAGGATTTAGGTGAAGAGAAATTTATTTGGAAGGTTGTTGAAGGATTGAGTTTCTTCCACAAATTTCTTCAGGAAAGCTATACCAGGTTGGGTGGCTTCTTTTGATTGTTTGTTTTAAAGAAAATATTTCTATTTCTTTCCTCTTTCTAAATGATGTGTGTGTTAAAATGTTTGTCAAATCTAAAATCATTTCTGATTATTTATTATTCTTGGCTAAAGTCCATTCCTGAAGTTAATTTTTGGTTTATGGAAAAAGTTATTTTCTAGGTGTTTTTAGATTAAAATTTTGATAAGATTTGAAAAATTTATTATCGCAAATCTTGGCAAGATTTTTATTGTGCATGAAAATTGCAAGATTTGGGAGGAATGATATTACTAGAGAAAATATTCCCTCTTATTAAATTTATTGTGTTATTAAAAGTTAAGGGAATCTGTTATATTATATTATTTTGGAGAAATTATCTATTACATAATTTCAATTGTAATAAATTTGATTGGAAATAAATTTTGGTTGGAAATAGAATTTACTGGTTTTTTAGGTTATTATATGTTAAAAAAAAAAAATAATAATAAAAAAATAAAAAAAATTTAAAAATTAATTAAAAAATATTAAAAAATTAATTTAAAAAAAAAATTTAATTAAAACAAATAATTTAATTAAATTAATTAAAAAATAAAAAATAAAAAATAAAATAATAATAATAATAATAATAATAATAATAATAATAATAATAATAATAATAATAATAATAATAATAATAATAATAATAATAATAATAATAATAATATTATATATATGTATATAGTATTTTCTGTGGTTTTAATTATGTTTTTTTGGAAATGAAAGATATTTCAAAATTAAATCTTCTTTTTATTATATATATTAATGTGATATAATTATAGAATATTATATTTGTAGAATATACATATTTATGTAATATAATTTTTAATTTGGAATTTAATTTAGATTATTGATATAATCTAATCGGGTTTAGTTATAAATTAATCATGAACATATAATTAGGGGGTTAATTTTTATATGATTTTATTTAACTTTATTGGACAACTGACATATTGATTTCTTTGTATTAAAATAGTTGTATTTTCTTATTGTCTAGAAAATCTTTAATTGCAAGTTATTTATGCTTTTGGTTGTTTTAAGAAAAGATTGCCTTTATTAGGATCTTGTGTAAATGGTGTTTACAGTCAACCTTAATTTCATTGCAATTCTGGTTGAGTTGTCATTGTGTCATATGTTATTTTATCTCCTTGGTAAGGTGTTGTTGTATAAACTTATTGTTGTGAGCCATTGTGTGTTTTGTATAACCTTATTGATATGACCACTAAAGTGTGGGCTAAATGTAGCATTGCAAATTGTACACCCTTGCTATGGTGGTACAATTCTACGATTAGTTTAGCACCCACCTTAGTGTGTTTGCATCTTGCATTGTAATTTCCCTTTAAGGATTTCATTAATTAATTTAATTAAATCTAAATTTATATTTGATCACTTCATGTATTATAAAATTGGGCCCTTTACCCTAAGTGTGCCCATTTTTATTTTATTCCTCCAATAAATCATTAAATCATAAACCCTAATTATGTCCTATTTAAACCTTTAAGGCTCAATTTTTCATATCAAAACATCTCAAAATCATTTGCAACTTTGGGATTCACTCTAATATCATCAAATCTAACGACCTTGAAAATTTGGTGAAAAGTTGGTCGAACCATGTGCACTTTGCACATGGTCCCCGATATTTTTCCTTAAATTTTGGGAGCATAATTCTATAATATTATAATTCTTAACCCCAAGAAATTGGTAGGGATTTCAAATCCTAGGTTAGCATAATGGTGAAATTAAGATCTAGGGTTTCATACATAAGAACACTCTTTTTTCATTTGAAGGCATTTATCCATCTAATTGAATCTAGGGAAAAGTTGTTGGAGCGAGCATAAAGGAGCCTTGTATGTATTGAAAGAGAAGACTATGTGGAGTCTTCAACAACATTCAAGCATTCATCATCACTTATGATCCTTGAAGACATTGAAGAATAATAGGAGATCGGTGACTGGCGATTAGCTTGTACCCCTCCCTTAGGGGTTGGGTATGGTTTCATGTTATTTTCATGTCTTTGTATAAGATTCATTACAGCAATTTGCATATTTACATTCATTCTTTAGATCACTTTTCATCATTGATTTATATTATTTACTTTGTCAATTACAAGCAATTTCGGTTTACTCTTTAGGGTTGCTCTAGATTGTTTACTTTCATCTTAGGATCTTGCACACACACAAGTTTCTTGCACACAGTATTTTACTCTACAAATAGGTTATTTGTGAAGCTGAAAATCACCAACATAGGAGTTTAATTTAGGAAAAACCCTACATAGCCACCCAATACCCTCTTTTTCAATTGTTGGTGCAGAAACAAGTGCCTAGAAGGATTCTTGAATCAGCAAAAGACACAAGAACTATCCTAAAGTCTTAGATCTACCCTAATCCATCAAGGATAGGGACGTAGCACCTTGGTCCTACACAGGATAGGGGCATGGCACCCTGGTCCCCTTTAATTTTAGTGATTTTTGGCAGGGTGATGTCTCAGGACCTCAGAATTGTACTCTCTTAGTTGCAACTCTCTATCAAATCATCATAGATAGGAGCATGGTGCCCTGATCCTGGTCAGATTGGCTCATTTTCTGGCATTAGGTACACATTCAAATTCCCTCCCCTTCTTATCTTTTAGTATGTCAGTTTTAGATCTATAAGTTTCTGCAATTTCAGCTTATACATGCTTCATTGTTCATCTTCTAGTCTAGTTGATCAATCTTTAACATCTTACCTTCATATACAACAAGAGGAATAGAAACCCTAAGAAATAATCCTTGGATCTCTCTTTCTCACAAGAATTATCCAAAGTGAGCTATCTTCCTAGGCACTTTCGTATTCCCAATGTGTTGGATAATGTGGGATTAGGTCCTAGTCACCCGGTCTTGTTTTTTCCCCTCCATAGAAATATGGTGTATTGTTGCACAAAAAAGATTTTTTATTCAGTTCAATGAAATAGTTTCATTTTCCTCCTTCATTATTGTATTTAGAGGAATTGATTTATTTCTAAAATGATATTTCACTTACTTGACATTTTCTAGAGTAATCTAGTTTCACAGATATTTTTAAATGATGCATTCAATGTTGATTTCTAGGAGAAACATATACATGGTCATTATAAAGTTTCTCAATTGGACTAAGTGGTATAAATTAATGATCTTCAATATTATGTCTAGTGTGAAAAATTCACACTCAGTGGCAATAAAACTGAAATTTGGCTTTATGGTGAGATTGCATGACAACAATGCCTTAAAAATTAATGTTGTGGTTGAGATGAGGGACATATGAAAGTATTATCTTCCTTATCATGTTTACAACAATGTAAAAAAAAGGTATGCTAAATCCATATGGATTTGAATTTCTTAGTCTTGTTTTATTACACATTGTAATGCAGAATAACTTCTTATTTAGGTAAGCACACCAAATATCTCAAGAGTGAGAAAAATATTTCATTCATAAAAATATGGAAAGGAAAGAGATATCTTGTGGTGTTAGATGATGTTTGTAAAGTAAGGGAAGTCTTATTATCTAAGCTTAGCCTCTTAACTAGAGATAATAGGCATTGCAAAATTTTGGTTAGCACAAGAAATATAGAGGACTGTACAATTTAAAATTCCCATATTTATAAGATACAATGTTTATCAAATAAATATAGTTCAATTCTTTTTTGTTTATATGGGTTTGAGGTAAATAAATGCCACATTATCAGGAAGAAGAAGTGGGTCATTATATTTTAAATGGTGAATTTGAAGAGTCTTATTCTTGCACCAACTTCTGATTCGCACCTTTAGATCCAATTCATATGTATATAATTGTCTCATATTTGTAATAATTTTTGAAAAAAATATCATTCATGTACATACGGGTATGTGTAGGATCATGGTGTGCCAAAACAGGCCCTTGAGTGGTAATGAAATTTCAGAAAATCAGAGTTATGCAACTTGACATGAAAATTTATATAAGTTGTGGACGTTATTTTTAAAATATGTAAGAAGAGAATATATAGAAAGTTGAATTTAGTTTCTAAGCTACTAGTTATTTTTTGGAAAAAAAAATCCTATTTGATGAAAATTTCAAATTTCAATGCAGTGGTACTAAAATTTCAGGAAAAAATTAAGAAGTAGACATATGTCTGACCACCCTAATCACAATCAAATCATAATATTTTTTTATAATATTTGTAATATAAGTATTAGACTCATGTCCGGATGTGACACATATTTTATTTTTATTTTTTATAAAGTAAATAATTATTTATGAATTTGTTACTATAGCTTTTCAGAAATTTAGAAACTCCTACGTCTGACCACCTTAACTCAGTCAAAACCTTATGATTTTTTTTTTTTAAAAAAATTTCTCTATATTACATGAAGAATAGGATGTGACGCATGTTTCGGATTCCAAAAATGTTATACAGTTTGAAAGTTATGAGTGTTTTTCAATCAATATATCAATTAGGACTATTGTCAAAATTCAATTAGAAAATAAATAATAATTATTTATTACAGTCAAAATAAGACAAGCCTTATATTGTTGGAAAGCTGGGAACGTCCTTAAAAAACCCTTTTCATTTTATCAATTTTGGCTACAAAAAAAGTCATCAGCCACCAGTGTAAAGTCTGGAAAATCAAGGAATACTGAAAAACAAGTTTTTTCAGTTGACTTTCTAGGCTTGTCACTTCCAAGCCAAATACCAAAGCATTCCTGAGCTGAAATTTGAAATTTGAAAATTTGACTACAAAAATTGGATATCCAATTTTAATGTATAAATTTGTAGTCCCTAAATTTTTTCTCATTGCCGCCTTTTATTTACTAAACTACCACATTAATGGCGATGGCAGAAAACTGATATCCAATTATATCCGATATCAGATTTTATTAGTCATATTTTAGAGAGAGAGAGAGAGAGATTAGCGGAGAGGGAGAGAGAGAGAGAGAGAGAGGAGAGAGAGAGGAGAGAGAGGAGAGAGAGAGAGAGATTAGTGGAGAGAGAGAGAGAGAGAGAGAGATTAGAGGAGAGAGAGGAGAGAGGGGAGAGAGAGAGAGAGGGAGAGAGAGAGGGAGAGGGAGAGAGAGGGAGAGAGAGAGATTATGGGAGAGAGAGAGAGAGGTTAAGGGAGAGAGAGAGAGAGGAGGAGAGAGAGAGAGAGAGATTAGTGGAGAGGGAGAGAGAGAGAGAGAGAGAGATTAGTGGAGAGAGAGAGAGAGATTAGAGGAGAGAGAGAGAGAGGGAGAGAGAGAGAGGGAGAGAGAGAGGGAGAGGGAAAGAGAGAGGGAGAGAGAGAGATTATGGGAGAGAGAGAGAGAGAGGTTAAGGGAGAGAGAGAGAGAGAGAGAGAGAGAGAGAGAGAGAGAGAGAGGGAGAGAGGGAGAGAGGGAGAGAATGAGAGGGACACAAATTGTGTCATTATGGGTCATATGTTGTCCTAAGAGGTTGTAACACTCAATATGACCCAAAGCAACCCCTTAGGACAATATATGATGTCATATGGTGTGATTAGGGGTCATATGGTGCTCTAAGAGGTCATAAAGGTTCATGGGACACCATGTGACCTCTTAGAACACCATATGACCCCTAATCACACCATATTGGGTTGCTTTGGGACATATTGTGTTCTAAGGGGTTGTAAGACACAATATGACCCCTTATGGCACAATATGACCCAAAGAGACCCAATATGGTGTCATTAGGGGTCATATGGTGTCCCAAGACACCATATGACCCCTATGGACACCCATATGACCCCTATTGGACACCATATTGGGTCTCTTTGGGTCATATTGTGTCCTAAGGGGGTCGTAAGACATAATATGACCCAAAACGACTAAATATGGTGTCATTAGTGGTCATATGGTGTCCTAAGGGGTCATATTATGTCTTAAAGGGGGTCATATGACATAATATGAACCACTAGGACACAATATGATGCATAACGACCAAATATGATGTCTTAAGGGGGTCATATGGTGTCCTAAGGGGTTGTAGGACACCATATGAACCCTATGGACACCATATGACCCCTTATGACACCATATGGTGTCATAAGGGGTCATATGGTGTCATAAGGGGGTCGTAGGACACAATATGACACCTTAGGACACAATATGACCCAAGGTGACCCCAATATGGTGTCATAACGGGTCGTATGGTGTCTTTAGGGCACAAATATGACTCCTTAGGACACCATATGACCCCTAATGAAACCATATTGGTCACTTTGGGTCATATTGTGTCCTAAGGGGTCATATTGTGTCCTACGACCCCTTAGGACACCATATGACCCATAACAACATGATTTGGTGTCTTAAGAGGGTCCTATGGTGTCATTAGGGGTAATATGGTGTCCCAAGGCATGATGTGATCCCTATGGAAACCATATGACCCCTAAAGAACACAATATTGGGTTGCTTTGGGTCATATTGTGTCCTAAGAGGTTGTAGGACACAATATGATTCCTTAGGACACAATATGACTCCTTAGGACACAATATGACCCAAAGCAACCTGATATGGTGTCTTAAGGGGGTCCTATGGGTGTCATTAGGGGTCATATGGTGTCCAAAATAAGATCCATTTAGGACAAAATATGACCCATAACTACCAAATATTACATCTTAAGGGGTCGTATGGTGTCCTAAGGGGGTCGTAGGACACCATATGACCCCTATGGACACCATAGGACCCCCTTATGACACCATATGGTGTTGTAAGGAGTCATATGGTATCCTAAGGGGTCATAGGACATAATATGACCCCTAGGACACAATATGACCCAAAGCGAGCCAATATGGTGTCATAATGGGTTGTATGGTGTCCTTTAGGACACAATATGACCCCTTAGGACACCATATGACCCCTAATGACACCATATTGGGTCACTTTGGGTCATATTGTGTCCTAAAGGATCATATTATGTCCTACGACCCCTTAGGACACCAAATGACCCCTAACAACATCATTTCGTGTCTTAAGGGGTCCTATGGTGTCATTAGAGCTCATATGGTGTCCCGCGACACCATATGACCCCTAAGGATACCATATTGGGTTGCTTTGGGTCATATTGTGTCCTAAGGTGTCGGTAAGACACAATATAGCCCCTTAGAACACAATATGATCCAAAGTGACCCAATATGGTGTCACTAGGGGTCATATGGTGTCCTTAGGGGTCATATGATGTCTTAAAGGGGTCATATGATGTCTTAAAGGGGTCATATGACACAATATGACCCACTAGGACACAATATGACCCATAAAGACCAAATATGATATCTTAAGGGGTCATATGGTGTCCTAAGGGGTCATAAGACGCTATATGACCCCTATGGACACCATAGGCCCCTTATGATACCATATGGTGTCGTAAGGGGGTCATATGGTTTTGTAAGGGGGTTGTAGGACACATTATGACCTCTTAGGACACAATATGACCCAAAGAAATGAATATGGTGTCATAACGGGTCGTATGGTGTCCTTAGGACACAATATGACCCCTTAGGACACCATATGACCCCTAATAACACCATATTGGGCTGCTTTCGGTCATATTATGTCCTAAGGGGTCATATTGTGTCCTACGACCTGTTAGGATACCATATGACCCCTAACAACACAATTTGGTGTCTTAAGGGGTCCTATGGTGTCGTTAGGGGTCATATGGTGTCCATAGGGGTCATATGGTGTCGTGGGACACCATATCACCCCTAATGACACCATATTGGGTCACTTTGGGTCATAATGTGTCGTAAGGGGTCGTAAGACACAATATGACCCCTTAGGACACAATATGACCCAAAGCAACTCAATATGGTGTCATTAGGGGTCATATGGTGTCTCTCTCCCTCTCTCTCCCTCTTTGCTAATCTCTTTATCTCTCTCCCTTCCCTCCCCCTCCCTCCTCTCTCCATCTCTCTCTCTCCCTTCCCCCTCCCCATCCCTCTCTCCTCTCTCTCTCTCTCTCTCTCTCTCTCTCTCTCTCTCTCCCTACCCATCTCTCTCTACCCCCCCTCCCCATCTCTCTCTCCCTTCCCCCTCCCATCTCTCTCTCTCTCTCTCTCTCTCTCTCTCTCTCTCTCTCTCTCTCATTCTCTCTAAAATATGACTAATAAAATCCCAATATCAGATTTAATCAGATATCGAATTTCTTGCCATCGCCATTAATGTGGTTTTTTAGTAAATAAAAGGCAGCAACGAGAAAATTTTTGGTGACCACAAATTTATACATTATGACTAATAAAATCCAATATCGGATATTGGATTTCTACCATCACCATTAATGTGGTTGTTTAGTAAATAAAAGGCAACAATGGGAAAATTTTTGTGGACCACAAATTTATACATTAAAAGTGGACATCTAATTTTTGTACCCATAAAAAAGAAAAAAAAACCTTGTGGGCTATTTTGTGGATTCCAACGGTCCACAGTCTGCATATTTTTTTTTCTACGGAGGATCACGGGTTTTCAGATAGGTTGAGACAAATTTGTGCTTTTGGGAGATTCTTAAAGTCAAAACTTACAATGTCAATCACGTAGGAGCATATGTGTGTGGACGGAAATAGGGAGTAGTAGTCATCAGAAGTCTAAACGCAAAAGAAAACTTTTAAATGACCAAATTGAAGTGTATAGAGAAAGAGATAGAGAATGTCATAGGAGGAGAAGACAAGGTATGTTAAATATTTATAATGTTACTTCAAGTGAAGAGGAAATTGAATTTGAAAATGTGCCACAAGTTATTGAAAATTTTGAAAATGTTGAAAGTGATAATGAAAATGCTCGACATGTGGAAAACTTTAACATTGAAGCTGGAATTGCTCAACCAAGTGAACCATATGTAACACCTAATTACTTTAGAAATGAAGACCCTCTCATGGATGAAAGACAAATTCCAAATCCAAGACCTTCAAGAACCCCAAAATGGTTATTTGAAATTGACGAGAACATTATTGCGAATCTTGAAGGCAAGAGGTCAACAAGAACCATTTGGTTGTGGGCTACACAACTTTTCAACCAAAATTTTAGCAATAAGACATTAACTAGGTAATGTCAACTCTTTGTTCAATTGCTAAAGATGATAAAGGTTAGACCATTGCTAAACAAATTGAGGATTCCTATGAACATGAAGATGGAGAGACATTCTATTATTGCAAAAAATATATTTGATGCTCTCAATTCTATTGGAAAGAATACCAAAGAAAGAGATAAGAGAGCTACTCGAAGAGTGATTACAACCTCCTTAGTAAGTCATTAATTGAGGAAGGCTCATCAAATGAGACAAACTTGTGTTGATTTTAACATAAACCGTAAAACTTTGGATAGAGCACTTGCACGAAGACAAAGACTTGACGATCCACTTCAACAAGATACATGGGAATTTGGTGGGAAGCTTCCACGTGTTGATAGAAAGTTGATTGACAATGTGAAGGAGGAGATTCAACAATTTTGGCACTCTAATTATAGAGTGTCACCCAATGTAAAAGACATTTTGAAATTAAGAATCGACAACCGAGACCGCACACCGCATCCCAAACATTTCTTGGAATCAAGCCAAACAATGTTGTACAAATTTTTTTGTGAATTACAAACAACTTTGCAAATATTACAAAGGGCCTTTGAATCTTTGAAACTAGTTTATTGTGTTCCTCTTAAGATTCGCAATAATTTTTGTTGCAAGTACCATGTGGATTTTTCAATGTACCATGAACTTTTATGTCATATTTGTTCTACGATGCATACTAATGAGATATTGCAGGAGTGTGGTGCAATTCTATTTCTGAGATAATCAAGAGACTTGCAAGATCTATTTTTATGCCCTAGAGATGATGGTTGTTATTTCTATAGAAATGACTGTTTGAATGAGAAGTGCTCAGAATGTGGTGGGTTGTCAAAGTTTGTTTCATGTTTTCATGAGGGTAGTGAACACAAGTTTGGAAAGAATTAGGTTGAGAAAAAAAGATACGAGATAATGAAATATACTTTGAAGAGTGGAGGTGAAGGTTCTAGATGCGAATTAGTCTCAAGAGAAGTGAGTATTGCTGATTTTATTATGGATTTTAAGGAAAATCTTTTCTACAAGTATGCAAGGCACACCCATAGGTCTCAATGGTTGGATCAACAGTTCAAGATGTGTAAGAACTCTTTCCCAATTGGCACTATTGTATCGGTGGTTGATTTTGCAGAGAACTATACATTGCAACCATAGAATGAGGTATAGTTTGAGTATTACAATTCAGTCCAGATTGCTATTTTTGTTCATATTACATATAGATATGGTCTGATAGTATAGAAGAGGATAGGAAGATAATCAGGGAGTACCATTTTTATATGAGTGATGATAGATCACACTCCTCTAAGTATGTGCAACATTCCTTCAAGAATTTTTTTGAGTTCTTGCATGAGAAAGATATTGCAATTCACTGACATATAATATGGTTAGATAACTGTACGGGTCAATTCAAGGATTCCCGTATGTTTTATTTGTTGAGTAGAATGCATGTAGAGAGGCGTTATACCTCATATTTGGTATTTTTTTGAGGCAGGGCATGGGGAGGGAGAGCATGATGGAGTAGGTGCATGTTTGAAAAGAGCTCTAGTTAAGGAGTAATTGAGGATTTCAGGGGCAAATTTCAATGATGCACGTTCTATTGTTGATTGGTGTAGTTTAGCATTATCATATGGAGGTACTCTTGATTTAGTAGTGAGCAGATTCTTTTGGTTGGTTGAGGAGGGAATAGTGGGAGATAGATTGGATTATCAAATAATTAAATATTCTTCAAAGATGCATTCATTTCTCAGCTCAGATGCAAGTACATGGAGCATTTGGGCATGAGCGTTGGCTTGTTTTTGTCAGAGTTATGTTCGGTGTGATTGGGATCAGTGCGAGTCAAGTGAGTGGGTTGATACATGGGTTCCCCACTATCTAACTCCTTTATCTCAAACAATATCCTTGTCAAACGATGACATGGAAAGTTCACTTGAGTATGATTGTCTATCAGATCTTGTACAACTAGGACATGTTTTTGCAGTTGTCTCACCGCAAGGGAATGAAGAGAGATCAGAATATTGGTTGGCACGACGTGTATAGGGAAAAAAAAAGCTAACACAACCAATGACAGATGATGATGGGTTCACATATCCTACATGTTCAGTTGTTGTTGTGGGAACTTGGTTACAAACATACATGATTAGAAAGAATGACATACCTGCATTTGAAGACTATGAGAGACACAAAACCATTATAATGTATTCACACCTTATTATAGCTATAAATGTCAATTTTTTGAAGCATCAAGCAAAACCAAAGACCAAAGAGCTATGGACAGTGACTACTGCTGATCATGAAGCAATACTGGATACTCTTAAGCAAAGAGATGACCCTTCTAGCACACTTGAGTAGTAGGTCTGTAATGGTGCCTTATATATTTTATCATGCATTTCATTTCAAAAAATGATCATGAAACCTTAATGTTCAAGTTTGTTACGTGTATATTAAGGATGTGTTGAAAATGCAGGTATATTGATGAACGCTTTTTTTTCACAACATGGTTTTTGCATGCGCATAGCGGGTACACTCGATATAATTAGAAGGGACGTATATTTGCAACATGACTTATTATCATGCATTTGATGAGCTTTACAATTTTTGTTATTAGAGAACACTATTTGAAAATTTTTGATGATATAATTATCGCAAAACCTTTATGCTCATGCAAGTCTTTTTTGATGATATACAATAGTATCAAATTATGATTTTTGCGTCAACATAGTGGGTTCTGTTGATATAATTCGAGGGGACATATTTTTGTGGTATATAATCCCACCTTTTCATTTATTATCATTCATTTCAGTTGAAGTGATTATCATGAAGCCTTTATGTTCATCCATGCATTTTATGTGTATACTAACAATTATTAAAAATACAGGTTCATTCTAGATCATTCGCCATTGACAAGACCCTCTCTTGGTGATGGTACATATTCCTTTGTGCATTAATGAGATAAAATTTTGTGCATAAACATTAAGTCAAGTGAATGTATTGCTATTTAGAAATGACCATATCTACCATCGTCTTCAATCATGGAGAGAAATGCAGTGAGAAGGGCTTTAATCAACATGTGTCTTTCTTCAAAGTTATGCTTGTATACTTTACAGAGAAACTGGTAAGTTTCGTTATTATACAATCTTGTGCATCTTAAAAATATTTCAAATGATCTATTTATAATTTTCCAAACTAATTTGTATTAAGTGTTATAATTTGTTTCTTGTAGCACATTCATTCCACATAGAAAGGTTACTTATTTTGGTCTTCATTTATATGCAGGCATTGCTATACGTAAGCTTTTCTCTTAGGGCATGAGGATGTCTGATGTAGATGAAGTCGGATGTTGTATTTGTATATGGATTTGAATTGATGTAACATTAGTATGATGATATACAATGTCCATGAGAAAACTGGTTTAGTTATATTGATGGTAATGTCCATGTATCTGTACATGAGTACATTGGTGTAGTTGTATTGATAATGAAAAAAAAAATCATGTTTGCATATCCCTTCATGGATGTCACATGCAAGTGTAATGGTAATTATTCATATACAATACATGGAAATATTGATGATCATTATGTGTCTATAGCGTAATGCTTGTTTATATATAATTTTAGCACTTAGGGCGCTCAAGGGACGATGCCGGTAGGGTATGACCCCGAGCGTTCGATCAAGTGGGGGGGAAAAATAGGAGAATGCATAAGGTAATAATGCCTAACTAGACATGTTCAAGCAGACGGTTCATCATCATGATGAGGTGAATGAGAAATTGGCCATGCGACAACATTCGATTGAGTGAGACTGACGAGTTTTTTGCCAACTAAAAAATTGCTACCCTAAAAAAACCGTAGGGAAACTTGAAAAACCGAGATAGGATTTTGTAGGGACCACTCTCTTGGCCTCATAGTTTCAAACACAACGTTCACAGGTGCCATGGATTTTGAGTTAGGGCTCGTCAAAGTTTGACAATTTTGAGCACTTAGGGCGCTCGAGAGACGATGCCGGTAGGGTATGACCCCGAGCGTTCGACTGAGTGGGGGGGGGAAAATAGGACCATGCATAGGGTAATAATGCCTAACTAGACATGTTGGAGCCGACGGTTCGTCATCACGATGAGTTGAATGAGAAATTGGACACGTGACAACATTCAATTGAGTGAGACTGATGATTTTTTTGCCAATCAAAAAATTGTTGACATAATAAAACCATAGGGAAAATTGAAAAACCAAGATAGGCTTTTATAGGGACCTCTCCCTTGGTCCCATAGGTTCAAATGGATTTTTCGCAAGTTCCATAGATTATGAGTTAGGGCTTGTCAAAGTTTGACAATTTTGAGCACTTAGGGCACTCAAGGGACAACGTCGGTAGGGTATGACCCCGAGCGTTTTATCAAGTGGGGGGGGGGAAATAGGAGCATGCATAGGGTAATAATTCCTAACCTGACATGTCAGAGCCGACGGTTCATCATCGCGACAACATTCGATTGAGTGAGACTAACTTTTTTTTTCCAACCGAAAAATTGCTTCCCTAATAAAACCGTAGGGCAACTTGAAAAACTGAGATAGAATTTTGTAGGGACCCCTCTCTTTTCCCCATAGAATCAAACAAATCATTTACAGGTACTATGGATTCCAAGTTAGGGCCCGTCAAAGTTTGACAAATTTGAGCACTTAGGGCACTTAAGGGACGACGCCGATAGAGTATGATCCCAAGCGTTCGACCGAGTTGGGGGAGGAAATAGGACCATGCATAGGGTAATAAAGCCTAACTGGACATGTTGGAGCTGATAGTTCATCATCGCGATGAGCTGAAGGAGAAATTGGCCACGCGACAATATTCGATTGAGTGAGACTGACGATTTTTTTGCTAATCAAAAAATTTCTGCCCTAATAAAACCGTAGGGCAACTTGAAAAACCAAGATAGGATTTTGTAGGGACCCCTCTCTTGGCCATGTAGGTTCAAACAGATCATTTGCAGGTGCCACGGATTCTGAGTTAGGGCCTGTTAAAGTTTGACAATTTTGAGCTCTTAGGGCGCTCAAGGGACGACACCGGTAGGGTATGACCCTAAGCATTCGACCGAGTGGGGGGCAAAAATTATTACCATGCATAGGGTAATAATGCCTAATTAGACATGTTCAAGCCGATAGTTCATCATCGCGACAAGCTGAATGAGAAATTGGCCACGCGACAACATTCGATTGAGTGAGACTAACGATTTTTTCGCCACATGAAAAATTGCTGCCCTAATAAAACCGTAGGGCAACTGGAAAAACTAAGATAGGATTTTTTAGGGACCCCTTTCTTGGCCTTGTAGGTTCAAATGGATCATTTGCAGGAGCCATGGATTCTGAGTTAGGGCCCATCAAAGTTTGACAATTTTGAGCACTTAGAGCGCTCAAGGGATGACGTCGGTAGGGTATGACCCTGAGCATTCAACCGAGTGGGGGGGAAAAATAGGACCATGCATAGGGTAATAATGCCTAACTAGATATTTCAGAGCCAATGGTTCATCATTGCGATGAGTTGAACGAGAAATTGGCCATGTGACAACATTCGATTGAGTGAGACTGATGATTTTTTTGCCAACGGAAAAATTACTACCCTAATAAAACTGTAGGGCAACTTGAGAAACTGAGATAGGCTTTTGTCGGGACCCCTCTCTTGGCCTCGTAGGTCTAAATGGATCATTCATAGGTGCCACAGATTCTGAGTTAGGGCCCATCAAAGTTTGATAATTTTGAGCACTTAGGGCGCTCAAGGGACGATGCCGGTAGGGTATGACCCTGAGCGTTCGACCAAGTGGGTGGGCAAAATAGGACCATGCATATGGTAATAATGCCTAACTAGACATGTCAAAGAAGATGATGTTGTCATCATGATGTGTTGAATGAGAAATTGGCCACACGACAACATTCGATTGAGTGAGACTGACGATTGTTTCGCCAACCGAAAAAATTGCTGCCCTAATAAAACCCTAGGCAAACTTAAAAAATTGAGATAGGATTTTTTAGGGACCCTATGGTGGCCCGATAGATTCAAATAGATCATTCACAGGTGCCACGAATTTTGAGTTAGGGCCCATCAAACTTTGACAATTTTGAGTGCTTAGGGCGCTCAAGGGATGATGCCAGTAGGGTATGATGCCGAGCATTCGACCAAGTGGGGAGGAAAAATAGGACCCTGCATAGGGTAATAATTCCTAACTGGAAATTTTGGAGTTGACGGTTCATCCTCGTGATGAGTTGAACGAGAAATTGGCCACACGACAACATTCGATTGAGTGAGATTGACGATTTTTCGCCAACCAAAAAATTGTTACTCTAATAAAACCATAGGGAAACTTGAAAAACTGAGATAGGCTTTTGTAGGGATCCCTCTCATGTCCCCGCATGTTCAAATGGATCACTCATAGGTGATACGGATTCAGAATTATGGCCCATCAAAGTTTGACAATTTTGAGCACTTAAGGCGCTTAAGGGACGACTCCGGTAGGGTATGACCCCGAGCGTTCGACCGAGTGGGGGGGAAAATAGTACCATGCATAGGGTAATAATGCCTAACTAGATATGTTGGAGTTGACAATTCATCATCATGATGAGCTGAACAAGAAATTGGACACGCGACAACATTCGATTGAGTGAGACTGATGATTTTTTTGCCAACCAAAAATTGCTACCCTAATAAAACCGTAGGGAAACTTGAAAAACCGAGATAGAATTTGGAAGGGACCCCTCTCTTGGCTCCGTAGGTTGAAACAGATCATTTAGAGGTGCCACGGATTCTGAGTTAGGGCCCGTCAAAGTTTGACAATTTTGAGCACTTAGGGCACTCAAGGGATGATGTCGGTAGGGTATGACCCTGAGCATTCGACCGAGTGGGGGGGAAAAATAGGACCATGCATAGGGTAATAATGCCTAGCTAGATATTTTGGAGCTGATGGTTCGTCATTGCGACGAGATGAACGAGAAATTGGCCATGCGACAACATTCGATTGAGTGAGACTGACGATTTTTTCTCCAACAGAAAAATTGCTACCCTAATAAAACTGTAGGGAAACTTGAAAAACCAAGATAGGATTTTTTAGGGACCCCTCTCTTGGCCCTATAGGTTCAAATGGATCATTCATAGGTGCCATGGATTCTGAGTTAGAGCCCATCAAAGTTTGACAATTTTGAGAACTTAGGGTGCTCAAGGGATGACGCCGATAGGATATGACCCCGAGCGTTTGACCAAATGGGGAGGAAAAATAGGACCATGCATAGGGTAATAATGCCTAATTGGACATGTCAAAGCTGACGGTTCATCATCGTGACGAGTTGAATGAGAAATTGGGCACGCGATAACATTCGATTGAGTGAGACTGACGATTTCTTTGCCAACTGAAAAATTGCTGCTCTAATAATATCGTAGGGAAACTTGAAAAACTGAGATAGTATTCTATAGGGACCCCTCTCTTGTCCCCATAGGTTCAAATGGATCATTCACAGGTGCCACAGATTCTGAGTTAGGGCTCGTCAAAGTTTGACAATTTTTAGCACTTAGGGCACTCAAGCGACGATGTCGGTAGGGTATGAACTCGAGCGTTCAACCAAGTGAGGGGGAAAAATAGGACCATGCATAGGGTAATAATTCCTAACTAGACATGTCAGATTTGATGGTTCGTCATCGCGATGAGATGAATGAGAAATTGGCCAAGTGACAACATTCGATTGAGTGAGACTAACAATTTTTTTGCCAATCAAAAAATTGTTGCCCTAATAAAACCATAGGGCAACATGAAAATTGAGATAGGCTTTTGTAGGGACTCCTCTTGTGGCCCCGTAGGTTCAAATAGATTGTCTGCAGGTGCCATTGATTCTGAGTTAAGGTCTGTTAAAGTTTGACAATTTTAAGCACTTAAGGCACTCAAGGGACGACATCGGTAGGGTATGACCCCAAGCGTTCGACCAAGTGGGGGATCAAAATAGGACCATATATAGGGTAATAATGCCTAACTAAACATGTTGGAGCTGACGGTTCATCATCGTGATGAGCTTAATGAGAAATTGGCCACGCGACAACATTCAATTGAGTGAGACTGATGATTTTTTTTGCCAACCAAAAAATTTATGCCCTAATAAAACCTCGAGCATTCGACCAAGGTGGGGGGAAAAATAGGACCATGCATAGGGTAATAATGAATTGCATCAAGTATTTTTCATTAAATGAATTGTATTGTTCATGAATTGTATTGTTCATAAAATGAATTGTATTGTATTGTTGATTAAGTGAAATATATTGTTCATTAAATGAATTGTATTGTTCATTAAATGAATTATCTTGTTCATTATACAAACAACACTTATGATGAAATGAAATGAATTGTATTGCTCATTAAATAACCATTATTAACCATTGTTAATTATTGGAATGAAGATTAAAGATTTCCATGATAACTCCACGCACAGATGAGCAACAATGTATATGATCAAATATCAACTTCTGTATATATAAAAATGTCAAATGATTACAAATTAATGTCCATACACAAATATGGCATAAACACCAACTGAAACAAAATGTATGTCTAAATACATGAATGTATGTCCATATACAAAATATACATACCAAATAGACATGTAAGCATCCCAAAACTATCTATAACATCCTAAGCTATTGATGGATCATCAAAATCGATCCTCTTTGATGCACTGCTAAGCTCTGAAGGATGCTGCACAAGAAAAACAAACCACAATTAGTATTAGTTATATTATATAATTCACATTCAAAAAGTTAACATAAAAATGAACTATAATTGAACTATTCATGTTTACCTCATCTCTGAGTTTTCTCTTTAGCTTTGCAGGACTCTTGATGTATGTCTTCGGTAGAGGAGGTATGTTTTGAATATTTTCATACACAACCTACATATGTTCAGAAACATGACATTGATACAAGTTAGCATATAATTGTCACTGATAATAACAAATTATATCTACTAATCAAAAAATAAAATAAACACACATCTACTCGAGGCATCTCTTCTTCTTCTTCTTTAGGTATATTAGGTGTAGTCATCAAGGATGTGAAGCCAATAATTCTCTATATATATACACAACAAGTATATGAAACTATCAATCTATGTCTAGACATGTATAATCACTATAAGTTATTTAAACTATTCATTCAATCATATTTACATTCAATTACCTTTCCCTTGTCTCCAACTACACTACTAGATCCTAAATCACACTACCCTGGACTTGTGCTGCTTGTGCCCGACAAGAGTAAAATAAGATATACATGCAATTTACTACATAATCTAATTAATACCAATATAAATGATGAACATGTATGTAGAATAAAATACAAACAACTAGGTGCAATAATATATGTACCATCAAGTTATCAAGGCTAAATGAAATGGCCAACAAGGTGCCCTCCTGAATCTGTCTCAACTGCTCCTTAGTCATCAACTGTTAAATAAACCATGTAAATAAAAATTAGTACTTAATATTATCTAGATTATAAATATTTTATTTAAATATAACTTGAACTGTGAAAATACAAATATTACCAATACATCATCAATGTATGATGATGGTACCTCCTCGGCTCTAGCATGTGAGGACTCCTGAGGGTATCCTCCACTCCGTGTAATAATATCTGGTGTATCATGCATTTCATGCACTCATAATCTACACTATGTACAGGAGGATTAATGACCTATCCAACTGGACCCAAGCATACGTGCCCACACATGACACAACTAGGGGGCACGCATATGTGTCGAGCCAAGGATGATGTGTCAATGCCACTAGATGCACCACTACCATCAAGAGTAGGCTGAGCTACTGACCCAGCCTGAGAAACCAAAAGGCTACTCAAAGAGTGAATAGTCGATATGGTCCATGAAGTTGCCTCACAAATGATATCAGGATGTTGCACTGCAGGTGGGGGATCAACAGGAGGACGGGGGACATATGGGCCCTCAACTACTCTGACTGACCCAGGTCTATTTTGGGGCATACCTAAACCTACACCCTGGAAAGGTTGGATGTCAAAGTAGTTCACATGTTTGTGTAAAACAAACTCGGCATACAATTTTTTTATGAAATAGAAGGGGCTATCAAGATTATTGTTGGGTGGTTTGTCGAAAACCATCCACCAATGATCCCAAAAATTTTTCACAATAGCATCATTTGTGCACCATTTAATAGAATGTTTTATTTTTTTGGGATCTACGGGTTGACCAGTGTGGGGATTGACAAACAATGACGCGATAGCGGCTTTGGATATCTTGAGATCCTTGATATTCCTATACAACAAGCCATCTGCATATTTTTGCCTCATAGAATCTCACCACAAAAGAGCGGAATTGTGCTCCTTAGTCATGGTTTCCATACTCTTTATGATTGACATGAGAGGATCAAACATTGGGTTTAGATGAGGGATCCTATGATATACTTCTACAATCTCCCTCAATACATTCAAATTTTGTGCAATCAAATCCTGAATTGAGGGGGTTTTTGGCAAGTGAGGGTTTGGTTGTTGTAGTTGTGGTTGGTTAGTGTTTTCATTGTTATCCCCCATTTTTAACCTAATTGAATGTAAACAATTAAATTTAGTTAACAAATTTAAACAATTAGGTATTTGATTTAAAAAAACCTAGTTTTCATGAAAAAAAACATATTTTCAATGAAAAATCAAATAAACATTAACAAAAAATACATAAAAGGAATGAAAATGATTGAAAATGATAAAATTCTTACCTTTCAATCTATTTTTTAGCAATTTTTGCCAAAACACCAGATATCGGGTGCACCAAATATCGGATTTTGATAAAATCGCACAGCTCGTGAGTTAAAAATGACTCACGGAGCTGTCACTGTCAAAATATATTTGTCTCAAAAAATCGAATATCTGATAAAATCAGATATCCGATTTTTATACTTAAATTATTTTAAAATAACATATATAATATAATAATATATTATATAATATATTATTATATTATATAACATGTATTGTATTATATTATAAAATATAATTATATATTATATATTATATAATATAATATAATATTGTATTATATAATACATATAATATAATATTGTATTATATAATACATATAATATAATATATAATATATTATTATATTATATATATTATATAATATAATAATATATTATATATTATATAATATGTAATATATAATATATTTTTTAAATTAAAATTACAAAAAAAATCAGATATTCGATTTGCATAGGTAATTACCAAGCCAAGTTGTTCTAACACCCAGGGCAAGCAAAAAGTCAACATGGATTTTTGTGTTTTTAGGCGAGTGAAGAAGGCTATTTTTTTCACATTGCCACTTTTTGGCCCCCCTTGATCCTGCACTAATCCATACATTAGTTTTATTTGGAGGTCTAGTTCACCAAACCTTACATTTTTTGTCAATTTGGTACTTCTTACATTTTGCATATTTCAGATTGGAGACTTTAAGATCTAATTTTTCATTATTTAATAGCTATATTTATCAAAATAATATGTTTAATGGTGGATTCACTCATTTCATGTTGCTTGCATTTATTTATTCTACTATAATGTATTTCATAATAAGGGTTTCAAATATGTTTCCTACATTCACTTCATTTCTCAAATATTTTACACATATTTCATGTTGAGCTATATGATGACAATTTTAAATATCTTCATGGAATGTGTAGATTTCATTAGAAATTTAGTGGTACCTTTGATAATCCTCATCGATATGATGTTGAGAAGAATCATACTTCTATTTCTTTTTGAGTATCTCTAATTCATAAAGAAATGGTTAATACAATGGTCTCTCCAATGGATTGTGCCATTGAAGAACAACAATGGATCCTCTTCCACAAGGATACTTTGCTGCAATAGGGACAAGAAAAAAATATTGATAATGATATTTTAACACCTTGATCACAAAATAATTTTGACAATGATCCAATTAAAGAGGTTCATTCTTCCTACATCCATTAGTTTTAATCCTCTCCTAACTCCTTAGAGCTCTAAAAACAGGGTAACTTCTCAAGCTCCATAAACATAATTTTATTATTTTAAAAATTGATATGAGTCCTTCACAACATAATTTTATTATTTTTAAAATTTATATGAGTCGAACTCACAAAATCCCCCCTTCACAAATTTACAAAATTTCATCCCCCATACATAGTTTACACCCATGACGTAAATATTTGAAATTGAGGACTAGACATTGACTAATATATATGAACACAATAAGATTAGATTTTCTTGCATATCTTTAAACCTTTTTTTTACAATTTTTAATATTAAAAAAATGTCTTTAACCCACTTAAATTTTCTTCAAAAATTGCAAATTGTAAGTTTAAAACATATTTAAGACCAATAATACCAAACAATAATCTTAAGTTATTTGAGATGATTACCCATTTATCACAATACAAATATTGCAAAGCTATTATAAAACACATCTCTTCAAACCACCTCATAACTAGCATGACAAAATAATAATATTTTTATTGCTAGAATCACTAAACTTTACTAGAGTGACCTTATTACAAAATGCAAAAATAAAAAAATTTAATATTTATAGTATAAAATATTAAATTTAAAAAGTAAAAATAAGCAAACAGATTGCAACCTCATATTCTTTAAAAGCTTCTCTTATAAAATAGAATTTAGATTAAGTAGAATTGTATATCAAGTTATCATATATATATATATATATATATATATATATATATATATATATCTTTTGAGTCAATTTCTTGAGTTCTTGGGTCCCACCTCACAAAAATAACAACTAATATATCTCCATAATTTCTAGAGAATCATCCATGTTGAGTTGTATCCACTATTCTCCGTCAAGTTGTGTCATGAACTATAACACCACGCTTGGAATATAACTAATACAACCCCAATTTGTTATATTTTTTCTCCAATAGATGATTAAATAGATCAAGGAATTATAAATGAGATGATTATATACCAATATTATTGGAACTCCTTAGTAAACATGATGAAAATTGATAGCAAATAATATGAATAATTATTTTAGTCTAAATATGCTTGTGAATGTGTTTTCTATGTGTAGGAAAGTATCCTAGACCATGGAAGAAACACTTTTTCTAAATTAATTTCATCTATGAAAAGTCATAATTTCAATGATTGTTGACTTATAAGGAAATTAGGTTTTATTATTAGATATAGAAGTGTTTATGAGTTTTATTATTGTGGTTCCTTAATGAGTGTTTTTGAGTCAATTACCATGTTTTAGTTACAAAAAAAGACCCTAGGGTCTATACCCTTGAGGTGGGGGCCTATTTAACATTTAATAAAGGCCCTAGGACTTGACATATCTCTCCAAAATTCCTCATTAATATGAGGGAAAAAATTGAAAGATAGATGAGTTGAGTGTATCCATCCCACCCCCTCATACTCCATTTATGAGAGAAGACTTGGGATATAGGATTTTCTAATTGTTATCCCCTCTTAAATTAGGAAATGACCATATGGATGAGAGGATGACAAGGTGACAAGTGTCACCTCTCCATCCAATTCTTCCAATTTAACCTTCCATATATTGGGTTTGCGAAGGGAGAGTAGCGTGTTGCCCACTTCTCCATTTTTCAAGAACACTTGTACGATTTTGAGAAATTAAGATAGATTTGAAACATTTAATGAGCCATCACATGCATAGATGAAAGTCAATGATGCATAGGATCAAAATGTAACATGGTATTTTGAGTGGTATATTTAGATTTATGTGTGTCTTATATTTACGTCATGTGAAAAATTGAGTACAATGTTATCATTGGTCATATTTTTTAGTTATATGAGAAGACTCTATGGTTTTGATATGGGTCTATAATCATGTTCTTTCTCAGTGGTATGATTAGAATCCACAAGTATCCATGACAATATTATAGTAGGGTGGAGAGAAATGTTCATTTATGTTATTTTCCCATTAGATTACCTCTAATGAATATCATACAATCATATTGAAATAGCATGTAGAGAGAAATTTCACTATGTTTTTAGATAAAGTATTTCATTATATAATAAAACAAGATTTTTTTCCATTGGTATATCGATGTTTCCTTATCTTAAGTATTATGGCTAAAGAAACTAGGGCACATAAACACTTTTAAGTTCATTATTTGTTAGCAATTATGTAAGAGGGGATACTTTTAAATTATATCCTTGCATAAATAAGAACTTTGTAATTCTCTTGCAATAGAAGTTGACGTGCATCTTATATATAATTGTACTACATGTAAGGAACTAATTTTCATAATGATCCTCTATTTCTTCCTTGTTTTCTTTCTTTTTCTTGCAAAAGAAGAATAAAAAAGATGCATCTTTGAAGATGAATTTCTATTTATAAAATATCTCAAGTCTATGTTTAGTTTCCTCTCCTCAAATTTTTCCTTCCCAACTATTAAATAACATAAGACATAACTAAATGATTATTCTGGTACCTACATATATTTAAATTATTTATCATTGTTTAGAGGAAGAGAATATTAATTTAGGATATAGAAAAACATAGGTATATACACACTATCCTAAATTCAAAATAAAATCCATAGAGAGTAAGACAACACCATTGTTGATTTATTTATCATTAGTGGAAATGTTAAAGAAGCCTAAACATACATATATACAACTAGGCCCATACATGCAAGCATTTAATCTTTACCCATATAAGCTTGGGGATCTATAAAATGCATATTATTATTAGGTAATACACTAATTTGAATTTAAAACCTGTAGCTTTAGGCATTACTAGGATGTTTTATATGTATTAGTTGACACTATGACTAATCTTATATATGTCTAGAAAACATGACCTCGCTTCATCCAACTAGTATGCTTCTATGAACTATGTATCATCTCCAGACTTGATTGTTTTGATTACACCTAAATCACAATTGATAACAAGCTTTGAAGATTTCAGTTGCATGGTCATGTATTTTATTATGGATAAAATAGGTTTTCAAGGTCCGGCCTGAAACCCTTTAACAAAGAACTACATCTAAAAGATGAATTAAAAGATATGCCATTCCCACTATAGCCCAAAGATAGTAAAAAACCATCACAAAGCCAAAAATAAGGAAAGAGACAACAAAAAGGAAGACTACATATTTTTTAAGGGCCTCAGTAGCCTCATTTTCTAGCTGAGCCATATTTAGTGCAATCTTCTTCAGCTCCTGAATATCTTGATTAACAATTTTCTTTTTCATATTAGCTCTAGTTCTCTTGCAAGGTCCCATTGTTTCCTCAAGCTTTTATCCAACGTTTCTACATCCATTGTAGATCCTTCCTAATGGATGGCTTCAAAATTTCCAGTCATGATATTTAAACTATTTGTCGAGATCTTAACCACTTTATGATTGATGGTAGCCAAAGATATCAAATTCTCATTAATTTTCTTGTATTTATTCTCCATCTTCCTCAATCTACCTTCAAAATATTTCTTGAGTTTTTCCTCTAGCTGAGAAATCTTGTAGTCATAGTCTTTGTTCATATCACTAACCATTTCTACAATCTTCTAAATAGAATCCATAATTGACTTTCTCTATTCAATTGTCCATTATCTTATAGCTTGAGAATCTTGTTTACTACTAATTTCCTGAATTCACATCGATGCCTTTAATTTCATAGAAATCCCTTTTAAACATCCTGAAGTTGTCAATAGTAGAATCATGGGCTAAGAACATAAAATCATCAAGATTCTCCCTTTCCAAATTAAGATAAGGAGAGTTGACATTGTTCTCCTTCGAAAAGGGGGTTTTATCACTCCGATTTGGGGCCTAGACAAATTTATCTAGAAGTGATTGGTGGGGAGATTGAGAATGAAAATTTGAATTAGAAATAGGAAAGGTTATTTTACATTTACCTTGGTGACTAATCTTCAAAGAGGACTCAAACAGATTCAAAGTCTTCCACATCAATGTTCCAATCTTCTTCATCCAAGGAAAGACGAACATGCTCCCCTTCCTCAAAATTGCTAGAAACATCAGGAACCCTAGTTGAAGGAGAGGGTGGGTTTTTGATATGTTCATGGATGAGGAAGAGAAACCCAATATGTAGGAGAGGGGATTTATTTTATCTGTGGTCTTTAATACTAGTATTAATGGACACCATCAGGAAGAAGGTGAAATATATTTTCTCTTTGTGCCTAAAATTATTAAGATAAAAAAAATGATTCACATAATCCCTAGTAAATCTACCATCAGGGGTAACATATTTCATCAAAACCACAAGAATAAAATGCCAGATAGATTTATTTTTACTCATGTCATAGTTTCTTTTGTTGTCTTTTGCAATCTTTTCCCTATCCTTCTCATTTTTGTGTAATTTATTAGCTACAACATTAGCCATTTTCTTCTCCCTGTATAACTTCACTCCTTTCATTGATAAGCCCATGACCTTAGCAATGAGTTTCTCATCAACATCCAACTTTCTACCCACAATTTGAATTTTTTTGTCCTTCAAACCCTTGGCAAATTTCTTTGTGACATTTGCATGGGTGCCATGCAATATTTCAATGAATGGAGTTGGCCCTCCCCAATCCAAGATATGAAAAATTGTTATATTCTTCTTGATCTCTTTAAAATTCAAGGGCTCCACCCTTTTCCTTTCTCCTCCCATGGAATAAAAAATGGTGGTAACAAGCAAGGTTGGGTAATTATAGAGTAGGCCACAAAATACCCAGAAAGCATGTGACCCAACCAAAAGTAACACGAGGATGACACATTTAATTATTGAAATGTTGGCCATTAGAATAAGGCATTATGTGATCATTTAAAATTTCTCCCCTAAAAAAAATCATAGAACATTAATGCCTTTATTTTGACAACTATATTGTCTTATAGCAACCATTATTTTTCATCATTGCTACTAACTCCAAGCTTAGCGAATTGGTCATCCAAACCATTGGCTACTCGATAGGCATGATAAATGTAATGGTTTTGGAATCATTTTAATAAATCCTTAGCTTTCTTAATCCAGCATTTTATATTCCATGAGGATTTATGATTATCCAATAAGAATTGGATAATGCTATTAGAGTCCACTTCCAACCATATTGACTTAGTAATAATTTTTTGGCCAATAATAACCCATGGTAGAGGGCTACAACCTTAGAAACTTGGTTACTCTAACATCCAAAAGGGAGTGCCACTACAACTAACAACCTATCATTTTCATCCCTAATGACTCCCCAACAACCAGCCAATCCTCGATTTTCTTTCGCTGCCTCATAAAAATTGACTTTGACCCATCCATAAGAGGGAACTGTCCAATGGGCATAATCTCTAGGTGATTTAGCCATTCTAGGATCCTTAGAAAAATTTAACTTAATGTTCCATCTAGAGGCAATATTTGAATCAAAAGGGGAAATAAAATTTAATCTCTATCTTATTTTGATTTTATGACTACATCGCAATCTATAGTGTACCTGCTACCTCTTTTGATACAAAGTTTTAGATAACATATGGTAAGAAAATTTCCATGTAGCGTCCCATTGGATTGGCGTGGCATTTGAAAGAGACTCCATTATGCATAAAATAAAATATTACATATTTTATGTTCACTTTCTTCTCCTTCACATGTATGTCACCTTTATCCAACATCTTTCCCCACATCATAATTCTTATGTTGTCCTTTTGTCTATAAACGAATTGATGAAAAAAAATAGTTGGATAGAATAAAAAAAAATAAAAATTCTTAGATTATAGAGGAGCATCATGACAAAGAGTGGTCTCTATCACTAGTTCCAACTATAGCTTTCTTAACTAGTATAAAAAAAAAACAACTATAATAATAAAATAAATGTAAACTAGGTAGTGGTCTATAAACCTTTGATTTAAGTATCCATGGCCAAAAAACCTTCAAAAGAAACACATAAAACTACTATGTTAAGTATTAAAATATTACAATTTGTAGACCAAGTAAATCTATAGTTTCATTTGAGCATCCTAATAACTAGTAAGAAAATTAATGTCTTATTGCTAACCTAGCAAATTATTGTGGTAGGAGAGACTCCTTTATGCACTAAGTGAAAGATTAGGCTTTTTGTGAGGCTTTTATTTCTTGTAAGGTGACTAAGGAGAGTGAAATGTTAAGCTGAATGATAAAGAATCATTTTCTATTTCCTAATCGCTCACGAATCATATTTTAATCCCTATGAATTTAATAATATATAATACTAGTTTATACACAGAGGTATGTGATAATAATAAAAAAAAAACCAAGAACTTTAATATTAAGGAAAGGTAACCAAGTGTTAGCAGGAGAACTTGAGAAGATTAGAACCCATCTCCAACAACTTTGTGATTCAACTTTTCTATCTATGAAATCAAATTGACTTGAGCTTCAACAATGAAATTGCTATTTGTAGGTAGAAAAGAAATATGTTGAATACAAAGTTTCAATCTATAGTCTGGCATTAGATTTTCTTATTGCAAGTGAAATTGTATTCTTCCATTATTATTGTCTCCTCACTCTACAACATTTAATGTGTTGGCAGAGATTGGTGAAGTAGATAGTTGGTATTATCCCTATGTAGTACCCTTGCCCTAATCAGATTTTAAAACCTAGTTTGACCTTGGTTGAATTTTTAAGTGCCTTTCTTGGATGGTTGATTTACTATGTTGTAATGCTATAGTTAGGTATTATGCTTAATGTGTGTAGCTGTAAATGTTGATTTCACATTGATTATTATGTAAGATTGGTTGTTTTTGTTATTTGTGTTAGTAACCTCGGGCTAACACTTTCATTGAGTATATATGTATGCATGTGTGGTTCATTGTTACAGGAGATTGCAGGTAAAATACCACATAGGTACCAGGTTCGTCTCCACCTGGCTTCGTAGGTTTGAGTGTACCTTATTGGTCCAAAGGAATTGGATTAGGTAGTCGTAAGACCCTACGTTTTACCCTAGTCATGCTAAACTGAGTGTTGTCAGTCATCTGTCAGCTTCCCGTTTGGTTGGGTATGCGGGTCGTGTATTTGTTTGGTTTTCTTGGGTTGCATGTTGTGTGTTTGGTAAAAATTGATTATTAAATCCCAAGTATTTAATTAGATTAAATGTGTTTTAACGCATTCATAAATTAAAGGGACTAAATTAAATAGGACCCCTTTGTGTGATTAATCTATAATTACATTGCTAAATTCATATTTGTAGCAAGTTTGGTTAAGTGGTTATTTTTAAATGATGAATTTATTTAGTTTATGCATTTTGAAAGAAAAGGTTAATTAGAAGTTGGAAAATAAATATTTTACCATCTTTGGCATTTTGGAAATAGAAATGTTAGTTTTTATTTAATTGAGAAAATCAATTTTGGCAAGAAAAGTAATTTTGGCAAGAAAAGCAATTTTGGCAAGAAAAGCAATTTTTTACATATTAAATTGTGGGGAAATGATTTTTATTTGGGTGGAAAACAATTTCAACCTAAAAGATGGACTTTTGGTCAAAAATTTCCCTTTTAACCTAGGTTTTCAAACATATTTTGGGTTGAGTTATTTTTGGATGGAAAAAAATTGGGGATTGTTGGTTGGAAGAAATTCTTGAGCTCGCAGGTTGGGCTCTTCATCAAATCATTTCTAGGATTGCACATGAAGGTAGGATTCTGGTTAATTTTCTTTGTTTTCAATAAATTTACTGATTTGTTTTGGAAGAAATTTGTATGTGGTTTTGTTTGATAATCTTTTAGATTTATGGAATTGCGACAGTTTAGTTAAATTTCAGAGCTAAAACCTTCATTGATTCCTTTTTCCCACTTCCTAATCAGACTCTTACTTGCTAAAATTGATTTCAAAATAAAAATTTGGGGTTTGGTTGTTCACAATAATTTTTTGTCAAAATTCCAAATAAATGCATTCAAATTCAAGTTTTAAAATGAGAACTATGTTTTTTCTTGATTGAATGGAAGTGGAGAATGCATAAAATTTTTCCAGTCTGAGTTTTGGGGGATACTAGTGTTTTCTTTTTAAATAAAATATAATTTTACCCCCCACGTGGCAGGGTATACCCCACCACGTGGGATGGTAGCTTCTGCTACCATAGGGTAGCAACACTACCATTTGGTAGTTGCTGCTACCATAGGGTAGCAACACTCCCATCCGGTACCAGTTCTACCATTTGCTAGCGATTACTACCATATGGTAGCAATGTTGCGAAAGGGTAGTGTATGCTACCATTTCGTAGTAGCGCTACCAATGGTAGCAACCGCCACCATAACCCTTATTTTTTGGTGGTATAATTTGGGACCACCGTATGGATTGGTTCGTTGTCCAAGACAATGTAGTTATAAGGTCATTTTAATATATATTTTAATTTTAATTTAAAATATATTTATATTGATATTAAATATGTATGTTTTTAAATATAGCTCCTTAAAAGTAAAGTAACATTTATTTTTGGTAAAACAGAGAAAGTGAAATTAATAGATATGTTATTTAGTAAATTTTAGAGAAGTGAAATAATATATATGCTTTGGAAAATATTAGGAAATGAAATAATATATGTTATCTGGGAATTTTTAATAAGGAAATAATATAATATTTGAAAATTGTAAAAAGAAATATTATATTATATGTTAATTCTTGGAAATTAAAACAATATGTTAGTTGGAAATTTTTGAAATTAAATAAAATGTTAATTGGGTAATTTGAAGGCGGATAGATATAGTTTGGAATTTGATGATATTTTATTTTAATGAAATATGGATCTTAGATGAGAAAATACATTTATTAATGTTTTGCTTTTATGTATTGGAATAGAGGCACGATCATATAAGTGCAATTTTGGTATTGAAATTATTATGTAATGTTGATTTTGACCAAATATTGTATTTGGAAATTTAGATCAATAATTAGAAAGCTTGATCGATTTGTAATTTTTAAGAGATATGGAAAAATGACTGTCTTTACAGATTTATGTCTATGTGTATTTAATTTTCTATATTCGCATTTGATTAAGAAATGGAAAGTCCTTGATTATGAGTGTTGGGTATTGTCATATGGTTATTTTGTAACCGGTTATGTCCTTGATCTCAAATATTGAATTTTTTCATGTGATTTTTTTGTATCTGGTCATGTCCTTATATGCGAGTGTTGGATGTTGTTATATGGTTGATTGTAGCTAGTCATGTCTCTAGTCAGGGAATCATCAGCTAGTGCACCTCGTATGAGGACTTATTTGGCCAAGTGGATATTCCCACCATATAGAACACCATAAACTAGTCCTTGTGTATACCTTGGGTTTAGGAGTTCGTTTGATTGTGGTCTTGTGTCATATGGAAGAGTGGCTTTCAAGTGGGGGCCACACGCAAAGTGGTAGCAAAGTAGCCCATCAAAAGTTTGTCTAAATAAGTGATAACTTAATAGTTTATTAGGAAGTTTAGTAGAAAAAAACACTAATATAATTATGCCTCACGCATGTGATGGGTGCTAGTAGAGACTCGAAATGCAGTGAGAAGGTTTGAAATGGAAAACTAACAACCTTGTCTTCACGAAAGGATGTGTTGGGTCCACATGAAACTTGGACGAGCCAGAGGTTCGGGAAAGGTTCCCAGGGTAACCCACTAGATGGGGTCAGGACCTATGGAGGCCTAACAGGGTAACCATACAAATTTATTTGATGAGACTCATCCCTTATATTCACTAGTATGCAGTATGTGTTGTCTTTTCTAGGAGTACTATTGTGGAGTCATATATGGTTGTTTATTCTCTTGTGAGTTACCTGATATTCATGTTAGACCATGGGTTTCTTGTGATGTTTTGTGAGGACTTAGTTTCAAAGGTGCTCCAATTGTTCTTCTGTATTTTCTTCTTATCATGTTTCAGATGGATCCATTTCCTTCTTTTGGGATCATTCAAGTATCTTTTGACTAGTGTGGTCATATGTATTATTTGTTTATGTACACCTTATTGGCTGGATGTAATGGATGTGAACCTTATGTAATGGATGTGAACCTTATGTATTCTTCACCCTATTATTTATTAGAGGGGTCTTGCAGTTGAGCAGACTCAGAAATGTAGCCCATTAGGGGTGAACTCCGTTATCAATTTGATGTTATTTCGTGTTTGTGTTCATATGGTTCCTTTTTATTTTGCATGTGTGGATGGCATTGTGGTTAAAATGGATAATGTAGATTAGATGATATTAATATTAAATGTATGCCTGAAGTTATTAAATGCAGTATTTAGATCATGAAGTTTGTAGGTCTAGTGAAGTGCAAAGTATTCATTAGCTTTTAATGCAATTAAAGTATGTATTGAATTTATATGCATGACATATGTTTTAATTTAAGATTGGATGTAATGTATGGTTAAATTTCTATGGATGAACTTAATCATGATATCTATATTTTTAACCTATCGAATAAATTTAACCATTGTTTGAATAGAATTTTGTCATTAAGTTAATCAAATTAATTGGATTTATTAGTGTGAGTTGAGTTTAATGTTGAATCGGTTAATCACATTGGGAAACCCTTTAGGTGTTAGTTAAGTCTTTCATTTTGTAATCTGAGCTTAATGTTAACTCTATGTGTCATTATTTTGTTTTAAATTTAAAAAAAAAATATTTGTGCTCTGTTCTTGTGTTTTAGTTTCCTAGCGGGGCATTACATTTGGTATCAGAGCTAGTTTTGCAAACACAAGGATGTCTGGTGTCAGTTGTGCCCTTAGTCGGTGTGAGGTGTATAGACCTTACGTTGTATGCTTGTTCTCCTATTTTATACTTGTGATGGAGGCATACGATATTGAAGATCTTAAGGACTCATGCTCTACTCTTTTTGCATATTCTTTTGAGGAAACCTTAATTATGTGTAACATGTGTGTTCACACCTTGCTTTCACCTTCTTGATGTTGGTGCTTTTGAGTGATTATATGTGCTTGGTTTTCCTATTAGATATCTTGGTCTATGATTACTCTTATTCATAGAGAGACTTGTAGGTACCTACCTTTTTTTATTGTTGTACTCTTTGGACTAACCCATTAGGTTGGTTAGTGCTTGTCTTGAATCTAGAAGTATAAAATGTGCTTGTATTATGAGTATGATCTAGCTTAGTGTTGTTAACTTGAAGGACTTGTATGGTAGATGTTGAGTTCTTATGATGTAGCGAATTAAATGGTTATCATCCTTCCTCCTCTTTCTCTATAGAATTAAAATGTCTGTTATATGTGTAACTATCACTTGTGAAATTTTTCTAATTGCAAGAGAAAGGTTGTGACTTCTTGAACCCTTGTGTGAGCCTAATGATTCTTCTATGCATCTGGATAATAAGAGGGCTATGGGTTTAAAAGATCGGGATAGTTATTGGGAGGAAATTATATATTTTTCATAAAGAGATTCACCATGTGTATTGTAGGATTAACATAATGAATTTCTATCTTAGGTAATGTGCCATAATGTGTGAATAATTGATATGTGAAACTACCTTGTTTGTAATAAGTTGTGTGAAAGGGAACATGTTATAGTGGCAAGGAGTGTAATGAAAAGCTTGTTTGATGTACATGCATAAATATGTATTATTTAGTTGATATCTTCTCTTTGACCTTCTTATTGCACTTTGATTTTCAATTAAAGGTTGCAGATTATGATATATGTCATATTAATTAAGAGTAGTAAGTGTTTGCAAGAGGTCTTGCATTAATGAAAAGATTGTCTATCTTGATTTCTTTTTTTGGAAATTTAGGACATTTAATTGCAACCATAGTATTTGGAAATGTCATCTTAGGCCAATTGGCATTCTTCTAAAATGGTGGTGAAATGTGCCTATGTATGAAATGGGTTGACTATCAAAACTCTCTTCCCCTTCTCTTTACCTAGTTATAAGATCTTTTAGAGATGCTACTAAAGAATGCATTGATTTAAATAGAATGTATATAAAGCATATGAAATTGTATTTTTGCATTTTGGCTTCATATTGAAAGATGGAAGTCTTACGCTTTCAAAAGAAAATTTGTGTGGTTAGTAATATGAATATGAATGCTGAGTGGTATTAGGGAAAGATATAGGAATGATGTCACTTCCTTATTTTATTTGAATCATAAAGAATTATAGTTCTTGTATCAAGAAATAAATTCTATTCAGTTATTCATGTTGGAAGCATAAGTAATAACTTCCTTGAGTAGATAATAGTGTTACTGAGTAGTACTCCTGTAAATGTGAATAAACTAATATTGGTACTTTCATTGTGTATTGTGAAAAACCAGGGCTTGCTATATGTGCCCATGTGATGGTGAAGTAATCAACCATGGAGGGTATATTTACTTATGAGTATGGGGAACCATACTATTTATGTGATGTCTCTTATTTGTTACCCTATTGAGTGCCAACCCGTGAGTTGTTGGTAATTCGGTATGTAAAGGGGTAGTATTAGAAGTTGCCATTCCTTGAATAGTATTTTTCAGAATACGAGTAATGGCAACGCAAAGCAGGTTTAACTTCTCTATTTCAAGAAAAAATATAGTTATATAATGAAACAATATTAAAGGTGTACTCAATACTTTCCCTTTTGATGAACAAATTTGTAAGGTTTATGTGTGCCAGCCTATTCCCCTCTTTTATTTGAGCATATTGATGGCATTTCTTGAGCATAGTGATGGTGTATCTTGGAGGACCTTTGGCCTTGTCTTCATGAAAGGTATGTTATTTCCACATGACCTGCCAGTTGGCTAGTGTTGGTAGACATGTGGGGGAACCTTAGCCATGTATACCTATGGATGACGGTGAGTATCCTGAGAGGTACATCGATATGCAGGATGTGAACTATGCATGCCTTTTTCTATGAGGTACACTACCATGCAGGATATGTCCATTGCGTGTCTTTTCTACTTGGAGTATTGCCATATCGTGTTGAGAAACAATGCTGGATATAGTAGGCATTACCATGCAGCCTACCAACTTATTTAGGGTAGAGCCATGCCGTGTGATGATGTGATGCAAGGTGATGTCGAGGTGCACACTGCCATGCCATGTGGATGTGTGACTAGGCCGCACCACATGATGAGCTACTCTGATAGCTAGATAATTCTTCTCGCCTTCCTCGTTCATGACTAAATTCTAGTCACATAGTGATGTTATGTGCAATTATGATATTCTTATTTATTTCTTATGTGGACCAGCAATTTATTCTATTTTCACTTTGAAGGTTTAGCCATGATCTTGTGATCTTTTGTTTAATTGATTTGGTGTTGCAATTCAAGATTTTTCTTGCCTTACTATTGGAATTGATGATTTATTATCTTTATTAATATATATTTTGGTGACTAAACTGGTTTATCCTTGTTGTTTGCATATGCTGGTCTTTTCTTGAAATATGAATTCATCTCCAAGGACATGTATGAGATGGTTTTGGTTGAGTGTATAAGAGCAAGTAGATGTAGGGAACCTTGAGGATGGGGATATGTGAGGCTATGATGTAGCTAAGATCCACTACCTACCTATGTGTGGTGACTGTCTCTTGTAGGCTAACCACCTTACTCAACAAGGGATATTCATGAGGGTCTTGTATGGAAGGTATCACTGCTATGTGTGTGCTCTAGCATAATCAAGCCCTTGAGTGAGATGTTGTATATTTATGATCATTTTATTTTGTTCTGAGATTAGACATAGAGATGTTGATCATGCATGTTATCTATGACCGTGTATTAGACATGCTCACATGTGGCCTTATGAGTTGTACATTCCAGTTATGTGGATGGATATTTATGTGTAAACATGGAGTAAAATGTGTTATTTTGTCACTATGTTATGGGACATAGTTATTGGAAAGGTTTTTATATACTTGGCAAGTGTAAGAAATTGTGTTATATATTTTGCTCTTATTTTATGAAAGTTAACTTGATTATAGAATTTGAAATTTGAAGCTATTTCTATACGATAATATGTTAGGAAGAAGATGGAATGGTAAAAGAAATTGATCATGATGGCATGTTTTCTTGTCATATTTGGTAGATGAGTGTCGTAATTGTTGTTTACCTCAATTAATTAATTAATTTGGTGTAACGAAAGGAAAAAAAATTCTTGTTTCACTGCTATGATTATAGATAGTTCCTAGACTATCATAAAATGTATGAATTTGGATATATCTTACCACTGGATAATAGCATTCATAAAGGATTGAGCAATAATGTTTCATTTATGTTTGAAAAGATTCTTATGTCCATTTGATATTTGTTAAATAAGTTTCAAGGCTAATGTGTGTTGCATGTTTTCCTTCTAGCCTTACGACTTCCAAGAGTAAGTCCAAAACTAGGAGTGGAGGATGTAGTACCCCTGCCCTAATTAGATTTTCAAACTGAGTTTGACCTTGGTTGACTTTTTAAGTACCTTTCTTGGATGGTTGATTTACTATGTTGTAATGTTATAGTCATGTATTATTCTTAATGTGTGTAGCTGTAAATGTTGATTTTGCATAAATTATTATGCAAGATTGGTTGTTCTTCTGATTTGTGTTATTAACCTTGGGCTAACACTTTCATTGAATATATACGTGTATGCATCTATGGTTCATTGTTATAGGAGATTGCAGGTACAATACCACATATGTACCAGGTTCATCTCCACCTCACTTCATAGGTTTGAGTGTATCTTATTGGTACAAAGGAATTGGATTAGGTAGTCGTAAGACCCTACATTTTACCCTAGTCATGCTCAATTGATCATTATTAGTTATCCATCACTTTCTCATTTGGTTGGGTATGCGGGTCGTGTAATTTTTTTATTTTCTTGGGTTGCATGTTGTGCACTTGGTAAAAATAGATTATTAAATCGCAAGTATTTAATTAGATTAAATGTGTTCTTACACATTCGTAAATTAAAGGGACTAAATTAAATAGGACCCCTTTGTGTGATTAATCTATAATTACATTGCTAAATTTACATTTGTAGCAAGTTTGGTTAAATGGTTATTTTTAAATGATGAATTAATTCTGTTTATGCATTTTTAAAGAAAAGGTTAATTAGAAATGGGAAAGTAAATATTTTACCCTCTTTGCCATTCTCGAAATAGAAATGTTAGTTTTTATTTAATTGAGAAAATCAATTTTGCCAAGAAAATAAATTTTTTGCATATTAAATTGTGGGGAAATGATTTTTATTTGGGTGGAAAACAATTTCAACCTAAAAAATGGACTTGTGGTCAGAAAATTCCCTTTTAACCTAGGTTTTCAAAAATATTTTGGGGAGAGTTGTTTTTGGATGGAAAAACTTTTGGGACTCTTGGTTGGAAGAAATTCTTAAGCTTGCAGGTTGGGCTCTTCATCAAATCACTTCCAAGATTGCAAATGGAGGTAGGATTTTGGTTAATTTTCTTTGTTTTCAATAAATTTACTAATTTGTTTTGGAAGAAATTTGTATGCGGTTTGGCTTGATAACCTTTTACATTTATGGAATGGCAAAAATTTAGTTAAATTTTAGAATTAAAACCCTCTTTCTTCCTTTTTCCCACTTCCAAATCAGACTCTTACTTACTCAAATTGATTTCAAAATCAAAGTTTGGGGCATGGCCATTCACAGTAAATTTTTTTGTCAAAATTCCGAATAAATGCATTCAAATTCAAGTTTTAAACTGAGAACTATGTTTGTTCTTGGTTGAATGGAAGTGGAGAATGCTAAAAAAAATTGTTAGTCTGAGTTTTGGGGCATATTGGTGTTTTCTTTTGAAAAAATATATAATTTTACCCCCCACGAGGCAGGGTATACCCCACCATGTGGGATGGTAGCTTCTGCTACCATAGGGTAGCAACACTACCATTTGGTAGTGGCTTCTACCAAATGGTAACATACCCTACCCTTTGGCAACGCTGCTACCGTCTGCTACCATTTGGTATCAACCGCCACCATAACCCTTAGCTTTTTGGTGGTATAATTTGGGACCACTGTATGGATTGGTTTGTTGTCCAAGACAACATGGTTATAAGGTCATTTTAATATATATTTTAATTTTAATTTAAAATATATTTAAATTGATATTAAATTTGTATATTTTTAAATATAGCTCGTTAAAAGTAAAGTAACATTTGTTTTTGGTAAATCCTAGAGAGTGAAATTAATATATATGTCATTTAGTAAATTTTACAAAAGTGAAATAAGATAAATAATATTTGGAAAATCTTAGGAAATGAAATAATATATGTTATCTAAGAATTTTTATAAAGTAAATAATATAGTATTTGAAAATTGGAAAAAGAAATATTATATTATTTGTTAATTCTTAGAAATTAAAAAAATATATTAGCTAGAAATTTTTGAAATTAAATAATATGTTAATTGGGGAATTTGAAGGCGGATAGATATAGTTAGGAATTTGATGACATTTTCTTTTAATGAAATATGGATCTTAGATGAGAAAATACATTTATTAATGTTTTGTTTTTATGTATTGGAATAGAGGCACGATCATATAATTGCAATTTTGGTATTAAAATTATTGTGTAATGGTGATTTTGTCCAATTATTGTATTTGGAAATTTAGATCAATTAGAAAGCTTGATCGATTTGTAATTTTTAAACGATATGAAAAAATGAGTGTCTTTACAGATTTATGTGTATGCATGTTTAATTATCTGTATTCAAATTTGATTAAGAAATGGCAAGTCCTTGATTGTGAGTGTTGGATATTGTCATATGGTTATTTTGTAACGTGTTATGTCCTTGCTCTCAAGTATTGACTATTTCCATGTGATTGTTTTGTATCTGGTCATGTCCTTATATGTGAGTGTTGGATGTTGTCATGTGGTTGACTGTAGCTGGTCATGTCTCTAGTCAGGGAATCATTAGTCAGTGCACCTCGTATGAGGACTTGTTTGGTCAAGTGGATATTCCTACCGTATTGAGCTCTGTAAACTAGTCCTTGTGTATACCTTGGGTTTAGGAGTTCATTTCATTGTGGTCTTGTGTCATATGGGAGAGTGGCTTTCTAGTGGGGGTCGTGCCCAAAGTGGTAGTAGGGTAACCCATCGAAAGTGTATCTAAATAAGTGATAAATTAATAGTTTATTAGGAAGTTTAGTAGATAAAAACACCAAGTAAGATAATTATGCCTCACGTATAAGATGAGTGCTAGTACAGACTTGCAATGCAGTGAGAAGGCTCGAAATGTTAAACCAACAACCTTGTCTTCACGAAATGATGTATTGGGTCCACATGAGACCTGGATGGGCTCGAGGTTCGAGAAAGGTTGCCATGGTAACCCAATAGATGGGGTCATGACCTATGGAGGCCTGCCAGGCTAACCATACCATGTTATGTTTTGACACTCATCCCTTATGTTGACTAGTGTGCAGTATGTGATGTTATTGCTATGAGTACTATTGTGGAGCATATCTGGTCATTTATGCCCTTGTGAGTACCTGATATTCATGTTAGACCATGGGCTTCTTATGATGGGTTGCAAGGACTTAGTTTCATGGGTGCTCGAATTGTTCTTTTGTATTTTCTTCTTATCATGTTTCAGATGGATCATTTTCCTTCTTCTAGGATCATTCATGTATCTTTCGACCAATGTGGTCATATGTATTATTTTTTATGTATGCCTTATTGGTCGGATGTAATGGATGTGAACCTTATGTATTCTTCAACCTATTATTTATTAGAGGGGTCTTGTAGTTGAGCAGACCTGGAGAAGTAGCCCATTAGGGGTGAACTCCGATATCAATTTGGTGTTATGTCGTGTTTGTGTTCATCTGGTTCCTTTTTATTTTGAATGTATGGATGGCATTATGTTTAAAATGGATAATGTATATTATGATATTAATCTTAAATGTATGCATGAAGTTATTAAATGCAGTATTTGGATCATGAAGATTGTAGGTTTAGTGAACTGGAAAGTATTCATTAGCTTTTAATGAAATTAAAGTATGTATGGAATTTAGATGTATGACATATGTTTTAATTTAAGATTGGACATAATGTATGGTTAAATTGGTGTGGTTGAATTTAATCATGTTAATCTATATCTTTAACCTATCAAATAAATTTAACCATGGTTTGAATATAATCATGTCATTAAGTTAATCAACTTAATTAGATTTATTAGCGTGAGTTGAATTTAGTGTTGAACCAAGTAATCATGTTGGGAAACCCTTTAGGTGTTAGTTAAATCTTCTGTTGTGTAATTTGAGCTTAATATTAACTTTGTGTCATTATTCTCTTTTAACTTAAAAAAAAAAAATTTGCACTCTATTCTTGTGTTTTAGTTTTATCCCTTTAGGGTTTCCTAGCGGGGCATTACACCCTACACATCTATCCAATCTTACTCTATCAATGTCAGGGAGAAAATTTCTTAAATTTTGTTAGAACATATTTGGTTACATATAGACAATCCAAAATATGGGTGAATGCATTAAATCATGATAAATTGAAATGATTATGGTGAATCCTCAACTACACTCTCTCATTAGGACATTTAATATTATTGTTTCCCTTTCAACAGTGTGGGTGTAAATACGGTTGGACACTAATGTTGCACTTTAACATTCCTACATTCATTATCATCTCAATACTTTGTCATGTAAAAATTAAAATAAATGAAAACAAGAGAAAGGATAGTTGCTATTAACTTAGGCCACTATTAGAGGCTTAGTCTATAGAGATAATCTTTCAAAACAAAATTTAAATCACATTTCCATACTTTGAGCTTACTTTTGTGTCATAATAATAGAATACAAAATTTATTTTATTTTATTTTCTAGAATAATTAAAAGTGATATTAGAAGCATTTCTATTTTATCATACAATTTTCCTTCATTAAAATACAATGAAGATTTACTTTGTTCTATCTAATAATATAGTGAAGTTAAGAAATGAAAATATAATTATTTTTATTCTATAATGTGATCTTAATTTCATTTTATCTTATAAATTAGTTAAACAATGATAATAGAAAATTTATATTTTATAATGAGATTTTGTGATCTATTTTATCCTATAAATTAGTTATGAAGTGATAATAAAATTTCTCATCTTATAATATTTGTATCATGAAAAATAGGATGAACATTTATTCTATTAAATGGTTAAGAAATCATAATAAAATAATTCTCATTCTATTATTTAATGTGGTCTTTTTATTTATTCCATGTAAATCTATTAAATGTAATGATTTTGAAAGTCACTACTAGAATAATATTGTGATCTAATATTTAATATTACTTCTCAGAAAAAAAATTAAATTAAAAATAAAATAAAATATTTTTAATGGAGAAACATTGAGATAGCTAACAAATAAAATAGAAAATAAATATCATGACATTGACTTCATTACAATTTTCACAATCCTTGTTTTTGAACTATTTAATAATGAACTAATGAAATTTAAAATTCAAAATCATCTTATTTTAATTAAAGGTGGAAATTATTAAATGCTATTATTATTTACATCATAAAAGCAATAACAATAATAAACTATAAAATCTATTTCAGCTTTTCTTTTTTCTTTTTTTTCTTTTTTTGTTCAAGGTTTAAAGTGGATTTCTAAGTTGTGACCCTTGGTCTTCTAATTGTTGTTTCTAGTTTGGTGCTTGAAAGGAGCTAGTATTTGTAATAAGTTTTCTGGAAAGGAGCTGGTAATAAGTTTGCAAGGTGGATGCTTGAATGAGAAGAAAATGAGCTTTGTGATTTTATGATACTTAATACAAAAAATGATTTTTTTAATCACCAAGTAAAATTGTTATTTAGAGTTGATAAATATAAAAATAGGTCATAATTATCAAACCATGATGCGAGATGTTTAAAAAACTGGTGATTTGTTAGTCAAAATTTCAGTTTCAATCTACTATTCTCGTCCACTTGGATAGAGCTCCATTAGATAGAAGAATTAGAGAGATTAATCTGTTCACTTATGAAAATTTCAAGGTGAAGGGGTATTTTAAATTATTACATATAATTGACTTTGAATAGTATGCCAATATTTTATAATTTTACCAGGTTGTTTTCTATTATTACTTCTCCCCCATTCACTAGGGTTGACAATGATGTTACCCACATAATATATTTAAGAGTGTTATTCTTTTACTAGGTTAAGCATGACAGGTGTTGTTGTATAATATTTATACAAAAAAATTGTTAGTTGCAATTTTATCTGTGTCTAAATTTTTGGGCACGAAATGAACCTTGTTAATGTATAATTGCCAATATCTCTAAACTCCTGAACAATTCAGACAATCATCCATGTTGATCTTAATCTGAACTGGATCCCTTCTTATCTTCAAGATGAGGAATTCAATATCAAACTATCTATAATTACAATATTTCCAAGTCAAATATTTCTTTAAAAAGAGACACAAATTTTAGCTCCTGAAAATCATTTATCAAGACCTTAACACAACTAAATATTTCCTCGTTGTTCAAATAAACTTGTCCATTGTTTTTGAAATTCATGATGAACAAGTATCTAAAATGGAGTCATCTCTCCTATTTTAGAAAAAGTGTGTTCCATTTTTAATGTGGTTGAATCGAAAAATTCTTATAAAGAGAAAATTTAGATTAACAATCCTCAAATACATAAAATAAAAATGCATTCTATATTATAGGGTGTTCATTATAAATCTAGATTCTCTTTCAAACAAGTTCAAAAAATCAATATCTCTTTCATGTCGGAGGGTGCTTGAAGTTCAAGACAAATTTATGTAAAGCTTTTGATGATAATTAATAATCTCGAGACAACCAGAACAGAATGTATTCCACCATATAGACTTAGTCGAGATTTACATTATCACTAAGATAACCAAAATAGCTGTAACTGATTCTCCCATTATGAAAGAACGTCGATGTGATTTCCTTAAAAGCAATGTAATATATTGTTTTTTTACATCTCGAAACGGCCAATTACGTGCGTTAATAAGTTTTATTCCCAATAAAGCATTAAATTATATATTTTAGGTCTGAGATGATTGAAAAGATGCCCTTGGTTCAGTCCTTTCCTCGGAACATCCGAGGTGAATTATACAAAGGAAGTAAAATGCTTCAAAATTAGCTGCACAAAGAATAACGAGGGTTCAGTCCTTTCATCAAAATATTCAACATAGAGATTAGTTTCGATTTACTTTAGAGACTGTTTTCTGTCGGTCAAGAAGGGAAATGTGTGATTTCAAAACTTGAGTGTGATTTAGGCTCTCCAACAAAGCTTTTATGTTCTGAGTGGAGTAAGAAAAATAAACAAAGATGCTTCTCCTTCTTCCGTTAGGCTGATATTGCAGACCGTAATGATTTCTCATGGTTAAACGATAATCTCACAAATCTAAGGGGTTATCTGCAAGATACTAATCAACAGTCTCCACAGAATGAGGGTGTAAAGCAATGGCTGGAGAAGGTTCGCATTATTTCTTTGCTTGCAGAAGACATCTGTGAGGAATGCGCTATGGAATCTATGTATGGAAATCATACTCAAACTTGTAGTCAGAGTTATAATCAGTGGATTTCTCGCTATAGGATACAGCGGAAAGTCAAGAACATCAAGGAATGCCTGAGATATACTTGAAGAAAATAAAGAAATAAATAGACAGAAATTGTTACATTGCAATAAACAAAAAATTTCTTAAAAAGCATATAAAACTTTATATTTATTCAAAACTGAATATAGAATACTTCTTGATCACATGATCAAGGGTCAATGATCGAATGATTGAAGACAAAGATTTCATTACAATCTACCTCTTTATATAGATGTCTTTGGTAAATGAATACCAACTAAAAATAAAAAATCAAACATGCAGTAAAATCTTGATGTAAACTTTTTTTTTTAGTGCTCTTATTTTAGCTCTTACAAACTAGATTTCTTCTCATGCAAGTGGAAGAAATTACCAATATTCTTATTTTATCTTATGCAATGAACTGCAGTTCAAACTACAATTAATCACATGCATGTGGGAAATTAACAGGCCAACATTCTCCCCCTTAATTTCAACCACTAATCGATTTAACACAAAGAACAATTTGATCTTCATCTAGCTTCAACGAGCTCAACTCTTACCATGCTCCATCATTCAGTGTGTTGTTCTAAAATATGAGCAAACCAAGTTCACCTGCAATTTATCTATGAAATAGCCAATTTCATACGATGAAGAACTTTAGGACTTGGACAACATAACAAGGATTTGAATCCATCTACTCTTCAGGCTCTGCAAAACCTAGGTGGGTGTACCTTTGATGCACTAACTCAGACCCATTACACACATATGATAGCATCAATAAAAGCAGATAGATCTCATAAGGCTTAAAAAATTAGGAGGTTACTACAGATGGGCTAGATCTACATTGACATCTCAACTAAATTGAAGCATAGGTGGAACAAACTAAAACTACAAACACAAAAGCAAATGGATATTTGATTTTTAAAAATCTATGAGAATCCCCAGAATCTGCAAGACTAGTGCCTTATCTAAGGACATAGAGTCATACATCAAACTACAAATGAAAAACCTCTACTACAAAACCATCTTCATCATTAAATATTCCTGCATTAATGCCTTGCATAAATGCATTACTCAGCTCATCCACAAAATCATTAGATCTTGAATATATATTCCATTATTTATGATTGATTACAGAGTTTAAATTCTTCCTTGAAGAATACTCACAAACAATCACAATAATCTCCTTGAGATGACAAATTCCAGCCTCCTTGAGGATTTAATTTGTAACAAAGAAATACATATCTAGAGACAATTTTTGGTGAATCTATGCATGCCTTAGATACATAAGAACCTGCAACAAAAAACACGTATAGCAAGAAGATATACCCCATTACTTGAAAAAAGTCATTACTATACAAACTATGGAAAAAATCATAATTGGAAACCAAGATTATGGAGCCTTGCTCACAAAAAATATGGAACCCTTACAAACTGAGAAGACCTTAGAATAAGAAGGAAGAGAAGAATTTCGGAATTAATTCCTGACAAAGCCAACTGCCCAATCTTTCTACATTAAGTGTCACACACTTGGCCTATAGAAAATCTTCACTGACAAATTGAAAAATCCTTCTGAAATCCCAAGGAAACTGCTCTTGAGATACTTGACATGTGCAACAATTGACTATAGAAACAAACTCCTCAGATCGAGAGATTTCCAACGATTTATAACATGTCTATATTGGGCAAAAATAACCCCTCAACCATCAAACTCTCTGTAGGTCAGTCATTTAATTTTTGGCATTTTTGTACTCTAGTCCAAAACTATATATTTAACTTTGACTTTTGCCTTCTATCCCCCACCACGTGTCTTCTTCTATTTTCTCGTGAGTCCCTCTATTCGCCATTTGACTATGGTCAGACCTGTCACTAGACCTGGGCCCTTCTTTGTTGTTGATCCGCGAGGGATATTCCTCGTGCAACTTTGGACTGTGGATCAAAGACCACCGTCGATCTTCCTCAGACTTGTTCACTCGTTATCTCTCTTGGGCCGCTCACTCCTTTTCTGCACGGGCCCACTACGTGTCAGTCTCTAGTTCACCTTTGGATCCATCTAGGCGCTACCCTCTAATTGCAACATCAACTTAAGTGGGATCCACCACAACATTGTCACTGATCCACGTTGGATAACTGGCATGCATCTTCGCATAATGGATTAGCGATGGTCGTTGATCCATATCAAACTTGCATTCTCGTTAATCACCCTTTTTCCACACGTGCTTTGTCATTGATCCTCGATGAGTTTAGGTCATGCATCTTCCAATCATGGATCAGCGATCATCATTGGATAATCTACAATCACCGTCTGATCTCCTCGAACTAGCTCAGCCATTAACCTTGCCTGAGCGGCTCTCTTCTGCCGCATGTCACTCCTTGGTTTATCTGCGCATCTAGCTGGCTACCATTTGGGTACCACCTATCTGCCACTTGTCTACCACCTGGCCAATTGCCTGGTCATGGGGGATAACTAGCAAGCATCTTCATCTTGTGGTATAGCAATGGCCATTGATCTTCATCAAACTTGCACACTCTTTATCCTTCGTCCATCTCGTGCCACGTGTTATCTTACGGCCCGCTCGTGGATCCACCTATCTTGCCACTAGACCTACCAATGGACACCACCTCACCAGTCACTTTCCTTTTGGGTCCCACCACTTGGTTGCCATGTCACAAGGGTATTCATTTTAGGCACTTCACAATGGTAGTACAATGACAGTCACTGATAGTCCTAGATTTTTAGTCCACCGTTGATCTTCCTTGGATTGGTCATTGGATCTTCTCGATTTGCATGACCCTTAGCCTTTTCTCGCCAGCCTTTCACAAAATTTGGACACCTTAAGATGTGCATGCGTGCGAGGTCCACTGGGCCATGAGCAACCTCTTGCCAAAAGCCCTAAAGCTTTGACAATATAGTTATATGCGACATTGTATTTAAATACAATAAAATCCCTCTGCACTGTCAATGTGGGATAAATGCTCTCCCTTGAAAGTTCATTTCTTTTGTAAACCCAATTTGGCACCTAAGTAAAAATTCCTTACACAAGCCGATTGCATTTGTTTTGAGTTTTCTATGGCCTTTCCCAATGGCCACGCCAAACTTCATGCAGGGAAGAGTTGGTAAAAAGGTGGGGTGTGGAACTAGCATTAAGCTTGCCCATCGCATTTGTGAAAAAATTTATAAGCCATGCCGTGAAGAAGTGCGGTTGCTGAATTTTTTTAAATGGGCCACTCAAATTCACCAAATTTAATGAGTCCCAACAATGGCTCTGACTGGGGATGGTTGATTCCAAGATTTAACACAAGAATTAAAAATCTTAGGTAGAGCAGACCACGCATAAAACATGACACTTCTATTCTTCTAAAAAAATAGGGGCTCCTTTGTTAGGATTCCCAAAGATACTGAGAGGTGGGGGGTGAATTAATATCTAACCGGTAAAGTAATTTTTTGAACTTATTAAATATATTGCATTCGAAAACAGTGTACCGATAAACCAAAATTAATGAAGTAAATAAGAACAATAAAAACAACATAAAAAGAACACCATAACACAAGATTTTTGGCGAGGAAACCCATGTGGGAAAAACCTCGGTGGGATTTGTGACCCACAATATTCACTTACTGGCCAATAAATGAATATTACTTACAATAGGTGGTGCCTGCACATGCAGGAAGGTTCACTGCCTAGATCTCACTGCTCAATTACAAAAGAAGTCTCACTGATTTACAAAAATGTATTATATAAATCTAATGTGATGTACTTCTACAAAATGCATCTGCTATGCCAGGTTCAGTGCCGGTTTAAGCTCTTACAACAACCATAAACCTTACTCAAAATTTACCTTAGTATTCACACACTATATCCATCTATTACTACCACCTTTCAAAATGATCTTACAAGATCTCATACTTATATATGAGTCTTTATTATAATATGCCATGTTGGCTTACAAAAAAATATTACAAATAAATACAATATGTAATAAACAAAATCCTGTCGGGTAGGGTGCTGGTAATCATCTTTATACTATCGGTGAACTATCTGCTGGTGCCGGTGTCGGTTCCTATCGGTGCCATAGGATTGCAAGGCTGCCATCACTGACAATACCTTCAATCACCTACAATTTTTGATTGGAGTGTGTATTTTCCAACAATCTCCCCCTTTGGCATTGATGGCAACACCCATGAGAAAAGGTAAAAAATGTATCCAAAATTTGTAGTCCAAAAATCTTACCTAAACTGTGTGCTCCCCCTGAGCAGATGATCTCTTTTGTCAATCATTTTTCTCATCTCTACTATTCCCCCTTTGGCATCAATGACAAAGGTTGTCAAAGAATGTCAATTCTGGAGCCCTGTAATCGGTTGGTTACAATTTGATATAGATTTGCTAGTGCAAAATTTAGGCTCTGAGTGAACCTTTCACTGTCCTTCAAAGCTGCTTCTTTCCTTTGAATCGTACCGGTGAGTATGTGCATTTTCTCTTATGGTGTCTTTAGTCCTGGAACAAGTGCCTCTGAAATCTCTTTTCTCAAAGAGATGAGGATGTCAAGTTTCGGACCAAGTCTGCATTTTAGTTCTTTAGCCTTGAATTTTATTCTCTCCTTTTCTTTTTCATTTTTTTCAATTTTCTCTTCAAAGCTTGCTATTCCCTGCTCTATAACCAATATGGGTTCTGATGAACTGATGAGATTATCAGCAATATCATTTATTTCTTTCTGCACTTTGCTGATCTCTTTATCTATGTCTATTGTCAGGATGTCAGTTTTGCATGTGTCCCTATACAACTCATTAAATTTCTATTATTGTATTGCTAAGTGTCGGTAAAAGGGTATCTATGTGTTCTATGCACTTCTTTACTATCTCCTCAAATAATTTTTCTTTCTCTTTATTCATTTTCTCATTGAATGTCTCCTCATTAATCTGATCAATTGTTAGTAAGTTGCTGGTGATATACTTAGACAATGTGTCTAATTGGCTCAAATAATCTTTATTGTCCACATTGCACTTGGGTGCAATCAATTTTAATAAAGGAATTATGTCATCAATAGCCTTATATGCAGGTGCATTGTAATATGTTATTTTCTTAATGGAGTCCAACAATACCTCTGTCATATTTGTTGGTCTGAATTTTGTTAGGGAAGAACTAGATGATTGTCCAACTTCCATAACAATCTGCTTTTCGTCAATTTGAGTAACCTCTTTTCTTGTGGTGACCTCTGGTAGGTTAGTTTGAGTCTGCATTTCAACTAGCAAAGGCTTGGGTTTCTCAGCTATTACCGGTGGCACTGTCTCTGTTTGAACCTTTACCTCAACCTTTTTCTCTTCTGGTTTCTCTGTGTGTACCTCTGTTGGTTTTTCTGTGCTATCTGCTGGTGGTTTCTTTGATGATGTCTTGGTATTTACTACCAATTTCTTAGTATGTACCTCTGAACTGTCCACTACCGATATCTCAACTAGTTTTTCAATGTTATTAGTAGCCGGTTGATCTAACTCAATGGCTTTTTCAGTGTGTGCACTAGTCGTATCAGTCACTACTCCAAAAGCTAGGGGATCAACTGATTGTTCAGTTTGTGTTTCAATCCCAATCTCAATATTTCCAACTGTTTTCTCAACATGTGTTTCTTCTGCAATATTTTCAGTTGGTGGCTCAGTAGCCACTTCTTTCTTCTTAGTGGTTTCCTTATCAACCACAATGTTAACCTCTTTTGTACCAATGTTCATTGTATATAACACCTTTGAATCAGGATTGGTGTCTTCATGTGTTGTCTACATACTCTCAATATTATCAGTGGTCTGTGTATCAACAGTCTCAACTGGTGGAGTATCAGAAGGAGGTGGGGGTAGATTATCTATTACTTTTATGCTTGGAGGACCACCTACCTTGACTTTACTTTTGTCCTTATCCTAGTTCTTCTTTCTTTTATTTTTCCACAAAGAAGATATCCCATCTGTCCACTGTCTCTTCAAAGATCTCATTCATTCTGCTAGCCATTAAAGCTACATGTCGGTGACTAGTGTAAAATATAGTCATGGTTGCCTCACTTATTAGTTCATCAATTTCTTCTACTGAATTTACTGGATGAACTGCAAGTAATTTTTGTACCTTTATCTTCTTATCCAATTCCACAATGGCTAATCTTTTTGCATCTAGTCTCCTATACAAGTCACTTGGTAAATCAGCTACAACTTCTATCAAAAAATTCTTATAAATGTCTAAGTGTAGAATGACATTATTTTCTATGCTTTCCTTTTCTTCATTCGTAAAAGTATTATACAATTTGCTGACATTAGACAAGTTTCCTTTTTTAGTTATTTCATTCAAAAGATTGTCTAAAGGAGGGATAACTTATTTTTCCTTCTTCTTCCTTGGGGTCATTTTCCTTGCCAGAGGCCTTACTACCTGTTGTTTCTTTCTAGCTTTCTTGGGTGCAAGAGGGGGTACCGGTGAAGGTTTCCTTTTTCTTTCTACCTTTTAAACTCTGTCGATATTTCACTGTCAGAAGATGTTCCAACCAGTGAAAGATGAGCTTCCAGTTGTAACCCTTCCAAGTCACTTTCCTTAATACCAGTAATATTTAACAAGTCTTCTTTGATTTCTTTTTCCTGTTTAGTTTCTTTTTTGATTGTTTGTTCTCTTTTCTTCCTTCATTTCAGCGTTTGAACTTTACTCTCAATGGTTTTATCATTTCCAAAATACTTCTTCTTCAGGTTCTTTCGGAGCTTCAAGTAGGGCTTTAGCATATGTTTCTATTATGTTTTCATCTGCCTCATAACCCATTTCAATAACCCAAACAGTTTCGGGAACCACTGCCTCCATCTAGATTTCATTATTCTTTATTACAAAACATATCTCTTTTAGATATTTATCAACCATGCTCTGAGATAATCTTTCCCTTGTCTTCATTCTAGCCTTAAATGCCTAGAAGTACTCAATTATGTTGTTTTCCCTCTCATCTCCCATCTCGTTAAGTATATCCAATAGTTCTTTGCCTACCGGTATGTCGAAACCAAATTCTTTTCTACCTATACCGGGAACTTCCTTAGTGATGTATAGCATTAGGCATACAAGTAAGTTACCAAATTTGAAAGTACCTTTCTTGTCACCCTTAATTTTCTTCAGGTTGTCAATCAGTTCATCCTTCAACTATTCACATATATCAATCTTTGTATTACTGTTTACCATGTCATAAGCACTCTTGATACATAAACTAGAAACAAAGTTTAATCTATTAGCATGTGTATTCTTGTATCCTAGAATCATTCTAATGAACATGAGATTAATATCCTTCACATCATTGACTCTTAAGGATATGTTGTCATGGGTTGCACCGGTTAGGTTCATTACAGTGTTGTTTGGAACCTTTTTAGTTTTGTCAAGCCTGATACCAATGGAAGGTAAGCCAGTCACTGCCCTAACTGCTTCTCTTGTGATCTGATGGCTTCTCTTGTGATTTGATGGATGGAATCAATCCAAAATAAATCCCCATGAACTCTTCTCAGTAAAATCCTCACAACTTCCTTAGGAAAATCAGGAATGCTAAGTATCTCCACAAAACCTAGGGTTTCAATTATCTTGTGTTCCAGTTTCACATTACCATTTTCATCACAAATTACAATCCTATACATGTTCATTATCTCATCAACACCAAGTTCTTCAATATGAAAATGTATGTATATCCTATGGTCTTCAGCATATGCAACTCCTTTGGGTATTTTAGAGAATGCTCCTAGGGTATCATCCTCCTTCGCTACTTTGGGTATGATCTTAAATATGAGCCTAGGGCATTTAACCACTTCAATTATAGTAGGGTTTGCAATGAATTCAGGTGCACAGGAGGAAGCTATTATATAAATACCTTAATCTACCTTTAGGTTTGAAAGCATGAATGAATTTTCTTCACTTCTCATTGTAGATGCCTTCCCTTAAGTTTTTTCGCACTCTAAGGAAATTTGAATGCTCGGTGAGTGAAAATGAGTGAAAAAGACTTGCTTTATAATGTCATTTCCCTCAAGTACCACAATAAATGCCTGCTGATGAAGTGAAACTTAACACATCTGCCAGTAAAGAAACAATTCAACTTATTACCATCAACTGAGGGTAAACTAGCATGTTTTTGAATTTGTTGCCATACCCCCAAAAGATTTATTTTCAGTTAGATGAAGAATCTCCTGCCGGTGGAGTGATACTCTGTTCTACCGGTGAAGTAATAGCTTCATTAACATTTTGATCTATCTTTCTAATCCATTGTTTTGAAAATTCTTTCTTTACCTCTTCAACTTTCTCTTTACCTTTCAAACTGGGTCCTTTGTTATTTGTCGGTGATGCCTTACTTCTACAAAATTTTGCAATATGTCCAATTTTGTTGCAAGCATAACAAGTCACATTATTTTTCTGAATATATTTTCCATAACCTATGCCAGTATGTGTTTTGCATTGATTAGATAAGTGTCCAAATCTTCCACAAACATAACATCTTACATTCATTTTGCACTTTTTTAAATTATGACCAATTTTGTTGCATTTAGAACATTGACTGGTGGATGCATTGGTGTTTTGATAGTTTCTAGATCTACACTGAATTTCTCTATGACCATACTTGTTACAGTTAAAACATTTCTCATTAAATTTGTAAGCATTAAGTTGTCTTACCGGTTTACTGTGATCATGATTGTTTGCAATACCAAAACTTTCACCAACTTTAAAGCCAGGTCCATTGGTATCTTCATCAAGTTTCTGATTTTTCAGCATGTTATCAAGTTCCTCTGAACTTTTCTTGAATTTTTCTTTGTGGTTATTTGTAGCAACCAACTCATTTTCCAAGATTCCCTTTTCTCTCATAAGTTCATTTCTATCATTTTGTGTGTGCATCAAATTTGTCTTCAACATATCATTTTCATGAATGAGTCTTGTGTTTTCATTTCCCACATCATTTAGTCTTTTAACCAAGTCATCTTCATTCTTCTTTCTTTCTTCAATGTCTTTACAAAACCTCATAGTCATATCTTGCATCTCATTCCTCATAGCATTGTTTTCTTGTCTTAACTTGTTCACAACGTCATTAAGAGTTTCCATTTCACCATAATCATTATGCATCTTTTCAGAAAGTTCTCTTCTTTTGTTCCTAGCAATAGTGAGATTTTCTTGAAGTCCTTGAATGAATTCCCGTGCAGTCTTCAGATCATCTTCAAGTTTCATATTTTTCAACATTTTTGCATCATAAACTAAAAGACTTATTTCCAATTGCTTTCTCAAGTTTTCTATCTCTACCGATATTAGAATCTCCCTCAAGCTATTAGGATTTTGAAAATTGAGGACCAGGCTCTAATACCAATTGTTAGGATTCCCAAAGATATTGAGAGGGGGGGGGGGGGTGAATCAGTATCTAACTGATAAAGTAATTTTCGGAACTAATTAAATAAATTGCATTCCAAAATAGTGTACCAGTAAACCATAAATAATGCAGTAAATAAGAACAATAATCACAACATAAAAAGCACACCATAACACAAGATTTTTGGTGAGGAACCTGGTGTAGGAAAAACCTCAGTGGAAATTTTGACCCACAATATTCACTTACTGGCCAATAAATGAATATTAGTTACAATAGGTGGTGCATGCACATACATGAAGGCTCACTGCCTAGAGCTCATTGCTCAATTACAAAAGAAGTCTTAGTGACTTACAAAAATGGATTATAGAAATCCAATGTGATGTACTGCTACAAAAAGCATCTACTATGCCAGGTTCAGTACCGGTTTAAGCTCTTAAAACAACCATAAACCTTACTCAAAATCTGCCTTAGTATTCACTCACTATATCCATCTATTACTACAATCTTACAAAATTATCTTACAAGATCTCATACTTATATATAAGTCTTTTATCACAATATGTCAAGTCAGCTAATAAAAAGATATTACAAATAAATACAATATGTAATAAACAAAATCCTGTTGGCTAGGGTGTCGATAATCATCTTTGCGCTGCCGGTGAACTATATGTCGGTGTAGAGTCTGTCGGTGCCAGTGCCATAGGATTGCAAGGTTCTCATCAATGATAATACCTTCAATCACCTACAATTTCTCATTGGAGTGTGCATTTTCTAGCATCCTTATTGAAAACCACACAACTGAAGCAAAGCAACTATACACAAGAAATTCTTTACATATGGCCCTGGGCCATCAAAATTTAGGTTAATTCTTACCTCCATCAGAAACATGATTCTCACTTCCATGAATTGAAGGTATGCTAGAACTTTCACTTTCATCTGCCTGATCACAAACTCTACAACTTCACATCATCTTATCACATAAAATATACTCAGCATACTGGTAATCACCAAACAATTGGAAATCAAACAAATGTTGAGAGTGGTGATCACTATATGACATATAACTGTCATACTGCTTACAATTATTTCCCAGCTGAAAAGAAAAGTAATCCAAATTATTCTGAAAGCTGGGAACATTAGGCACATGCTGACCTCTAGTTTGCACAAAAGGAAAAAACTCATCCTTAATATTGTCTTGCAAACTAGAGAGGAATATTTCTGCATAAAATGACTGCAATTGAACAGGTTGTTGATCACAATTCCTATCAGCCTCTTGCAAACACGAAAATACATCATCAAGTAATGGTTCATTAACCACTTGCAAATTTAGGAAAACAACTTCGGATTTGTCTTTCTCTTTAACACCAAGATCCACACAATGTATATCAAATTCTAAATTCATATCAGCATATGAATCTACATTATCACATCTATCAACCTTATATGCATTTCCACCTTGTCTTCTATTCAAATCAACTGTAGGGAGACAATCAACAACATATGTATCATACTTCACACCCTCAAAAATATCATCAGTATCAAAACATATACCGATTGGGTATAAGAGACTGGAGACAATTTTTAATGCATACCTCTGAAGATCAGTAGCTAAGAGTATTGAGATTTGTTTTGTACCTAGTGAACCTTCTCCTTCATTTTCATTTTCCTTGGCTTTACCTTCTATGTTGTAAATATTGTCCCAATCTGATATAGGTATTAAATCTTTTTTTCTCATGTCTTTGTGCACATTTATTTCATCATTAAAACAACTTGCATCTGGATCATAACCTTTATCATGATGTTCATAAAGTGCTCCTATATGTTGCAACATGGTTTCATAACCTTGGTTGCAAAGACTTTGTGGATTCAAACTAACAACAAGATGATCTATACTATTCAAATCTGAAACCTCAACAAGCTCATAATTATTTGAACAACAACTTATGCTATCACAATTTTATTCTTATTTTGAATACACATTTGCACTATCATGCTGAGAATAAGAGTCATCTTCAGCATCATAAGAGACATCTCCACTCACAAATTCCTCCCCATCAGGATACTCAAAACTATGTGCATTTTCAGATTTAGTTAGCTCAATCTCATCTATCCATTCTTTGATATGTGCAACACTTTCTTCTCTCAAAGTTGTAGACCAATTGACCGAGTCAGGCTCATCAAGCTCTTAGAATAATTGAATCCAAATAGACTCATGGAGTCTAACATCAACTAGAAGCCCATTTAATGCAACACTAAATCTTTCATAAAAGACATATGATGATTCTTCCTTAATTTTCCCTACTTTCTTTCTTAAAAGCAAGATGAACTCTTCTTGGATCTTTTGAAGATGTATCTCAATCTCCCTATCAATTTTTTTCAGATTTGACAAAGGGTTTTTAGATCTAAGAACCACATCTAGATCCATAAAATTTGAGAAATCTATTGAACCATTACCATGATAATACATCTTAATGTTTTACAAACTCTTTGTAAAACACATGCAGTCATTAACTTAAAAACCTGACATACTTCTTACAATATTTATGACAAAAACTTATTTCAATGAAGTATGTAACCTTAAAACCAAACTTCATTTTCTTGGTGACTTGCTTCACCCTATAAGGAACAAAGTTATCTCATAAAAAATTGAGGAATACCTAGGTATATTTACTACTGCTGTCCACTTCACCTCTCACTAAAAATTTGAAGAGCACCTCCAAATCTCAGGTTCATTCTTACAGAGTCCCCACCTCCCTGAGGAGGAATAAAATTTCAATCACTGATCTCCACTCTGAAACACTTTGTCATGCCCAAAATTTAGGGCAAAAACAGAATGACTTTTTTAAAAAATGACTAGTTAATTAACAAAGTTCGCTATCATGACATGTGTTAACATGTTGGCCATAACAAAGATCAAACTAACTCTGATACTATATAAGTATCGAAACTTAATTAAAATTCATTTGCAGAAAACTAAATGTTTTAATTTATTTTCTCATCAAATATAGTCATTAGTTTAATTTATTAAACTCATTTAAATGGTAGACGTAGATAAATATTGATCTCCAATAAATCCATATTGTCTAAATTTCATTTTAAATCATTAATTAATTAATGGATTAAAGTGTCAAATTAATTTCTCAATGACATTATTCAATGAGGAAAATTATCTTTCCAAAGTCAAATTTAGTTTTCAAGGAATTAATTTCCCTCTCTATTTAATCAAGGCTTCACAAATAGTTAATTCAAGAAAATAATTAATCGGAATTAAAACTCCCACGTCTATCTAAAATGAAAACCCTATCTAATTTTAAATATTATTTTTTTTTTTCCACAACTTTAAAAAATAATTTTCATATAAACCCTAATTTAAATTACATTATAATATTATTTTTTTTTGACATTTTTTTTTTAAATATCCCTTAAACTTGTCTATTTTCCCCTCTACCCTAGCTCTAACTGAGCTAGGGTTTTCTCTTTTTTAAATTTATTATTATTTTTTTTTAAACCCTACATTTTGCAGGGCAGCCATGGATGGCGGACGGAATAAGCGAACGACGAACGAGATAAGCGAACACAAGGAGGAGGCGGGAGGCGGGAGTCGGCGCCGCCGAAGTCTCCACTATGCAAGGCACAGTGGGCTCGGTCACCGACCACTGTGTATCACATAGTGAGCACGGTCGCCGGCACTGTGCAGTGCACAGTGAGCTCGGCCTGCCGGCCACTGTGCAATACACAGTGGGCTCGGCCGCCAGCCACTATGCCATGCATAGTGAGCTCGGCCGCCGACCACTGTGCATTGCACAATGAGCTCAGCCCCCAGCCGAAACCCTCCGCTTAAATAATTTTTTTTTGTTTTTAATTTTTAAGTTTTTCTTTTTAAATTTATATATATATATATATATATATATATATTTCCCAATGTTAATATTACATGCAAATTTTTTTATAGAAACAAAATAACAAAGTAACTCATTATGCTAAATTAATATATATATATATGGTAAATAAACTTAGGCTCACATTTTCATTTGTTTTACAGGGTATTTATATGGCATGTTTTATATAAAATATATATATATATAATTATTTATTTATCGCTCATAGTTTTAATTCTTTTTCTTAAAACTAACATCATAATCATGAAAGATTTTGATATACCATTGTAGGGAAGGAAATATGGATAAAGTCTATTTTAATGGATATATATATATTTCCAGAACTAAATTGTAATCTATATATTGTAATCTATGGGTATGTAGGAAACAAAATTCTAAGAATTATTATTATTTTTTTAAAACTTAAGAAATACTATTTTAGGAAAGCATTATACTTTTCTGAAATAAACACATTCATTGATTTCTCAACTAATAAAACAACTAATTTATTTACATGTTAACAACAAGTACAAATCATGATTTTCTGCAATTAAAATGGAGATAGATTCTCAGCTAAAAAGAAGAACTCAGATTTAAATAAAACTAATTTTTATATTGCAAAAAAAACAACTATTGCATGCAAATCAAAAGCAAATCCTTTTTTTTTTTTTTAAATAGAAAATAGAAGCATATCTAGCTTTTTACAACTCTAACGATATTCTGCAAATTTACAGGATGTTTCTTTATTTAACTACAACAACAAATCTCATGTCTATTTTCAAAATTACAACTTGCCTCTCATTTCTATGAATGAGGATGTATTTCTCCTATCAAAATTTAAAACTAATAACTACAAATCAATTTAAAATTTCTTCAACAATATTCTTCTGCAACCTTTCACTTTTCCTAGTCTTTTCCCCTGGCATTACTGCATAATAGAAACACAAATATGACCACAAAGTGCTCACCTCCCAGCCTAGGCTAAATGGTAGCCACCCCCGAGCTCGGAGAACCAAGCCCTAGATGGGTAACAAACATGCAAACACATAGAAGGCATACATACACACACAGATTTTCAGACACACTCCCAACTTGGCTTCACAACACCACACTTTGGTTATGACCTTTTTAAGGGTGGTAGTGGACTAATACCCTGAGGAGAATTGCAAGTACGGAAAAACAAGTAGCCACCTCATGGCACAATAAATACATCAAAAATCTTGACCCCTTATTCCTTATGCCCCCCAAAGGCATTCTAGCCTTATATCCCTCCTTATGACCCCCATTGCACAAACAGGCCATGCAGCAAGGGTCACACAAAGATCCCTTGTGATCGCTCTCAAACGAGAGTCTCTCACTCGAGGGTTGTCAGTGCTACCACCCACAAGATCCTCCTCTCTCCCAAGAGTAAGAGGTCTTGAGAAAACTCCCAAAACACAACAAAGCATAATGCAAAAATTCCAAATGAAATTCTAAAACAAGACATTCAAGAACACAGATTTCTTACACCAATCATACTCTAAACACATACAAGAAAATAGACATTTTAAAGAATAATCAAACCAACCTTAATCTACACAATGGTAGTATATTATTTGAGGAAGAGCTGCCCAATCCACGGATCTTCTTCTTCTACCCTTAGTCAAATTTTCTATTCCAAACTACTCTTTTTTTTTTTCAAAAATTCTCTTGTCTCCAAAAATGGAGAGTGGGTGATTACCCTCAAATTCACAAATTCTTGCTTCAGAAGCTCATTCTCTGAGTTCTCACAAGTTTCTAAAAACCAAAAAGGAAAGTAAAGCAGAATGCAAAAAGACTCTCATTCGAATAGGAAAAAACTCAATTAGATTTAAACTTCTAATTTTCAATTTTCGCAGAACTCAAAAAAACCAATTTTTAAAGCGTCAAAAAGGTCACTTAAAAGTAGAAACTTGCCTAAAATTACCCCTAACCCCTAGGTATACCTTATGGGCTTTAGGAAACCCTATTAAACTACCCCTAGGTCTTCATTTAACCCATTTTAAACCCCTCTGAAGTTTATATTCGGGTCAAACATATGTTGATCACTCTAAAGATTTCTTTCCCAAGGTATTTATGACAACACGATATATTATTTAAGAAAAAACTATAGTTAAACACTTTCCCACCAAGAGAGAAAAATAAAACATTTAAATTTAAGTCCACACATGTGTCAAGTGACACAAATAAAACACTTTTACAAATTAAAACATGAAATCGTCTCTTGTGGTTTTTACACATTAAATTTAAATAACACTTAACACTCATGCAACATATACTGTTACGAATAAAAATACAACATAAATGGGGTGTTGTCTCTCCAAATAGACAACCCCTGGCTTATGAACATACATAAGTCTAGGTTTGGTTCTCCGTAATTTTCCATGGTCACATGGTAAATTTCCTGCGCATCTCAATTTACACATTAGTACTTTCAAATATCCACATATAATATAATTCAAAGGAATAACAATACACATCATTACTTGCATACAATTTTCATCTGCACAGATTAAATACATCTTTTATCAAGCAATTTCACCTAAGCAATTTCATCCCAATTCACATAAACTTAACCATACATCATAGTTCTATTATCATAGTAAAGTCCTGCAAATATAATTACGACATCTATCATTGCAATATCATCCTATCTAACAATCATGTAGGGTTCTATCTCATAAAGCATATAAGTAACTCATCAAAACATAGCAATGTTATCCAAATCCTGAATTCATATAACTTCTAAGTCTCAAAATGCATCAAAATAAAGTATCCATAATAGTCTAAATATAAAATCCACTGAATGTCAGACTGAGTCGAGGTGAGGCCTCACACACTTTCAAATTTCTTGGTCTCACACAACAGAGTCACATAATATTTTTTTGCATTTCATAGCAACAAAACCTTCCAAGATATACACTTTCAAATCTGAAAGTAACTTTAAGATTTCTAAACTTCTTAGACTCTTCCCTAAATGAATATTGCCCAGACTCATGGGTTTGACTGCAATCAACAAGGTGAATACAACTTCTCTCAACCTTACTGAAAAATCTAACTGCAGGACACTATTACTCTCCAGCAGAGTCACCTTTTTTGTTGTTCTAAAAAATGAACAAACTGAGTTCACTTGCAATTTATCTATGAAATAGCCAAATTCATACAATGAAGACCTTCAAGAATTGGACAACATAATAGGGATTTTAATCCTTCTACTCTTCAGGCTCTGCAAAACCTAGGTGGGTGTACCTTTTATGCATTGACCTAGACCCATTAGACACATATTATAGCATCAATAAAAGCAGATAGATCTCACAAGGCTTAAACAACTAGGAGGTTACTGTAGATGGGCTAGATCTACATTGGTATCTTAACTAATTTGAAGCATGAGATAGGTGGAACAAACTAAAACTAAAAACATAAAAGAAAATGGATATTTGATTTTTAAAAATCTCTGAGAATCCCTAGAATCTGCAAGACCAGTGCCTTATCCAAGGACATGGAGTTATACATCAAACTGCAAATGAAAAACCTCTACTGGAGATCCATCTTTATCATTAAATATTCCTACATTAATACCTTGCATAAATGCATTACTTAGCTCATCCACGAAATCATCAGATCTTGAATATATATTCTATTATTTATGATTGATTACAGAGTTTAAATTCTTCCTTGAAGAATACCCACAAACAATCACAACAATCTCCTTGAGATGACAAATTCCTGCCTCCTTGAGGATTTAATTTGTAACAAAGAAATACATATCTAGAGACAATTTTGTGTGAATCTATGCATGCCTTACATACATCAGAACCTGCAACAAAAAATACCTACAACAAGAACATATACCCCATTACTTGAAAAAAGACATTACTATACAAACTCTTGAAAAACTCACAATTGGAAACCAAGATTATGGAGCCCTGCTCACAAAAAATCTAGAACCCTTACAAAATGAGAAGACCTCATGAATAAGAAGGAAGAGAATAATTTCGGATTTCATTTCTAACCAAGATAACTACCCAATCTTTCTGCATTAACTGCTCACACACTTGGCCTACATAAAATCCTCTCTGACATTTTGAAAAATCCTTATGAAATTGCGAGGAAACTTCTCTTGAGATACTTGACATGTGCAACAACTGACTACATAAATAAACTCCTCAAATTAAGAGCTTTCCAATGATATATAACACATCTATATTTGGGCAAATAATAACCCCTCAACCATCAAACTCTCTATAGGTCAGTCGTTTAAATTTTGGCATTTTTGTACTATAATCTAAAATTATATATTCACCTTTGAGTTTTGCCTTCTCCGCCCCACCACATGTCTTCTTCGGGTTCTCTCGTGAGTCCCTCTGTTCGCAACCTGAGGACGACAGGACCCGCCACTGGACCTGGGCGCTTCTTTGTCGCTGATCTGTGATGATTATTCATCGTGCAACTTCGGACTGCTGATCAGTGACCATCATCGATCGTCCTCAAACTTGCTCACTCGTTATCTCTCTTGGGCCGCTCACCCCTTTTCTGCACTAGCCCGCTACGTGTCAGTCTCTAGTTTGGCTTTGGATCAATCTAGGAGCCAACCTCTAACTGCCATGTCAGCTTAGGCCAAAGCCACCATAACCTTGTCGCTGATCCGTGTTGAATAATTGGCATGCATCTTCAGAAAGCGGATTAGCGACAGCTATTGATCCATGTCGAACTTGCATGCTCGTTAATCACCCTTTGTTTACACGTACTTTATCACTGATCCACGATGACTTTAGGTCATTCATCCTCCAATCACGGATCAGTAACCACCGTTGGATCATTTGCAATCCCCATCCGATCTCCTCCAACCCACTCGGCCATTAACCTTGCCTGAGCATTTCCCTTCTGCCGTGTGTCACTCTTTGGTTTGTTTGTGCATCTAGCTGGCCACCATCTTGGCGCCACATCTCTACCACCTCTCTGCCATCTGGCCAGTCGCTAGGTCATGAGGGATAACTAGTCAGCATCTTCATCTTGTGGTATTGAAACGGTCGTTGATCTTCATCAAACTTTTACGCTCTTTATCCTTCGTCGATCTTGTGCCACGTGTCAGGTTACGGCCTGCTCATGGATCCACCTATCTTGCCACTAGACTTGCCATTGGACACCACCTCACCAGTCTCTTTCCTCTCGGGTTCCACCACTTGGGCACCATGTCGCGAGGGTATTCATTTCAAGCACTTCACAACTGCGGTAGAGTGACAACTGTTGAGAGTCTTAGAATTTTACTCCACCGTTGATCTTCCTCGGATCTGTCATTGGATCTTCTTGATTTCCATGACCCTTAGCCTCTTCTTGCCAGCCTGTCGCAAAATTTGGACGTGTTGAGATGCATGCACACGCGGGGTCCACTGGGGTATGAGCAACCTCTTTCCAAAACCCTTAAGCTTTCACACTATAGTTATATGTGGCATTGTATTTAAATATAATAAACTCCCTTTGCATTGTTATTGTGGGATAAATGCTTTCCCTTGAAAGTTCATTTCTTTTGTAAACCCAAATTGGCACCCAAGTAAAAATGCCTTACACAGGGTGATTGTATTTGTTTTGAGTTTTCTATGGCCTTTCCCAATGGCCACGCCAAACTTCACGTAGGTAAGAGTTAGTAAAAATGGGGGCGTGGAATTGTCTTTAAGTCTGGCCATCGCATTTGCCAAAAATTTGACAAGCCACGCCAGGAGGAAGTGCAGATGCAATTTTTTTTGAAATGAGCCACTCAAATTCACCAAATTGTATGAGTCCCAACATAGTGATCTCCGTATAGACTACAAATTATTGACTTTTCACTCCTTCAAGCCTTTGTCTATGACTTGGATGTGACTTCCTCATACGATTGCATATCAATGGCTTAAAATAATTTCTCCAACTTTCATAAAACTTGTGATCTTCTCTCCTCTTTTAGAGGGCTTCTCTCTTTCATTTTGACAAAAGAACACTATGGCCTCTTGAAAGACCATAATTGGGATTCCTCACAAATTGATAGCTTCATCATTCATAGGTGGTTTCAAACTTTACTGTGTTGGCTGGATTTTATCAGATATGAGGTTATTCGAAACCTTGTTTCCTTCTATTGTTGGACTACGAATCTCTTTGACTTCAACCTGCTCCTATGAAGATCGAGTTTAATTTTTCACTTTCATTTCATGCATTGGTTTGATTCTTCAATGCCTATGGCTGTCTTCAAACTGCACACTTAGACTAGCGACACTAGACTTCCATTACAAGAACCCTCGACATAAAATCATCTTTGTGATCTTCCTGTGACTTCAAACGTGACAGTGAAGCTTCATCTTGAAAACAATGATCTTCTCATCGCCTCCACCTTCCTTCTCACTGGTCTAATCTCCTTGAACCTTTCTGCAAATTCAATGATTTAACCGTTATAATTTCTCGAACATGGCTCTAATACCATTTGAAGAAAATAAAGAAATAAATAGACACAAATTGCTACATTGCAATAAACATAAAATTGCTTCAAAAAGAAGATAAAACTTTATATTTATTCAAAACTTAATATAGAACACTTCTTAATCGTGTGATCAAGGATCAATGATCGAATGATCAAAGACAGATTTCATAAAATTCTACCTCTTTATATAAAGGTCTTTGGCGCATGAATGCCAACTAAAAATCAAAAATCAAACATACAGTTAAATTCTTGATATAAATTCTATTTTTAGAAATCTTATTTTAGTTCTTACAAACTAGATTTCTTCTCATGCAAGTGGAAGACATTACCAATATTCTATTTTTATCTTATACAATGAACTGCAATTCAGACTAAAGTTAATCATATGCATGTGGGGAAATTAACATGCCAACTATATTATCGAAGAACATGCCAACAATATTATCGAAGATGTCAACAAGCTGAAGCTATTGCGTGAAGTTTTTCCATCAAGTGAAGTATCGCCCAGTACATCTCAAGGTGTAGACCACAAGAAATAATTTTTTTTGCCAGTGGGAATAGAGTTTAAAGTTGATGGCATCCTCAGATTGCTAGACAATAATGCCTCTCCAATTATTGCGGTGGTTGGGATGGGGGGGCATAGGCAAGTCCTATCATCTTCAGCATGTTTACCACAATGTAAAAGAAATGTATGATAAATCTATATGGCTTTCATTTTCTCAGTCTTATTCTATTTCCACGTTGCAATGCGACATAGCTTCCCACTTAGGTTTAGGACAGGAAATTAGGAGTGAGGGAATATCTCATGAGAGCAGTAGAGTCGATTCATGAAAATCTCAAAGGAAAGAGATATCGTGTGGTGTTAGATGATCTGTAGGAGGCTAGGGAAGATTTACAATCTAAGCTTGGCCTCTTAACTAGAGACAATGGCATTGCAAAATTCTGATTACAATTACGAGATTCAATGTTTGTCAGAGAAAGAGAGTTGGAGTCTATTTTGTTTCTATGTGTTTAAGGGAGGTAAAGCGTCAAATCGTCAGATCGAAGAAGTGGGCGTGATATTGTAAAGCAATGTTGGAATTTGCCGCTAGCTATCAAAATGGTAGTTGCATCTTTGCCGAAGACCATAATTCCAAGGGACTGGGTGTGCAAACTCCATCTGCTCAAAGAGGTAATTATTGCTGATGATGATAAGATCATGCCCATTCTCAGACTCAGTTATTTCTCATTGCCTGCACGTCTTAAAGCATGTTCTACTTATCTTTCTTTCTTTCCCAAGGTTGAGCAGATAAATTGTGTGTCTACTATATCTCTGGATAGGGGAGGGATTTATTTCAACAGGAGAGGGCCAGTGGGAGGTTGCTTGGGATTGTATAAATCAGCTTACCAATATTTGTCTGCTTCAACAATGGGAACATTATAACGATGGACCATGTTGTAAACTAACAAATTATTATAAAATTCACGATTTGTTGCATGATTTGGCCATAACCATATCGAAAGAAAATAAAATGTATTTTTTCAGTTGAGGAAGCTTCGAAACGTGAAAACAGTGACTGTTGTCGAATTTTACTGGGCATGAAAGATGTAAATGACCCTCCGATATTAGAGAGGCATCTTGTTTGGCTCTGCACCCTCTCATTGTCTCAGAATTGGAGGATTACAAACATTCCAGGAAACTTGTTTATCGCTTTGAGAGGATTGCGTGTTCTCGAATTCAGCGCGACACGGATCTCTAAATTGCCTCAAAGCCTTGGAAATATGAAACTTCTAAAAAATTTGAATTTAAATGATACAAAATTTCAGAAGGTACCAGAGTGCGTGATATTGGAATTAATCCCCAACTGCCCTATCTACTTCTCCGTAGACTTCTTTCTTTGCTATCCTCTCAATTAGTCTTCTCGCTCTTCCGTGTCTTCTTATTCACTCAAACAACACATTTTTAATATTTAAATTTCAATCAAAATCTGTTTTGTAGATTGACTATGGATGGGATATTTAATGTATTCTGATTTTGTTGCTTCCCTTAAGCATTCAAACACAGTGGAGACAGTTTTGAATTAAAAAAAAAGAGTCTAGAAGTTTTGTGGTTGCAACAGTATTAGTTATAAAAATGAAAGGGCATTTTTATATTGTATGAAATCTGTGTGTGTCCAAAAAATAATAGAAAAGAAAAAGTAGTTGCTGTAGCAACATCAGGGTAGTAATGATCAAAGAATAGAGGACCTTTTGCTGGTTCTAAGAAGAAAGAATTGTTACTCTGCTAAATGTAGTATGCTCTGTATTATTTTGAAATAGTTATTGAATACATAATAGTGTAATTGTTGTATTATTTTGTCTCTGTTATTTCTCTCTCTCTATCAGTGGTATCAGAGCCTAAGGTTAGTGAGCTGAAGGCTATTGAGTGAAGTTTTTTGAGAAAGTTTTTTCAAAGAGATAGAAGGTTTTTTCACAGTTTACAATGGCAGCTCCAAGAACAAGTTTGACAAATCCACAGATCCCACAATTTAATGAGAAAAATTATGATTATTGGGCAATCACAATGAAGGCATTGTTTTGTGCACAAGATTTATGGGAGTTTGTTAAGAATCGCTATGAAGAACCAGTAGATGCAGTAGCATATAATGCATTAACTCAAGCAAAGAAAGACATATTCAAGGAAAATAAAAAGAAAGATTCAAAAGCCCTCTTCTTCATCTTTCAAGGAGTAAATGTAAGCATTTTTCCAAGGATTCAAGCAGCAACAAACTCCAAGCAAGTAAGGGATATTCTTCAAACAGCCTATCAAGGAATGGAAAAGGTAAAAATAGCTAAGTTGTAAATGTTAAGAAGGGATTTTGAGATCATCTACATGAAAGAATTGGATACAATAGACTCATTTTTCACTCAGATAATTGGATTGGTAAACCAAATTATATCTCATGGTGAAAACCTTGAAGAGAGGAGAGTGGTTAAAAAGATTTTGAGAAGTTTTCAAACAAAATTCGAATCAATTGTGGTAGCCATAGAAGAGACCAAGAATCTTTCACAATTTTCAGTTGATGAGCTTCATGCATCACTTATTTCTCATGAGAATTGCCTGAGTAGGTGTTGTGACATATTCAAACATCGCCCCATTGCAAATGGGGACCCCTACTTTTTTCTTTCTGGGGTTTGTTTTTCTAGGTCTTTTAGGGTTTTGTCTGTTAACCTTTGCATGCTGAGTGTTGCCAGAGGGATCACTAAGAGAGTAGGCTCTGTTTTAGCTAAAGGTGAGTCAGTGGATGCTCCCAGTTAGGGTCATCTTAGAAAGTCTTCCTTAGGACAAAGTTTGTCTTTTGTTGCTAATTGTGTCTTGTTTGGGTTTGAGGAGGTCAATGAAGCTTGGTGAGTGAACATCCTCTTTGAAGGTCTGAGATAGGTCAAGTTGGTGAGTGATGAAATCTAGAATGTCATCCTGATCTTCAAATGTCCAGAAATTTGGCTAAGTTTGGAATGACATCCTAATCCTGAAATTTGACTAAGTCTAGAAAATTGAAGAATCCTCCAAAAACTAGATTTTGCATTATAACTCCTGGAGGTCCGAAACTACTCTAAAACATCCTGATAGTATATATGGAATATAACTTAAGGAAATGACACTTATACTTAAATGTTATATTCCATATATGAATCCTGACGGAGAGACGAAAATGTCAAATTTCGCTCCTGAACCTTCGAAAGGGTCCAAAGAAAAATTCTCCATAAGACATTCTACTTTGACCCAAACTTAGAAATAACTCATTCCCAGGCATTATTGAGGGCAAAACACTTCTCTGAATGAAGAAACATGAGAAATGAACTCAAGATTTGAGCCTAAATGTGAATTTCACCCCTGACCCTTCTAAAGGGTCTAGAGCAAAATTCTTAGAAGACACCTTTTTTCGCCTTTTTTGCACTAAAAGTCTTGTTCGTTGGACATGGTAAGGGTAAATTGGTATGTTCTAGCCCTAGGAAGTGATTAAAGGCATTGGAAAATGTGGATTTTGTCCAAGACAAGAATTTCTCTCATGACCCTTCTAAAGGGTCCAAAGCGAAATTCTTCGAAGAGACCTTTTTGCCTCTTTATTTGCACACAAACCTTGTTCCTTGGGCGTAGTTGGAAGGAGAATGATGTGCCTTTGCCTATTGAAGTGATATAATGTGAAAGAATGAAGGATTTTTTACCAAAACATGAATTTCGCTCTTGACCCTTCCAAAGGGTCCAGAGCGAAATTCATTTTTTCTCCATTTTGCTCTTTAACTTGACCAAGTTTGGAGCTTCTAAGGAATGATTTGAAGACCTTGGAGGCATATTTACCTTGGAGAGAATGTTTGAAGCAATAAAATAATGAAATCAACCTAGAAGGAGAATTTCGCTCCTGACCCTTCCAAAGGGTCCAAAGCAAAATCCCCCATTTGAACTTCTTTTTGCCTTAAGCCCTAGGTTGACCTTGTTTGGAGCTAGTTTGATGGTGGATTGCCTTGATTGGGATGGAAGAAAGTTGGTTTGACCATTTTCGAGTAAGGATTTGATGAATGAAGTGCAAAATCAACCTAGAAGGTGGATTTCGCTCTTGACCCTTCCAATGGTCCACAACGAAAATCCTTATAACTCTGTTTTTCTTCCTTGTTTTGCCCATGTGTTGGTTTCTAAGGCATGTGGGAAGGTGAATTCATATATTCTTTCCTTTGGAGGTGGTTGGACGCATTGAAAGATGAATATTTTTGCCTAACACTTGAATTTCGCTCCTGAGACTTCCAAAGGGTCTAGAGCAAAATTCTTTATTAACCTCATTTGCTTCTAAGCTTAGGCCACAAACCTTGTTCCTTGGATGAAGAGTGATGTATTTTTTCCTTGCAAAGAAGATTAGAATTGAAAAGATGAAGAGTCGAGCCTAGAATGTGAAAATTGCTCCTGACCCATCTAAAGGATCTAGAGGGAAATTCCCCAGAACCTCTCTTTTCTCTCAATTTCATGCCAAGACAAGTGTGGGTCAGGATGAATTGTGATTGGGGATATCCTTAGGAATGTCTTTGAATTTATAGGAATCAACAAATTTGGAGGAATTAAGAAAAAAATAGTATTTCACTCCTGACCCTTCCAAAGGGTCTAGATCGAAATTCCTAAGATCACCTATTTCCCTTGCAAAACAAGTCAAACTTTTGGTTTTTATGGCCTAGGGAGGAATGGAGTTGCATTTCTTTGACCTTTGACATAAATCTAAGTGGTGGAATGAAGGAATGAGGCCAAGAAGAAGGATTTCACTCTCGACCCTTCCAAAGGGTCCAAAGCGAAAATCCTAAAACCTATTCTATCCTCAAAAATTTGTGTCAAGTCAAGTCTAGACCAAGGTGAGAGAAGTTGGGAGATGCCCCTAGGATTGTCCTGGAATGGGTTTTGGCCATCAAAAAATGAAGATTTTAGGCTATGACAAGGATTTCGCTCCTGACCCTTCCAAAGGGTCCAGGGTGAAATCCTAAATAGGTCCTGTCCCTGGCCATGATTTTTAGTGAAATTCTCCTTTCTAGCCATTTTGACGTCAAACAAAGTGTTGCAAGCATGGGAGAAGGATCCAAATGGAAATTCAAGGTAGAACAAAGTGAGAAGAATGGAGCTAAGTAAGAGAAATCAACCTAAAAGGAGAATTTCTCTCCTGACCCTACCAAAGGGTCCAGAGCGAAATTCCTCAAAGCACCTATTTTCTCCTTGTGTGAATCCAAAACATTGATTCCTATGGCATGCTTTAAGGTGGAGTGATGCATTCTTTTCATTTTAAGTAATTTAGAAAGAAGAAAACAAAGGAACAAGTCTAAAAATTGAATTTTGCTCCTGAGTCTTCCAAAGGGTCCAAAGCGAAATTCTCAATTTCACCTAATTTTCTCATGACGAAGGTCAAGGTATGGATTCCTAAGCTTAGGTAGAAATAAGATGAGTGTATGCTTTCCTTGGGAGGCATTTTGGAGTGAATAAGTGATAGAACTTGAGCCTAAATAATAATTTCGCTCCTGACCCTTCCAGAGGCTCTAGAACGAAATTCCTAAGTGGTCTAATATTTTGCCTAGGTCCTTGAGCAAAACCTATTCCTTGGAAATTTTTGAGGTGAGTGAGTGGATCTTGGTGAGGTAATGTTGAGAATGAGGGCTAATTGAGCAACTTTGTCAAAATTTTCTGTTGACCCTTCCAAAGGGTCAAGAGTGAAATTCTTATAGGGCCTGTCCTTGGGGAGAATCTTGAGCAAACTTCATTTTGATGTCTTCTTGTTGATGATTTAAGGTAGAAAATTCTATTTTAGAATGAATTTATTTTGTGTCCTTAATCATCTTATGGTTTGTTTTGCAGATGAAGGAAGACTAGGCTAGAACAAGGATGACCTCTTTCATTCAATCATCATCAAGGACGTTCCACATGCAAAAAGGGAGGACTCAAGGTTTTTTGAAGTGTTGGAAGACTAGGGGTGTTTATGGAGTTCAAGTTAGCCTCAATACCTCATTCTACCACATGATGACAAAGAAAAGCTTTGCCAGCGCTTGAGGGTGAGATATGCTACTAGAGAAGAAAGACTTGATAATAAGGAAGCCTCATCAAGCAAAGGAAGTACATCATTCATCATGTCAAAATACAGAAGAGCATAAAGCAGGTCACAAGCGTTAGACAAGGCGACATCCCAGTCATCATTCCTCAAGTCGGATTGGTCCAACTCAGCATGACCAAATTCAATGTACCTAATTTATGGGAGCTGGCACAAACTTTGGTTTACCTACCCTTGCTTTCTATTGGTCCTCCCTCTGAGAATGTAATTTTCTAATTGGCTAAGGAAGTTTGTTGTAACAAACCCTAAGTAGGGTTTCTATCTTGTAATCATATCCATTGATTCTAAGACAATCAAAGCCATCTGTTTCTAAACGTTTCTCTATATAAAGCCCTGGCTCCTCATTTGTAAAGGTTAACAGTCAGCGAATATTTAGAAATAGTTAATAGTTAGCTAATAGTGAATAGTTTGAGAGTAGGAAATAGTTAGAGTAGAGTAGAAAGAGAAGGGAAAGATTGTTGCCAAGATATTGTTGCGAAAGACATGTAAACTTCATTGAAGAAATGGTGAATTCTATGGGTCAATTCAATAATTTTCATCGTCTTTGTACTTGTCAAATTTGATTTCATGTTATTAGGTGAATGGAAGAAATTTGTATGACCAACAGTGAAATTCGTATATCCATACTACTAGCGGTTTGTTGATTGCAGACTTGCCTTGCATAGTCAACTGGAATCATTCAGCTTAAGCTTAACTTCAATTATCTCTTCTTCATTGATATGCATAAACCTGACGGTGTCCATGCTTCTAGTGGTGATCTAAACATCATAAATCTTTCCTCAGAAGATCATACTAATCTTGTGGAGATGATCCTTGGATGTCAAAGAAAGACTCAGTTATAATTTCATCAAAGGTCATCCATTGCTCTTACGTTCTTAGTGTTACAAATAGATCCCATTCCAACCCTTATCCTTTTTCCTTTTTTTCAAAATCAAGGGCCAATGAAATTCCACATTCCAATAATAGCCAAAGCAAATCATATGATCAGGTCATGAAATGTAAGTCTCCTTGTGATTCCAGCAAAATCACATTGTACCTCAAAGAGCTTATCCACACATAGAGAACCTACATAACAGAACCTTGGAGTTACTCCGATTGATCCTTCAGTGAGATCTTCAGAAGTCGGGAAACTTTGTTCAAGAGGGGATAAGGTACCTTTAGGTATTTTATTCTATGTTTGGTTGTGTACAAAACACACATCAACAAAATTGGCATTAAAGGGAGGGGGCTGATCGCAAAAACGCTTGAACAACTGATAGAATTAGGAGTGCCTGATAGTGAATGTAAACTCTTGAATCTAAGGAAGATCAGTGGAAATCCATTTTCAATGCTCAACAAAAGTGGTGCAGAGGAAGGAAGGTGATCGTTGGATCGTCAGTTAGACTTATGAAAGAAGGAAGCAAGCTGGAACCAAATGAGGTTTCAAGTTGAAACTGAGATATTCAAGATCTCTCTTATTCCATAAAATCCAAAAAAAAAGTAAAAATAGAAACATCCAAAAACAAAGTAAAAATACAAAATCCAAAAAAAGTGAAAACGGAAAAGCCAAAAAATTGAATAATAAAAAAAAAGAAAGATTTCTCGATGGAGCGACAACAGTGTCACGATGAGAAACAAGTTGATTTTCCTAAACTTTGGTGGAGATTGGATACACACCTTTATCCATGCAGATTGTTCAAGTTTGCAAGGCTTGGGCAATGTCGAGTCCATGAGATAGATGAACTTGATGAAATGCATTGCTTGAAGTACTTATCAAGGATAGAATCGGTAGCATAGGGAAAAATTTTCTTTTGGGATGTCCCCAAGCCTAACGAAGAAGAAGACAGTTTCAGCATCCCAGAAAGGAGAGATCCTCTTCTAAGCTTCTTGTGGATGATCGAGAGTCAACTTATTTTGAATGGTGAAATGCGTTTAGAGGGCATACTGCTACCATTATGGTGTAGGATTCACAATGCACCTCACTTTGAATTTACTTGATCAGTATGTGAAATGGCCATCAATCAAGTCACAAATCAGTTTGGAATGCCAACTTTATTCGAGGAGGAGTGTATTGTGAACAGATCTTCAGGTGCACTTCTCACAGCTAAATTCAGGAGAGCCTATGAACAAGACATTTCTCCAGCACCTAATTGTGAGAAGGACCAATTGTATGTTGATGATACAAATGTACCTGATAAACAATGTATTACAGTGGATAGCCCACCATGCCTTGCTCCTGAAAAAGAATACCATGTGACTAAAGTTCAAGAAGTAGTTCAGCATGCTCAAACAGTAATAAGGGAAGATCAAAATGCCAAGCAAACAATCAAAGGAGAAGATGAATCATTCCTTGAAGAATTCTCACTCATAATACCGAAGGAAATTCTTGAGAATGAAATACAATAGGTTTCAAGTAGCATCCTTAAAGAGGACAATCAAGTTGACATATTGAATGAAGAACTACGAATCATCATAAGTGAGCCCAGGTATGAAGAACAATTCGAAGGGGCACTTAAAGATTTAATCACCATCATGTTGTTTGAGGAAGCATTGGAAGATCTCATGGAACAAGTAAAAATGGAATCACGGTCAAAATTTTCTCAAGACAAACAAGTTATGGTGAGTGAGGTGCTTCATCATTAGCTCCAACCTCCTGAGACTATACATGAAAGAGAAAGGCCAACAAGGATTACATTTGATCAGCCAGAGGAGATGTTTGAAGCTCAATCCATCAAGGAGACTCTCATTTTTTAGGATATACTAAAAAATTTCATAAAGATGCCTGGTTTATGCAAGATGTCTGAATGAAAACAAAGAATATTGAGCTATTCAAAGGGGCAGTGAGCTTGTTTCAATAGGAACTTCCTAATCAGGATTAACACACTGTGAATGCTCATGGAATAGTTTATCGTCAATGGTGACCTCGCTTCCAACAATGTAGTTCCATCTGAGCCTGAAATATGCCAAGTTGTCTCTTTCCTTAATCCTAGCCTTAAAAGTTATTATGATTTTGATTAGGGGATTTTGGGAAAAAAACTTGCATCTGGATTGTTCATGGTCCTAACGAATTACCCTAGTTGACCATTTTAATTGAAAACTTTCTTGAGTATGAGAGATGCATGGTGAGAGCTTTCTTTTCTATGTTTAAGGATGAATTTTCCTGACTAAGAACCATCATGTTTGGCATGCTCTTGTTGCACTACTTGATAGATTATGTAAAAACATGTTCATATTTTTCTTCTCTAAGTCGTGTCGAGTCTAGGAGTCTTGTATATAGCTTTTAGAGTAGTTTTCCTTTTGTGTGTTTTAGCTTAGAGGATTTTTTAGCCTTGTTAATTTTCCTTGAGTCATTTGACTCATGATCCTAAGTGGCTCAGGTAGTTTAGTTGTTTTCTTTCTTTAGATAGTTTCCTTTTGGTGTGCGCTTTACCTTAGTTTGCTCTGGGTTGGTTTACTGGGTGGTTTATTTTCGGTTAATTTAGTTTAGGTGTCCTGAGTGGGTGTCCTGAGTGGGAGCCTCCATCTTGTGAGAAAGGTGTCTATGTTGGTTCTCACACACTGGCAATATCTTGGATCTTATGTTAGACTCATTTTTTACATATCTATTCATGAATTGCTTTGAATATGAGGTTATTCTTCTTCAGCTTTATCATCTGATCCGGACTTGTGCTTAACTTGGAAGAGAATCATATTCTGTGTCTTGATGCTGAAATTTGTTGAGTATTATATCTTTATACATTAATAGACTCCGAGTCATTATGGTTTTCAGGCAAAGCTATTATTAGGGAAAAATCTAAAGTCGGGCTTCAGCACCACCACAACTCTGAAACCCTAGTAAGCCTCATTGCTTACAAGCCAAAGGAATTGATGGAATGAGAGAGCAATAAAAATTTAAAAAAGGGACAATGAGAAAATGAAATAAAAAATCAAGAAAAAATGAAATGAAATATCAAAATTTGCTAATGGGAACATACGAGTAACTCCATCAAGGCTATGGATGCTCAGCTAGAAATGGAGCAATTTTTGTGAGATTGTGGCAATAACCTTGTCGGGACTATAGACATCTGACTGGCAGCAAGGCTCTATTCAGGATTCTTATGAAGTTTAGATATACTACGTAGTTGATCACAGGAGAACCTAAAGGTCATAATTGTCTTGTCCAAAGGAATGAATACACTTGCACACACTTGGGTAATAAAAGAGTAAGTGTCTCGATTTGGTTAAAGATTTTCCTTCCATTGTGAGTGCATTTTCTAATCTCTTGATAAGCTAGGTTGAATTTTCTAGAGGTTCTAAGTGCCAATTGAGGCTTTATCTCTGAAATGTTTAGGAACATTTATTCAAGGTAGTGCTAGATGTTGTCACGTATTCACACATCGCCCCATTGCAAATGGGGACCCCTACTTTTTTCTTTCTGGGGTTTTTTTTCTAGGTCTTTCAGGGTTTTGTTTGTTATCATTTGCATGTTGAGTATTGCCAGAGAGATCACTAAGAGAGCAAAATCTATTTTAGCTAAAGGTGAGTCAGTGGATGCTCTGGGTTAGGGTCATCTTTGAAATTCTTCCTTAGGACAAAGTTTTGCTTTTGTTGCTAATTGTGTCTTGTTTGGGTTTGAGGAGGTCAATGAAGCTTGGTGAGTCAATATCCTCTTTGAAGGTTTGAGATAGGTCAAGTTGGTGAGTGATGAAGTCTAGAATGTCATCCTGATCTTCAAATGTCCTCAAATTTGACTAAGTTTGGAATGTCATCCTGATCCTGAAATTTTACTAAGTCTGGAAAATTTAAGAATCCTCTAAAAACTAGATTTTGCATTATAACTCCTGGAGATCCAAAACCACTCTCAAACATCCTGACAGTATATATGGAATATAACTTAAGGAAATCTCACTTATACTTAAATGTTACATTCCATATATAAATCCTGATAGAGAGACCAAAATGTCAAATTTCCCTCCTAGCCCTCACCCTTCCAAAGTTCCAAAGCTAAATTCTTCATAAGACATTCTACTTTGACCCAAACTTAGAACTAACTCATTCCCAAGCATTATTGAGGGTAAAATACTTTTCTAGATGAAGAAATGTGAGAAATGAAGTCAATATTTGATCCTAAATGTGAATTTTGCTCCTGACCCTTCCAAAGGGTCTAGAGCAAAATTCTTTGAAGGCAGCTTTTTTTGCCTTTTTTGCACGAAAAATCTTGTTCCTTGGACATGGTAAGGATAAATTAGTATGTTCTATCCCGACGAAGTGATTAAAGTCATTTTAAAATGTGGATTTTGTCCAAGACAAGAATTTCGCTCCCGATCCTTCCAAAGGGTCCAGAGTGAAATTCTTCGAAGAGACCTTTTTTCCTCTTTGTTTGCACACAAACCTTGTTCCTTGGGTGTAGTTGGAAGGAAAATGATGTGTCTTTTCCTTTTGAGGTGATATAATGTGAAATAATGAAGTATTTTTTACCAAAACATAAATTTTGCTCCTGACCCTTCCAAAGGGTCTAGAGCGAAATTCATTTTTTCTCCATTTTGCTCTTTAACTTGACCAAGTTTGGAGCTTCTAAGGAATGATTTGAAGCCCTTGGATGCATATTTCCCTTGGAGAGAAGGTTTGAAGCAATAAAATTATGAAATCAACCTAGAAGGAGAATTTTGCTCATGACCCTTCCAAAGGGTCCAAAGCAAAATCCTCCATTTGAGCTTTACGCCTTAAGCCCTAGGTTGACCTTGTTTGGAGCTAGTTTGATGGTGGATTGCCCTAATGGGGATTGAAGGAAGTTGGTTTGATCAATTTTGAGGAAGGATTGGATGGATGAAGTGCAAAATCAATTTGGAAAGAGGATTTTGCTCCTGACCCTTCCAAAGGGTCCACAACGAAAATCCTTATAACTCTCTTTTTCTTCCTTTTTTTGGCCAAGTGTTGGTTTATATGGTATGTGGGAAGGTTAATTGGTATGTTATTTCCTTGGGAGGTGGTTGGACGCATTGAAAGATGAATATTTTTGCCTAAAACTTGAATTTCGCTCCCGACCCTTCCAAAGGGTCTAGAGCGAAATTCATTATTAACCTGATTTGCTTCCAGGCTTACGCCACAAACCTTGTTCCTTGGGAAAAGAGTGATGTATTTTTGTCTTGAAAAGAAGATTGGAATTGAAAAAATGAAGAGTCAAGCCTAGAATGGGAAAATCGCTCCTGACCCTTCCAAAGGGTCTAGAGTGAAATTCCCCAAAACCTCTCTTTTCTCTCAATTTCATGCCAAGACACGGTTGGGTCAAGATGAATTGAGATTGGGGATATCCTTAGGCATGTATTTTAATTTTGAGGAATCAACAAATTTGGAGGAATTAAAAAAAAACTAGGATTTCTCTCTTGACCATTCCAAAGGGTCCAGAGCGAAATTGCTAAGATCATCTATTTCCATTGCAAAATAAGTCAAACTTTTGGTTTTTATGGCCTAGGGAGGAATGGATTAGCATTTCTTTGACCTTTTAGGTAAATTGAAGTGGTGGAATGGAGGAATGAGCCCAAGAACAAGGATTTCACTCCTAATCCATCAAAAGGCTAGAGATTGAAAATCCTAAAACCTATTCTATCCTCCAAAATTTGTGTCAAGTCAAGTCTAGACCAAGGTGACAGAAGTTGGGAGATTCCCCTAGGATTGTCCTAGAATGGGTTTTGGCCTTCAAAAAATGAAGATTTTAGGCTATGACAAGGATTTCACTCCTGACCCTTCTAAAGGGTCCAGGACAAAATCCTAAATCAGCCCTATCCTTGGCCATGATTTTTAGCGAAATTCTCCTTTCTAGCCATTTTGAGCTCAAACAAAGTGTTGAAAGCATGGGAGAAGGATCTAAATGGAAATTCAAGGTAGAAAAAATTGAGAAGAATGGAGCTAAGTAAGCTAAATCAATCTAAAAGGAGAATTTCGCTCTTGACCCTTCCAAAGGGTCCAGAGCGAAATTCCTCAAAGCAACGATTTTCTCCTTGTGTGAAGCCAAAAACATTGATTCATATGGAACACTTGAATGATGAGTGAGGTATTATTGTCTTTTGAAGTAGATTGGAATGAAGAAAATGAAGGATCAAGTCTAAAAATTGAATTTTGCTCCTGACCCTTCGAAAGGGTCTAGAGCAAAATTCTCAATTTCACCTAATTTGCTCATGATGAAGGTCAAGGTATGGGTTCCTAAGCTTAGGTAGAAATAAGACTAATTTATGCTTGCCTTGGGAGGCATTTTGTAGTGGATAAGTGATAGAACTTGAGCCTAAACAATAATTTTGCTCCTGCCCCTTCCAGAGGGTTTAGAGCAAAATTCCTAAGTGGTCTAATATTTTGCCTAGGTCCTTGAGCAAAACCTATTCCTTGGAAATTTTTCAGGTGAGTGACTTGATCTTGGTGGGGTAATGTTGAGAATGAGGGCTAGTTGAGAAACTTTGTCAAAATTTGCTCCTGACCCTTCCAAAGGGTCTAGAGCGAAATTCTTATAGGGCCTGTCCTTGGGGAGAATCTTGAGCAAACTTCATTTTGATGTCTTCTTGTTGATGATTTAAGGTAGAAAATGCTATTTTAGAATGAATTTATTATGTGTCCTTAATCATCTTATGGTTTGTTTTGCAGATGAAAGAAGACCAGGCCAAGACAAGGACAACCTCTTCTAGTCCATCGTCATTAAGGACATTCCACATGCAAAAAGGGAGGAATCAAGGTGCTTTGAATCATTTGAAAACTAGGGGTGTTCAAGGAGTTCAAGATAGCCTCATTCTACCACATCATGACAAAGAAAAGATTTGCCAGCACTTCAAGGCAATATATGCTACTAGAGAATGAAGACTTGACAATAAGGAATCCTCATCAAGCAAAGGAGGGACATCATTCATCATGTCAAAAGACAGAAGAGGATCAACCAAGTCACAAGTATTAGATAAGACGACATCCCAATCATCATTCCTCCAGTTGAATTGGTTCACCTTAGCATGACCAGATTCAATGTACCTAATTTACTGGAGGTGACACAAAATTTGGTGTACCTACCCTTGATTCCTATTGGTCCTCGCTTTGATAATGTAATTTTCTAATTGGTTAAGGAAGTTTGTTGTAACAAACCCTAATTAGGGTTTCTATCTTGTAATCCTAGCCATTGATTCTAAGACAATCAGAGCCATCTATTTGTGAAGGGTTCTCTACATAAAGCCTTGGCTCCTCATTTGTAAAGGTTAATAGTCGGTGAATGGTTAGAAATAGTTAATAGTTAGGTAATAGTAAATAGTCAGAGAGTAGGAAATAGTTAGAGTAGAGTAGAAAGAGAAGGCAAAGATTGTTGCCAAGATATTGTTGCAAAAGACTTGTAAACTTCATTGAAAAAATGGTGAATTCTATGGGTCGATTCAATAATTTGCATGCTCTCTGTACTTAACACATTTTATTTAATGTTATTAGTTGAATGGAAGAAATTTGTATGACCAATGGTGAAATTTGTATACCCATACTACTAGCGGTTTGTTGATTGCAGACTTGCCTTGTGTAGTCAATTGGAATCATTCAGCTTAAGATTAACTTCAATTATTGCTTCTTCATTGATATGCATCAACTTGACGGTGTCCATGCTTCTAGCGGTGATCTAAACATCATAAAGCTTTCCATAGAAGATCACACTAATCTTTTGGAGATGATCCTAGGATGTCAAAGCAAGACTTAGTTAGAATTTCATCAAAGGTTATTCATTGCTCTTACATTCTTAGTGTTAGAAATAGATCCCATTCCAACCCTTATCCTTGTTCCTTTTTTTCAAAATCAAGGGCTAGTGAAATTCCACATTCCAATAATATCCAAAGCAAAATAAATGCTCAGGTCATCGAATGTAAGTCCCCTTGTGATTCCTACCAAATCGAATCATATCGCAAAGAGCTTATCCACACATAGAGAACCTACATAGCTGAACCTTGGAGTTACTCCGACTGATCCTTCAACGAGATCTTCAGTAGTCAGGAAACTTTGTTGAAGAGGGGATAAGGTACCTTTAGGTATTTTATTTTGTGTTTGGTTGTGTACAAAAGATACATCAATAGAATTGGCACTAAAGGGAGGGGGTTGATCGCAATAAACACCTGAACAACTAATAGAATTAGGAGTGCCTGATAGCGAATGTGAACTCTTGAATCCAAGGAATATCAGTCAAAAGTCATTTTCAATGCTCGATGAAAGTGGTGTAGAGGAAGGAAGGTGATCGTTGGATCATCATTTGGACTTACGAAAGAAGGAAGCAAGCTAGAACCAATTTAGGTTTCAAGTTGAAACTGAGATATTCAAGATCTCTCTTATTCCAGAAAATCCAAAAAAAAAGTAAAAATAGAAAATGTAAAACAAAAGTAAAAATAGAAAATCCAAAAAAAGTGATCAGCTCATAGCAGAAGTCGAAATGACAAAAAATTGAATGTTTCCCCTAAGGATAAAATTGGATTTGAAGGTAGAGTTTTCTCATAACACAATAAGTCCACAAGTGCATGAAAAAAAAGTTGTAGCAGTCCCCCAAGTAATTTATCAAGCTGAAATTAAGGATGAAATTTGGTTATGGTATCTAATATTTAGGAACCTAAACTTTAAAAGCTTAAAATTATTGCATAAGAAGAAAATGGTGGAGGGGTTTCCACTAATAGGAAAATTGGATAGAGTATGTGAAGGATGCATTTTGGGTAAACAACATAGATAATCATTTCTAGCTGGAAAGTAAATTTGTGCAAAAAAGCCATTGGAGATTGTTCACTCACATTTTTGTGGGCCAATGCAAACACCTTCTATTGGTGGAAGCTATTATTCTTGGCATTCTTTGATGATTTCATAAAAAAGATATGGGTGTACTTTCTAAAACATAAGCATGAGGTGTTTGACTATTTTCGACAGTTCAAGGCATGTGTTGAGAATCAAAGTGGGAATAAAATCAAAGCATTGAGAACAGATAGAGGTGGTGAATACATCTCAAGTGACATCTAAAGGTTTTTTTAAACCGTGGAATCCACAAACAATTTATTACAAGGTATAGCCCTCAACAAAATGGTGTAGCTGAAAGGAAAAAAGGAACAATAATAGAAATGGCAAGAAGCATGTTGAAGGAAAAACATTTTTCAAATGAGTATTAGGTTAAAGTTGTAGCATGTGCAGCATATATAATTAATAGATCTCTGATTGAAAGTATTTTCAATATAATTCTGGAACAAGCATTGAGCGGAAGAAAACATAGTGTTTCTCATATGAGAGTATTTTGATGTGTGGCATATGCAGATGTATTAGATGAGTTGAGAATAAAGTTGGACAACAAAGAAGAAAATTGTATATTTATGAGATATAGTGGTGAGTCAAAGGCAGACAAGTTATATAGTCCAATCAACAAAAAAGTTATTATCAGTAGAAATGTGCAGTTTGTAGAAGATGAAGCATGAGATGGAAATTTGGATAAATAAATCAATATTGCAGCCAACATACCAGAAGAAGAAAATGAAGATTTTATATCAGCAAGTACTCCTTCAAATGTGACTCCTCCTATAGTTATTCAAGGTAAACAAAGTGGACAAAAAATGACACCATCGAGTGTAAAGACAATCTCACAAACACAAGCAAATACATCATCAAATATGCAACAAACTTCATCATCAATTGGCACTCTTGGTGCTAGGCCATCAAGCCCACCTTCAACAAATTCTAGTGACATGTCCAATCCCACGTTAGCAAGCTTGACTTGACAAAAAATAGAAGTTTAAGGGAGATTGATAAGCAAAATGAATGTGGAAATAATGCAGGTCAGACTTCTCTTTTTGCTTTATACTCACATGTAGATGATCCAATTCATTTTGAAGACGTTATTAAAGAAGAAAAATGGCTAGATGCAATGGATGAATAAATTGATGCTATTGAAAAGAATGAAACATGGGAGTTGGTTAGTCTTCCACAATGAAAAGAAGTGATAGGAGTGAAGTGGGTTTACAAAACCAAATTGAATGCAAATGGTGATTTCCAAAAACACAAGGCAAGGATTGTAGAAAAAGCTAATTCACAACAACCCAGGATAGACTACAATAAGACATTTGATTCTGTAGCTCATCTAGACACCATGAGAACAATACTAGCCATAGCAATTCAAAACAAGTGGGCAGTATATCAAATGGACGTGAAATCAGCCTTCGTAAATGGCATATGTGGAGTAGCCACCTGGGTATGAGATTTTGGGTCATGAAAGCAAGGTTTACAAGATCAAGAAGGCACTCTATGGACTCAAACAAGCCCCAAGAGCATGGTATAGAAGAATTGACTCTTATCTTTTGCAAATTACATTCAATAGGTACAACAGTGAGCCTACATTGTATACTAAGATGAATGAGCAAGGTGAGATCATTATTGTTTATTTATATGTTGATGACTTGATATTCATTAGTGATCTTTCAATTGACATGTTCAAATCAGTTATGAAGAAAGAGTTTGAGATGACTGATTTGGGTTTAACAAAGTACTTTCTCGGTATTGAAGTAAGTCAAAATGATATATCTATTTTAATTTAACAATCTAAGTATGCATGTGATATTTTCAAGAGGACCTTTTGCTGGTTATAAGAAGAAAGAATTGTTACTCTATAGAATGTATTCTTCTCTGTATCTATTTGAAACAATTGTATTATTTTGTCTCTGTTATTACTCTGTTTGTTATTTGTTTTTTGTCCTCTGCCTCTCTGTCTATCATGTGAGACACTTGAAAAGTCTTTTATTTCTTTCTTTACCTCGAAGAAGTAAGAACTTACTAGTATGGATAAATAAAGTTAAATGTCTTAAACATTTAGAGTGCAAGGGTGTCACACACATGCCAAAGGGAATTTCAAAGATAGTTGCATTGAGAACACTCCGATTAGATTGGTTGAACCTTGCCAATGAAGATGATAGATTCATGGGACCAAATGATTTTGTGCATATCACTCAGCTTCAAGAACTATCCTTAGATGTTAAAAATGAAATAGACTCAAGGATAGAAGAAAGGATACTTGCAATATTGGTAAAGATGAATCATCTGACAATTCATAACAACACTACAAAAGAATTGGACCTTCTAAAGAAAATGGCAGCAATGGAAGATCTGGAAAGCCTTATACTATGGAGTTTTTAAGTAGGAAGTTGGATATGTGATATGGAAAATCTGAGGGAACTCGAGCTAAAGTGATGTGATTGTAGTGATTATCCAAAGTTTCAAACAATGCCCACTCTAGTCAGGTTGGAGTTTTTCCGAAATGATAGTTACAAAGAAATACCAAAGGCTTTTAGGTAGCAAAGAGGGTTTATACACCCGCGCTTCCCTCAAAATTTATTGGTTCAATGAATTAGAGGAGTTTCCTGAATTGGAGGAGGGGGCCAATGATATGACTTGAGGAGTTTCATCTATGTAATTGTAGGAATGTGAAAAAAGTGGGATACGGATTGGAGCAGTTGAAAGGATTGAATCTTTTCTATTATAAAATGACAGACAAATTATAGGAAATATTTAAAGTAGGGGGAGAATATTGGAGTAAAATTAAAGACATTAACCCTCCTGTAAAAATTATGTCATGTTAGATTGATATTATTAAGACATTTTTATATTTTAAATTTCAAAGTTTAGATTTTAAGTTGATCTATTTGACATTTAGTTATAATTCTAGAACTATTTTATCTATGGGAAAATATTAATAACGTGTTTAGTTTATTATTCAATGATTTCAAGGGAGGAGATGAGAACTAGTAATTATTCACATTATTTTTAGTTGAAGTCCACAGGCCAATTTTTGATCAAGGTGCCTTTCTCCTTCTTTAACTTTCCAACTGTGCTCAATGTATAGGCCAAATGTCATCTCGGCATTCCCCTTGACAACTCGTGTTTTATGTTCAAATTTTGGAGGAACCCAGAGTTGCCATGTGGATCGGTTTTTAATGACTCAGTTTTTTGTTGGACCCCACCCTGTATCTTGAGAAAGATGGAGACACATGGCATCTCCGCACTACCAGTAGTATTTCTATTTGGAAGCCCTTATGTGGAGGTCCCTCTGTGATGTCATATGTTATTTAGGGTGTGTTGTCTGCCAGGCTGCACAAACTATTTTCTATTGTGGTAGGTGTGAGGACCATTGCGGCTGAATGAGAGTAACGACCTTAGAGGTTGTTTTATTGGATTTTTTTCTTGCGGGATGCCATGATAGTGTTTTTCTATTTCAAAGGTTGTTGCACATGGCTGGTAGATGTTTGAGCTATTGCACATGGGCTCAATTTATGTTTCATTTTTCCCTATTTTGTGGGTCAAAACTTTGGAAGAACAATTAAGTTTTCTTAGATAGAATTTTATCCTTTTAGCTATTGTTGTTTCTTGAGGAAAGGTTAATCAAATTCTACCTGCGGCCTTTGTGATGCCTCTTTTCAGTATGCTTTGATGGTTTTTTGTGCTTTTCCTTGTAATTATTTTTGACTTTAGAAATACATATCTAAGACTCTATCAATTAAACTATGTTTTGCACTTGTTATCTGGTAGATGCATAATTGATATTTCTTTATGTTGCAAAGGGATCTAAATTGTGTCTTAATTATGGTTTTGTTCAAATATGTAGATTGTTGAATGGGCTTTAAAACTACATGTCTTTAGGTTTTAAATGTTGTTAATGCTTTAAAAAACTGCTCTAGTGTATCGCCTCAGTAGTTTAGATCTTTCTACTTTAATTTTCTTCTTTCCTTTTTCCTAAAACTATCAAGAAGAGTCAGCTTCTGAAATCTAGAGGTCATTCAGTGAGTCTCACACAATAGGTCCTCCATCACTGAATTTCCCATAAAGTTGTCTATTTTCAAAGTAAAATTTAGAGTCAATAGTTCTTTTTCTAGCACGCATGGTGGGACCCAAAATTCGAATAAATCTGAGTTAGTTTATGAGTTATGGGCCTGTTACTAGGAGTTAGACAACCCTAAATCCTAGTTTACTCTTGCCACCCCTGGTAAACGTTCATTTGGTTGAATACTCGTCTTCTGAGAGCTTGCCTACCTTCCCTACAATCCCCCTTGCAAAAATGACACACATTTTCCCTAGAAACTTTGTGACCTGGAATAACAAGAGCCCTCTCATCCCCCCTACTCTGCCTATGGTTTGGGAACCAATCCCCATAGCCATGCTGAAAGTTGTACCCAAGTTTACTGGAGAATGTCATAAGACTCCCGGGGAACATTTACAAGAAATAGCCAGTGTCTGTACAATTGATGACATTACCGAGGAACATGCAGCCTTGAGATTGCTCATGGCCTCCTTCAAAGGAAGAGCTTTAGATTTGTTCTAATCCTTGGGCCCTAATACCATAGTAGATTGGGATTAGTTGGATGACCATTTCTTCCAGAGATTCTCTAACAAGGCCGATAGATTATCATTGATCCACCAGTTGATCACAATTAAGAGGGCCACTCAAACGACATGAAAGACTTGATGAGATCCTTCTCAAAAAAAATCGTTAATTTGAAAAGATCTCAAATCTCACCCGCTAGACCCAATTTTCAGAAAAATTTCATAGGAAACCGACCCCCATACTAGCATAATCAGCATGCAAACCATCACATCAATAAGTCTACCCATCCGAATGGCCATATAGTCCCAGTCCCCAATCCTTTGTAGACCATTTACACCAACACCGAGAACATGTTGGCAGTGGGTCAAAATAATCTAGCGGATGATACTAACTCTTGGTGTTTTCCCTACAATAACACTCACAAACCAAGAAATTGTCCACGAGGAAATCTACAGCAAAAGATTGCAGAGTACTAGAGTCTAGGCATGACATAAGATGCGACTTTATGCATCCCCTAAGATGAATAATGTATCTCTCATCATCCAAATGTAAGTTATATCAATGCAACAGGAAATAGAGATAGCCCCAGATCATGCATTATTCTCTTGGATGGAAGACAAAGATGCAGTTCTCACATATGGCACAACTACTTTAAAGGAGGGAGCCCCCTTTGTACAATTAGATTATAATCTCTACTCTAAAAGGTGTTTCACCAGGGAGAATATGAACACATTAGGGAAAGCATTCATAGATAAAGCTCCTAAGCAACCTGCAATTGTCCACACATACCCAAGGAAAGAGTTTGTCACCTATAAGCCAAGAGAGCCAAAAGCATTGGTGCCTGCAATACTAGACATGGTGGAGCAGCTAAAGAAGGCTCCAACCAATGTATCTCTATAGGATCTCTTTAGCATCCCTAAGAAAAATAATTCGCTAAAAGAGGGCCCTGTCCGATGTCGGTGGAAGTACAAATGAAAATTCCATGAAAGCTCTAAAGTACAACGAAAGAGAGCCCTATCCCTCTATAGACAAATCATGCTCTTTGATTGTGTTAACCAATCAGAGCACATCTCCCAAGGCTAAAATAAAATGTAAGCCCAAACTACACCCATTCTATGTAACCCTTATAGTCAGGGATAAGCTCTTACATAATTCTATGATATATTTCGAAGCTAGCACTACTGTCATGCCTAGATAGATTGTTGAGGTTTTGAATATCAAGTACGGACCTTTAAATAGGGAGTGATGGAATTAGATGGGAATAAATTCTAGACCATAGATCTTATTAAAAGCCTCCCACTAACATTGTTCACATGTCCTAGTATTACTGTGACCCAAAAAGTAGTGGTAATTGACATCCTGCTTGTTTTCGGGCTCTACCTTTCTCAGGATTTTACTGCAAAGATAGGAGGCTATCTATCTTTAGATTGGTATCACCTCATCCTCCGTACTTAGCATGGTGGCAAACTCAAAATCCTTTCAAAGCCCCTTCATGCCGAGCACGTAGTAGACCAGGCCATGATTAATTTTAAACCCACTCATACTTCCATCTCGAATGAAGAAAGGAAATTCGTAGAGCTCCTAGAGGATGAGGAAGTGACGAGGAAGATCCCACCAAATCAAGAATTTTTCCTAAACTAATTCATAGACTCCGATACATTCTCCAAATACCATGCTATAGGCCTAGCCACCTGATTTATTTTTGATGAAAACCAAGTCATCCCAAAGCTTACCAAAAAGCCATGTTATAAAGAAGAATTGTCATCTACTCTTTGGACCTTGCACTTCGATGGCATGAGATGAAAAGTAGGTTCTAGAGCCAGGATTTTCCTCACTTCACCTTCAGGCGAATGAATCTTGAAGTCCTTCTGTTTACTATTTGCATGTTCAAATAATGAGGTAGAGTACAAGGGACCAATCCATGGTCTGATCTTGGCGGAGAAGATGGGTATTAAGCAATTAAGTGTCTTGGGTGACTCTGAAATGGTACTACACCAAGTTCGAGGAATTTCTAGTGCCAAACATGTCCGCATGAGATCTTACAGGGCAAGAACGTGGGATTTAATTGAAAGCTTTGATGCTTTCACTATCCAGAGTATCCCCCAAAAAATAAATATTGTTCCCAATCAGATGAGTGCAATCGGATCACATTTCAATCTTGTCGCAGATTTACTCGCCAATTCCCAATTGGTCTGAGTGGTTGTCCAACCAACCATCCCTGATAATGAAACCCACTGGCAAGTTTTTAAAAGTGATGAGCAGATCACACTATTCATTCAAAACTCAAAAGAGTTTGCAGATCAGCTACAACCTAAGGTGGAGGAGGCTTATGGAGACCAAATCATCCATCTGAAATCCAACAAGCTTCCTAATAGTCTGATCACTCTAGAGAATGTTTTCGACCATGATGACAACAATAATGATAAGAGAAATCTTATGGTCAATAAAGGAGATTATATCAAAATGTCAGTAGGAAATGGAAGGATACTTAAAGTAGGAAAAGATGTTTCTCTAAAGGACCAAAAAAGATTGACCTAGTATTGTGATGAATACATGGGTTTCTTGGCATGGTCTTATGAGGATTTGAAAGGTTATGACCCTAGTGTCATTCAACATACTATCAAACTCATTGATGGAGCTAAGCCAGTCTGACAGAAACAAAGGCCTGTTAATCAGAAGATTGAGTCCCACATGGCTCAAGAGTTGAGGAAGCTAATCGAGTCACAAATTATCTACCCCCTTAAACACAACATGTAGGTGTCCAATTTGGTGCCCGTAAGGAAAAAGAATGGAGACATCTGAATCTATGTAGATTTTAGAGATCTAAATCAAGCATCTCTCAAAGATCACTACCCCTTTCCATCAATGGAGCAGTTGTTGAGCACGATGGGAGGATCAGAAATGTTCTCTATGCTTGATGGTTTCTCAGGATATAATCAAGTCTTGGTAAAGCAAAAAGAGTGTTGGTATTGCACACTCCAATGACAATTGTACGTGATTGAAGGTATTGTCATTAATGGCAACCTTGCAATCATATGGCACCAACAAGCATCAGCATCGGCAGACTCTAAACTGGCAGATAGTTCACCTGCAGTGGCAACAATGATTACCAACACCCTAGCCGACAAGATTTTGATTATTGAATATTGTATTTAATTGTAATATATTTTTGTAAGCCGACATTGCATATTGTAATAAGACTCATATAAAAGTATGAGATCTTGTAGATTATTATATATACAAGATAGAATAGATATGTAGAGTGAATACTAAAGGATATTTTGTAGAAAGGTTTATGGTTATTGTATGAGCTTCAGCTGGTACTGAACATGGCATAGCAGATACTTTTTGTAGTAGTACATTACATTGGATTTCCATAATCCATTTTTGTAAGTCAATGAGACCTCCTTTTGTATTTGAGCAGTGAGCTCTAGGCAGTTGGCCTTCTTGCATGTGCAGGCACATCATTGTAAGTAATATCCATTCATTGGCCAGTGAGTGAATATTGTGGGTCACAAATCCCACTGAGGTTATTCCCACACTGGGTTTCCTCGCCAAAAATTCATTGTTATGGTGTGCTTTCTATGTTGTGTTTATTGTTCATATTTACAGCATTAATTCTTGTTTACCAGTTAGATACTGATTCACCCCCCCTCTCAGTATCTTCAGGAATCCTAACAATTGGTATCAGAGCCTGGTCCTCTATTTTCAAAAGCCTAACAGCTTGAGGAAGATTCTGACACTGGTACAAATAGAAAACTTGAGAAAGCAATTGGAAACAACTCTTGCAGATTATGATACAGAAAACTTAAAGAATATCAAACTTGAAGATTATCTGAAGACTGCACAGGAATTCATTCAAGGACTTCAAGAAAATCTCACTATTGCTAGAAACAAAAGAAGAGAACTTCGTGAGAAGATGCAGAGTGATGATGATGAAAAGGAAACTCTTAATGACCTTGTGAACAAGTTGACACAAGAAAATAGTTCTATGAGGAATGAGATGCAAGATATGACTATGAGGTTTTGTAAAGATATTAAGGATAGAAAGAAGAATGAAGATGACTTGACTAGGAGACTCAATGATGCTGGAACTAGAAATGTAAGACTTAGTCATGAAAATGATATGGTAAAGATAGATTCGATACACATGGAACATGACAAAACTGAACTTATGAGGCAAAAGGGAATTTTTGAAAATGAGTTGGCTACTGTGAATCAGTACAAAGAGAAATTCAAGAAAAGTTTAGAGGAACTTGATAACATTTTGAAAAATAAGAGACCTGATGGAGATACTAATAGACTTGGCTTTGAAGTTGGGGAGAGCTCTGGTACTGCAAACAATCATGATCATAGTAAACCGGTAAGACAACCTAATGCTTACAAATTTAATGGGAAATGCTTTAACTGTAACAAGTATGGCCATAGAGAAAATTATTGTAGATCTAGACACTATCATAACACTAATGCACCCACTTGTCAATGCTCCAAATGCAACAAAATTGGTCATAATTCAAAATATTGCAGAATGAATGTAAGATGTTATGTTTGTGGAATATTTGGACACCTATCTATTCAATGGAGAACACATACCAACATAAGATATGGAAAGGCTATTTAGAAAAACAATGTGACTTGTTATGCTTGTAACAAAATTGGACATATTGCAAAATTTTGTAGAAGTAAGGTATCACCGGCATATAATAAGGACTTAGTTTGAAAGGCAAAGAGAAGGTTGATGAGGTAAAGCAAGAAATTTTAAAACAATGGATTAGAAAGAGAGATCAAAATGCTAATGAAACTATTCCTTCACCATTAGAATAGAGTATCACTCCACTGGCAGGAGATTCTTCATCCAACTAAAGGGAAATCTCTTGGGGATATGGCAATAAGTTGAAAATCATGCAAGTTTACCCTCAGTTGATGGTTAGAAGATGAACTTCTTCTTTACCGACAGATGTGTTAAGTTTCACTTAATCGGCAGGCATTTATTATGGAAGTTTAAGGAAAAGACATTATAAATCAGTGTTTTCACTCTTTTTCATTCACCGAGCATTCAAATTTTCTAAGAGCGCGAAAAACCTGAGTGAAGGCATCCACAACGAGAAGTGAAGAAAAATCTTTCAAGCAACCAAACCTAGAGGTAGACTAAGGTATTTATCAATGGCTTCCTCCTATGCTCTTGAGTTCATTACAAACCCTACTATTATTGAAGTGATTAAATGCCCTAGGCCCATATTCAAGATTATTCCTGAAGTAGCAAAACAAGATGATACCCTAGAAGGATTCTCTAAAATTAGTAAAGGAGTTGCATAGGCAAAAGACCCAAGAATATACATACATTTCCATATTGACGAACTAGGTTCAGATGAAATCTATAAAATGTACAAGAATGTGATTTGTGATGAGAGTGGAACTATGAAACTGGAACACAAGATTATTGAAACCCTAGGTTTTGTGGAAATCCTTGACATTTCATAATTTCCTAAGGAAGTTGCGAGGATTGTACTCAGTAGAGTTCATGGAGAATTCTTTTGGCTTGACTCTATCCATAAAATCACTAGAGAAGCAATTAGGGCTTTGACTTGCTTACCTTCCACTAGTAGTAGGCCAGATAAGACCAAGAAAATTTCAAACAACACAGTGATGACTTTAACTGGTGCAACCTATGACAACAAATCCTTGAGAGTTAATGATGTCAAAGATGACAATGTTAGATTCATTAGCATGATATTAGGATACAAAAGCACACATGCTAACCCACTGAACTCTATTTCCAGTCTATGTATCAAGAGTGCATATGATATGGTTAACAATGATGCTAAAATAGATATATGTGAATGGTTGAAAGATGAGTTAATTGATAATTTGAAGAAAACTAAAGGAGATAAGAAAGGTACTTTCGGATTTGGCAATATTCTTGTATACCTAATGCTATATATTACAAAGGAGGTTCTTGGTATAGGCAGAAAAGACTCTGGCTATGACATACCGGTAGGTAAACAACTGTTCGATATCTTCACCGACATGGGAATAGATAAGGAAAACAAGATAAATGAATACTTCCAATCATTTAAGGCTAAAATTAAAACAAGGGAAAGGTTACCTCAAAGTATTGTTGATAAGTATCAAAAATAAATTTATTTTGTGATCAAGAAAGATGAAATCTGGATGGAGGTAGTTCTTTCTAGAACTGTTTGGGTGATAGAGATGGGTTATGAGGCTGATGTGAACATTATTGAAACATATGCCAAAGCACTAGTTGAAGCCCCTAAAGAACCAGAAGAAGAAGTCTTTGGTAATGCTGAAACCATAGAGAGTGGTGTGTAAACACTGAAATAGAGGAAGAAGAGAGAGAAATATATCAGGAGTGCAACAAAACAGGTGAAAGAGATAAAAGAAAACATAATAAATATTACCGGTATTAAAGAAAGTGATTTGGAAGGGTTACAACTGAAAGCTCATCTCTGACCGGTTGGAACTTCATCAGAAAGTGAAATCCCAGCAGAGTTTAAAAGAGTAGAAAGGAAGAGAAAACCTTCATTGGTACCCTCTCCTACACCTAAGAATGCAACAAAGAAACAACAGGCAATGCGGCCCCCAACAAATAAGATGACACCAAGGAAGAGAAAGGAAAAATAGGTTATCCCTCCTCTTGATAATCTTTTGAATGAAATAATAGATGATGGGAATTTGTCTAATGTTAGTAAACTGTATGATACATTTACCATTGAGGAAAATAAAACCATAGAAAATAGCGTCATCCTACACCTTGACATTTATAAGAAAGTTTTTATAGAGGTTGTAGATAATTTGCCCAGTGATCTTTATAGGTGGCTAGATGCTAAACGATTAACCATTATGGAATTAGACAAGAAAATAAAAATTGAGAAGCTACTTGTTGTTCACCCTGTGAAATCAGTAGAAGTAATTGATGAGTTGATAAATGAAGCAAACATGATAGTATTTTCTAGTGGTCACCGATATGTAAGTCTAATGGTTGGTCGGGTTAATGAGATATCAGAAGAAACAATAGATAAATGGGACATTTTATTTGTGGAGAAAGAGAAGCAAGAAGAACTAAAGAGACCAAAAACCTTCAAGGTTTATGAAAAGGATAAAGAGAAGGCAAAAGGAAAGGTAGGTGGACTACCAAGTATAAAAGTAACTCATAATTTACCACCTCCTTCAGTTACTCCACTGGTTCAAACTATTGATACACTGGCTACTGAGGATGTGGAGACTCCACATGAGGATACAAATCATGAATCTGAGATCCTATACACAATGAATATTGATACTCAGGAAGTCAATATTGTGGTTGCTAAGGAGACCACTCATGAAAAGAAATATGTGGCTACTGAGCTACCACCTGAAAAATGTTGAGGTAGAAACACATGTAGAACAAACAATGGAGCATATTGAGATTACGATTCAGGTAGAACAAACTGAACAATCAGTTGATACCTTGGTTACTAGCATGGATAATAACAATACTATCAATACAAACATTGCAAAATAGACAGAACCAGAGTTACCAGCTACAGAAAATATAGAGAAACTAGTTGAAATATCAGTAGTAAACATTGCAGAGGTACATACAGAGAAACCGGGTGATAACACTGAGAAACCACCAAAGAGACCGACAAAAGAAAGCACAATGAAACAGGTTGAGAATCTAGCAGAGAAACAGGCAGAGATACAAGTTGAGAAAAAGGTTGAGCCACAAGTACATATAGAAACAATACCACTTGCAATAGCTGAGAAGCCTAAACCTTTACTAGTAGAAATGTACACACAAACTGACCCACCAGAAGTTGAGGCATGCAAAGGAGTTACTCACACCGATATCATGGAGATTGTTAAGGTAGTTGGACAGTCATCTAGTACTTCCATGAATGAATTTAGACTAGCTAATGTAACTAAGGTATTATTGGATTCTATTTAAAAAATCATAGTGTAATCTATTAGCATACAAGGCTATAGATGATACCATCCCAATTTTTAAATTGATTGCACCCAAGTGCAATGTAGACAATAAAAATTCTTTGAGTCAATTAGACACATTGTTTAAGTGCATCACCGACAACATATTGACTGTTGATCAAAAAAATGAAGAGATATTTAAGGAGAAAATGGACAGATAAAAGGAGAATTTATTTGATGAGATAATAAAGAAGTGCACAGAACACATTGACACCCTCTTACCAAAACTGAGCAAAACAATGATGGAATTTAAGGAACTATATAGACATAGATGTAAAACTAATGTTTTGACAATGGATATCGATGAGGAGATCAACAAATTAGAAAACGAAATAGATGATATAGCTGACAATATCATTGGTTCATCAATATTGGTTATAGAATAGGAGATAGCTAGATTTGAGGAGAAACTTGAGAAGTTGGAGAAGGAAAAGAAGAGAATAAAAGGAAAGGCAAAATAGATAAAATGTAGACTCAGTCCTAAGCTTGATAACCTCATCTCTTTAAAGAAAGAGATCTCGGAGGAACTTGTACAAGGACATAAGACATCAAAAGAGAAAATGCATCACCTCATTGGTACAATTCAAAGAACAGAGGCAGCATTGAAGGAAAATGACAGGTTCACTCAAAGCGTGAATTTTGTATTAATAGATTTATTTCAGATTGTAACCAACCGGTTACAAGGTTCTAGCTGAACTACACTCATTTGACAATTTTTGAGAACCTTTGTCATTGATGTCAAAGGAGGAGTAGTAGAGAAGATAAAAATGATTGACAAAAGAGATCATATGCTCAGGGGGAGCACACAATTGTGGTAAGATTTTTGGACTTCAATTTTTTGATACAATTTTGAATTTTTCTCATGGGTGTTGCCATAATTGCCAAAGGGGGAGATTGTTGGCATTGCACACTCTAGTGAGAATTGTAGGTGATTGAACATATTGTCATTGATGGCAACCTTGCAATCTTATGGCACCACCAGGCACTAGCACTGGTAGACTCTACACCGTCACATAGCTCACCGACAATAACAAGAATGATTACTGACACCCTAGCCGGCAAGATTTTGATTATTTAATATTGTATTTAATTGTAATATCTTTTTGTAAGCCGACATGGAATATTGTAATAAGACTCATATATAAGTATGAGATATTGTATATCATTATATATATACAAGATATAATAGATATGTAGAGCGAATACTAAGGGGTATTTTGTAGAAAGGTTTATGGTTATTGTATGAGCTTCAACCAATACTGAACCTGGCATAGAAGATGCTTTTTGTAGCAATACATTACATTGGATTTCCATAATCCATTTTTGTAAGTCAGTGAGACTTCCTTTTGTATTTGAGCAGTGAGCTCTAGCCAGTTGGCCTCCTACATGTGTAGACACTTCATTGTAAGTAATATCCATTCATTGGCCAGTGAGTGAATATTGTGGGTCACAAATCCCACCAAGGTTTTTCCCACACTGGGTTTCCTCGCCAAAAATCTTGTGTTATAGTGTGCTTTCTATGTTGTGTTTATTGTTCATATGTACTGCATTAATTCTTGTTTACCAGTACACTATTTTGGAATGCAAAATACTTAATAAGTTCAGAAATTTCGTAAACCGATTAGATACTGATTCACAACCCCTCTCAGTATCTTTGGGAATCCTAACAAAGACCAACACATGACAAATTTCAACATGAAGTGGGGAACGTTCACATACCAAAAGATGCCTTTCAGCTTGTCAAATGTTGGAGAAAATTTCCAAAGAGATATGGATTTGGCCTTTACAGACCTCATCAATAAAACTATGTTGATATACTTGGATGACCGAACAGTGTTTTCTAAACACCGAGAAGATAATTTTGATCATCTCGAGCTTGTTTTCCAAAAGTGCCTCGAGTTTGGGATTTCCTTAAACCCGAAGAAATGTATCTTTGGCATTCCTCAAGGTAAGCTACTAGGACACATAGTTTCCAAGGAAGGTGTCTCCATCAAACCTGATTGAGTCAAAGAAATAAAAGATCTTCCCTTTCCGGTCAATAAAAAGGGAGTCCAATATTTCCTAGGGAAGGTCAACTTTGTCAACCGTTTCATTTTTTATTTTGCTAAAATAATAAGGCCCATCACCCTGATGCTCAAGAAGGAGAAATATTTCAACTGGACTCCCAAAGCCAAATGATCTTTTGACAACATCAAAGACGCCATCTGTTCAACCCTCGTGTTATTTAACCAGAATATGTCAAAGGACTTGATAATGTATGTTTTTTCAGGTCAGTATAGCATTGCCATGGTCCTGACCCAGAAGGATGATGAAAAGGGGAGTGAGCATCCTATAGCCTTCCATTCAAAGACTCTCAAAGAATATGAGGATAAATATAACTTTGTCAAAAAACAGGCCTTGGCCATGGTGAAGGGATTGAAGAAATTTGGGCACTTCATTGCCTGCAACAAGACCATGGTGTATGTAGCTCATCCTGCAATCCGAGAATACATCATGGAAGGCGACATCATCAGAAAGATGGCTAATTGGATCACTAAGATCCTAGAGTACGATGTTGATGTCAGGCTAACCAAAATAGTTCATGGAAAAGACTTATGCGAATATATAGTTCAGAAGTGTGAAACCCATGAAGATGAAATGGCCACAGAGGAAGTTGTGATGGTTTCCCCTGAGTCTCCAAACACATGTTGGATGGAGGCCCAAAACCATTTCATGAAAATGGGGATTTTCCCTAAAGGTCTCCCTCTAGAAAAGAAAAGGTTCTATAGACTTCAAAACAGTGGTTTCTGCCTAGTAGAGGGTGTTCTTTTCAAAAGGAATTTTGATGGTGTTCTACTCTGCTACGTAGATCAATGTGAAGCTGATAAAATGCTATACAAATTTCACTATGGCTCGTCGAGAGGTCATTTCTCAACACAAATAACTATCATCAAAATCGCTCATGGAAGATATTTTTAGCCTTCCATTTTCAAGGATGGGCACACTTTGGTGAGAGAATGCAAGGAGTGCCAGTATTATACTGGTAGGGGTAGAAAAGAAGCAATGCCACTCAGACCCATGATGGTAGAAGAGCCTTTTTCTCAATGGGGACTCGACTTCATAGGGATGATCAACCCCCCAAGCTCATTTGGACATAAGTGGACCCTGACCACTAATGATTACTTCACCAAATGGTCTGAAGTTGTCCCCTTAAAAGAATTCATTAGAGAAAGAAGTGTTGACATTCTTGGAAGGCCTGGTGTGTCGATATGGTGTGCCAAAGATCATTGTATTAGATAACTTGGGTGCATTCACCGGTTCGCAAATAAACCAATTTTCCCTCAGCAAAGGTATCTATCTCAAAACCTCCTCTAACTACTACCCTCAGGGGAATGGGCTCGCCGAGTCCACTAATAAGAACCTTATTAGACTCATTAAGAGGATAGGCTCAAAATACAAGAGGGGATGGCACCACCACTTGAGTGCATTGTGGTCAGACCAAATAACAGCTAAGTAGGTCTTGGAAAACTCCCCATACAAGCTTCTCTATGGTAAGGATGCATGGTTTCCCATCTCTTTAGAGGTCCCGACCCTACAACTACTTAAGCCCATTGAAGTGGAAGAGAATGGCCTTATGGCCATGAGGTTGGTAGAAATTATGGAGCTCAAAGAAGCTAGAGAGACAAATTTTGCATCTCTCCAAGACTGACAACGAACCATCAAGAGGTGGATTTACATCTAAAAAAGTTCCAATCAGGTTTTCAAACTAGAGGACCTTGTGTTGAAATATAATGAAAGAGTGACCAAGCCTAGTCAACACACTAAGTTCTACGACATGTGGGAGGGGCCTTTCTACATCATGAATTACAAGGGTTTTAATTCATTTGACCTCGAGGATATGCATCGAGACTGTCTCTGGATCCTAGTTAATGGGTTCCATCTCAAACCACTCCATTAAGGTTTTCCCTCTCGAAATGTATATATTGTAATTAGTTATTTTGCATGCCTTTTTTATTTTAATTATTATCAGTCGTAATCCAAGTGAGGTAATCAAAATTACAAGATATTTCATGATTAAGCAAAATGAAAAAACTATTATATTATTGAAATTTTGTTTTTTCTTTTACATTTAAAGGGCGAACCCTTGGCCCTATTTTACAAAAAGTAATAAGTCAAAGTGCTACAAGATGGGCTACAGCTTTCTCATTGATCCTCCTCATCTTCTTCATCCTCCATTTGGAAGTCTGGGTCTCCACTATTATCTGGACTGTCATCTCCCTCTGACCACTCGTGGCCATGATTTCCATCAGGCACCCCAGTCATATAGATAACAACCAGGTTTTGTTGTATGTGCGGAATCAAATCCTGAGGGAAGATGTAGTCCCTAAAATCATAATACCATTCTACACCATTTGGGACAGGGACTATCATGTGAACCTGGAAGAGGAATTCTACAGCAAGCTCAGTGTGAAACCGATGGGAAGACAACATCATCATCCTCAGACTGCCAAGGACCGAGTGCCAAGTTAATTCATCACCAGAAGTAATAAAGCACTTCAGATCATATGCTAGGGGGAGGCCCCTGAAGGGGACATGGTATCCCACTACATCTTCCAACCTTCCTAGATAGTCTTGAGAAAAGAGTGCCTTGGTGAGTTGCAAAGCCAATAGCCTAGCCAACCTGAAATCCAGCAATGAGGTCACTAAGCGTGAGCAGATATCCATGTTTACACGATACCAATATGCATTGTCAATGAAATCCTCGCTAAGCACCCATTTTATGACAGTGATTATCAAGGGATTCTTCCGCCATGTCATTATTTGCATCCTTCGGTCAGAGATGTTCCCAAGGAAAGCGACCTATACTTTTTTGTTGACGAGCCTAACAGGAGTATCTATCTTCTAAAGAAAACTCTGACATTGAGGCTAGCACTATGCAAAGGAATGTCTAAAAAGACATATTTATAATCATGGAATTCCAGCTCAAGGTAACGAGTGGCTGAGATGCTAGTGCTCTCAAACTCCAATGCTCTTATCATTCTCCATTGATTCACACAAGGGAATGAAATTTGATTCAAATTTAGTGATGTCTTGCTCAGTACCTCAAAGTAGGAGTTTATGCAAGCCACACATATGTGTAGGTGCATCATGTTTAAACCAAAACCTTCGTAGGACTGTATCAACTTGTGTGAGCCTCGTTGTCTATCAATCTTCTTGATTAAAGGGGAGATCCATCTAGACTAGCTTTTCATCTCAAGTGGCTTCAAGAAAGGGCAGGCTAAATAAGTTCTCTCTTGCAAAGCAAATATGGTAGTGCTCATCCTCATCAGAAGTTAAATACAACTGCAAAATGAGTTGGCATGCGTGTAAATGGATGCTTGCCATTAAGAATCTTCTTTTGCAAAAATCTAGGCACACCATGCATTTAAGAATTATGGTTGCGCTTTTTTTCATCTTATTACTCTTTTGTAGCCTAAGTGTTTAGTTTATCTCAAGTTTGAAAGTTGACAGAGAAAAGGCCTCAAACTGAAAACGGAAGTCAAAGCCACATCTTCAAGATCTACTCAAGGAGGACTATCGGTGAATATTTTTCGAGAGCTCTTATACTCATCACATTCCATTCCTCCCAAGGTGGAATACCCAAGAACTAAAATCAAGATGAAGACGGTTACCCACAATACGTCCATTGTGTTAGATTCTTTTGAAAATGTCTTCAAACTTGAAATCCGCAAGAAACCTAAGAACCTCAGAGAGGCTGCATGCAATAGAATTCTCCACCACAGAGAAGAGTCACAATCAATGGTGACTCGGTTTTGGGGTAGTGGTGTTCCTCAATTTGTGGTCCCCATGGTTCCATACTTTCCAGAGCTCGTAGCGGTCTGTGCTGATAATTTCAACCTCACCCCCTATTCAATCAGCAGCTCATCTTTGAGGGTGGTGATCTCCCCATAAGCTATTAGGACTATGATGTGTTGTTCTATTTTCAAAGGGACAAAGGTATTCTCTAAGACTATAATAGAGGAATTATGGGGCACCATAAGAGATGCATTGTCTTTTTGCTAGACTACACTCAACTGAAGTCTGTCTTTCCAACTCTTGAGATTCCCCATGTCCCACAACTACCTGAAGCATGAGGATCTCAAAGATATTTCCTCTGCCCTTTTATGGTTATGCGATAATGATAATGACTGAGACATCACGGCTGCGATGATGGGTTTTCTCTTTAAATGCAGAAAGAAGATGGAGTCCTTCCATTTTGACTTCTCGATTTTTATAGCTAGAGGCATGGTAAAGGAATTATAAGAATTTTAGTAGTTGTGGTGGTTCAGGTTTTCCTAAGTCTTAGTCCATCTTCTCTTGCACCAGGATGAGGCGTTCTTCATCCAACACATGTGGTGGGCGACCTGTGATGAGTCGGGAAACAAGATGTTGGTGTCGGCCTAAACACAACTATTGCCATCTTTCTTTGATGCATACCAGTTTTCTGGCTTTTTCCTAACTCCTGTGCTTGAAGATTTTGATTCAATCCCTAATGAACCACTAGCCCATTTCTCTCAGTCCAGATGAACTAGATGCAAAATGAGCACCCTCCCTGTGACTGGTTAATAGGCCATGATTTTTCTTTCATCTGAGTACACGGTTTCTCTGAGGAACCTTTCCACTTGCCCATCTATGTGATTGAGAGGACACTTGCTCTTGAGATTGCATGACAGTGGGTAAGGATTGAGAGACCCATTGGAGAAAGAAATAATGATACGTCTATTTTCAAAGACCATAAGGCCATTGGTCCAATCACTTTGGTATGGAGAAACATCACAGAAGAGGTCTTGACATCTAAGCTAGTGCAGCTCACACTAGTAGTGATTGATTATTCTTGGAGCTATGACCCCGATGGTTGCCTCAATAAGAGGAAAAATGTAGTAAAGCATCAGCTATGGAGCTCATGGGGGGTCGTACAAACCCTCAAGCTGATGACCCAAATTTATATATGGGTCTCGATTATTTTCCTGTCCTTAAGCACCCCCATGGTTGAGATATTATACAATATTGCAGAGGTACAACCTCGAAAAGCCTATTCCTAAGGTGATGTTAGAAACCATGACTTTGGATGCCTGGCCCAAGAAAAAGAGGAAATATTTTTGGATCTATCAGCAAGAAGTAAGTCATCCTAGAGCTAATATCAGGAATGCCCCCTTGGATGAGTGCTTCAAGCTAGAATGGTGTCTGCTCAATAAATCAGATGAAGAGATAGGTGATAGTTCCTCATGTGGGGACTTGTCCCTCGAGGTGGTCCTACAGTAGGGTGTAGAGGTTATAATTATCAAAGGGAAATATCCAAATCCCCATATCCTCCTTCCTCTAGCTGGTTCCTCTCGTAGGCTTCATTCCTAGGCTAGTAAGAGACAACCTAAGAAGCAGGTGCATGAATCCCCTCCAAGAAAAAGGTTGCATTCCCATTGAGCAAAGAAGAGACAAGCTCAAGTTGTTTCCTCTATTGTCCCTCTTGTCATAATGCAAACCCAGGTCCCCACTGCTCTTACATTGGCACCTGCAGGAATGTTGGTTGAACCCAAATATGCATTCTCGGAGGCTTCCATTCCTTTCCAGGCCCCCACTTTTATCCTTGCGGTTTTTTCCATGTAGATGTCTGAAGCAACATTCATTTTACGTAAGATTGGTTTTGGAGAGTCCACTCCTCCCTCAATTATGGGGTTAGCGTCCATGAGTCCTTTTCTATTTAGAGCCTCTCCTTTTGTCCCATTGTTTACTCCATCAACCCTTGGTCATCCAATTTAGACCACTTTTGGCGGGCCTATTTCCCAATTCCCCTTTCTGGTTCCCCCAAGCACAACGTTTGCAAGATAGGCTATTGATAACCTAGATGATTTCCAACAACAAGTCGCCTATTCCAAGACTACCCACATTCATAGAACAGGCAAACAAAAAGAAAAGGAGGGTTCCCATCCACCCAATCCACACCTTCAAAAACATTTTAGTGAAGAGAAAGATTATCTTTTCTTTGCAAACCTTTTCCCCAAGGTTGATAAGATGGAATCCCAAATGAGGCCCAATGATTATAGCTTGTATGCTATCAACATCAACCTTCTCAATGCTATGACATCTGACAAATTTGAAATGATGGAAGAGACTTCAAAGGTCATGTCTTCAAAATTCATAAAAAAGAGTCATCACTTGGAGAAGATACAAGCAGAGAATGCACATGTCTGAGAATCCCTTACCTAGCAGAGGAAACAAGACAAGGCCTAAAGTACATAAATCAATCTCCTCCAAGGTTTGCTGATGTAGGCCAATTTAGAGAAGGGAAAGTTGCAATCAACCCTTAATAACGTGAGCTCTCACTTGAAGGGCCAAGAGGCAATAAGGAATGTGGCCTTAAAATAATTGTAGGAGAAAGACCTCAAGGTCCAGCAATTAAGAGTAGCATCTAGAGATGCCACCCAAGTGCAAGTTCAGCTGCGTGAACAAGTCTGTCTAAAGGAAGAGTACACCTGACAACTGAGTGACGTGCAGGTTATCCTTTCAAAAGACAAAATGAGATATGAATCAGAGATGCAAGATAGGGAGAAAAACCTAGAGTAGGCTAAGAGGAAATTTCTTGACACAGAGGTTTTGTTGCAAGAAGAACAAGATCATACATTGCAGCTCCAACAAATAGTGCATGATGGACGTGCCAAGATCCTCTCTCTAGAAAGCAAGGTGATCATTGAGAAAAGTAGGTGCAAGGAGATCCAACATGAAGTAACTTCCAAGAGAGAGGAGGTCTCATAGTTGCTAAGTATTCCTCCCCCCATGCAGGTTTCTCAAGAATTTTTGATAATTCTAATAGAATTGTATGTTTCTCATTGGGAGATAATTAAGCAATATGCCCCCTCATTGCAGCCTGTGTTTAGATTCATATAGGAAGCACAATCCCTCTGCATCAAGATAGGAGCCCTTGTCAATAGCTATATGGTCATCCTGGTTTGCAAGATCCCCATGGTTCAGGATCTAATCCAAATGTTGTATGCAGCTCAAGATGAAAAGTTGAGAGAAAAAGAAATGGCACACAATCAACAACTGATCAAGAGGATGAATGTTTTCATCAATCATCATAGAGTGGGCATGCACCTATTAGTGACACTTGAGAATTTACAAATCTCTATTCCAGATATCAAGTAGCGTATAGAGAGGTTTGTCTCATTAAGCTTGCCTTCTGCATTCCCCACTGATGGTTTTGTACTAGGGGTTGAACAAGTATTAAGTTACGTTGAGCATTTTCAATAGGACATGACTTTCATCTAGTACCTAAGTGATCCCATCTTGGTAGAAGAGGTTGAACATCTCCTGCACCCACTAGCTCAGCTTTATGTGCTCCAGAGATTGGTCCATGATGAACCAATAGGCTTGCCTTTCGATGAAATTATCTGCATGGATCAGCATAATCAGAATCTGGAAGCACAAGTATTGGCCTCCTAGGAAGATTGGTCCTTATTGCAGCAGGTCTTTGACCTACTCCACCCTATCTTGCCATGAAGTTTGGTCTTTGAACCAACAATTTTAGTTTCTTGCATTCCGCAGGCAGAATTCCCCCTTCTAGTCACTAAGAAATGTTCAAATTATTTTCAGTTGAAGTCTACGGTCCTAATTTTGATTGCGGTGTCTTTTCCCTTCTTTAACTTTCCATTTGTGCTTAGTGTACAGGCCAAATTTCATCTCAACATTCCCCCTGACAGCCCGCGATTTATGTTCAAAGTTTGGAGGAATGCAAAGTTGCCAAGTGGATCAGTTTTTAATGACTCAGTTTTCTGTTGGACCCCACCCTGTATCTTGAGAAAGACAAAGACAAATGGAATCTCCGCACTATCGGTATTATTTTTGTTTGGATTCCCTTTTGTGGAGGTCCCCCTGCGATGCCACATATTATTTAGGGTGCACTATCTGCCAGACTACACAAACTATTTTATGTTTGCGCAGGTGTGAAGACCGTCACGACTGAATGAGACTAACGACCTTGAAGGCCATTTTTATGGGTGTTTTCTTGCAAGATTCTGTGATAGTGTTTTTCTATTTCAAAAGTGGTTGCGAATGGCTGGCAGATGTTTGAGCTGTTAGTAGAGTAGTGGGTTCTATTTACGCTTTGTTTTTCCTTGTTTTGGGGGTCAGAACTTTGAAAGAACAATTAAGTTTTCTTAGATAGAATTTTAGCCTTTTAGCTGTTGTTGTTTCCTAAGGAAATGTTAACGAAATTGTGTCTATGGCCTTTGTGATGCCTCTTTTCAGTATGCTTTGATGGTTTTTTGTGCTTTTCCTTGTAATTTTGACGAATTTAGAAATACATATCAAAGACTGCTAATTAAACTATGTTTTGCACTTGTTATCTGGTAGATGCGTGATTGATATTTCTTTATGTTGCAAAGGGATCTTAATTGTGTATTTATTACTATTTTGTTCGGATATGTAGATTTTTGAATGCACTTTCAAACCGCATGTCTTTGGGTTTTATATGATGTTAATGATTTTACAAAATGCTCGTGTGTATCACCTCAGTAGTTTAGATCTTTTTTCTTTCAGTTTCTTCTTTCCCTTTTCCCAAAACTATCAAGAATAGTCGGCTTCTCAAATCCAGAGGTCATTCAGTGAGTCTCACGTAATAGGTCCCCCGTCACTTAATTTCCCATATGGTTGTCTTCTTTCAAAGTAAAATTTAGAGTCAACAATAATTAACAATATTATTTTACATAAATGAAATTATGAAAAAGTATTAATTATAAATAGTTAAGGTATTTAGTTCTTAAGCTAATGATGAATTATAGACAATGAAAATTTTTGTAATTATTCTTCTGAGAGGTAGATAATAATTAACAAAAAAAAAATTATTACCTGTAATATAATAGTCACATTGTGGAGAATAGATGTAATAAAATTAAATGTTAAGTTTGACATAAGATTTTGTATCATTTAATTAGTTACACTTAGTTTGTGTTCCATTTAGGCTACCACCATGGTCCTATGTGGTACTAATACCATAAATCATTCCTTATAATGGTGAGTTTACTAGCATTATAGTATTGCAATATTTTTTGTCACACATTGTCTAATATAAGGCTAGTGAACATGATGTTTGTGTCATAACCATGTTTTGACATAGAGAGTTGAGCATGGTGCCATATTATTTTATGGTAATTGAACCTAGGGCTCATGTGTTTGAGTGAAAATGAGGTTATTTAGAATGATTATTATTTGTAAGATAATCTAATATATATTTTCTCTAATGGAATCTATAGATGGTTGCCTTTGTGCATTCATTTACTACCTAAATAGACAAGGTTATAACATATGAGGAGACTTGAAATGTATTATATATTATTTTAACCTTGTGAATTCTCTCTTTTCCTATTGGTGACTTAATTTTAGTCAAATAGAATTGTGAAGTATTATTTATGTTACAATTCATCATTGAGAAAATCTACTTAGGATCTCATTCTATGAGGTAATCAGAAATCCAAATTAGAGAATATATTTAGTTTGTATCTATATAATAAATAAAAGTATAAATAAGAGAATAAAAATATATAAGCCTCACAGATACATGACTCAAAGAAGTGACATATTCAAGATTTTATGATTTGACACAATCACAAAGTGACTTAATATATTTTATTTGTAATAGAGGTGGTCATGAATAAATAGATGTGGAGTCTAGCTACTATTGATTTAATGACACCAACCATAGCTGCAAATTTGTAGAACCTCACCAATTCAAGGCTGGTATATGGAGATGAAGCTTGTGTTATTCAAATTGACCCACACAACCTCTAAGAAAGTCTAAAAGTTATATTGATATTGATATATTTAGCTTTAAAAGAAAATGATATGGAAAGTACAATTCTTAGTAGCTATATTAGCCAAAATCTATGTTATAAGTGTTGGCCATTTGGTGGAATTGATTATGTGTCACATTGATGTTTTGTCATTGATGCCAACACTAGTTGTTTTGATTCTTTACTGACACCCTCTTAGTACCAGTAGGTTGACTATCTTTTAGTTAACTTGGATCCGATATGATCTGGTTGACTCCGGTATAATCTCGTGATGGAATTGGCTTGCTCATAATGCTTATACTCATATTTGGTTAGTTGGTTTTGGTTTGGTGATTGGATGCTATCTTTCTTACTTAGAAGATTGGTTTCTGGTTTTGATGAGGGTCTCATCAGCAGAGCTTTTGGTGGAGATCTTTGAGGAATTGCATAATTAGTATTGCTACAACTTCTAATTGAGTTTCAGGATGCTGTTGGTGATCATGTTCAAGACTTGGCATTTGGAAATCATTGCTGAAGCATGTGGACCTATACTTGGTCTCGGTTAATCTAGGATATGGACTGACATTAATGTAACATGTGGATAGGACCTATTATTGTATTTCTAGGATGTCTTATGAGTGAGTATTATTTATTTTGGTCTAAGGCCAACATGGTTTGTAATTATGTAATTGGTTTATTGTCTGGTAGTCGACCTGATTGTTTATGGTTGACGATTTTTATAAATAAGATGTAAGATCCCATTTTAGATCATCATGGTTATTGTAAGAGGTCATAGTCAAGGTATGTAATGTACGAACAATGTAATATCATTCACGACGAGGAGTTGGTTGATCATTGGAGATCAAATTGGGTTTTTGTAAGAGGATTTAGTCCTCTGGTATTGAGCTTAACCAAAATTGTACTTAGGCATAGGAGATGCTATCTTTTTCAGTTCAACACTTCTTCGGATTGTAGTCTTGATTTATATGTAGTTAGTGAGACTCCATTTGTGATGAGCAATGTGCTCTAGGTTGTTGGGCTTCCTGCAAGTGTAGGCTCTTTCATTGCAAATTCACATACTTACTGCAAAAGTATTATCTACCTATGGGTAGGCTTGCCACAATGGTTTTTACCTTAACTTGGTTTTCCACATACAAATCTTGGTGTTGTGTGGATGGTATTTTTTTTAATTTTTTTATACTTAATTGGATTAACTACTATTCCCATATTATTGTTTGGGTTTCAGTATTAGAGTTTAAATTTCTAATGCTTTTGGTAATCTGTGACAACTGATTAACCCCCCTCTCAGTTGTCTTCCAATTATCTGAACTTTCTAAAAATTGGTATCAGAGCTTTGGTCCTCTCCACAGAAAGCTTAACTACTTTAGGAAGATCCTATGGCGAGTAACAGTTCAAGTTCATCCAGTTATTTTGGCACTAGCTTTCAAAGGGATATACCAAGGCTTGAAGGAACAAATTATACAATATGGAAGATTTGAATGGAGACTCATCTGAGAGGTCTTGGCAAGGAGATTTGGGAGATAACACAAAATAGTGTCACACCCTATAATCAAGGATCTCGCAATCCTCCTCCAGCAAACCTGGATAAGGAGCTTGAGAATGATTGTAGTGCAAGAGAAGCCCTCTTGTGTTCACTTTTTGATAAAGAAATAATGGGATTAATAGACAAATCAGCTAGAAAGGCTATATGGGATAAGTTGCAGACTCTTAATGAAGGTGACCCTACAGTAAAAATTGATAAACTTGATGGTTATCGAGTGTGATATGAAAACCTGAAGATCAAAGAAGATTAAAGGATAACTACATTCATGGAAAGAGTAAATGAGATTATTGTGGTAATTCAATGTTGTGGTGGAACTATGCGTGAAGATGAGATTATTTATAAAGTCTTGAGAGCCCTACCACTGTCTTACAAAATGAAGGCTAATTATATTAATGACTTGAGAACTATGGCTAATACATTTGTCAACAGACATACTTTGGTTGGGAAACTGTCTTCTTTTGAGCTTGAGGAATTTGGATCTTCAGGAGCTGTGAAGACTGAACCTACTTTTCATGCATCTACATTTACAACCAGTAAGAAATATTGGAGAGCTTTATATGAAAAAGTATTAAAAGATATGAAGAGAGAAGATGATGAGTTTGAGAAACTTGAAGCACTATTTGCTAGAAGAGTACCAAAAGGACCGGTAGGAAGTAAGTATGAAGGAAAAGCACCTTTTAAATGTTTTACATGCAATAAGATTGTTCATTTTGCATCTAGAGGTTCTGAAAGAAATTCAAGATTTCAAAAAGAGTTAAAAGATCATTTAAACCTAACCCTAGATATCAGAACAAGTATAGATTCAAGAAAAATAGAGACAAATCATGCTACATAGAAGATGAGTAAGGAATTACTAATTTAGATGATGAACCGACAAAAGACTCTTCTAGTGGATTCGGTAATGGGAAAGAATGGGTATTCTTGGCTATCAAGGAAGATGATCTGACACTGGAAGAGAATGTATCTAAGGAGAAGGCACTTGATGCTAAAATTGAGGATAAGGATGATTGGGTAATTGACAGTGATTGTTCACATCATATGATTGGTGATAAAGGGAAGTTTCTATTTTTGCAAGAAATTGATGGTGGACTAGTTATATTTGGAGATGACAAAGTATATAGATGTCATAACAAAAGGTTGCAAAGAATTGTGGAGAGTGATAATGTTAAATTAGATGAGATGATCAAAAGTCAAATCAGAATTGATGAGAAGGAACTGATAGTGCAAATGATTATATCTGAACTGATAGAACCTTTACTAGAATAGAGAGTTGAACTCATTACTCCGACAACATCAGAGAATTCTATAGTAACTGAAGAATAGGGAAGAGGAGAAGAGAGTCAAAAGATTCCTAGGTATGTGACATTGAATCATTTTGAAGATCAAATCATTGGGGATAAGAGAAATGGACTGATGACAAGAAGAAGATAGGAAACTAGTGAGGTATGTTTAATTTTAGAAGTTAAACTGGTATCATTAATTGAGGCATGTAACGATGAATTTTGGTTAAAGGCTATGGAAGAAGATTTAGATAAGATTGAGAAAAATAACACATGGACTTTGGTTCTCCGACCTAAAAATAAAAATGTTATTGGAACTATATGGATTTTTAGGAATAAATTGAATGAGAATGGTCAAGTTATAAGGATTAAGGCTAGATTGGTTTGTAAAGGATATTCTCATAAGGAAGGAATTGATTATGGAGAAAATTTTACGCCGGTAGCTAGGATTGAAGTTGTAAGATTATTTCTTGCCTATGCTCATTATAAAAACTACATGGTTTGCCAGATGGATGTTAAATGTGCATTCTTTAATGGGGATCTTATTGAGGAAGTTTATATTGAGCAACCTGGTGGTTTTTCACTATCAGATGATACTGATAGGGTTTGGAGGTTAAGGAAAGCTTTATATGGATTGAAACAAGCACCTAGAGCTTGGTATGCAAGGTTGGATAAATATCTTTTGAATCTTGGTTTTACTAAGGGTAGTGCTGATAGTAATTTATATTATAAAATCACTAATGATGATATACTAATTGTTGAGGTATTTGTTGATGACATCATTTTTGGAGGTGAAGATAAATTATGCATAGAATTTTTTAAGAATATGGAGAAAGAAATTGAGATGTCTATGATCGGTGAGATGAAATTTTTCTTAGGTTTGCAGATTACTCAGACTGATAAAGGTATTTTTATCTGTCAAACTAAATATGCTAAGGAATTATTGAAGAAACTTGGTATGGGAGATTCTAAACCGGTAAGTACACCTATGGTTAGAAGTGAGAAATTGACAAGGAAAGATGTTTCTACACCGATAAATCCTACAAGATACAAATCTATGATTGGAGGTCTTCTTTATTTAACTCAAACTAGGCCTGACATTATGAATTCTATTTGTATTGTTTCAATATTTCAGAGTGATCCTAGAGAAAATCATGAGGTGGTGGTGAAAAGGATTTTTAGATACTTGCAAGGTACATCAGAATATGGCTTATGGTACCCTAAGGATGATAAATTTAATTTATGTGTATATAAAAATATTGATTGGGCTGGAGATGTTGATGACCAAAAAAGTAGTTCCGGTGGAGATTTCTTTCTTGTAAAGAAGTTGGTTTCATAGATCAGTAGGAAATAATCATGTATTTATTTATCTACTGTTGAAGCTAAGTATGATGTTGTTGCTACTAATTGTACACAAGTTTTATGGATGAAGCAAATGTTGAAGGATATAAAGGTTGATTGTGTGTCACCAATAGTTATTCACTGTGATAACTCTGTTGCTATTGATATATCAAAGAATCTGGTATTTCATTCTAAGACAAAACACATATCTATCAAGTATAACCTTTTGAAGTAGAAAATGGAAGAAAATGAAATTAAACTGGTTTATGTGAACAACAAAGAACAATTTACAAAAATTTTCACTAAAGCTTTATCCAAGGAATCATTTGAGTACTTAAGAGACAGATTGGGTGTTTCTACTCCTCCAACAGAGACTTTATTTATTTGGTTTGGCATTAGTCTGGCATGTGTTATCAAAGATACTATTCATTTCAACACTGATGTGGGATGCTACTACTCAGGGGGAGTAGTTAGCTTTCAGATTCAGAGGCTTATTCTTTTTCTTTGATATTTTTGTCAGATTTCTGGCATTAATGTCAAAGGGGAGGAGATAGTGATGTGAAAAATAAATTCAGAACTTTACATAGATATTGTTCAAAGGGGGATATATATTGATATTCAGAGCTATATGTAGGAGATTGTTGGTTGTCTTCCATATGGGGAGACTTGTTTGGCAATTTTGAGTACTTATATGTTTTTCACATCTAGTGTTGCCATCAATGCTAAAGGGGGAGATCGTTGGCCATTTGGTGAAATTTATTATGTGTTGCATTGATGTTTTATCATTGAACTCAACACTAGATTTTTGGATGCTTTACCGGCACCCTTCTCATCCCAATAGGTTGAGTAGTTTTTGGTTAACTTGGATCTGGCATGATCTAGTTAACTCTGGTATAATCTAGTGATAGAATTGTCTTGTTCATAATGCTTATACTCATATATTGGTCATCTGGTTTCTGTCTCATGATTGGATGCTATCCTTCTTACTTAGAAGATTGGTTTCTGGTTCCAACGAGGGTTTCACTAGAATAGATTTTGGTGGATATCTTTGATGCATTGCCTAATTGGTGTTGTTGTAGCTTCTGATGGAGTTTCAGGATGTTGTTGGTGATCATGTTCGAGACTTGGCATTTGGAGATCATTGCGGAAGTGTGTGGACCTATACTTGGTCCCGGTTAATCTAGGTTATGGACCGACATTAATGTAACATGTGGATATGACCTAGTTTTATATTTCTAGGATGTCTTATTTGTGGATATTATTTATTTTGGTCTAAGGCCAACATGGTTTGTAATTATCTAATTGGTTTATTGTCTGGTAGCTGACCTGATTATTTATGGTTGACGGTTTTTATAAATAAGATGTAAGATCTCATTATAGATCATCATGGTTATTGTAAGAGATCATGGTCAAACAATGTAATGTGTGAATAATGTAATATCATTCAGGCAGAGGAGTTGGTCGATCATTAGAGATCAAATTGGGTTTGTGTAAGAGGATTTAGTCCTCCGATAATGAGCTTAATCAGAACTGTACTCATCCAAAGGAGATGCCATCTTTTGCAGTTCAACACTTCTCTGGATTGTAGTCTAGATTTATATGTAGTCAGTGGAACTCCTTTTGTGATGAGTAGTGTGCTCTAGGTTGTTGGCCTTCCTGCAAGTGCAAGCCCCTTCATTGTAAATTCATATACTTACTATAGAAGTATACTACGGGTAGGCTTCCCACCATGGTTTTTCCCTTTATTAGGTTTTCCACGTATAAATATTTGTGTTGTGTGGATGGTATTTATTTTGTGCTTATTGTTTATGCTTAATTGGATTAACTGCTATTCTGGTATTATTGTTTTGGGTATTTTTAATTCAAACACTGGATGGTATTTATTCTGCTATTCTATGAAAAGAGTCATATGGTGTATTTTATATAGATGGAAATTAAATTAGAAGAGTAAAAGGTTTGAGATTTGTTATCTATGAAATGAAAAATATTAGAATTACAAATTTTAATAAGAAAATGATCAATATATAAGTTTTTCTTTCTCTTTTATTTTTATTCCAATTGAAGCAATTTTATGAGGTTGTATTATCCATTCAATCTAATACTTAATTTTTTCTATTATGTTCAAACATTTATCAATTATTGATGGTAATTTTGGGTCTACCTATGCTTTATCTAATGGGAATTTTTGATAATTTCATTCTATTTCTATTGTTATAGGTTTAAGTAAGTAAAGGATGATACTAGAGGTTAGAGAATTTATACAAGTTTAGATACATTCTCACTTCAATTTGGTAGATTTATTTAGAAAAAATCTCATACTTGTGTTCATTATTATAATAACATTGAATTTCAAAAATATTATACTATCAATAGTTGGGTATTGACATCCTCACTTTAAAGATAAGAAAAGGTCTAGTACAGATAAAGATCAACATGGATATTTTCCCCAATAGTTGAAGAGTTTATAGATATTATAAATTATATCCTTACAAAGGTCACAAAACAACATGATGAGACATAGTGGATACAACTTAATGTTGGCATAACTGATGATGATGATGATGATGATGTTTATATAAGGACTGTTGGTGATGATATAGTTGATATAATGAGGAGAATGATGGCATGGTGATGAATGACCAGTATAGTTGAGATGTTGATTGGTGACTTGATGATAACTTATTTGTGTTGTCATTTACGACAACTATGACAATCTTGCCAACCTTGTTCTATCATGTTTCCTCATGTTTAATTTTTCATCTAGGTCATCTATGTTGACCAGTAAGCTATGGAATATATTTGACAACCAAATTGTTAACCAAAAAGCTGAAATAGTGAAGGAGATTTTTGTGGTAGAGATCTATGTTGATTTAGATATTGTAGTTTGGAATAAGTGTTTGTGACATTATAATGAGTCTATTACCAGAACCGCATCATGTTTTGATAACCGGAAGATATGTTTGTAATTGACTATTGTATATTTTGTAAGGTTTTAGTAGGGTTTAAGAGCCAGTACCTAAATCTGTTGATTGGTGATGCTTTATGGTTTGGCAGTATATTTAATCATGTTCATAAATTGGTGGTGACATGGTTGAATCCGTGTGAAGTGATAAGATAATGTTTTGGCATGTACAAGAGGCAAATTTCTTGGAAATGAGTGAAGTAATTAATAGAGTGTGATAAGCATTTAACTTCTTAGCAGATCGACGTGTGATGATGAGTCATGATCATTGAATGACTGTAATTGTCTTGTAAATTATTTTAATGATCTATATAATGATTTTTAAAGATCTATGATGATCTATGGTTTTGTAATCGACAAAGGTGTAGAGTCTATTTAGGTCAAAGCTTGAGATTCTCTATTGTGTCGGTGATCACAGAAGTGTGTGTGTCGAACCAGATTGTGATGTTTGCATGAGAGAAGCAAGTTGGAGATAAAAAGGATCTGGACAAGAAAGTGGAGAGTGCTATTTCTAGATCATTTATCTATAGTTCCCTAACAGGTGCAGTGGACTTAAAATCCCTTAACTGGGTAGGTCCTAAGAGGCTTGATTATAGAAATCTCTCCATTGAGTGACTCATTAATTTGTGTTTAAATCCTTTAGCAAGGTTACTCCTAACAGAGTAAATCTTCTAACATGGATGAGGTTAAATCCCTTTACCGAGGGATTCCTAATAGGGTCTACTCCTAACTGGGCATCATTGTAAGCTCTTAACTAGGCTAGGCTCCTAACAGGGCATATTCTGAAAGAGTGCAAATCTTGTGGTTAGTATTTCCCACTGTGGTTTTTCCCATTTGGGTTTCCACATAAAAAATTCTCATGTTCATGTTGTGGTTGGTTTGATGAGTTATTCATTTGATGTCTTTTCTTAATATTGAACACTTAAGTTGATACTGATGATAATCTGATAAATCTGATTCAAGTAATTGTTTGATAAGCTACAGGTACTAGTTATGAACTATTTTGTAAAGTATATATATATTGGTTGAAGATTTCAAGTTTACTGCTATTACTGATTCACCTCGCCCCTCTTAGTAATAATTGGATCCTCACAAATAACAATTGGTATCAGAGCTTTAGGTCCTCTGTGTGCAGAAGCTTAACAACTTGAGGAAAAAATCAGGAGGAAAATGCTGAAGGAGGGTCCGAAATTCACTAAGGACAACTATAGAATATGGAAAGATAGAATGAAGATTTATATCAAAGGTATGGGTTCTCAGTTTTGGAAATATTTTACTACTAATTATGTACCTCCTATCGATCCTCTAAATCCAGATCAACTTAAGGAGCAACGGGAAAATAAGCAAGCATTGGAAGCCCTTGTAAGTGCACTGTCTGATACTAAATATATTGATGCACATGGATTAGGGACTATATTTGAAGTTTGGGAGAAATTATAACTAATCTATGATAGTGATAAACATGTTGAAAAAGATAAGGTAGAGAGTCTTAGAGGTAAATCTGATGATATGAGAATGGTAGAAGGTGAAAATATAGCTCAGTGTGGATAGAGGATTAAATAGGTTGTCGATGGTATTAAAAGTATCGGTGGTACTATCGAAGAAGACATTGTTGTAAGTAATATTCTTAGAACTCTTTTACTTTCCTATGAAATAGAAGTTTATGCTATTCAAGAGTTAAGGCCAGTGAGTAGTGATAAGGTCACTATTGATTCACTTAATGGTAAACTAACTGCTTTTGAGTTAAATAGTTTTGATAACAATGTTCCTAAGACTCAATCAAATTTAAAAGAATCTATATCAAGTGCTCCGATGAGAAAAGGGTAAGATGTTTGTCATAGTCATGAATGCACGTCTCGTGATCATGGCAGTACAAAAGGAGATGTGGACGATGAAAGTAATCTGATGGAATTTGAAGCTCTGTTGGCTAAAAGACTTCCTAGAGACACTGGTAAGTATAAAGGTAAACTTCCTCTGAAGTGTTTTTCTTGCAATAAGATTTAGCATATAGATGAAAACTAGCCTAATGGTGATAATAAGGAAAAGTTTAAAAAATATGAAGGGAAAGGAAAGAAACAATACTATGTTGCAGTTGATGAAGGAGTCACTAATGAAGAATCTGGGTATGGAGACAATGAGGAGATTGTCTTTGTTGTTGTTAAGGAAGGTTTGTCTGATCAAAAGGATCTGGTATATCACTTTGACTGTAGTGATGAATGGATAATTGACAATGGTTGTTCACAACACATGACCAGTGATAAGAGAAAATTTATATCTCTTGAAGAGTTTGATGGCGGTCTTGTAAGAATTGGAAACAATTCACCCTGTATGGTTAAAGGTAAAGGCTCTATCTCTTTGAATGGTAAGAGTAATGCAAATGATGTTTATTGAGTTGAAGGCCTAACACATAATTTGTTAATTATTGGCTAGTTAAATGACAAAGGCTATCACCTTGATTTAAAAAAAGGAGTGTGCGGGACCATGGGATGCAAAGGAGATTTGATTGCAATTGGGAAATAAACTAGTGGTAATATTTTTCATCTAAATACTAATATGAATAGTGTTGGCAATTCACACTCATTGGATTCATATGTTGTCATTGATGGCAACATGGCAACATGGTTACTTGGCAACAATATTCATAAGGAAGCTTACACTGGCACTAGGAGGCATTCACCTGTCGACACCAACATTGGAGAATCTAGGGTTACACCAACACTGCCACCAACATCCAGTACTTCAGTAAAATTGACATCAGGCTCGGACCCAAAGGAAGTTTTATTTGTAAAAATCATAAAAATCCAACATTGTCTATCTTATTTAATACATTGTAAGCCGACATAAGGTTTATTATTTGTAAGGGTATATAGGTCAGTCTGCTAGGTCATTTTGAACATAGTGACATAGGAGAATAACATCAGAACTGTATAATATAAAGTATATGTAAGTAGATCATTTGTATGTGAATGTTATATCTTGCAATAATCTATAGATAGTTTGGAAAGCATTCTTGGAGGAGAAGAGATACTCGTAGAAGTGTTCAGGGTTTATGAATTGGTATAGAGCAGAACTACAACAAAAACTCTTTTTGGCATAGTAGATTAATTTTGTGAGTTCATTATTACTATTTTATCTCAGTAGAAGCTTATAGTCAGTGAGACTTTTTTGTGATGAGCAGTGTGCTCTAGGCAGTGTACCTTCCTGCTTGTGCAGGCCCCCATTTTATGTAATATCCTTTCATATGCCTAATGAACTGATATTGTGGGTCACAAATCCCACCATGGTTTTTCCTCTTTTAGGTTTTCCATGTATAAATTTTGTGTGTTATGGTGTTCATTTATGTGGATGGTTTATTTGCTTCAAGTTACATGTTTCTTCATTTACTGGTTTATATGTGTATATAATAAAAGAGTAAAATCCTATGATACTGGTACAACACTGATTCACCCCCCCCCCACCCCTCAATGTTCTTGGATCCCAACAATTGGTATTAGAGCCTAGTTCCTCGAAAGAATTTTAACAGCTTGAGGAAGATCCTGGAACCGAAATGATTGAATATGGCTATGGAGAAGCAACTTGAGATATCTCTTGAGGATTGTGATGTTGAAAGGATGAAGAATTTAAAATTGCAAGATGAATTGAATTCTATTACTGAATTCATCCTTGTCTTGCAAGAAAGGTTATCATCGGCTCAAGCCAAGAGAAAGGAACTTTCGCAAAATGCGGAGGATGAGGAGAAAAATGCACTTAAGGAACAATGTCTAAAACTAAGTCAAGCAAACATGCTCATGAAGAATGAAATGCAAGACCTAACTATGAGATTATCAAAAGATATTGAGGACAAAAAGAAGAAGGAAGATAATCTTTTTATATCTCTAAAGAACAAATTTGATGAATGTGGCAGATTAACTCATTAGAATAATCTATTGAGAAGTGATTTGGCACACTCCCGGAACAATGAACAAGAGATTGAGAGACAAATAACTACTATGAGAGATGATCTGACTACTGCAAGTGATTATAAAGAAAAATTTAGGATTAGAGTTGCACAGTTGGATGACTTATTGAAAAGACAAAGGCAGAATGATGATTCTAGAAGACTTGGATTTGTACAAGGTCAAAGATCCAATTTTGCAAATGAAGATCAGACAGCTGGTATGCAGAACTCATCAGAATAGAGGAAAATGGTAAGGCAATGTAATGCTTTTAAATTCAATGGTAAATGATATGTTTCTATTAAATTTGGGCAAATGGCTAAGCAATGTAGAAATAGAACAAATCAAAACTACAACTCTATTCCCAGTCAATGCACAAATTGCAAGAAATATGGTCATAGATCATAAGATTGTAGAATGAATGTCAAATGTCATGCATGTGGAAAGTTTGGTCATTTGGCTAATCAATGTAGATCAAGGAATAACACCAAATATGTTAAAAAAATTTAAGAGAACAATGTTCCATGTTATGCATGCAACAAAATAGGTCATATTACTAAGTACTATAGAAACAAGACTCAATCGGTTAGCAATGATAAAGAAAATGAGAAAGGAAAAAAGAAGATAGATGAAATACAAAAAGATCACACCAATAGATGGGGTAGAAAGTTTGAAGAACCAAGTAGAGATGGATCTACATCGGTAACTCCACTAGTAGAATAGAGCACTCCTGCACCGGCAAAAAATTCCACCAGTAACTGAGGCATACGCCTTAGGGGTTGGTAAATCTATTGCAAATCTTTCATATTCCCCAGAGGAGATCTAAAAGAGATTTGGAAGAGATTTGGAGAGTTGTCTTAATCATTGATGAAGTTTTCACCCGGCATAAGACTGTGGAACCAACATCTGGCAGGGTACATCATGAAGTATTTATGATAGTGAAGGATAAGGGTTTACTTGCTAATAAAAGGAGAAAGTGAATTCATTTTCACTCGCCTAGCAGTCAAGAAATCTAGAGAAAAGAAAGGTGAATTTTAGACAATTAAGAGTGAGCAAAGTCATTCTGAAAGGTTTTGCAGCAATCATCGAAGAAGCAATCAAATCTTCACACTGAAAATCATTTTTCAGATATTTCTTCGAAATGGCAACCAGATCATCTGCCCCTACTTTCATTGCAAATCCCACTATTGTTGAAGTTAAGAATAGGCTGAGAGCCATTTTCAAGGAAGTTCCCTAGATAGCTAAGAAAGAAGACTCTATGGGCACATTCTCTAGGGTTCCTGATGGCGTGATGTATGTTGAACATGTAAGGGCATATATTCACTACACCTTGGAGGATCTAGGTATAAAAGAGATTAAGGGTATGTATCAATTTATGATACTGGGAGGCTCTAGAACAATCAAGCCGGAATATAAGATCATCAAGGATCTAGGGTTAACCCCTATTCTATACATACCAGAATTCAAAGATGAGATGATCACAAAGGAATCAATTCAAGCAGTCACTGGCTTACCCAGATTCAGACAAAAACCTGGCAAGAAGATTTCCAGTGCTGTGATTGAGAAGCTCACCAGGGCAACCCATGATGGAAGATCTATGAGGGTTAGCACCATCAAGGACTTAGATGTGAAATTTTTCAGCATGATAATCGACTATAAGGTAACTCAATCAAGTCAATTGAAATCTGTTGGTAGTTCCTACATCCATGCTGCTTATTAGATGTTAAAGAATAATGAAGTATTATTTATGTGAGTGGCTGAGAAGTGAGTTAATGATAAATCTTGGAAAGATTAAGAGTGTTAAGAAAGGAACCTTTAGGTTAAGATATCTCATTATTTGTTTAAAGATTTACTTCATGAATGAGCTACCTAGTCTTGGGAAGAAGAATTGGGCACATGACATACCGGTAGGTATACAAATCAAGGAAGCAATCACCAGTCTTGATACAAGTAGGGATGAAAAGATTTGGGGCTATTTCAAAACATTTTAGGAAAACATGAGATATAGGGAAATAATATCAAAGCACATTGTGGAGAAGTACTCCACTGATATTTGTTTTATGGTAAAAAGTGATGAAAATCTTATGGAGGAAGTAGAACCTAGGATTATATGGATTACTAATCTTGGATATGAAGTGGATGATATCATTTTAGAACTCTATGCAAAAATGTTGCTTGAAGCTCCATTAGATGATAAAATAGAACACTTTGGAATTGCTGAAGAAAAGTCTCTTGAATTCAAAATTGGCTTTAATAATAAAAGAATGGAGAAGAAAATAGATAAGTTGTCTACATATATATAGGATGTAATTCATAAGATAGATACTCAACTGGGTTCTGGATCCAAACCAACAAAGGAACTAGTAATGGTTAGTGCTCTTGAGGCAAATAGGCCTGAAAATTTCATTTCTTTTATCACTTCTAACTCTGATCCAGAGGATAATGAACCTCTAGCATTCAGAAGAGTACAAAGAATGAAAGCTGACCAACCTTTGGTAGAGGAGAAGAAAGTGGAGACAAGGATGAAGCTTGTGAGAAAAGTAACAAAACCTACTGCACACCCACCTCCGGTAAGGAAACCTATTCAGCAAAGGAAACCAGTCACATCCACTCCGGTAAACCACAACAAGAAGAAGAAGAGTGATGATTCTACTGAATCTGGTAAGGCTACAATGACTTGTGTTGAATTGATTGATGAAATAACCAAGGATGAAATTTTGAAAAATGTATCCACTTATTATGAATATTTAGAGGATAATGAGTAGAATGAGATTGAAGAGGCAATTTTGTTACATATAGATATATAAGAAAGCCTTAATAGAAGTTTTGAAGGAAATTCCTCTATCATTGTATAATAAATTAGATGCTAGAAGACTTGATGCAGTCAAGAGGGATAGAGAAATTAAGGAAGTAGAACTTTTGGGTATGTGTGGTTCAATAAATAATGAGGAAATGAAAAGATGCATAGATGTTGCTAACAAAATATTTTTTAGTAGCAAACCTCAGCAAATAAGTCTAATGATGGGCATGGTAAATGAGATAGTAAATGAGACCAAAGACGGTTGGACCAAATTCTTTCAAAAGAATCCTGATTTTCTCACCTCCCAAGAAGAATTTGTAAAAGCAACAACTTTCACCATGCATGACAGATCTAAAGGGAAAGGTATTTTGGATAGTTCAACTCCAATTTTGAATAAATCGGCAGTAACTATAAGTATACAAACACCACCAATAGTAAAGGAGAGTGTACAGTCAATACCAGTAGAAACAACTTTTGAACAAGGCAATGTATAGGGTTAATATTCAATCCCTGGAAAAGGTTTTGGCAGTTGACACTTCTTAGGTTGAGAAGAAATCAATCACTGAGATGAGTCCCACTAAGTTAGTGATGATGGCTACTCAGAAACTAAGAAAGGAGGGATTGATGGATAAAGGAATATTAGATCACTTAATCATAGTTTTGCATAGATTAATTCTTGATTGTTAGATTGAAAATGAAGCAAGCCCTTCTGACAAGCTTAAGGCATTAGTTGAGCATATATCTAACAACTTTCAATCTTTGTAGAAAATTTCAAACCGGTAGGTGTCATACCCTATAAATGGTCATCTAAACCATGAGCTCCTAATCTTGACAACGTCACTAAGGTCCTAACCAAAGGCAATTTAATAATCTTGAGCACATAATTAATTTCTAAAATCATCAATGTCACATGGCAAAATTAATCACTCAATATTAATTAATAAATTATGTAATTAATTAAATCATTCCAAGTAAATGATTTTAAACAATTATCTTATTTATTTTAATTAAATATCTTTTACATATTTAATTAAATAAATCAATTTGCCATTAAATCATCAAAAAGAGGAATTAATTTGAAAAATAACTAAAAATTGCCATAAATCTTTAAAAAAGGAAACAAATCAAGAAAGAGGAATTGGAAATTATGAGCACAAATCTTCAAAAAAGTAATTAATTGACAAAAAAAAAGAATTAAAAATTGAGAAAAGAAATCAATTGGAGATAATCTTCAAAAATAAATTAAAAATTGATAAATAATCTCAAAGAAAGCAATTAAAACAATTAAATATTAAAATTGAATGAAATAGAGAATAAATCAGTTTTTTCCAGATTTTATCTTAATTTTAGTTCAATTTCCTTTAAAACTGAGAAAAGCATCCAATCACATCAATTCACCTAGATTGTACTTCCTCTTGGAAAATCTTGACCACTCATCATCATTTGATCTCAGCTGTTGGTTTCTTTCTGAATTTTCTATAAATTCAGGCTCTCATCTCCTAATCAAAGATCTTGGAGAATATATTGTTATCATGCTGTTTTTGCTCTAGGTTCATTTATATTTGTGCATTCAGATATTCATATATTAGTTATTGCATACATATTGATATCATATATCTCATTCATATATTAATCATGTTAGATTAAATATTGCAAATAT